>NC_138498.1:120430123-121030123 GCF_964252035.2 Podarcis erhardii | reverse complement strand
GTAAGTATTGGACCCTTTTTCTAGAATATCACAGTAGAGGCACCCAACACCTCTGGGCTTCTACCCCTCCACAGGCCCAACTTACCTGCTGCTGGCTCTCCATGTCAAGGGCACTCGTGGCATCGTCCAAGATCAGCACTCGGGGGTCTCGGATCAGAGCCCGGGCAATGGCAACCCCCTGTCTTTGGCCGCCGGAGATCTGGCCCCCTGTTTCTCCAGCATCTGCAGGGAGGAACAGAAATGGCAGCAATGGGGAGACACTTCAGGAATTCCTTTGCTTCCATCAGAACTAGGACAGTCTCCTGCTGCCAGCCTGTGTGTACATTACTAAGCTAGACAGACTTAGTCTGACTCACTATCTGTCAGCTTCCTATGTTCGCTGAGACTTTCTAGGTCCAACTTAAAAGTGGCCAAGAAATCAGACCCCCAAGACCTTCCCTTCCCTTTTGGCAACCAATATCCAATGCAGGGCCGGCCCACCCATGAGGCGAAGTGAGGCAACTGCCTCAGGTGGCAGGATTCACTGGGACAGTGGATCCTGTTATTGATCTTTCTCCTTGCCTTGTTCCTGATGAAGATCGTCCCTTGCCCCTTCTTCCCTGGTGGGGAGCGGGGAATCCTTTAGGGGTCTGGCACTGGTGTCAAAATGTTTTGGGCCGGCCCAGATCCACTGCTACCCCATCCCACAGCTGGAAGGGCAGTGGGGCAGATGGTTCAACTTTCTGGGGGCCACATGCTGGTGATGGGCAGGGCTAGAGGCAAAAAGTGGGCAGAGCGATGAATGTACGGTTGACTGGGCCGAAATGTTTGCATCTGCTGGCAGAAACTGAACTGAAACAGAATCCCTGACAAAGGAGCCTACGTTTCATGGTATCATCCCACTGAGATTCCAGGGCAGGGGTGAAACCAGACTTTATTTCACCCGGGTCAAAGACCCAGTTTGGCACCCCCTGATGTAGTTGCGCGCGCGCACACACACACACACACACACACACACAAGCTGAGAGTTTCAATGACGCCCCTCTGGAGGCTTCACCCAGGGCAAAAAAATGGCTAGTCCTCCCATAGCTACAGCTCAGTTCCAGGGTTTTGTTTCTGTGGTTTTTTATGAAACAAGAAAGCTAATATTTATTAAAGGAAGTCTATATTTGCCAAACATATAGAACCAGGGGTCTTTCCTAGGAGGGTAGCCATATTTTGAAGAGCAAAAAAAGAGGACACATTTGCCAACTTCTGCTTTTAACTATGGATCACTCTCATTTTTTAAAAAGAGGACATGCCCTGGAAAAATAGGACATATGGCAACCCTTGGTGGAGATGCAACATGTCATCCTTGATCTTGCATCTCAAGAGGAGAGAGAGAGCCAAAGCATGCCTGCTCTCAAGAGGGAAGCAGGAAGCGAGGTCAGCAACCCTAAGAAGATCAGTCGATAACGCTGAAGGACACTGACACAGGTCAGTGCAAGGAGGATGGTCTAGGGCGTTTGGAGGTTCCTCGATCTACGTTGTTCTCGTGCAGATGTATCAGCCTGCGGTGGAAGCCAGGTTAAACCCCCACACTTGCAACACCTGTCCAGACAGGGAGAGGTCTTTTCCACAACTGGTTACTACTACTGAATCCTTTTGGTTAAGGTGGAGAAACCACAGGTTGAACCCAGAACCCTTCTGCATGCAGAGCACCTGCTCTGCCCCTGAGCCACAATCCCCTGCCATGGATTCCTTACCAGGGTTAGGCAGGGATTTAGAGAACTGGGTGGGTCTGGGGAGGGGGTCCCTACCTGTGTCATAGCCACAGCTCATCCTGGCAATGAATCGATGTGCTCCCACTCGCTTGGCCACCCCTGCCACTTCCTCCCGGCTCTTCTCCCCGAAGCCGTAAGCAATGTTCTTGTGCAGGGACCGGGCAAAGAGCACCGGGCTTTGGCTCACCAGCGCCACCTGCAGGGAGGGCAGAAGAGTTCGTCAGAGAATCTGGAATACTTTTTTTAAATTCCAGGTTATTGCCAAGGAGAACCCAACGGTGCCTGCCTGGACTAGGGAGGAAGAGGAATTCATTTGGCTTGCCCTTGCGGTGCACAAAACTGATCCAACACGCCTAAACTTGATTGCTGGTTGGAATGTGAGTCCTGATTGGATCACACACTTTTAAAAGGGGGGAAAAAAACACTGAAGAATTTTCAAACTATATACAACGATCCAATAAGAATCTAGATCACAAGGTTACAGAATTCATAGGGGAAAAAGCTTCAGAACTAGGGATAAATTGGGGACAATGCACTTCTCAAGCATTTGAGACAGTTTATCTGCACAAAAATATTCTTTCCATAAGAGACATGTACTAAATGTGGGTTTCAAAGATGGAATGCCTTGAGAAGCATGCATCTTAAGGGCGCATTAAAAATGTGTACAAAATGCATACAATATGAAGACTTTTTGTACACTTTTTTAAAATAATATGCACAACTCGGAACGGACCTATGACTGAGCATCAGCAGGACTAAACTATGGCAGAATTAGTCCATCCTTTGCATGGAACTGGAAACTGGTTCTAAAATGACTCCAGTTGGAAAAGGGGAGGCTCAGAGGCCGATGGAGCAAAACCAAGGCTGAAAATTGCCCTCTGCTCTCAACATGTGTTTTCCTGTGTTGCATAAGATGATGCCGATTGCAAAAGGAGCTCAAAAGAGAGACTCCATCGGGCAAGGCCTCCTTCCACCTGCCTTGCTCTACCCTCTAGTCTCTGCTTCTCAATGTGTATTGTATTGTTTTATGTACTGTGGCTTGCCGTTGTTTTATTGATTATAAATTAGATATTATTTATTGTAACTGTTGAGTGGATTTCTGTTTAACTTTTATATGTTGATATTATTATTTTATACTATTTTAATGATTGTTGAATGTTGCTTTCTTGATGTAGGTTGCCTATTTTAAAGTTATGTTTTATTATCACATTTTGGTATCGCATTAGCTTGTTATAAGATGTACATTTTTTTTGTTTCTTTGGCTTGTAAACCACCTTGAACATTGTAAGATAGAAAGATGGTATACAAATTAAAAATGATGATGATATGGAGAATGTGCTTTTGAGAAAGCAACTAAAAATAAGGGGAGTCGCAAAGGAGAAGACAACCCATACCACCCCTGACCTGCTGAAATACAAGAAAGGCACCTTCTCTCTCTGTTCTGGGGCAAGATCCTCCCTTACCTTTTCATGCAGGAAACGGTGGTCATATTTGCTCAGCTCTCTGCCATCCAGCGTCACCAGCCCGCTCTGGGGCTCGTAGAACCGCTCCAGCAGAGCCACAAGGGTGCTCTTGCCCGACCCCGAAGGTCCCACAAGGGCAGTCACCGTGCCAGGGCGCAGCTCTAGGGACACTCCCTGTGGGCAGGAGAGAATGAATAAGGCTCAGGTAGCCCTGAGTGCTCACTGGAAGGACAGATCCTGAAGCTGAGGCTCCAAGACTTTGGCCACCTCATGAGAGGAGAAGACTCCCTGGAAAAGACCCTGATGTTGGGAAAGATGGAGGGCACAAGGAGAAGGGGACGACAGAGAAGAGATGGCTGGATAGTGTTCTCAAAGCTACCAGCATGAGTTTGACCAAACTGCGGGAGGCAGTGGAAGACAGGAGTGCCTGGCATGCTCTGGTTCATGGGGTCACCAAGAGTCGGACACGACTAAACAACAACAAAACATGCCAAGCGGTGGCAGTGTTGGGGGGGGGTGTTCAAATATACTGCACATTATCAATGTCAGTTTTGGGGGTCCCAAAAGTCCAGCCCTCTGCAATGCAGAAATCTTTTGCCTGGTGCAGGACTTGAACCCATGGCCCTGAGATTGGGAGTCTCGTGCTCTTCTGACTGAGCTACCCAGCTTTATTCCATTCAGGTTCCCCGTCTAAGAGTCTCGGCTGGTCTGTCCAACGTTCTCTTTGTGCCCCATTCCTGAGGCTCTGTCTCCCCCCCCCCGAATCCCAGCCCCTTCCTTCCCTTTCTCCCCAAATACCTTCAGCACAGGAGGGCCTTCCCGGTCGGGGTAGGAGAACGAGACGTCTCGCATCAAAACGTGCCCCTGCAGATCCTGGGGTGTTAGCGTCCCCGAAGAGCTAATCTGGGGTGTCCGGTCGATATACTCAAAAAGCTTCTCAGAGGAGCCCACAGCTTTTTGTACACGTGGAGAAACAGAGAGCAGGACCTGCAAAGAGGGGAAGGAGAAAACATCTGACGGAGGAAGCATTGGAGGAGCCAGGAGCCAGGTCACTGGTCCCTCAAATTCAGTATTGTCAGCACTGATTGGCAGCAGCTCTCCAGGGTCTTTGGCGGGAGAGGATTCTCAGACCTAGCTGGAAATATCGCCAGGGACCTCAGCATCTTTTCCTCTCCCCTATGTTGGTCTTTAGGGACATCGGTGGCACTGTGGGTTAAACCACAGAGCCTAGGGCTTGCCGATCAGAAGGTCGGTGGTTCAAATCCCCACGACGGGGTGAGCTCCCATTGCTTGGTCCCTGCTCCTGCCCACCTAGCAGTTCGGAAGCACGTCAATGTGCAATTAGATAAATAGGTACTGCTCCAGCGGGAAGGTAAACGGCGTTTCCGTGTGCTGCTCTGTTTCGCCAGAAGTGGCTTAGTCATGCTGGCCACATGACCCGGAAGCCGTACGCCGGGTCCCTCGGCCAATAAAGCGAGATGAGCGCTGCAACCCCAGAGTCGGCCACGACTGGACCTAATGGTCAGGGGTCCTTTAACTTTATGTTGGTCTTTGCTCTCCTGAACCCCCTTCCCAAGCCCTGCTGTGCGTCCCTGACCCCCAAAATAAAAACTTACCCTCACTGCTGTGGAAAACTCCATTTCGTAGAGGACAAACGTCACGAGTTCTCCGCTGCTGACGCTTCCCAAAGTGACCAGGCGCCCTCCGTAGTAGAGAATCCCCACCTTGAGAAGCAGGCCAGAGAGCTGGAAGGGGAAAACGGGGCTTGAGGGATGCTTGAAGCTGAGTCAAATCCAGAGTCAAACCGGTCGCCTGTCCAGCTCAGTATGGCCTACACTGACCGGCAGCGACTCCCCAGAGTTTCAGGCAGGGGTCTCGCCCAGCCCTACCTAGAGGGGACGTGAGATTCACATATTGCTTGCAAATGAGATGTCCAGCCACTTGGCCGCATTGCCTTCCCTTAAAGGCAAAATAATACGCCGGACCTCATGGTTCTAAAAAGCTGTTTAAACTGGAACAAGGGAAGCTGTCTTACACAGAGTCAGATCCTTTGTCCATCTAGCTAAGTGTGTGTGTGTTTTTTTAAAAAATTATTTGGTTTTTCAAATTAAAAGTTTACTTAAAAATATCGATCATCAAAAACAAGATTGCAAGGAATCTACTGGACTTCCATCCTCCCCTTTGTGGGTCCCGTTATTAATCATTTCCTTCTGCATCTTTTATGACAGTCCAAATCTTTTACATCTCCACTGTATCCAGAATTCACCCTTAAACTACAAGTAATACTCCAATCCTACTAACAATTTCAACTGTTTACAATGGTCTTTCCATCTAGCTAAGTGTTATTGACACCCGGGTGGTCAAAGCGGGCCACAAGAGTACAAACCCACGGAGGCCACAAGGTGAATTACATTTCTATATCGTAAATTAGGGTGTTTGCAATATATTTAATATACACAATTACAGTGGTACCTCGGGTTACAGAGGCTTCAGGTTACAGACTCCGCTAACCCAGAAATAGTACCTTGGGTTAAGAACTTTACCTCAGAATGAGAACAGAAATCACGCGGTGGCAGCAGTGGGAGACCCCATTAGCTAAAGTGGTACCTCAGGTTAAGAATACAGTGATACCTCAGGTTAAGTACTTAATTCATTCTGGAGGTCCGTTTTTAACCTGAAACTGTTCTTAACCTGAAGCACCACTTTATCTAATGGGGCCTCCCGCAGCTGCTGCGCTGCTGGAGCACAATTTCTGTTCTCATCCTGAAGCAAAGTTCTTAACCTGAAGCACTATTTCTGGGTTAGCAGAGTCTGTAACCTGAAGAGTATGTAACCTGAAGCATATGTAACCCGAGGTACCACTGTAGTTTCAGGTTAAGAACAGACCTCCAGAACAAATTAAGTTCTTAATCCGAGGTACCACTGTAATATATATAATTGAACAGACAATTAACAGATTTAATTATTAAACAAATTTAATGCACAAACGGGTGTATGCATTTTTGTTAATGATGCATGACACAAAACTTATTTTTTTTAAGGCTTTAAGATGTGTTTTTGTTGTGGTTGCTGCCAAAAAGGGCTATGCAGCCAACGGCTATGGGTTGGACCACCCTGATCTACATTAACCAGCTGTGGCTCATTGGAGTTTTTTTGGGGGGGTGGCATTTCCCGCTTGCCCTGGAAGTGCCAGGGATTGAACCCACCACCTTCTGCAGAGGCTGTCACTGAGCTACAGTCCACCCTGGGAGGCCCCACATCCTTCCCTCCGTCTCAGCCTTCCCAAAGTTTGCACTTTCCAGTTGTTTCGGAAACCCCCAAGAGCCCTGCGGCCCAATTCCGGCCTCCATCTCCATCCCCCGCCCGACCAAAAATGGAGCAGTTTGGGTCCCTTACGTCGCTAGTCCACATGGAGGCCGCGTAGGCCACGGCCTCCCACTTGTTCAGCTTGTAGGTCTCCTGCAGCTTCTGGTCGTAGCGCCAAGCGGCGCCGTCCTCGTTGGCAAAGCTGCGGACGGTGGAGATGGCCTGGAAGGTCTCCGTGGCCACTTCGTTGGCCTTGGCGAGGGACTCCTGGACCTGCAGCGCCAGGTTCTGGGAGAAGAGAAAAGGTGGGTCAGTGGAGCAGGTGCTGGGGAAGCAAAAAATAGAAAGAAAGAAGAAAGAAGAAAGAAGAAAGAAGAAAGAAGAAAGAAGAAAGAAAGAAAGAAAGAAAGGAAGGAAGGAAGGAAGGAAGGAAGGAAGGAAGGAAAAGGGACAAGGAACTTGTATCTATCTATCTATCTATCTATCTATCTATCTATCTATCTATCTATCACAAAGTAATAATCCTAACTAGGGACGCGGGTGGCGCTGTGGCTTAAACCACAGAGCTTAGGATTTGCCGATCAGAAGGTCAGCGGTTCAAATTCCCGTGACGAGGTGAGCTCCCGTTGCTCGGTCCCTGCTCCTGCCAACCTAGCAGTTCGAAAGCACATCAAAGTGCAAGTAGATAAATAGGTACCGCTCTGGCGGGAAGGTAAACGGTGTTTCCGTGCGCTGCTCTGGTTTGCCAGAAGTGGCTTATTCATGCTGGCCACATGACCCAGAAGCTGTACGCCGGCTCCCTCAGCCAGTAAAGTGAGATGAGCATTGCAACCCCAGAGTAGGCTACGACTGGACCTAATGGTCAGGGGTCCCTTTACCTTTACCTTAATAATCCTAAATAAATAAGAATAAAAATGAGCACCCCACCCCCAAGACCATTCCATTGTAACTATCTAACCTCCAGAAATTTCAACACCTCTTGCGATCGTTTGACCCCTTTCCGTTTAAACAGTATAAATTCTACAAGCACCTTCCATATCTCCTCAGAATCATTTCTCCTGCATATTCCCCATCTTACCTTAATGGCACATGTTAATTTATCATTAATAGCTAGATAGATACTTTAATATGGTCAGAGACCAGCTTATAAAACACACTTGGGGGTAGCTATATTCTACCACATGTGGGACATAATTCCCGTTTTCCTGGCATCACTTCCAACGCAACACCAAATATTCCTTGTGTCCCTTTTCAGAAACGGCCATTTCTCCTAAAACTGGCAGTTTCGGTAGGGGGAAGAAGCAGGAAAATTGGAGCACAGAAACTGTCCCTTAAGAGGAGGTCACTTTTACTTCAGTTGATCTTAGTTGGGAGAATCTCTCTCCCTCCTTTTTAGGGCAGTCTAAAGGAAGAGCCACATCGAAAGCACAAAGAATCCTGAGAGTATTATTAATTATTATTATTATTAGAATTTCTATACCGCCCTGGGGGTCTCAGGGCGGTCCACAGAATAAAATCAAGATATAAAACCAAAAAAGTACAGCTTTCACCTCACAGAGCTATAATTCCCAGCACCTTCAACAAACTACAGTTCCCAGGATTATTTGAGGGGGAGTTTTCTATACAATTACCACTGAATACTGGTTATGGGGGAACAACAGCCTTGTCGAGAGAAAGAGACGGGGTACCGAGTTCGAATGACTCCCAGCAGGACCCTGCATGGCACTGGTTATTTGGGTACCTTGTGAAATTTCCCAGAGAGCTTTGGCACCAGTAGGATGAAGGGCAGGGCCACCGTGACGAAGAGGGTCAAGGGCACCGACAGCCACAGCATCATGGCGTAGAGGAAGACCCCTCGCATCAGGTACCACATCAGCAGGCTGAGGTCGCTGCTGAGGGCCTCGCTCATGGTGTCCGTGTCAGTCGTCACCCGGGAAGTGATGTCCCCTGTAAGGAAGGAGGTCAAGGATGATGGGACAGCAGAGGAAATATCTGGGCAAGGTTCAAGGTAAGCGAAGATGACCCAACAGCTGTATAATATCTGCAAGGAAAACCGAGTGGGGGGATTATTCCATGGGTGGCGCTGTGGGTTAAACCACAGAGCCTAGGACTTGCCATTCAGAAGGTCGGCGGTTCGAATCCCTGCAACAGGGTAAGCTCCTGTTGCTCGGCCCCTGCTCCTGCCAGCCTAGCAGTTCGAAAGCACATCAAAGTGCAAGTAGATAAATAGGTACCGCTCCAGCGGGAAGGTAAACGCAGTTTCCGTGCGCTGCTCTGGTTCGCCAGAAGCGGCTTAGTCATGCTGGCCACATGACCCAGAAGCTGTACGCCGGCTCCCTCGGCCAATAAAGCAAGATGAGCGCTGCAACCCCAGAGTCAACCACGATTGGACCTAATGGTCAGGGGTCCCTTTACCATTACTTTATCCCTGATAATAATAACAACAACAATAATAAAAAAAATTATTTATACCCCGCCCTCCCCAGCCAAGACTGGGCTCAGGGTGGCTAACACCAGGCACAAAACAATTGATTAAAATTGTTAAGTTAAACTTAAAAACAAGATTAAAAGACAACATTAAACTTAAAATGCAGCCTCATTTCAGTAGAAACTCAAATCAAAAACTTTTTGGGGATGAAAACGTCAAATCTTCACCAAGGCCAACTGTCCAGGCTGGTCCTATGTGGGCCAGAAAAAAGCCAAGGAAGTCCCCAAATAGGAGTTCCATCACAGAAGGAGAAAAGGAAAAGGAAAGACGGGGAGGGGATCAAGTAGATTCCAAGCCAAAGGCCAGGCGGAACAACTCTGCATTTCCAGGAATGTGAAAACTTTCCAAACCAACCAGAGCAGCTGAAATCCACTCCTGCTTTTTAGCTTTTGAGGAAAACGTGTGTTGTTTGGATGAGCACGGAAATAAATAAGGATCTGTGTTGAATTATGTTGGTTCCCAACCTTTTTTTGGCTGTGCCCCACCTAAGCATCTCTAAAATCCTGACGCCACCGCCCTCCCCCCACTGACATATAATTCTTATTTTTAAAAAAGTAAACTCCTATTCACGTGGGGGAAGCCTAAAAGGCCTTTAACTTGGTCTAAACATTCTCAAATTGCCCCCCTTAAAAATCAAATTCCCCCCCTGTGGGGGGTTAGATCCTTGAGGCCAGCACCGCCATCATCGGGATTTGGGGGCAGAGAGTGCACATTTCAGAGGAAGTGGTTTTTGTTTGTTTTTTTTTTAAAAAAACTATTTATTTGTTACAATTTACAAATCACCTTTCACATAAGCTTGAAGGCGATTTGCAATCGCCCATTTAACTCTACTTCCACTGTGCTCTAGGGGTTGGGCGATATCCGGATTTCAATGTCGTGATATATCACCAGCTAAACATCGCAACGTATCAATATATCACAATATCTGAAATAAGGATGGAATGATGTAGCAGCAAAAGCTGGTGGTTTGGGAAGCAGACTACACGTGATTTGGGCCACCAAATAAGTACCTTGTTGTTTCTTTGGAAATGCTACATTTTGATGGGTTCCCCCCACCCCTAACCCCCCCCACAGCTTCAATCCAAATTGAGAAAAAGGACAACCTAACTGCATTTTAAGCCGACGATGTGGACACAGCCGTAAAATAAGAGGAACCAGGGTTCAAGTCCCCACTGGGCCCTGAAGCCTTGGGTCTGTCACTGCCTCTCAGCCCGGCCTACGTCGCAGGGCAGTTGTGGGGGGATTAAATGAGGAAGAACTACATGTGCCACTTTCGAGCTCCTTGGAGGAAAAGGTGGCATATATAAGCAATAAACAAATTTCTCTGTATTTTTTGCTCCATAAGAGGCACCTGACCATAGGACGCACCTAGTTTTCAGAGTAGGAAAATAAGAAAAACAATATTCTGAACAAAACTGTGGATGTATGATTTTTGTGGTTCATGCTGTGGCCACAGACATGATATGTGATTTGACGGTGAATTTGGAGTGACCCAATGCAAAAATCCTGAGGATCCATGTGCATCCGTGCTTTGTAACCACGTGTTTGCTTTGTTTCAACACCCACTCCCCCCCCCCCAAAAAAAAAGCATAATCTGCTTTTCGCCCCTGGGCAATTCAGCTCCAGGGACCACGCATTCGCTCCATAGGACACACAGACATTTCCCCTTACTTTTTAGGAAGAAAAAGGTGCATCTTACGGAGCGAAAAATACGGCGATTTAAAACTCCAGAAGAGCTTTAAAATGGCTTTTGGGGGGAACAATACAAATTAGCACGAGGCAGCGATCTGAAAAAAATATGATGCAATAATCATCCAGAAAATAAAAGAGTACCTCAACTTAAAGACAAGTCCCATTCGGTGCAGATGCTGATTTTACCTGTCTTGTTAGTGTGGAAGAAGCCGACTTCCTGTCGCAGGACGGCTCTGAAGACGTTGCTCTGGAAGCGAGTGTGGAAGTGGTTCATGGTGGTGTTGTAGAAATAGTCACACACGAACTCAGCCAGAGCGCTGAGAGAGAGAGGGAGAGGTCAGAAAGGGAGGGTGGGCCTTTGCTTTCTAACACCCCCTTTCTCCCACCCCAAAAACCTTCCTAAAACTTCTCCACCTGCTCCGTACCTGCCAACGGTGAGGGCGGACATCACCCAGAGAGCTCTCTCGAAGGCAGAGGGGTTGGCCTCACCGGTGATCCAGTCGGTCACGTGCCCGGTGTAGTACGGGATCGCCATCTCCCCTACGACACACAAAGGGGGGGGGGAGACCGTGAGGACTCGGGCAACCCAGGGACAAAATGGTAGGCGTGGGGGTAACAGGAGCTGGAGGCTTCCGTTTCGGGGTGAGAAGTAGGGTGTAGCAAGCTTATCCCCCTTTCTTAGGCTACAGCTCAGTCTTCGCCAACCCGGAGCCCTCTGTATATTCCGGCCTGCTCATAGGAGCCAATTCCTAGGGACCCTGGGGGCTTCGGTCCCCCAAAATAAAATATTTGAGAAAAAGCTGATGGGCATTGCCATTCAATCGGTGTGTGCGCACTGCGTCATGTGATCGATTATGTGGGCAGGGGCTTACCTGGGCCCCCACAATATTTTATTCAAGTTGCCACACCTGCCCAGCCCAGCAATGTCTCTGTTATTATGCACCAAAATTAATCTAGTCCTGAAGCTGCAAGGAAATTGTACCAAGGCCTCAAATCAAAGGCAGCGGCGAATACTGAAACTTGGCTGAAATTTGCATTCGTTGCAGATGGTGTTGGGTGAAAACAACCACATAAATTGAAACCAGCTGGCAGCAGGTCAGACGAACACCTACCAGCATTCCTCCACACATGAGCTAGAACAACAATTAACCTGTGGGACTCATTGCTACAAGATGCTGCGAGGATCAGGAGAATACATAACTTTCCCAAAGAAAAAGGCTGGATGAATACAAAGAGGATGTCAGGTTTCTGGGTGGCCTCCCACAAGCAAACCACTCGTCTCGCTGCACAGACACCCTCAAGATGCAGAGAGAGATGGACCCAGAGGGGTAATTCTTACTTTTTGAAAACATCTGAAGGCAGCCCTGTTTAGTGAATTTTCTAATGTTTGAAGTTTTATCGCTTTTTTATTATTAATAATATTCTGTTGGGAGATGCCCAGAATGGCTGGGGATACCTGTCCAGATGGGCGAAAATAATATAATAACATAATAATATAATAACATAATAAAATAATATAATAATAATAATAAATACAGTGGTGCCTCGCAAGACAAAAATAATCAGTTCCACGAGTCTCTTCGTCTAGCGGTTTTTTTCGTCTTGCGAAGCAACCCTATTAGCGGCTTAGCGCTATTAGCGGCTATTAAAGGCTTAGCGGCTTAGAAAAAGGGGGGGGAGCGAAAAAAATGGCAAGACTCGCAAGACGTTTTCGTCTTGCGAAGCAAGCCCATAGGGAAATTCGTTTTGCGAAGCGCCTCCAAAACGGAAAACCCTTTCGTCTAGCGGGTTTTTCGTCTTGCGAGGCCTTCGTCTTGCGGGGCACCACTGTATTATTATTATTATTACAAGTAATACTCTGTACCAGAGATAGAGCTGGGAAGGGGGCTAGAATGAAGCTAGGGGGTAGGTTTGGGATCCCCCCACCCCCCCACTCACTTACCCAAGGATGAGACCACCAGCAGCACAGCAATGGCTACGAACCTCAGCACATCTGGCTTCATGGAGGCGACAAGGCGCCAAAAGGACGCAGAAGATTTCGTCTCCACCTCCCCCTTCCGGCGGGGGGCGAGGTGGTGCCACAACAGGGCCGATGCCCCCACAACAACATAGCTGAGGGCAAAGACATCTGCCCGGGCCCAGCTGTGCGCCAGCTCTAGGGCGACCCCTTCAGACAGAAACAGGTATTGCAGGGTTGTGTAGCAGGGGACCAGGAAGCTGAGGAGGAGCGCTGCAGGCAGGAGGCTGTCTTGGACCCCAGGACCCACACAGCAGGTGGCGGCACAAGCCGAGAGGGTCAGCAGCAGGCACCGCGCCAGGGCAGCGGCCCAGGAGGCCACCAGGGGGCTCCACCAGGGCAGCCTCAGCAGATGCCATGCCAGGCGGAGGGTGAAGAAGTCCAGGAGCGCCACTGGGGGGATCCAGACCCAGGGCAGCCAGGAGGGCTTCATCTTCTCTGCAGCTGGCAGGATCCTAGAGAGAGAGAGACAGAGAGGAGCAGCTGCCTTCGGAGGAGAGGCCGGCAAAGCGCAGATCTGGAAAGCCCCACTGGAAAAGAAAGCAATCAAGAATCCGGATCAGGCCAAAGATCTCATCTGGGGGGAAAGCATTTGCAACTCCCTTCCCAAGGAAGAAGCAGCCCAAGGAAGAAGCAGCCGCCGCCGCCGCAACGCGCAGCAAATCTGCAGCCGCGCACCCCAGTTCTCCGTTTCCAACGGAGGACGGAGCAGATCCGCTCGATCCAGCCGGAAAGTTTCTTTCTGCTGCAAATCGGCGTCGCTAAAAGAGGTTAAAAGGAAGGGAGACGGCGCGCCCTCTGGCGGCCCTACGCCTCTTTGCGCGAGGGAATAAAAAAGGGTTTTTAAAAGGAACAGGATCTTTTGTAGATCCTGGGAGCTAAAAGTGGAACTGGAGTCAAAAGGGGAGAGAGGTTTGCAGCCTTCCGTCAGCCGCGCCTCTCTTCTCTGGAAAGCCCCTCCGACGAGCTCGGATCTTCGGGGAAGCCCGGCCGTTTCTGGGAAGTGGAAAACGAAAGTAGTTTGCTGGTTCAGAAATATCTCAGAAGTGGGAAGGGCTAGAGGACCAGAAGGAAACGGCCCGCTAGTAAAGACTGGAGGGGGAAGGGAGTTGCAAATGGCTTTGTGTCTCTGGCAGGATAAATTATGTCTGCAGGGCAGGCGGCGATTCAACCGGTGAAGCTTTTCCTACTAGATGCGCGGAGATGCAACCAGTTGGATTTTGTCAGGCAGCAGGAAAAAGTAGGAGGGAGTTTCCTAGGGGTGAAAACACACGCTCTGCATCTGGCTAGGGCATTCACATTCCACTTTTCGATTTATTGCCATTTTGAAAAAAGAAACACGCGTGTCCGCCCGTCCACACGTGCTTCTTGCACAGAATTTCAGGGAGGTGCGTTTGCACACCCGCCTGGGCACACGGCCGCCGCCACGGATGCAGCAGAGACGTCGACTGAGCCCCGGGGAATCGTGGAGCTGGTAGGGCACCCCAGAGGTCCTGTAGTCCAACCCCAATGCTCAACGATCTCTCTCGCCTTCTCTCACCATCAGCGTGCAGGGCGTCCCTTGCACGTGCGAATCCCCCTATCTGCCCCGCCCCGTAGCCTCGATCTGTGCGAGGAAGGCCTTGTACTCTGCACATGCTCTGGACCACTCTCGCCATCGCGATTCTTCCCCATGCCGGAGGGTTAACGCGCGTTCATTCATTCATTCATTCATTCATTTAGAAATGTGAGCCTCGGCATTAGCAACAGGTTCTGGAGCGGATCCCCGGAGGATCAAGTGTCCAGCACGCTCCGGAGAGCTGGCTGCCAGTAACCTGAGCGCTGGGGAAGCGGCTTGCGATGCCTGAAGACCCAGCGCCCCCCCAAGGGGCAGCAAAGGCGGCCTTGGCCATCGCCCCACCGCGCCCCATTCAGAGCCGGACGGCGACTCCCTCGCAGGTTAAACTTTAACGCGAGGAGGGGCGCCCTCTGGCGGCCGCGAGCGGCTCTGCAGGCGGCAACGTCCCCTGTCACTTTCGTTCTCGGTCGGTTCCCGCGGAAGAAGCTGCAGCGCTCCGGGTCGGGGGCCACCATGGACCACCGCGGGCCGCAGAAGATCAGCATCGGCGTGAGTATCTCTGCGTGTGTCCTGGTTGCGTGGCGGGTGGGTTTGCCTAGGATTCGCAGGAATCCAAATGCCCCTGAACACTTTTGGGGGGGAGGGTCGCTCCCCCCAAATAGGGGCTGGATAGATGGGTAGGGGGAGAGCGAAATCGGGGAGGGGGCTTAAGGTACATTCACCCGTTTCATGTTAGGAAAAACGGAGGCAGGAGGGCAGTTTTGCACCACCAACAGTCACGGATCTCGCCCACACTATTTTTAATTTTTAAAAAAAAAATTTGCCCATACTATTTTACTAAATTGGTGGGTTCTTGCAAGGCAGAAATTGTTTTCAGAGTGAGGCTCCTCCCCCTCTAATCCTATTGGCATTTTCGCCTGTCGAAGTACATCATTCTTCCTCTTCCCATATCCCCTACGGAATAGTAATAGAATCGCAGAAACATAGAATTTGTAGACCCCAGGGAACTCAGCTAAAGCGTCCATGAGAGATGGCCTTGCAACCTCTGCTTGAAAACCTCTGAGGAAGGAAGAGGCACAGCTGTTTGCATTTTACAGAGGAGAAACTGAGGCAGGGAGAAAGGTTTCCCCAACATTAAATGACTTATCTGTTAGAATCATAGAATCATAGAATCATAGCAGTGGCGTAGCGTGGGTTGTCAGCACCCGGGGCAAGGGAAGTAATTTGTGCCCCCTAACCCGTGGATTTGCGCCCCCTAACCTGTGGATTTGCGCCCCCTAACTCCCAGATGTTGCGCCCGGTGCGGCCGGCCCCCCCTGCACCCCCCACGCTACGCCACTGAATCATAGAATCATAGAGTTGGAAGAGACCACCAGGGCCATCGAGTCCAACCCCCTGCCAAGCAGGAAACACCATCAGAGCACTCCTGACATATGGGTGTCAAGCCTCTGCTTAAAGACCTCCAAAGAAGGAGACTCCACCACACTCCTGGGCAGCTAGTTCCACTGTCGAACAGCTCTTACTGTCAGGAAGTTCTTCCTAATGTTTAGGTGGAATCTTCTTTCTTGTAGTTTGGAACCATTGCTCCGTGTCCGCTTCTCTGGAGCAGCAGAAAACAACCTTTCTCCCTCCTCTATGTGACATCCTTTTATATATTTGAACATGGCTATCATATCACCCCTTAACCTCCTCTTCTCCAGGCTAAACATGCCCAGCTCCCTTAGCCGTTCCTCATAAGGCATCGTTTCCAGGCCTTTGACCATTTGGGTTGCCCTCCTCTGGACCCGTTCCAGTTTGTCAGTGTCCTTCTTGAACTGTGGTGCCCAGAACTGGACACAGTACTCCAGGTGAGGTCTGACCAGAGCAGAATACAGTGGCACTATTACTACAACTCCCATGATCCCTAGCTAACAAGACCAGTGTTCAGGGATGGTGGGAATTGTAGTCCCAAAACATCTGGAGGACCAGAGTTTGCCTATGCCTGCACTGGACAGTAACGCACATTCCCCAAATGGATGAAAAGCAGCTGAAATCAAAGTGAATCAGCCCAGAGCTGTGTGCAGTAAACAGATAATACTCCCCCCGGATTCTATGATTTGTATCAGTTAATTCAAATTCATATTATTCATATTTATTATTTTGCATAAGCTTTTCCAATTTGGTTGGTGAAGCAGCCCCACAATTTAAACACGGCCAGTAGCTCCACCCCTTCCTGACATTGTTGCACAGAGATATATGCATTTGGGTTGTACCCCATACATGGAGGTCTACCTGAGAGTAAGTCCCATTGAACTCAATGGGATATGCCTGACCAGACGCACAGGAGGTTAATATCATCTGCCTTTTACATAAGAAAGATTGTAGCAACAGATGCAACTGGCGAAACAGTTTCGTACAAAACAGATGCAATTGGGAATACATTTGGCCGTCTTCTGTGTGGATGAGCCAGCCAATGGATTCCGCTCCTTTGCAGAGGCAATGGCGGATAATACTGCCTATAAGATAGATAAGCAAGAAGCATGCAGTTTCATAGGGACGCGGGTGGTGCTGTGGGTTAAACCACAGAACCTAGGGCTTTCCGATCAGAAGGTTGGCGGTTCGAATCCCCGCGACGGGGTGAGCTCCCGTTGCTCGGTCCCTGCTCCTGCCAACCTAGCAGTTCGAAAGCACATCAAAGTGCAAGTAGATAAATAGGTACCACTCCGGTGGGAAGGTAAACGGCATTTCCATGTGCTGCTCTGGTTTGCCAGAAGCGGCTTAGTCATGCTGGCCACATAACCCGGAAGCTGTACGCCGGCTCCCTTGGCCAGTAAAGCAAGATGAGCGCCACAACCAACTGGACCTAACGGTCAGGGGTCCCTTAACCTTTACCTTTATACTCCTGCAAAATGGATCTGTTAATAGGCCCCAAAGAGAGGAAGACAATAAATGATCCCTGGTAGCACATAGCTATGTCTTATGACTCGCATCTTCACTGCTGCAAGATTGCAAAGCCCGGGTTCCTCTTTAGATTTAAAGCCAGCCAATTTATTCTTATATATAATTTTTATTCAATTTTCTGTTTTACAGTTTTAAATATGCATTTTACATCCTTAAAATATCTCTGACTTCCCTTCTTTTCTTTCCATGGTTCATTTTACGTATCATAAATCCCTGCATCTTTTACAAAAACTATACCATTCAGTATTCCATTATTGCACCCACTGAGACTTACTTACACTGTTGAATTTATTTTAACGCTTTGTTGTTGTTGTTTAGTCGTTTAGTCGTGACCGACTCTTCGTGACCCCATGGACTAGAGCACGCCAGGCACTCCTGTCTTCCACTGCTTTTGGGGGCCCCCCAAGAGAGTGGCGCCCTAAACTATAGCTTGTTTAGCTTATACATAAATCCGGCACTGCAAGTCTTGCGGGAGTGCGTTGGGAACGAAGGTAGCACCCAACTCAGGTTGCCTCAATTATTCGTTTGTTGTTGTTGTTTAGTTGTGTCTGACTCTTCGTGACTCCATGGACCAGAGCACGCCAGGCACTCCTGTCTTCCACTGCCTCCCACAGTTTGGTCAGGCTCATGTTTGTAGCTTCGAAAACACTGTCCAACCATCTCATCCTCTGTCGTCCCCTTCTCCTTGTGCCCTCCATCTTTCCCCACATCAGGGTCTTTTCCAGGGAGTCTTCTCTTCTCATGAGGTGGCCAAAGTATTGGAGCCTTCAGAATGGATCGGTTTGATCTTCTTGCAGTCCATGGGACTCTCAAGAGTCTCCTCCGGCACCACAATTCAAAAGCATCAATTATTCGGCGATCAGCCTACTTGATGGTCCAGCTCTCACTTAACGCTACCAGCGTTTTCAGCTGTACACAGTTATTTCCCATATATTCAATAAACATTTTCCAATCTTCTTTAAATGTATGTTTGGAGCAAATGCTGGAAACAATAACCAGCGGTATTTTATCCTCTCTTCTCTACAGTAGCCTAATAATAATAATAATTAATAATAATAACCCTGCTCCATTTAGAATCCAGCTGTCTCACTGATTGCACTGATTGTCTAAAATTATCAGTGCCATAGGGGAATTTAGGGGAATTGAATTTAATTCTAAATTATATTCTGGAAACGTGGGAGATTACAAGGGGTCAAAAAAAATGGATGTTCCATGCCATATTAGAAGCAAAAAAACTTGTTTTGATGAACTGGAAGAGCCACAAAATCCATTGAGCACATGGATTGATAATATGGACAGACAAGCTACATACGAACGAATTGCATGTTGACGTAAATTAAGAATGGATAAATGTGAAGAAATCTGGAGGGGATATTTAAGTGATAAGGCAGACAGTGGTGGGAAGTAGGGGGAGGAGAGAGAGGTTGGGAAATATTGTTTAAAAGGTGTAGTCATAGGTATATTAGTATTCAAATCTGAATTGTCAAATTGTGTTATTAGTGTTACTATGGTTTTTGTTGTCTGTGTCTTTTGCGGTTGTTGTTTGTATTGAAAAAATGATTAAATACATTTTTTAAAAACAAAAAAACTCCCCCTTCTTTCCCCTTCCACAGACAACCATCATGGCCGTGGAGTTTGATGGAGGGGTTGTGATTGGATCTGACTCCCGAGTATCTGCAGGGTGAGTGCTGTGCGTTTGAGAAAGGGAGGTGTTTGTGTGTTTGTGTACACCTGTCTAATGTCTGGCCTCTCCACCTGATGGTGGGGAATCGCAGGGCAGTGTAACATTTCCGAGGCTAGTTTTCTGGGAGGGAGTTTCCTTCCTCCGAGATCCATATCTCTTTGTCCAAACGAGGCCTCCTTGAATGCGTGATGGAAATCCACCTTCCACAGGACTAGCTGCTTGCCCAGTTAAATGGCTGGCTTCCAAAGTTCTCTGTTTGCAGCTCTCAGTTGCTGGAACAAGTGTGCCAAGCCGTGCATGAGAGCCAAAATGCCCACCTCTGATTTCCTCTGTTGAAATATTTGTGGGATTTTCTAGAGTTGTGGGAATGTTGATTTTTGCCACTGTAATGTCTGCCTCTCCTTTCACACTGTGCCTTTGACATCTCCTCCCAGGCAGTCCGTGGTGAACTGCGTCTTCAACAAACTGGAGCGGCTGCACAGCCGAATTTATTGTGCCCTCTCTGGCTCGGCAGCGGATGCCCAGGCCATTGCCGACATGGTGAACTACCAGCTAGAGCTGCACAGGTGAGCACTAGTGGCAGCTTCTCAGGTGAGGGAGGGGGAAGGGTGCCAGCCACAGGTGCCATCTCCAGAGGACCTTACACAGTGGCCAAGCGTCACCTTAGCTCGGATGAATTTCAGGGAAACCACTGCAAAAACAAGAGAGGGGACGTTTCATTTTAACAGCAGTTTTGGCAGAGCATGGGACTCTTAATCTCAGTGCTGTGGGTTCGAGATACACACTGGGCAAAAGATTCCTGGGTTGGGTTGGACTCGATGATCTTCATGTAACTCTATGATAGGTGGGTGGGACAATCCACTTGCCAATCATATGATTGACAGGAGCGTTGTCCACCCAGCCCACCTGTCACAGTTGGCTGTCAGAGACGGGGGTCTAGTAAAGATCTGGTCTCCCCAGCCAGAAAGTTTCTCCAACCTAGAGGAAACGGCAAAGAAAATTGGCTACTCCTATTTTTTTAAAGAAATAAATACTCTGAGCATGTACAGTTTCTCATTTTAAAGTGCAGCACCATAACTACTACAATGGTACCTCTGGATATGAATAGGATCCATTCCGGAGCCCCGTTCGCATCCTGAAGTAAACTCAACCCGCGTGTGCGCATGTGTGCGTGTCACGATTTGCCGCTTCCACACATGCGCGTGATGTCATTTTGAGCGTCTGCGCATGCGCGAGCGGTGAAATCTGGAAGTAACGTGTTCCGTTACTTCCGGGTCGCCGCGGAGCACAACCTGAAAGCACTCAACCTGAAGCAACTTCAACCTGAGCTATGACTATACAGGAATAAAATGGAGTTTCCTTCTGTTTTCCTTGTGCTCAGCACCTTTGCTTGGATGCAAGTATAATTTTGTTGTAAAAAAAAAGAGAGTAATATATATTTTTAAGGAAAAAAATACAGTGGTACCTCAGGTTACATATGCTTCAGGTTACGTACGCTTCAGGTTACAGACTCCGCTAACTCAGAAATAGTACCTCGGGTTAAGAACTTTGCTTCAAGATGAGAACAGAAATCGCGCGGCAGTGGCAGCGGGAGGCCCCATTAGCTAAAGTGGTGCTTCAGGTTAAGAACAGTTTCAGGTTAAGAACGGACCTCCGGAACGAATTAAGTACTTAACCTGAGGTACCACTGTATAAAGAAAATGAGCATCTGGACTCATGTGGCTATAAACATGTTTTAAAAAATTAGAATAAAGGGAGGATGCTGTGGTGACCAGCCTCAATGATTCCCCCCCCCCCCAATTTTGCCATTTTCACCATTTTCTGCTGCTTTCTAGATGGTAATGAGTGGGGCAGGGTCTTGGCCCTGAGGTCTAGCCTACTACCAGCTGCAAGCCTCAAGATGGCAGATCCCATCTTTAAGCCACCTGGCAATTGATTCAAATGTTAGGTGAACTCAGCCTGGTTTCTGGAAGAAACAAGACAGTTTGCTGGTGCTGAAGCGCCCTCTAGTGGCCAAAGCAGGAAGAGGTCTCTGTTCTCTCTTCTCTGTTATCACCTGATTTCCCAGAAAAGGAGACTCCAGACTCAGCCGTTAAAGCTGTTGCTATTACGAGATATTCTGCAGCCAATCAGAAGCCGCACCTTTGTTTTCCAATGTTTTGGAAGTCAAACTGACTTCCAGAACGGATTCCTTTTGACTTCCAAGATAGCACTGTAGACACGAAAGGGGCTTGTGCAGACCTCTTCACGTTCAGTGTGTATTTTAAAGTGAGGGGAACATATCCTATATAGAAACAGCAAGATCAATGCTCTTATTCTCACATGAGAGAATCAGCCGGTTTGCGGAGGTGGAGGGGACCCCCCAAATTTGGCAGAAATACGAAAAAAAAATCAGCTTTTAAGCAGTGATTCTCAACCTGTGGGTCCCCAGATGTTGTTGGACTACAACTCCCATCATCCCAGAGCTCTGGCCTTGCTAGCTAGGGGTGATGGGAATTGTAGTCCAACAACATTTGGGGACCCACAGGTTGAGAAAGGCTGCTTTAAGGGGAGAAAATGTGAAGGGTGGGGGAAAGACACCCCCCCAAAAAAACAGGCCAGTGAGGTTTGAGCATGCTCAGTAGACACAGAATGCTAGGTGTGTCTGTGGAAAACCAGGCGGGAGAGGGAATGTGATGGAGTATCTTGAAAAAAGGGATGGCTGGCTGGCTAGAACCCTGAACAGGAGTGCACTGCACTGCTGTGGTTTTGTTGCAGGACCCAATTCCCCTCATTTTTCCCTAATGCAAGAAGGGCTTTCACACTCGCCAGAAGTTCGGCTCTGCCCTCGCCGGTCCTGGAAGGATCCTTTTAAAAAGTCCCATATGCTCAGAGACTTTGCGCCTGTTCATTGGGGGAGATAGGAAGCCCAGAGCACTTGTTCTTTAGATGCCCATTTTATGAAGAGGCACATAGTGAGACCATTGACCCCCTGCTGGTGAGGCTCGCTGACCTCCCGGAAAAGCAAAAATTCGACCTTTTCCTGTTAGGCAAAAATCATAAGATGACCCGGATGGTCACCAGATTCTGTGTACAGATCTGTAGGCGCAGACCATCCCCCGACTCAAACTAGTTCGTTAAGAAAATCCCCAAACTCTGTTCCATGGGTGACTCCGGGTCATCTCTCTGTGGTAGCTTATCCTAAAGTTTTAAATGTCTACATGCTCATCGCATTTATAAATTTTAAATTTATTGTTGTACATTGTTTTAACTGTTTGTTTTCTTTCTGGGAATGTACCCCCAAGTGTGTTTTATAAGCTGGTCTTCGACTGTAATAAATCATCTATCTATATCTATCTACCTACATACCGTATTTTTTGCTCTATAAGACTCACTTTTTCCCTCTTAAAAAATAAGGGGAAATGTGTGTGCGTCTTATGGAGCAAATGCAGGCTGCGCAGCTATCCCAGAAGCCAGAACAACAAGAGGGATTGCTGCTTTCACTGCGCAGCGATCCCTCTTGCTGTTCGGGCTTCTGAGATTCAGAATTTTTTTTTTCTTGCTTTCCTTCTCCAAAAACTAGGTGCGTCTTGTGGTCTGGTGCGTCTTATAGAGCAAAAAATACAGTATCTAATCTTTTTTTTGGCTCCCTGGCAGCTTTAACGTGGAGGGTCCTCCGCTGGTCCTGGCCGCAGCCACCTTGGTGAAAAACATCAGCTACAAGTACAAGGAGGAGTTTTCGGCTCACCTCATGGTGGCAGGATGGGACCCCAAGAAAGGCGGGCAGGTAAGCAGAGAGAACGATGGGCCAGGGATGGATTCTGGCGCCCCACCTGCTCCGCTCATTCTCTGCTACCTTCCAGGTGTACGGGACTCTGGGCGGGATGCTGACCCGACAACCTTTTGCGATTGGCGGATCCGGGAGCACCTACATTTACGGCTACGTGGACTCTGCCTACAAGCCAGGAATGAGCCGGGAGGAATGCCGCCAGTTCACCATGAACGGTAGCCATCTAAGCGGCGTCCATTTCAGGGTGGTGGCGTGACAGGGACTTTTTTGGGGGGGTGGAGAGGTGGAAACAAAGCTGGACTCCTAGAAAGTCTAGTCCCATCTTTACAGAAGGTGCAGGTTTTGACTAAAAATTGGAGAAAAGTAGCTCAGAAAGATGCAGTTTGGAGAACCATTGTTAACCAAAGTTAATCGTTGTTAACCATTGGAGAAAATAGCAGTACAGTGGTACCTCAGGTTACAGAAACTTCAGGTTACAGACGCTTCAGGTTACAGACACTTCAGGTTACAGACTCCACTAACCCAGAAATAGTACCTCTGGTTAAAAACTTTGCCTCAGGATGAGAACAGAAATCGCATGGCAGCAGCGGGAGGCCCCATTAGCTAAAGTCGTACCTCAGGTTAAGAACAGTTTCAGGTTAAGAACGGACCTCCAGAACGAATTAAGTTCTTAACCTGAGGTACCACTGTATTTTCTAGAAATGGGTTGTGGTTTCTATAGCCATGCAAGTTTAAAAAAGTTATACAAGTTAAAAAAAGCAACAGGGCCCCGTCTGCACTAGGCATTTAAAGTGCTATGATGCCACTTTAGAATATCATGGCTTCCCCCAAAGAATTCTGGGAACTATAGTTTGGTAAGGTTACCGAGAGCTAACAACTCTCAGCATCCTTACCGAACTACAGTTCCCAGACCCCTTATTCTCTCCACAAAGCTACAATTCCCAGAGTTGTTTAACAATCAATCCCTGTTCTTCCCAAGGGAACTTTGGGAATTGTAGCTCTGCAAGGGACACGGGTGGCACTGTGGGTTAAACCACAGAGCCTAGGGCTTGCCGATCAGAAGGTCGGCGGTTCAAATCCCCACAACGAGGTGAGCTCCCGTTGCTCGGTCCCTGCTCCTGCCAACCTAGCAGTTCGAAAGCACGTCAAAGTGCAAGTAGATAAATAGGTACCGCTCTGGCGGGAAGGTAAATGGCGTTTCTGTGCGCTGCTCTGGTTTGCCAGAAGTGGCTTAGTCATGCTGGCCACATGACCCAGAAGCTGTATGCAGGCTCCCTCGGCCAATAAAGCGAGATGAGCGCCGCAACCCCAGAGTCGGCCACGACTGGACCTAATGGTCAGGGGTCCCTTTACCTTTAAGGGGAGTAGAAGTCTCCTAACAGCACTTAGCACCCTTAACAAACTACAGTTCCCAGGCTTCTTTGGGGGAAGGCTCAACTGTTTAAAGTGCTTTGATACTGTTTTAAATGTATAGTGCTGATAGGCCCTAACAACAGCAACAAATTTATTATATCATGCCCGTCCTCAAAGCTTTTTCTACAGCACCAGCTGAATTTAAACGCCCCTTTTCCTTTCTCTTACCTCCCCTTTCAGCCATTGCCCTCGCCATGTGCCGGGACGGATCCAGCGGGGGAGTCATTTACCTCGCCACCATCACCAAAGAAGGTGTCAAAGAGGAAGTTGTCGTGGGAGACGAGATTCCCAAGTTCTACGACGAATGAATTTTCTCCCCTCCCCTCTTTTTTTTTTATTAGTGAAGGCCAGCCCATTTGGACAATGGGGCACTGCCCCACCAGCCTCAGTGCGCCCCCACCTACCTTCCTTCTTACTTACAGCAGCCTGCCTTTGGCTCTGGCTCCCCCTAGTGTTGGCCTCCCTGTCTCCTGCCTTATCAGTCTCAATGTGCGCTACCCTCTGCTGACAATAATAAACTTTGCTAGAGAAAAACTGTGCCCCGTGTGGTCCATGGGACAGAGGCTCTCCACTGCTGTGTGCATGCATGTTCACAGTCGTGCCTGCGCACACTTCTGTGTGAGAATCTGCTTTCTCAACATCTTAATTGGGCTCATAAAGGGGGGAAAGAAGCAAAGTTGGTGTGTCCCCACTCTTTTTGAGGTGCCAGGAATCCTTTTCCACAGCGCTGACATGTCAATGGCATCTCAGGCCCTTCATTTGACTGATGCTTGTACAGAAATTGATAAATGGAGACCCCTTTTGCTGAGAAAGTCAACCCTTTGCTTCTTCAGTGCAAATGGATCTCTGAGCTTATGTGCGTGTGTTTCCAGGATGGATTCCTGCCTTCACGCTTTCTCTCTGCCAAAATATACCCTCACCCATTTCTCCACAGTCCCTATTTGTATTTTCTTGCTTTCCTGTTTTTTGTGATCCTCTGCAACCCCCTGCTGGATGCTTTCTTCCCAACTGAAATGGAAATCAGGTGATTTCCGAGAAATCATTCAAGGGACCAGTTTAAGCAAGTTACATTTATTTTTATTTATTTATTAAATTTACATGTTGCAGAAGAGCCAAAACAAGAACGAACACACAAAACACTTGTGATATCAATGACTTTTTACTCATTTTCTTGCTCTGTGTGTATTTGGAGTCCATGCAGATGAAGGCAAAGCAAGAACAAAGGGAAGATGGTATTGTGCAGCGACTGGCTTATTCTTTCTAGATTTTTATTTATAACAGTACAGTTGTACCTCAGAAGTCAAAAGGAATCCATTCTGGAAGTCCGTTTGACTTCAAAAATGTCCAGGAACCAAGGCGCGGCTTCCCATTGGCTGCAGGAAGTTCCTGCAACCAATCAGAAGCCGCGACGGACGTTTGGGTAACGAAGAACGTCTGCAAGCCGGAACACTAACTTCTGGGTTTGCGGCGTTCAGGAGCCAAAACGTTTGTCTTGCAAGGTGTTCAACTTCTGAGGTACGACTGTACTTGCTGCCCATTCACATAGAACAGGCACATCCGACTCTCAAGAGACTGTGATCTACTCCCAGTATAAAATAACTGGCAGTCATTAACTGGGGGGGTGGGGGATGTGTGTTTTTTAGGGGAGGGTTGGCCAGAGTTGTTCAGCTTTTTGGGGGGCTGGGGATGAAAAATAATGCTCAACAAAAGGTGCTGCGTTGCCGATCGCACGCAGCGCTAAAGCAAACATTACTTTCGCTTACCGCGTTACACAACGTTCACTGCTGCTGTGATCTAGCGCCGAGGGCTGCAGGTGTGGACATAACTTTCCTGCGATCGACCAGGACCCAGGATGTGCTGGGATCACAGGGGCGATCTACCTGTCAATTGGGGTCAACTGGTTGGACATCGCTGACATAGAATATTCAGGTGGCACACAATGAGACATGCAAGTACAATAACGCAATGCAAAATAATCAAAACTGACTAATCTCAAAATAAATTAAACTGGGCATCAAAAACAGCCTTCGAGGGATGCCCAGAAGGCCAAGGCAAAGAGGCGTCTGCTGAACATCTGCTGGAAGGGCAGGGGACCAGCAACGCCAAATGCTAGTGAGCTCAGTCGGGACAATTAACCCTTTTCCTCTGGTAGATCTCCATGATGGGGCTGGAGAGAAGGGTTCAGGCAGCAGAACTGCCTTGATACCTGGGAGGGTCTATAGGGAAGGAGGCAGCTTTTTAGACAAGCACTCATGTGAGCACCTTAAAGTGAGCCTGGGAACAAGCTGGCAGCCAGACTTAAGACTGGGAGTCATAGCACAATACTGCCAGCTTGCAGTGCAAAAGGAATTTTCTGCCCACAATAAACATGTACACACCCCCCCACCTCAGTTCAGCTCCTCCTCATAGGGCAGAACTGATGGGTCCCCTGTGGGTCTTTGGCTCATCCACATGTCTGTGCTGTGATTTCTAGGCATAGTTGTGAACACCTTTTTCTTCGTCCCACCACTTTCTCTTAGAAAACCCGCTGTTTACCCCTGAAACAGAACAAACATCCATCTGTGGAAAGCCCAACTGATGCTTGTTGGTGCTGACCTTTAAAGCCCTCAACGGCCTCGGTCCAGTATACCTGAAGGAGCGTCTCCACCCCCATCATTCAGCCTGGACACTGAGGTCCCGCTTCGAGGGCCTTCTGGCGGTTCCCTCACTCTGAGAAGTGAGGTTGGTTGCAGGGAACCAGGCAGAGGGCCTTCTCGGTGGTGGCACCTGCCCTGTAGAATGCCCTCCCATCAGATGTCAAGAAAATAAACAACTACCCGATTTTAGAAAACATCTGAAGGCAGCCGTGTTTAAGGAAGTATTTAATGTTTGATGTTTTATTGTGTTTTCAATATTCTGTTGTAAGCCGCCCAGAGTGGCTGAGGAAACCCAGCCAGATGGGTGGGGTATAAATAAGTTGTTGTTGTTACAATTCAGGGGTAAACATTGGGTAAGAAAAAAGACTCAGACCTAGAAATCACAGCACCAACAGATATGAGGATGACCCCAGTGTCTCAGAAATCAACTCCCCAAAGCAGTTGTTCCCCACCCACACTCAAAGATAGGCTAGCATATTCGTAGCAAGCTCCGTTTCAGGATTTCCTGCCTCCAAAGCTCTCCCTTCTCCAGATTTCCGGTGTTTGTCCACCGCTTCTCTCTATCCCTCCTCCATTCAGCATCTTCTCATCAGGACAGGGCCCTGGAGTCTTCCCAGCTCAGGGGGCCAAACTCTTGCTTTTCCTCTCCCCCCCCCCCCATCGTTCCACAGATCTGATTCTCTTTGCTTCTCCGGAGTCCCAGAGATGCAGCCATCTGCCTGGCAACTTTAAACCGCATCACTCCCGAGATATCCTTCAATCTCTCTGAGGGTCTCTCTGTCACGTGTGTGGAGGAAAAACTTAAACACGTTGCAGAGTTCCCAGAAAATAGACCAGAGGCAATTGATATTTCATCCAGCAGAGCTTTACTGCTACTGAAAGCAAATGAGCATAATGGTCATAATCCAATACATTCAGGATTGGCCCCGTCCATAAGAAATCCAGTTGCAGCAAACTTAATGGGAACTTAACAATATCTTATAATAAGACTAAAACCGTAACACTATATACGAAACATCACACCAGAAAGAGAGATAGAGAGAGAATGAAACCCAGGTTTTTTCTGACCTCACTATTAGTCATGTGGCCAGCATGACTAAGCCGCTTCTGACGAAACCAGAGCAGCGCATGGAAACACCATTTACTTTCCCGCCAGAGTGGTACCTATTTATCTACTTGCACTTTGACATGCTTTCAAACTGCTAGGTTGGCAGGAGCTGGGACCAAGCAACGGGAGCTCACCCCGTCGTGGGGATTTGAACCGCCAACCTTCTGATCGGCAAGTCCTAGGCTCTGTGGTTTAACCCACAGCGCCACCCACATCCCTGAAACCAGCTGTACTCTGAAGGAATAACCCAAACAAGATCCTTCTTTCACACAGAGAAGAAACCTTCCAGAACCCTCTTGGATTAAGCAGAACAGGAAAGATCTCTACACATCAGATCAATACTTTCTGTACAAAGAAATGCAAACTGACACTCTCGCCATACGAGGCAAATCCTCAAAACCACATCAGCAAGCAATCATCATTGGATCAGAAGCAACTCTCCCCAGTCCGCCCCGGCTCGGGAATCACGATGAAATATACTCAGAGTCTCAAAGTGATTTCATGCTCTTTATTCAGCTCATAGTGGTGAGGAGGCATGAATGAATGTCCCTTCAAAGTATCTGCTTTATATACATGGTTTACACAATGGGCTGCACATGATTGGCTAATTCTGGAATTCTACTGTAAGCCAATCAGGTTGTGGATTCACTTCTATCTGGAGCATGATTGGGTGGTTCCTGCCAACCAATCATACTGCTGCATTGTTCTAGGACCAATCAGACTGCTGCATTCTGAATCCTATTGTTCCAGGACCAATCAGACTGCTGCATTTTGGATCCTATTGTTCTAGGACCAATCAGACTGCTGCATTTTGGATCCTATTCAACTCAGTACATAACACACGACAAGGCAGGATCAGGCTTGCTCAGCATCCTCAAGGACCACGCATGGGATGACCCCACCCTCTCCAGGGTCACCTGCAGAGGAAGAACAAGACAGGTATGAACAATTGGGGGGGGGTTGTTTGCAGAGCACTTTCTCCATCTTCAAAACAAATAGGGCGGACACTAAGCACCAGGGATGGACCACTAAGCACCAGGGGTGGAGGCAGCGCAATTTCCTCTGATCTCAGGTCCAGCATTGCCCAGCGGGGGGGGGGTAGGGGGACACACGCAACTTGCTGATATGCTACACAGACAGACAGCATTGCAAGTGTCTCTCTGAACCCTGGGACTGTCCCCTTTAAGGTCAGATATGGCACAGCCTTCATCATACTCCCCTACTCAGCGCCCGAGGACCCCAGTCCTGCCACTCACCACCTGGCCCAGGGCGGGGCCTGATGGGCTCTGTAAAGGACTACCGCTCCTGCTGCTGGGCAGAGAGGGCTCCGTTTTGTTTTGTTTTTTGTTTAAATTGCTGTTATTTTTTACCTATGTCATTTTAAACTGTGATATTAATGCTTTATTCTTAGTTTTAGATTCTGATTTATGTGGAAATTGTTTCCCATTTGGTTGGGTTTTTTTTTAATGTGATTTATGACTTTTGTAATTATGTAAACCTTGTTATGCTGTAAGCAGCCTTGAGCATTGTTTTTTTAACTGTGTAAAGGCGGCATACAAATAAAAAATGATTATACCACCTTCCCTACAGTATGCAGTTCAGCAGGAACTGGCTGTGCTAGGTTTGAGCAGCCGGCTGTGCACAGCACTGATTGGCTGCCCATGGTGGCAATCACAAGTCTTCACCCTGAACAGCGTTGTCGTTGAATTAAGGCACTAAAATACAGTGGTACCTGGGGTTACAGATGCTTCAGGTTACAGACTCCGCTAACCCAGAAAAAGTGCTTCAGGTTAAGAACTTTGCTTCATGGTTGAGGACAGAAATCGCTTAGCAGCGGCGCGGTGGCAGCGGGAGGCCCCATTAGCTAAAGTGGTGCTTCAGGTTAAGAACAGTTTCAGGTTAAGATCAGACCTCCGAAACGAATTAAGTTCTTAACCCGAGGTACCACTGTACAGTGTAATGAACACATTTCCATTTTTTTAAAAAAAGATATTTATTAAAGTTTCAAAGGTTATACAAAAAAACAATAATAAAAACAAAACACAAACACAAAAAATAACAAATATAGAAAAATACAAAACTAAAAACAATTTAAAAAACAAGTAAAATTTCATTCCCTTATTTTCTTATAAATTGCTTCCCAGACCTCCTCATACCTCCCCTTTTTGTATTCCAATTCTAATTATTAATTCAGCAAATCCTCACCCTTAGTTTTCATTTAATTTTCAACCTTACTTTTCTTTTTACTTAATCATTACAGCTGAAAACCACTTAATTTCTAAACCAACATCATTCTAACATTCATTAATTTTGCAGTATTTCCCAAGATAGTCCTTGAATTTCTTCCAATCTTCTTCCGCTGTCTCTCTCCCCAGGTCTCGGATTCTGCCCGTCATTTCTGCCAGTTCCATATAGTCCATCACCTTCATCTGCCATTCTTCCAAGGTGGGTAGATCTTGTGTCTTCCAATACTTTGCAATTAGTATTCTTGCTGCTGTTGTGGCGTACATAAAGAAAGTTCTGTCCTTCTTTGGCACCAATTGGCCGACCATGCCCAGGAGAAAGGCCTCTGATTTCTTCAGGAAGGTATATTTAAATACCTTTTTCATTTCATTATAGATCATTTCCCAGAAAGCCTTAATCCTTGGGCACGTCCACCAAAGGTGAAAGAATGTACCTTCATTTTCTTTACATTTCCAACATTTATTATCGGGCAAATGGTAGATTTTTGCAAGCTTAACTGGGGTCATGTACCACCTGTGAATCATTTTCATAATATTCTCTCTTAAGGCATTACATGCCGTAAATTTCATGCCGGTGGTCCACAACTGTTCCCAGTCAGCAAACATAATGTTATGACCAATATCTTGTGCCCACTTAATCATAGCTGATTTAACCGTTTCATCCTGCGTATTCCATTTCAACAGCAAGTTATACATCTTTGACAAATTCTTAGTTTTTGGTTCTAACAATTCTGTTTCCAATTTTGATTTTTCCACCTGGAAGCCAATTTTACTATCCAACTTATAAGCCTCCATTATTTGGTAATAATGAAGCCAGTCTCGCACTTTATCTTTTAATTTCTCAAAACTCTGCAATTTCAATTTGTCTCCTTCTTGTTCCAAAATTTCCCAATATTTCGGCCATTTGGACTCCATACTGAGTCTTTTCACAGCCTTTGCCTCCATTGGCGACAACCACCTTGGGGTTTTATTTTCCAACAAGTCTTTATATTTAATCCAGACATTATACAATGCTTTCCTGACAATATGATTTTTAAATGCTTTGTGAGCTTTAACCTTGTCATACCACAAATATGCATGCCACCCAAAAATATTGTTAAAACCTTCTAAATCCAAAATGTCTGTGTTCTCAAGAAGCAGCCAGTCTTTCAACCAGCAGAATGCTGCTGATTCATAGTAAAGTTTAAAGTCTGGCAGGGCAAAACCACCCCTTTCCTTTGCGTCAGTTAATATCTTTAATTTTATTCTGGGCTTCTTGCCCTGCCAGACAAATCTAGAAATATCTTTCTGCCACTTCTTGAAACAATCCATCTTGTCCATAATTTGCAATGTTTGAAACAAAAACAACATTCTAGGCAATACATTCATCTTTATAACTGCAATTCTGCCCAACAAGGAAAGCTTCAAATTTGACCAGATTTCTAAATCTTTTTTCACTTCTGTCCAACATTTCTCATAATTATCTTTAAATAAGTTCACATTTTTCGCTGTCATCTTAATCCCCAAATATTTCACCTTCTTAACCACATTTAAACCTGTCTCATTCTGAAACCTCTCTTTTTCAATTGCTGTTAAATTTTTCTCTAAAACCTTAGTTTTTGACTTATTCAGTTTAAATCCTGCTACTTGACTAAACTCTTGGATTAGCTCTAAAACCCTTTTGGTACTAGATTCTGGCTCTTGTAATGTTAATACTAGATCATCTGCAAATGCTCTCAATTTGTACTGCTTGGCTCCGACCTGTATACCTTTAACCAACTGGTCCCTTCTGATCATGTTCAGCAAGACCTCCAGAACTGATATAAAAAGCAATGGGGAGATTGGGCACCCCTGACGTGTCCCTTTTTCTATCTTAAATTCTTCTGTAACCACATTATTTACAATTAATTTAGCTTTTTGCTCAGAATATATTGCACCTATACCGTTTTCAAACCCTTGGCCTACCCCCATCCCCTGAAGATTCTTTTTCATAAAGCTCCAAGAAATATTGTCAAAGGCTTTCTCCGCATCCACAAATATCAAAACTACTTTAGTGTTTATCTTCACTTCTAATTTTTCCAAAATGTCAATTATATTCCTCACATTGTCTGACAAGTGTCTTCCTGGGAGAAAGCCCGCTTGGTCTCCATGAATCTCCTCCATCAATACTTTTTTCAATCTCTTAGCCAAAATGTCAGCAAAAATGTTATAATCCACATTTAATAACGAAATGGGGCGGTAGTTCTTAAGTTGAGTCTTTTTACTTTCATGAGAGATTTTTTGAACACATACACTTCCAGGTTTGCCATGTTCATATCCTGAAAAAACACAACTGGAGACTGACGTAACAAGAGGTACAACTGTATTTTTATTAAAGATTTTGTCATTTACAAAAATATGTGCATTGTCTCTTTTTTCAAGTCGTGTTTTCTACAGATCAGTTTCACTTGTTGAGAGATATTAGTGTATACAGTGTTAGTGTAGGGAAAAAGGGGGGAAGAGGGGTAGGGGGCATGATGAGTGGGGCGGGGGCGGGTGGCAATGCTTCTACCTAGTGTCTGTTTGGGGTTTTGTGTCAGCGTCACTTGTGTGTCTTCTCTTACTATTCGCTCGTTGTATTTCCTTGGTGGTGAGAGAGGTTGGGGGTGGCCTAATGTGTGGTTGGTTGTCTTTGCTTGGCTGTCGTGAGATTTGTTTTGGTGTGTGAGTGAGGGCATGTGTGTGTGTGTGTGTGTGTGTTTGGATCAGGTTAGCCAGATTGATTTGTATGCTGTCGGTGGATCCTTCCTGCTGTCTTTTTGGGCTGTGTATGTGATAAAGGGGAACTGTACTGGGACAAAGGCGTCTTCTTCTATTTGTCTCGTGTCAGTTTTGCCAGTTTTAAAGATGAAAGCCAGCTGTGTCTGGAGAACCACTGACAGACAGACAGACAGGACAGCAAAGGGGCAACAGAATAAGGCGTTCTGAGCATCTGACATTCTCCTAAGCCGGACAACAACCTGCAAAGCAGCAGGTCAGTATTGCCACCCCCGATTTTGAATATGAAAGGGAGCTGCGGGTGCTGAAGCTCACATCACCTGGGGGGGAATCCTTTCAGTAGTACCTTAGGTAAAGGTAAAGGGACCCCTGAGCATTAGGTCCAGTCGTGACTGACTCTGGGGTTGCGGCGCTCATCTTGCTCTATAGGCCGAGGGAGCCGGTGTTTGTCCACAGGCAGCTTCCAGGTCATGTGGGCAACATGACTGAGCTGCTTCTGGCGAACCAGAGCAGCGCACGGAAATACCGTTTACCTTCCCGCTGGAGTGGTACCTATTTATCTACTTGCACTTTGACATGCTTTCGGACTGCTAGGTGGGCAGGAGCAGGGACCGAGCAATGGGAGCTCACCCTGTCGCAGGGATTCGAACTGCCAACCTTCTGATCAGCAAGACCTAGGCTCCACCAAGTAAGTTTGTTCTTGGTATGAGCTTTCGTGTGCATGCACACTTCTTCAGATACACTGAAACAGAAGTCACCAGACCCTTCTATATAGTGAGAGGGTGGGGAGGGGTATTACTCAGAAGGGTGGTGGGAATGGGTGTTTGACTGACAGGTGTGCTAAACCTGGTCAGTTCGTGAATGGCAGAGGTAAGATTTGAACCAGCCCTGCTCCCTTTCCCACAAGCTATCCCAACCCTGGACACTAGGTGGACCAAGGAGCCGACACAGCACACCCTTACCTGAAGCAAAGGAGGACTCGCTTTTGCAAATGTACTCCGTAGACTTCCCAGTTCGTAGCCACCCAGATCACGCACCCACCCTTGCTAGTAGCTCTGTTCACACATTACCGTGTGCGTTAGGGAAGAGGCCAGCGCTGCATTGGTAGGTAGATGATGATGAGCCCCACAAACACGACCCCCAAGTCCCTTAATTCTCACCTTGCGCTCCTCTGAAACTCTCCCTGCCCCCAAGGCGGCATGCAAAACAAAAAGTCTGAGAAAAACAGGTATTTCCCAAGGGATCTGGCTCCACTTCGGGTAGGGAGCCCGCCCCCCCTGGTCTTCCCCCTTTGGGTGACCAGCAAAGTCACACCCACAACCCCGGGATCTTTGGACTTGGGGGTCTTTCTTTCCGCCCCCGGAGGTACTGACCAGCGCAGTCCAGCAGGAGTAGGTGGGCAGCAGCGCACAGGATCCAGGGGGCCCCACGGATGAGGACCCCCATCGGGACGAAGCAATCCCCGCCCCGCCAGCAGAAGGGTCCGGAAGAGGAGCCGCGGCGGAAATATTCCACCAATGGGAAAACGGCGTGCAGATTGCGTCGGCGGTTGCTGGGTAGATCTGAAGCGTGGGAGAGATGGACTGGAAAGCGAAAGCGAAACTTCTCCCCTGACTCCGCCCCCTCCGGGTTCTTCCTGCCTCCTCTGCTGGGGGAGATGCAGGGAAGGGGGTAAAAACTTGAATGTTGCTGGGAGACTCTGGAGGGTCCACGTGCATCACGGAGGAGGTGAAAATATTTACTGGAGAACCACAAGGGTTTTGCCAAAATTCTCCTGTAATTCTCCTGGCTCCAAATAAAATACTTTTGAAAGTCCTCAGTGCCCTGGGACCCTGAAAGTGGGGTTTTCTCCCCTCTCCTCCGCAGATGACTTTTCTCCCTCTCCTTTCCAGAGATGAGGTGGTCGACAACTATCAAGAGGGAATTTTTGTTACTGTTCTGGCAGGCGTTTTAAGTATGACACACTTTGAACGTTGCCCGTAGCTCAGTTTTCCTGCATGATTGGTTCGTTGCATGGTTTTAAATTTCGATTTCATTATTTCCGTCGAATAAGTAGGGAGGGTTGGAGGAATCTGAGTGGTGTGGGAATAAAATGATGCAGGGAGGAGGAGGGGAGGAAAAAGCAGGACCATAAGGACCCAGACATGACCCCAATTGATACACCCAGTTCTGTAAGCAATAAATTGATTGTATTGCATTTATATCCTGCCTTTTTGCTTAGCCACCCTGGATGGTTTACAGTTTTAGACTTCTAAACATAAACCACCCCATCCCTCCTTTTCCTTCTCTCAGGGCATAATGGGGTCTGTTGCCCTGCATTCTATGCACTTTTGCAACCCTTTCACTGGGCCAAAAGTGCCATTAATAGTGAGTGGTGTCAATTGCCAGAGTGTATTAAGCTTCCTTTTTTCCTCCTCCCACCCAACACCTTTTCCTTTTGTGTTGTGTCTTTTTTTAGTATAAGCCTGAATGCAGGGACCATCTTATTGCTGACATTTGTAAGCTGCTTTAGGGGCCTTTTTTGGCCTAAGAGCAGGATAAAAACGCTGTAAGTAAAATAGCCTCAGCTTCCTGATTTGCATACAATATATTTTTTTAATCCTGGGAGGTGGAAATGAAACAGCTGTGACTAATTCCAGACAGGTAGCTGTTGCAGCAAAACATGCAGAACCTTGTGGCATGAGAGTCTTATGAAATGTTATTGCAATACTATGATAAAATTATAAAAACACAGGTAATCATCACCTCCCTTATTTGAACAAGTTTGATTGGTGTAGCGCAGGGACGTCCAGCTCCTAAGAGACGGCGATCCACTCGCAGAATAAAAAACTGGCAGTGATCTACCCCCTTTTGGGGGGGTTCAGATCAAAGTTGTTTAGCCTTTTTTAGGGAACAGATACAGGTGTGTGTCTATGCTTTCCACGTCAGTTGATGTTAAAGTGGGGAATAAACCAAGTCAGCCAGTCATCAGCTCTGATTACGTCCTGAGGGCTTCACACTCATCGCCAAACTACAGATAGAGATGCAGGGAGCTGTCTATAGAATCTTTTGTATTTCTTTTAAAGCATTAACAGCAGCATTTGCTGGAGACCACTGTTCCATTTATTATTATTATTATTATTATTATTATTATTAAACAATTTCCTCATCACCACCATAATTTAGCTAAGCAATGAAAAATATAAGATTTAGGAACATCTAAAGCTGCCTTCTGCAGGGTCAAACTACGGTTCTTCTAGCTTAGCATTGTTGGCACCAACATGTGGCATAGAGTCACAAACAGTATTTTTCTTTTTTTAAAAAGAACACTGCACACTTCCACCCTAAAATATGGTATGATGGAGAGCAGTAAAAAATGGTGCAAAGTTCCCATGCGCTTCTTCCTGCAGAGCAAAAGCCCCAAACCCTTAAATCAGAAGAAGAGGGAGAAATGTCTAAAGAAATCCCATTTGCGATAGGAAGCACAAAGATCAGCCCATTGTAGGGCCAAGTATTTTTCAACTTGCTGGCTTGATGCAATCCTTTAAACAGGTTCCTCCATCTGGTGTCCCAAGGCCCATCCTGGAATTCTCCAGTTGAGCTTCTTAGGATTTCCAGCTTGCGTCTCTTCCTTGAACAGCCCCCCGTACTGTCCACACAAAGCTCTCTCTTATTCGCTGTCCTGCCATTGGGCAGGCAAAATAGCTCCTCATGAGTAGGGCGATCTACCCACCTCTCTGCTCAGATGTCAGAGAGGTTCCTCTGTTTCTGCTGCTCTTCCAGGCCACATACCTGTTGCAGAAAAACACAGGGGGTGTCAGGTTAACTGAGCACAGTGAAGCTGGCAAGGGATGGGGGCATCTGAATAACAGTCAGAGCATCTAGTCCAACCCAACTCCCCTTGCAGAGGACTCCATCCCTGGGCATGATCAAGACGCACATGAAATGTACAGGTAGGTAGCTGTGTTGGTATCTGAAGACGTGTGCATGCACACAAAAGCACATACCAATAACAAACTTAGTTGGTCTCTAAGGTGCTACTGGAAGGAATTTTTAAATGAAATGTACAGGAAGCAAAGATTAAAAGGGCACCTTCTGGGCAAAAGTATCCAGGTGAGGGTTGTTATGGACAGGGGTGGGGGGCGCTACCCAACCAACACATCAGAAGCGTTGGCCTCCTGCACTTTGCTCCAGAGCAAAGGAGCTCCGTTTGCTGCATAGCATGACATGCAATTACATACATACCACTGGTTTCTATACATTTCCCTCCATTGGACAACCTATAGGTAAAGGTAAAGGACCCCTGGACGGTTAAGTCCAGTCAAAGGCGACTATGGTGTATGGCGCTCATCTCGCTTTGAGGGTGAGGGAGTCGGCGTTTGTCCACAGACAGCTTTCTGGGTCATGTGGCCAGCAGGACTAAACCGCTTCTGGCACAACGGGACACGGTGACGGAAACCAGAGTGCACAGAAACACTGTTTACCTTCCCACCGCAGTGGTACCTATTTATCTACTTGCACTGGCATGCTTTCGAACTGCTAGGTTGGCAGGAGCCGAGACAGAGCAACAGGAGCTCGCTCCGTTGCAGGATACTGGCACACACACACAGTGAAAATGATGCTGGCCCCAATCCTTCTAAAACATCCATCAGAGGTCGATGGATGGGTCCATCAGCAACTCCAGCATGTCCCGTGCAGACTGGATAAACATTGCTTAAAGCTGCTGAAGACTCACACTGCCTTCATCTCTCCCTGTTGGCCTCACTGGCTGAGGCCATAAGCATTTGGAGGGCACCAGGTTGGGGAAGCCAGCAGTAGGGCATTGGCATGAGCAGGCCTGAGCCAAATACTTTGTGGAGAAAGGTGAGTTTTGGAGAAGGCACTCGAAGGAAATAAGGGAGGTGATCCTATGCAGGTGTGTGCAGAGGCAATTTCAGACATACAGGCCAGCAGAAGTTCTGCTTTCTCTGTTTCTGGTGAAGGACAGAATACTGCGAATTGCCCCGTAAATTGCTCCTCTCTCAATTTCCCCTTAACATAAGCTTCTGTTTTCTGGGAGTATGGGAGGTTTAAATGCCGTTACCTTTCCGTTAGATATATTTTATTTTCTGCCTCCAGTTTTATAGGGACCTTGTGCTGTTTCAAGTTCACACAGGCACCCCACACGCCCTGAACAAATCCTCCCTTATGCCCGTCTCCCACCCTAGGCCTGTTCTATGCCGGAGGAAAAACTCGCATCTCACTTACTTGGCGCAGCTTAGTGTCTTTGCCACGTCTCTGCAGAGAGAGAATCAAATTATGAGTTTCAGTTGCCCAAAGGAGGGCACACAGCCAAGGCTTGCAAAGCCCCAAAGTCACAGAAATCCCCTACATTTTAAGTGGCCAAATGAAAAGGAACAACGAGAAAAGTTTTCTTTCACAAGGAAAGACCTTAACTGTGAACAGTTGTGAGACCTGGTCAAACAAGTGGGTTATAGATTCTGGAGCCTCTAGTCATTTTACTCATGACAACGATTCTTCAGGACGGAAAGGGATACAACGGAGATTGTCCAGTCTCACCCTCTCTTGTGGGGAAGGACCACCCAAGCAGATGATTTTCTGGGGAAAGATCCCGGCAGACACCCCAGGAACCTGTCACTAGTAAAGGTAGGAAGTCTTCCAGATTCTAAGCACTACCTGATTTCCTCCAACATGACCCTTGCTGCCTCTGACCCTTCCTTCCGGAAAAGTGCCACCACAACCACACTAAGAGGACACACCGCCCTCCACTGTCCTGAGAAAACCCTTCAACCCATATTTTATTTTATTATTTGGACGATTTACTGCCCATGGGCGGCCCTACCCTCTTATCTGCCCTTAAGGGCTGGAGCATCATGCGCAGGGCTGTGCCTTGGCGGTGGCAGATTCTCTCCTCCTTGCCCGCTCTCCAGCAGCCATGATGAGCTGCCCAAGGAAGGAGGCTGGCAGCGGTAACCACGGAGAGGCTATGGGATGCTCCCTCGACTAATCCTCCTAGCCAAGCTTGGTGGCAGCAGCACCGGCAGGGAAAATTGGGACATTCTGCGATCCTATCAGAAGCCGGTGTGGCTTTCATAATTCTGGGACTGTCCTCGGTAAATCGGGAAACTTGGAGGGTATGTGGTACTTACTGATGCCCACGGAGATGCCGACAACAAGGACTACAGCCCCCATGATGCATAGAATTAGAAGCCAGCTGTCGAACGCTGAAGGTTGAAGAGAAGAAAAGAGAGAAATGACTGATGGGAAACTCAGAACAAAAATTTCCTCTTATGGGGGAGGCCACAGGACCTGGGAGCTCGTGAAATTCAGAGGGATTCGGGGAGGTAACCAGTACGTTTCTGAGCACAATTCAATGTGTTGGTGTTGACCTTTAAAGCCCTAAACAGCCTTGGCCCACCCCCATCGTTCTACCCGGACATTGAGGTCCAGCTCCGAGGGCCTTCTGGCGGTTCCCTCACTGAGAGAAGTGCGGTTACAGGGAACCAGGCAGAGGGCCTTCTTGGTAGTGGCGCCCACCCTGTGGAATACCCTCCCATTGGATGTCAAGGAAATAAGCAACCATCTCACTTTTAGAAGACATCTGAAGGCAGCCCTCTTTAGGAAAGTTTTTAATGTTTGATGCTTTATCACATTTTAAATATTCTGTTGGGAGCCACCCAAAGTGACTGGGGAAACCCAGCCAGATGGATGGGATATAAATAATAAATTATCATCATCATCTAAGAAAGAGCCCCCCTCCATCTCATCACCTCTCAAGGCTTGCACGAGACCTCAATCATCTCAGCAAACAGTAAATGTTTGTCTCCAATTGGAGGCTGTCAATATCAGCTGCGATGCTGCCAGCTCCCTGGTGTCGTCCCTCTTCCTTCTCTGGGTGAAAATTCACCTCCCATAAGCCTTTGCTCCCTGCTGTCTCTCACCAGGCTCCTGCCAGGCCACATCCAGGTGTTTGGACAGGGCTTCGTGCTCCACGTGGCACTGGAAGCGTTTCCTCTCCTTGGGGCTGGTTTTAATACTGAGCACGGCATGGTAGGTCCCGTCCGAATTGGGGGCGGCAACTCTGCGGAAGGTATCCTGCACCCAGGGCTCTCCGTCCTTCCTCCAATAGGCATTGATCTCCTTCGGGTAGAAGCCGTAAACTCGGCAGACGAGGGTGGCCGGGCCTTGGGAGTCCTCCTTACTTGTCACCTTCACGACGGGAAGCTCTGGGGAAATGACAGAGGCATCCTCAGAGGCAAGCAGGCCGTGTCCTCCTCAAATGTCCCCACGCTCCTGTCAAGCTGGCAAAAATTAATCCCTCCCTTTTCCCTTTATGTTGGAAGGGTTGTGGAAAACTTGGTTCATTTATTCACATTTGGCGGAAATGCCCCCATGTTAAAAACTTTTGGAATAGGGTATTCCCCATTATATCCGCAATTACAGGTCAACCCCTTTCTCCAAATCCTGCCCCAGCCCTATTATTTTTGGACATGGACTTAGGCTCTTCCCTGCACCACAGCGAAGTAGTAGGCTCCTTACTGACCACAGCATGAATGGAAGAAACAGTCTGAAATACCCCTGAAAATACAGTGGTACCTTGGGTTAAGTACTTAGTTCGTTCCGGAGGTCCGTTCTTAACCTGAAACTGTTCCTAACCTGAAGCACCACTTTAGCTAATGGGGCCTCCTGCTGCTGCCGTGCCGCCGGAGCACAATTTCTGTTCTCATCCTGAAGCAAAGTTCTTAACCTGAAGCACTATTTCTGGGTTAGCAGAGTGTGTAACCTGAAGCGTATGTAACCTGAAGCGTATGTAACCCGAGGTACCGCTGTATATGGGATACAGCAATGTCTGAGCGTCTCACCAGAAATGTTTGATGGTTCTTGTATTTGATTGAGAACTTGTGGAATATGGATATAAAATTTACAGCATGTCATGGTCTAAGAGAAAGTGACATGAAAATGATATATCGATGGTATCTAATACCAAGTTGGCAAAGATGTATAAATCTAAATCAAATAAGTGTTGGAAATGTAAAGGATGAGCAAGTAAAATCCTCAATAATACTATCTATTAATAATAATATCTATTGGGCAATAGATATTGGTCATAATAGAGACACAGAAGCATGGGGATGATTGTGGAATATGGATATAAAATCTACAGCATGTTATGATTTAAGACAAAATGATATGAAAATGATATGTCATTGATATCTAACACCGAGTGAACGGGCAAAAATGTATAAATCTAAATCAAACAAATGTTGGAAATGTAAAGAGAAAGAAGGTTCTTTTTATCATATGTGGTGGTCTTGTAGTAAGCTTACTGGGAAATGATATCTAATGAATTGAAAAGGATGTTTAAAATAACCTTTGTAAAAAAATACCCAGAAGCTTTTCTTTTGGAAGTTATAGGGACAGAACTACCTAAAATGTCCAGAAACTTATTCATGTACACGACTACAGCAGCAAGAAGGTTACTTGCCCCAAAATGGAAAGAAGCAGAAGTCCCAGCAAAGGAAGAACGGATGCAAAAACTTAAGGAATATGCGGAAATGGTGAAACTTATCAGAAGAATAAGGAAACTAGATAATAAATCTTTTATAAAAGAATGGAAATGGTTTGTTGAATATTTATGGATAAATTGCAAACAGATAAAAACATTGGGAGGATTATTGTAATAACCTGCAGTTTTATAAGAGTATATTTGTAAAAAAAAAAGATGAATAAATGAGCAAATTAAGTTAATTTGGATACGCAGAAGATATTAAAAACCGCAAAAAGAGGGGGAAAGGAAGTCAAGTTTTGAAATGTCAAAATGATTATAAAATTAGTTAAATGTATAAATTTGAAAACTATAAATAAATAAACCAATAAAGTGTTCCACACCAGGAGACCAAAAACAGAAGAACCTCCAAGCACCAGGATCTCTTCCTTTGCATCTTGAGATGCTGGCTGTCGTGAGTCTCTCCCAGTGTCCTGCCTGTTGGTCAAGGGGCAAATGTCATCCGTTCCAATTCAGTGGCTGAACTGGTTCAGATCCCTCCAAGCACAGCTCCCAGTTCTTGCCTTCCATAGAGCAAATGCTGGACTTGCAGCTTTTTGTGCTCCAAGACTTTTTTGCCTTCATTTCCCCTCACACTTTAAGGGCCGGGGGTATGGGAACCAAACAGCTCTAGAAAGGACAGAACTCCTTCATAGTCCTCCTGCCTGCCCTGAGAGGTCCCCATGAGGTGTAGGAATGGATTTAAACAATAAATAGGACAGGATATATACCGTATATACTTGAGTATAAGCCGACTTTTTCAGCACATTTTTTATGCTGAAAAAGACCCCCTTGGCTTATACTTGAGTGAGGCGGGCAGTGGTGGCAGAGAGACAAGCGGCCCGAAAGGAGCCCTTTCTCATCACTGGTACCACCGCCGCCGCCTCTCACAAGGGCAGGAACAGCAGCCGCGGTTGGGAAAGGTGCTGCGCTGCAGGTTTGTGGTGTGGTGAACCGGCTTATATTCGAGTCAATGTTTTCCCAGTTTTTTGTGCTAAAATTAGGTGCCTTGACTTATATTCGGGTTGGTTTATACTCGAGTATCTATGGTAGTTTAGTTATTATCCTCCCTCGCTCATGTGAGTGAGATCAGCAGAGTACTATCCTTTTCCAATTTAAACTTAGAAGCTAAGACAAAGTTGCTTTAACCTTCCAGAAACAATAATCCAGGATGCTTTCAGGCAGACTGGATTTTCCTGGTACTGTACAGTGGTACCTTGGTTCTCGAATGGCTTAGTAGTTGAACAACATGGAACCCGAATGCTGCAAACCTGGAAGTTTCCGGTTTGCAAACTTTTTTCAGAAGCCGAATGTGCTCCGTTTTGAGTGTTACGCTTCTGATTTGAGTGCCACACTTACATTTTGAATGTTACGCTGAGGTATGTCTGTTTTTGCTATTTATTTTGCGGTTTTTTGTGGCTTTTTTGTTTGGTTTTTGTGACTGTGTGGAACCCAGTTCAGCTACTGATTGATTGATTGATTGTGTGACTGCAGTACATTGTTTACTGTTTTCATTTTATGGATCAATGGTCTCTTTACATAATAAAATTCATGTTAAATTGCTACTTTAGGGGGTGTTTTTAAAAGTCTGGAACGAATTAATCCATTTTGCATTATTTTCTATGGGAAAGCGCGCCTTTGTTTTGGAACGGACTTCTGGAACAGATTAAGTTTGAGTACCACTGTATTATCCCTCTTCTCCCCCACTTAAAAGCAATCATACACACATTGTTTTGTGAAGAAATAAAAGCAGTGTTTACTTACATAATCAGGGTCTTAAAGCAGCAATTACAGTAGCAAAATGAATGTGCTGGTCCCAGGGGGGGGATGAGGTACTATTACCGTAGGCCAAGATCAACAGGGAGCCGGACGGGGTAGCAGGAACGATGGTAGGGCAGAAGCAGGAAGCCAGGCGAGGAACCGGAACACTGGTAGGGTAGAAGCAGGAGTCCAGGCGGGGAACAGGAACACTGGTAAGGCAGAAGCAGGAGTCCAGGCGGGGAACAGGAACACTGGTAAGGCAGAAGCAGGAGTCCAGGCGGGGAACAGGAACACTGGTAAGGCAGAAGCAGGAAGCCGGGCGAGGAACAGGCACACTGGGAGTGCCGAACAAGAAGAAGAAGAAGAAGAAGAGTTTGGATTTGATATCCCGCCTTTCACTCCCTTTAAGGAGTCTCAAAGCGGCTAACATTCTCCTTTCCCTTCCTCCCCCACAACAAACACTCTGTGAGGTGAGTGGGGCTGAGAGACTTCACAGAAGTGTGACTGGCCCAAGGTCACCCAGCAGCTGCATGTGGAGGAGCGGAGACGCGAACCCGGTTCCCCAGGATTACGAGACTACCGCTCTTAACCACTACACCACACTACACCACAAGGACTGGGTAAAGCAGATACTTCACAACGACGTTGCTCCCGCAACCTGGGACCGGGCTGCCTGACCTTTATCTTCTTCTAAGGCCGGGGGCGGTCCCGGCCCCCAGAAGCTCCGCCTCTCTTGGCCTTAAGGCGAGCACTCCTCCTGGGAGACACCAGTTCCCTTCGCCTCTCTGCCCTAAGCCTCTGCAGATCAGGAGAGGCCGAAGGGTTACTGGGCCCCGGGGGAGGCTCACCTGTAGCCACTGAGTCTTCCAGCACCTCTGGGGCCTGAATGATTTCACCTGGTGCCTGCTCTTGAGTTTCCTCAGCAACTAGGCCTTGCCCCAGTTCAGCCGGCCCTGGAGGCGGGGACTCCTGCGCCGGCTGGGATTCCTCCGGATCACTCTCAGACTCGGAATCCCAGGCCATCACACCATCCCCCCTCCCAGGCCCCCCCCTCACTTGAGGGCCCGGACCCGGCTTGCTGGGATACGCTGCATGAAACTCCCGGATGCAGGCAGGTGCGTGGACGTTGACCGCTGGTTCCCAGGAACGGTCCTCTGGCCCATACCCCTTCCAGTCAATGAGATACTGCAGCCTTCCCCTGCGGTATCGGGAGTCCAGAATGCGTTCCACCTCGTACTCAGGCTCTCCCTGCACCAAGACTGGCTGCGGTCGGGGACGGTCCGGGTGGAACTCGTCGGGTGGGGCCACCGGACTCAGAAGGGACCTGTGGAATACCGGGTGAACCTTCAGGTTTGCTGGCAACCGGAGACGGAATGCCACAGGCGAGACCTGGTCCACGATAGGGAACGGGCCGGTGAACCGGGCGTCCAGCTTCCGCGAAGGTCGAGAAGGGTGGAGGTGGCGAGTGGAAAGCCATACCAAGTCACCGACGTGAAGTTCCGGCCCCACCTGGCGGTGGCGGTCGGCCTGGACCTTGTACGCCTCCTTGGCCTGGTGCAGCTGCTCCATCAACAGCTGTTGCTGGGACTGGAGCTCCTGAAGCCACTCTGTCACCGCAGGGACCGTAGATGCCGGCAGCACATCCGGAAACAACCGTGGATGAAGGCCATAACTGGCTTGGAACGGGGTCTGCTGGGTGGACGCATTCACCGCGTTGTTATAAGCGAACTCCGCCAATGCTAGGTGGTCGACCCAGTCGTCCTGCTGGTAGCTGCAGTAACACCGGAGGTACTGTTCTAGTACCGCGTTCGCCCGTTCCGTCTGGCCATCAGTCTGTGGGTGGTAAGCAGATGAGAGACAGACCTCTGTTCCGAGGGCCTGGTGCAAAGCACGCCAAAACCGGGACGTGAACTGAACGCCGCGGTCGGATACTACACGCTCAGGTAGGCCATGCAGGCGGAAGACATGCTGAAGGTACAGCTGCGCGGTTTCCTTAGCTGAGGGTATGGATGGGCAGGGGGCACAGTGCACCATCTTCGTGAAGTGGTCGGAGAAAACTAGAAGGCAGGTGCAGCCACGAGACGGGGGTAACTCCACTACAAAGTCTAGAGAAACTGTGTGCCAAGGACGTGGTGGAACCGGCAACGGCTGAAGGAGGCCGGGGGGTCGCCCGGTAGGCCCCTTGGCCCGCCTGCAGACGTCACAACCAGCGACGTAGCGAGCCACGTCGGCCTTTAAACGGGGCCACCAAAACTCACGGCTTACCAGATGGGTGGTCCGATACCGCCCAAAGTGCCCCGCCGCTGGAGCGTCATGGGTCATCCGGAGAACCTCAGCCCGCAGCGGCCCTGGTGGGATGTACAGGCGCCCGTAGTGCAGCAGAAGACCCTGATGCGAGACCAGCCCTGGATACTGAGGGCATGATCCTTCGGCCAGTTCCCGGAGTCGTTCCTGGGCCCAAGCGTCGACCCGCTGCTGTTCCCGCACCCGAGCCTGCAGTGGCTCGACCTCCTGGGTGGCCAGGAACGCAGCTGGTGGTAGGATCGTGGTGGGTGCTGCTTGCTGAACCGTGTCTGCGTTGTCTTCAGGTTTCCGGGACAGGGCATCCGCCTTCTGGTTTTGGGAGCTAGGGATGTAGCGGATCCAGAACTGGAACCGGGAAAAGAACAACGCCCACCGGATCTGCCTTTGGTTCAGCTTGCGGGTGGTCTGGAGGTATTCCAGGTTCCGGTGGTCGGTTCTCACCTCCACCGGGTGTCTTGCTCCTTCAAGATGGTGGCGCCAAACCTCAAAGGCCACCTTGATGGCCAGCAGTTCCCGCTCCCACACGGTATAGTTACGCTCCGCTGGAAGGAGCTGGCGGGAATAGAAGGCGCAGGGTAAGAGTGGCGCTTCCGGTCCGTGCTGCTGAGACAAGACGGCACCGAGAGCCGTACTGGAGGCGTCAGTCTCTACCACAAAGGGTCGGGAAGGATCCGGATGTTGCAAGATTGGCGCTCTCTGGAAACAGGCCTTCAACCCTTGAAATGCCTCCTCCGCCTCCTTGTCCCAGGAAAACGGCGTCTTGGGGCGCAGAAGTCGGGTCAACGGGGTGGTGCGGTGAGCATAATCCGCAATGAAGGTCCGGTAATAGTTGGCGAACCCCAGGAAACGCTGTAGGTCCTTGCGGTTCCGAGGTGCCGCCCATTCTCGAACCGCTGCCACCTTCCCAGGATCCATTTGCACCCCACCTGGTGAGAGTCGATGACCCAGGAAGTCCACTGACTGCTGATGGAACTCGCACTTGCTGAGCTTTGCATACAGACGATGCTCGCGCAAGCGCTGCAGCACGGTCCGGACATGGCCCTCGTGGCACGCCGGGTCACGGGAGTAAACCAGAATGTCATCCAAGTACACCACCACGTACTTGTCTAGCAAGTCCTGGAACACGTGGTTGATGTACCGTTGGAACACAGCAGGCGCGTTGCACAAACCAAAGGGCATAACCAGGTATTCAAACTGTCCGTACCGGGTCCCGAATGCTGTCTTCCACTCATCCCCGGCGCGGATCCGAATCAAATTGTAGGCTCCCCGGAGGTCTAGCTTGGTGAACACCTGCGCCCCTTGCACCCGCTCCAGTAACTCCGAAATAAGGGGCAAGGGGTACCGGTCCGGGATGGTAATTTTGTTCAGGGCCCGGTAATCATGGCAAAGGCGGAGCTCCCCACATTTCTTTTTAACAAAGAGCACTGGTGCAGCAGTGGGCGAGGTAGAGGGTCTAATGAACCCACGCTCCAGGTTCTTGCGCAAGAAGTCCTGCAAAGCCTCGCGCTCTGGCTCTGTTAACGAGTATAAGCGACTCACCGGTAGAGGCGCTCCGGGCTGGAGGTCTATGCCGCAGTCAAAGGACCGATGCGGCGGCAGCTGGTCTGCCCCCCGTTCCTCGAACACGTCGTGATAGTCCCGGTACTCAGCGGGGAGCGTCGCAGCCGCCTCCTCAGTGGGCGCAGCTGCTAGCATCTCAGTCTCAGCAGGAGAATTGGGGTCTGGGAAGTGTACAGTCCGTTTGACCCAGTCAATCTGCACATTGTGAGCCTCTAGCCAGTCCATCCCAAGCACCAGGGGGAACCGGGGCATGGAAGCAATATCCAGAGTTCGTATCTCACGGTGCTGCTGGAGGCACAGGACCAGGGGCTGGGTCTCTTGAGTGACGGCGCCCGAACGCAGTGGCCGTCCGTCGATTGCCTCCACCTGTACCGGTTCTGGCTTGTTCCGAAGTGGCACCCGATGCTGGGCAGCAAAAGCAGCGTCCATATAAGAGCGGGTTGCCCCTGAATCCACCAGAGCATGGGTAAGAATCCATGGCCCTCCTGGAGGGTATAGATGTACCGGAACCATAAGGTGTTGTAATTCAATTGGTGCGGCCCCATTCTGTGCTGTTTGGGACCCCCGGTAGCTAGGGCCATCAGCTACTGGGGTTGGCAGTTTCCCTGCGGCTGGCGTTTCTCTGGACAAGACCGAGCGAAGTGTCCACTTCCGCCACAGTAAAGACAGAGATTTCCCTCCCGACGCCGCGCCTTCTCTGCAGGGGAAAGGCGTGGCCGCACTGCCCCGAGCTGCATAGGCTCCTCCGTTAAATCAGTTGTGACCGTGGGGCTGCTGGAAAAAGCTGGTGCCGTGAACTGGAAGTGTCGGCGACCCCGGGCCTGACGACGATCCTCCAACCGATCGTCTATTTGTAGACACCGTTGAATGAGAGTGTCTAGCGTGGTGGGGCGTTCCATTGTGGCCAACTGGTCCAGTACCTCGTCTGAAAGCCCCTCGAGATACTGGTCCCGCAGTGCCGAATCATTCCAGGTCAAGTCCTGTGCCAGCAGCCGAAACTCCGTGGTATATGCGGCCACCGTGGACTTGCCCTGTTTCAAACGCCGAATCGCCCGGTTGGCTTGACTCCCTTTCTGGGGATTGCCGAACGCGGCCTCCAAATGATTGCAAAACCCCGTATAGTCTGCCAGCAAGGGGGAGTCTTGCCTGAGTAGCGGCAACGCCCACTTGGCCGCCTGGTCCTTTAACAAACTAATCAAAAAGTGCACCTTGGTGCGGTCGTCAGGAAAGTTCCGGGCTCGCCCCTGAATATACAGCTTGGCCTGGGCCAGGAACATGGGAAAGCTGGCCGGGGCTCCATCAAATTTCTCAGGCAAAGCCACTGGGTACTTGCCAGGAGCCGGGGCGTCGGCCCCAGGAGCCGGTAGGGCCTCCAAGCGTTGCTGAAGTGCCACAACTGCGTCACTGAGCTGCTGCACGGTGTGAGTCAAGGTCTGGTTCCTCTGGGCCAAATCCACCAGTGCAGCCGCCTGGTCAGCCATGGCCTCTGGCTCTTCCCGAACGCACCCCTACGAAGGGGGAGTGCGGGTATGGCGGGAGCAAACTGTGCTGGTCCCAGGGGGGGGATGAGGTACTATTACCGTAGGCCAAGATCAACAGGGAGCCGGACGGGGTAGCAGGAACGATGGTAGGGCAGAAGCAGGAAGCCAGGCGAGGAACCGGAACACTGGTAGGGTAGAAGCAGGAGTCCAGGCGGGGAACAGGAACACTGGTAAGGCAGAAGCAGGAGTCCAGGCAGGGAACAGGAACACTGGTAAGGCAGAAGCAGGAAGCCGGGCGAGGAACAGGCACACTGGGAGTGCCGAACAAGGACTGGGTAAAGCAGATACTTCACAACGACGTTGCTCCCGCAACCTGGGACCGGGCTGCCTGACCTTTATCTTCTTCTAAGGCCGGGGGCGGTCCCGGCCCCCAGAAGCTCCGCCTCTCTTGGCCTTAAGGCGAGCACTCCTCCTGGGAGACACCAGTTCCCTTCGCCTCTCTGCCCTAAGCCTCTGCAGATCAGGAGAGGCCGAAGGGTTACTGGGCCCCGGGGGAGGCTCACCTGTAGCCACTGAGTCTTCCAGCACCTCTGGGGCCTGAATGATTTCACCTGGTGCCTGCTCTTGAGTTTCCTCAGCAACTAGGCCTTGCCCCAGTTCAGCCGGCCCTGGAGGCGGGGACTCCTGCGCCGGCTGGGATTCCTCCGGATCACTCTCAGACTCGGAATCCCAGGCCATCACAATGAAGCAAAATGAAGACAGCTTTATAGCTACTATCTAAGCTACAAAAGTACAAAATCTAAGTATGAAAAGGTATCTGAGCATGTGCATGTGGTTGCAGCTTATTGCCAAGGCACAGAAAGTAAGTGATCTCAGGTTTTTCTCTAGCCAATTTTACAGGAAAGCTCTGAACCTCAGCCCCTTCATATCTGGCAAAACATGAATCATTGGGTGACTGCAATAACATTCCACATGAGGTACAAAAGGCCTCAACTCCTTGGAATGGAGGCCACATAAGCGTTAACCAGCAGGTCCAGCAAGAATTTCTGGAAGACGTGAAGCCATAAAATACATTGTTAGTGTTTTTATGACTTTCCATAGGGCCAAGGCTTTTATTTAATGGCGGGGTGGTGCAAAGAAGATAATTCAAAGGCATGGCAGTCTGCACATGTTCTGATATATCCAGCCTGAAGGTTCTCAACATTAAGACGAGAGATTTATACCCTTTCAAGCAGAAAATTTGGTCAGGCTTGTCTCCATTATGCTTGCGTTCTTTATTTATTTCATTTTAAAATATCATTTTTATTTGATTTTACAAATATAAAATTATAACAATCCAGATGTGTATCCATATATAGAGATTATTCTGAATCTCAAGATCTCCCCCCATCCCCTCCATGGGTCCTATTGCCAACATTTACAACTGCATATTTTTCTATAATCTATATTTTATAGAATTTGTTACATTACAAGTGAGATTCCTGCTAATGTTTTCATCTGCTTGCAACAGTCTGCTAAATAAATTATATTCTCTCCCCCCTCCCCATTCTTTTTAAAAGTTTTTGTCCTCTTGATTCCTGAGATTCTTTATTTATTTCAAAAGATTGGGATAAATATTATAGAAGTGTGTCCTCTCCGCCACCCCCTGGCTGTTGTTGTTGTTGTTGTTGTTGTTGTTGTTGTTATCTTGGCTCCCATCAGCTTTGCAGTGCGGTCTAGGCTGGGTTTATGCTGGGTAGAATATGAAGGAATTTCAGCACACACACACCCAACCCATCGCAAGTCTTGTTCCCATCTCCCTGCACCTGCCCTCACACAAACACCCACCTGTCCTCAGGAGAGCCTCCTTCCCGTAGTCCAGGTATCTCCGCAGCCACGTAATGCAGTCCTCCTTCCCCACGTAGGCCATCACAGAGACCGTCTGGTTTCCAGTCTGGCTCACCTGGGCTCCTCTCTCGACTGCCATCCAGGAGAGAGACTCCAGGTCAAGGTCGGGGTAGAGCGTCCCATCGTAGGCTTCCTGCTCGTACGCTCCTTGGCGCCCGTCTTGGCTCAGCTCGCAGCCGTACCTGACCTGCCAGGTGTGCAGGCCTGGGAGAAGGGGCAAGAGGTCAGTGGGACAGGGGAGAGAGACTGGGGGACTGGAGCATGTGAAACCCCCACAGACCCACAGGAGAGGTTCGGCAAAGATATTCTTCTTATTCTTCTTATTCTTCTTATTCTTCTTATTTGTTTGTTTGTTTGTTTGTTTGTTTTAAAAAATATTCATTTTTCTTTTTCATTCATTACATACATCTCAAATTCTTAACATTTACTATATATTCCTCCCTCCCTCCCCTTGCGCTTCTGGTTTGTTTCTATTTTCACCCACTTTGCTATCTCTTAACAGAGAAAGTTATTAATAACATAGCATCAAACCTAAAAACATAAAAATAAAAGTAAATACACCATCATATTTCACTATCTTCTAAACATTTTCTGATGCTGATAATGTGAATGTTTGTTTAAATCCAAGATTTGATTATTTTTAACCTCGGGGAAGAAGAGGCAGACTGGATAGCTCAGTCTGTAGAGCACAAGACTATTAATCTCAGGGGTGTGGGTTCAAGTCCCACGGTGGGCAAAAGATCCCTGCGTTGCAGGGGGTTGGACTAGAAGACCCTCAGGGTCACTTCCAACTATGATTCTAGGAGTCTAAGTCCAGCTCCGGGGGCCTTCTGGCAGTTTCCTCACTGAGAGAAGTGAGGTTACAGGGAACCAGGCAGAGGGCCTTCTCGGTGGTGGCTCCCACCCATCAACGGCTGACTCTCAGCTCCTGGGGCTACACAACTCCCTCCCACCCTGCTGTTGGTTCCTCTAGCTAAGCATCATCAGCACCAAGTTTTTACTTGCAGTTGCTTTCAGGCAGGAATCTCTCTCATCCCTACTTGGAGATGTTGAGGATTGAAAACAGGTCATTTTTTCCCCATGGAAAGCAACGAACATTTTCTGTTTACCTCCAAGTTTAATGTCGCATCCTGAAGCGAACACAACCTGCGCCTGCGTGGGTCGCAATCCGCCGCTTCCGTGCATGCGTGTGATGTCATTTTGAGTGTCTGCGCATGTGCGAGCGGCAAAACCCGGAAGTAACACGTTCCGTTACTTCCGGGTCACTCAACCTGAAGCATATTTAACCCGAGGTATGACTGTACTTGTCTATGCAGAAGCAGGTCCCTTTGATTTCAGTGGGGTTTACAGGCAAGTGTAAATAGGGGCTTCCCCTGCATGCAAAGACAGGCCCCGGTGGATCGAGCAGATGAGACCAAGTGTGGGGCCAGCCGTAAATAAGGCAGTTTCTGCACATGTTGCAGAGAGAAGTGAGGGGCAGATGGGGATTGTCCACCAGGGAAGGGAGACCATTGAGGAGAAGGAAAACTCTGATCCTAAACCTCTGCTGACTTGTGGGATACCTTCAGGAGAAGAAAAGGCTCTCAGGAGCAAACTCTACATAAATCCAGACTGGAGTCCCGAGGATGGTTGGATGCATAGCTGTCAACCGTCCCTTATTTGGTGGGAAACTCCCTTATCCCAGCGCCATGTCCCGCTGCTGTCCCTTACTGATGATGTCCCTTAAATTTCCCGGGTTTCAAAGGAAGCAGCTCCTCTCCCTCCCTCCCTGCCGGCCAGGGAGGAGGGAGGCTCCAACTGTGTTGCTTGGCTGCCCAGCCCGCCCCCCTCTGGCCTCCTCTTACCAGCCTCAGCCCCCAGGAACCCCTCCCTGCCAGGACTGGTGGGAGCCTCGGGCCCTTTCGCCGCCATCCTCCTCATGGCCACCGAACTGGGTGTCTCTGCCTGGGGCCTCCCCTCTGCTGGTCACCGCCGCTCCCGCTAGGCTGTACTGCGGCTGTGCCGCCGAAGGACCCGAATGAGATGGGCAGCCTGGCATGGTCTATGAATTGCTGAGGAGCCTTGAGAGGAGAGCGAGGGCAACCATAGAGAAAGCAGTTCAGAGAGAGGAGGAAGAGGAGGAGGCAGAGGCGTGGGCAGGTGTTCCAAGGGCTACAAGGGAAGGACCGCAAGCGCTTCTCCCATAGATTTGTAGTGGTAGACTAGCATAGATGGTCTGATCTGCGGGTTTATTTCGGGCGCTATTTCCCCCCCTTCCTCCCACCCCACCTGATGGAACTGAGAGCTGCAGATGGAGCACGAGAGAAAAGATACAGAACTGCCACAGCATCTTCGTAGCTTGGACTTCGTTTTGCGCGAAAAGTGGTTGCTGCTTGTAGTTATTTAATTGCAGTGTTTCAGCGGCTGGTGTCTTAAGCAGCAACCTCTGGAAATGAAGGGCTAAAAACCGGCGCTGCTCTCCAAAATTATCTGGTCCCTTTTAACTGGTTGACTAAAATTCCTTATTTTGGCTGCTGGTCCCTTATTTTCAAGGCTGCTGGTCTCTTATTCTCAAATCTGTAAGTTGACAGCTATGGTTGGATGGCACCTTGTACCAACTCTTGCGGCTCAGTTGGTACCAAACGTTTTGCTCTGCTTTCCTTTGGAGCATGTTGGTGAGGCTGAGAGGGGGGTCTTGTCGTCTGAGCAGCACAGGACCTCCAGACACACTGCTCAGGCTTGCACCCCAGGGAGGTCACTTGGGTGCTGCTAAGGTTACAGTCAAACTGCTTGGTGCAGTGTAGAGCTCCTCCTTCCTTTTCTCCCAGTTGTCGTCCCCCTGCTCCCCATTTCCTGACCAGGGGAGGGATAAATATTGGGGAGGGGGACTCGGTGCCCCTTGCAGCACCCACTCACCTGTGCTCTGCTCGTGGTCACGCTGCACACTCTCCAGAACGACTCGGAAGACTTCCTCAGCGTCCTGAAAGATCTGGGTCATATTGTCCCAGTAATGGGGGTAGTCTTGCCCCAACTTCTGGACCCAGGGCACCTGAGGAAAGGCTCTTTTCCTGTCACTGTCGTACTGAATGAAGATGTGGTCATCAACGGACCCCTGAGCAGTGAACTGGGGAAGCCCCTGGCCAGGCTCAGATACCCTCGTGTAGAAATAGCGCAAGGAGTGCGAGGAGGAGCCTGGAAAGGAAGACAGAGAGGGGCAGAATTAGGGCTCCAGTAGAATCATAAAATAAAGGTATCCCTGAGGGCAATTTAGTCCAACCCCTGTCAATGCAGGAATCTCAGCTAAAGATTTCTATGTATTTAGGAAGGGTGTTGCCAAGCTAGAACATGTGCAGAGTGTGGGAATGATCAGGGATGCAGGAGAGGATATATTGTTTGATTATAGCCTTTCCAACTTGTGTAAACAAGTTCACAATTTAGCAGAGTAACATTCCCCCTTTTAAACTCACAGCAGATGCGTTTGCTCAGGCTCGCTAAAGCCTCTATAATAACTGTTCCGGTAAAGTGAAAGGTAAAGGGACCCCTGACCATTAGGTGCAGTCGTGGCCGACTCTGGGGTTGCGGCGCTCATCTCGCTTTATTGGCCAAGGGAGCTTCCGGGTCATGTGGCCTGCATGACTAAGCCACTTCTGGTGAACCAGAGCAGTGCACAGAAATGCCGTTTACCTTCCTGCCGGAGTGGTATCTATTTATCTACTTGCACTTTGACGTGCTTTCGAACTGCTAGGTTGGCAGGAGCAGGTTTAACCCACAGCGCCACCTGCGTCCCTAACTGTTCTGGTGTTTCCCCCTTATTCCCTCATAAAAGATAAGACACGACACAGTCTTCTATAAAAGTATAAAAAGAGTTTACTCACTCACATTATGTTCACAGTTGGATCCCAGAAGGCAGATTTAGCTTAGAAAAGTAACATACACCTGGAAACGATCCCATAAGGAGACAGTCCCTTTGTCTTCTCTTGGCTGGAGGCCAAGAGAGCATCTTTGGCTAAGCAGATGTTGCTTCTTCGACGAAAGTAGTCATAGAGAGAGAGAGATGGCTGCCCTGCCCTGTGCTTTTGTCGTTACCTGCACAGGTGAGGCCACGCCCACCTCTAGTCACATGCAGAGGAAGTCTGTCCCAGTCCAGAAGGAAACAGGAAGTTTACCTGCTGGCTGGACAAACATTCCTCCCCATGTGTAAACATGTTCACTCTAGGAATGTTGTACTTGACTGCTCTTGTGTTTCACATACCACACAGAGGAGGGCAACTAAGATGATCAAGGGTCTAGAAGCCAAGCCTTATGAGGAATGGTTGAAGGAGCTGAGTAGCCTGGAAAAGAGGAGACTGAGAGGAGATAGGAGAGCCATCTTCAAATATCTCAAGGGCTGTCCCATGGAAGATGGAGCGTGCTTGTTTTCTCCAGCTCTGGAGCACAGGACTCTAACCAATGGCTTCAAGTTTCAATAAAGGAGATTCTGACTAAATATCAGGAAGAACTTTCTGACAGTAAGAGCTGTCTGACAGTGGGACAGTCTCTCTCGGGAGCTGGTGGACTCTCTTTCCTTGGAGGTTTTTAAGCGGAGGTTGGAGGGCCACCTGTCAGGGATGCTTTAGTTGAGATTCCTGCATTGCAGTGAGTTGGACTAAATGCCCTTTGGGGTCCCTTCCAACTCTAAGATTCTATGATTCTATGATCCATGAAACTTTGTCCAACATGGAGCTCAAACCCTGAGCTATCAATGCTGTCACTCTTTGCTGACTTGAAGAAATGCAATATTTTAGCCATTATTCATGTGTGGGCCTGTGTATGTTCCTTGCAGTTCCATGTACTCTCTAATGCCGTGGACGCTCGGGTTGCAAACGTGATCCGTGCGGGAGGCACGTTCGCAACCCACAGCCTCCACAACCCGCAGTGCATGAGTGTCTGAGTTGCGATCCGGCGCTTCTGCGCATGCGCAATCGCTGCATGCGCAACCGCTGAAACCCGGGAGTAACCCGTTCTGGTACTTCCGGATTTTGGCGGGTCCGTAACCTGAAAAAAGGCAACCTGAAGAGTCTGTAACCTGAGGTATGACTGTAATAAATATCACCGAGGGAGGCACACGTGCAAGAAAATTTGCTATTTGAAAAAACACAGCCCATTAACAAGTGAACAACAGTTACCAACATTGGCACAATCACATAAAAAGTAAAAAACCCAAATGTCAGTTGAGTCCAATGACCATTAAAGAGTACTTTTTTTTTTTTTAATTTATTTATTTATTTATTTATTTATTTATTTATTTATTTTTACTTTACTTTACTTTATTTATTTTTACTTTACTTTACTTTACTTTACTTTACTTTACTTTACTATTTTATTTGTACTTTATTTTGATGGCCACATCGCTTTGCAAGTTGCTTTGGGTCCCTTCTCTGAAGAAAAAAGAATCTAAAAAGGTGATGAATAATATTAGAGATGTTAGCACTGCAACGCTGGGCAGTGCCTTTTATTCAGCCGTCTGTTTTCTGCACATTTTGCTTTACCACCAACTAAAATGTCACAAAATAGTGACAAACTTTCTAGTCCTCTTTGTTTGCCCCAAACGGATATTGCACAAGAAAAAACATAAAGCAGAAGTTTTCAGCTCGGTATTGTCGCTGGTAAGTTCAGCTTGAAGACGTGGTTCCGAGGTGGAGATTGTTGTGCAGGGGGGAAATTCGACATTTCCTGTTTTTTATTCTGCCGATCTGCTGTTTTCCCTTCAAATAAAGAGCCGAACTACACCAAATGTCGCTGTACCAGGTGGGTGCAGTTGTGGTTGTTATCAAGACTGCAACATGCCGGGGCAGAGGACACAGGGAGGGGAGGTTTAAAACACAACTTTAAAATCCGTTTTTAAAACTACAACTTGCATTGTTCCCCCCACCCCCCGCCCAATGTTGGAGCCTATCCAACTAACCCTGGAAAGTGAAACTTACCCAAAGAGGAAAGAGAGTCTTGTGACACCTGAAAAATTAAGAAGCTTTTTTTATGCCACAAGCTTCAAGAAATAGCATTTAATGTAGGAGGTGCAGAAACTGTTTTCCTGAGCGGTTTGTTCACACATGGAGGTGTTTTTTAGGGGGGGAAATAGTGAGGCCAGAGGTAAAAGAGATGCAGAAATGTACCTGTTACCACAACCGTTTCGCCCACAGGGAAGCCAATTAATGCACAGGCCCCAATAAATGCAACCCAGCCGTGCAATTGAATCCTTGCATATCGTGAAAAGTCAACTTGCACCTGCGTTCCTGCCTGAATTCCTTTGGGCGTCCTCCGCAGAGCCCAGCCAGATCTGGGACAGCAAAATCCGCCTGGCACCGTCATCTTTCAGTGCCAGGCAAAAACTTATCTCTTCCACCAGACAGCTTTACAAATTAGGGTGATGTCGCTGGATGTTATTTGTATTTTGCGGCCAAAACAATATTGCATTTTCTCGCTGCTGTTTGGCTGGAATTTATCCTACGGCCTTTGTTAACTTTTTCATTCATCCAACTTAATGTTATGGTTGGTGTTTTTAAAATGGTGTAACTTTCTTACGAAGATCATGGCCACTGGCAAATAGAAGGGGAAGAAATGGAGGCAGTGAGAAATTTAACTTTCTTGGGCTCCATGATCACTGCAGATGGTGACAGCAGCCACAAAATTAAAAGACACCTGTTTCTTGGGAGGAAAGCAATGACAAACCTAGACAGAATCTTAAAAAGCAGACAAAGGTCCGTATAGTTAAAGCTATGGTTTTCCCAGTAGTGATGTATGGAAGTGAGAGCTGGACCATACAGAAGGCTGATCGCCGAAGAATGGATGCTTTTGAATACTGGTGCTGGAGGAGACTCTTGAGAGTCCCATGGACTGCAAGAAGATCAAACCCATCCATTCTTAAGGAAATCAGCCCTGAGTGCTCACTGGAAGGACAGATCCTGAAGCTGAGGCGCCAATACTTTGGCCACCTCATGAGAAGAGAAGACTCCCTGGAAAAGACCCTGATGTTGGGAAAGATGGAGGGCGCAAGGAGAAGGGGACGAGATGGTTGGACAGTGTTCTTGAAGATACCAGCAATAGTTTGACTAAACTGTGGGAGGCAGTGGAAGACAGAAGTGCCTGGCGTGCTCTGGTCCAGGGGGTCATGAAGAGTCGGACACGACTAAACAACTAAACAACAACAAGTTGCTTACAGACTCCTTTTGGAGCAAGCAGCTAACAATTGAAAACATCACCATCATCTAGAAATGACAGGAGCAGGTAATAGCTCTGTTGGTAGAGCATGAGAGTTTTAAGCTCAGGGTCGTGAGTTCGAGCCACACGTTGGGCAAAATATTCCTGCATTTAAGGGGGCTGGACTAAATGACCATTGTGGTCCCTTCCAACTCTGCAATTCTATGATTTTTTGATCTCATCATCCCTGCAAGGACAAGCCAAGCCCAAATAAACTGATGGGGAAGGGCTGCGAGGAGGTGGTTAGCGTGTTGGTCTTTGTTACCTGGAAGATGAGGGTTCGAATCCCCACTCAGCATGAAGCTCCCTGGGTGACCTTGGGCCAGACACTGTCTCTCAGCCCAACCCACCTCACAGGGTTGTTGTGAGGATAAAATGGGAAGCTGGAGAACTACACTCCACTTTAAGCTCCTTGGGTGAAAATGTGATGTGTTAAATGTAATAAATTCAGTAAATAAATCAAGAGAAGGAATGGGGGGACTTATGGGAACTGGGGAGGGGAGATAAGGTTTTACCTCTTGCTTGTTTCTTAGGCGGCCTTTAGTTTCCCCTTCCTTATTGCTACTGTTCTCCAAGGTGTGTTTTGTAGTTTGCCAGGCGCTGGGCAGAAAAGAAACAACAGACAAACACAGAAAGCACACACACACACACACACACACACACACACACAAATCTACACACCAGACTTTCAAAGCACATTTTCCCCGCTCCCAAAGAATCACAAGAACTCTAAACTGCTGGCAATTTAGGTCTTTCGGGGTAAGCTACAGTTCCCATACTTATTTTTCCAAAGCCGGCGGGGGTGGGGGTGGGCAGGTCAAACCAGGCAGCACTGAAGTATTTTTTTGGGGGGGGGGGTAATGGGCCGTACATTTAAATACTGTACATTTAAAGCAGATGCAACACACATTGAAAGCAGCTGGCTCCCCCCCAAAAAAAGTCCTGGGAACTGTAGTTTGCAAAGGGCGCAGGGAATTATAGCTCTGCAAGGGGAAAAGGAGGGCTGCAACTCTAGCTCTGCGTATTCATTTATAGCTTTATACCCTACGCCCCTTTGGCGCTTGCAGAGTTTTTGTAAGGGTTGCCGCCATTGCTACGCAGAGTAGACCCAATGGGCACGACTAACTTAGGTGCATGAATTTCCAAAGGAGACCTTTTTTATGTGCAGCAAGTGACTAACAAGTGCGATTTTGTTGTGAGAAGGACAAAAAAGTTCACTCCCATCTAAACATATTTAGGAAAATACGTTTTTATCTTTTTAGCATCTCTGGGTTGGAGGAGGGGCCAGGGGGTGCCCTGAACAGATATGGAGCATTTTCTGCTGGTGAAAGAGGCGCTAAGGTATGGATTGCATTGTCTGCAAATCCACTCTCCCCAACCCGCTCGCTGTAAACGTGTTGCGGACAAACACACACACACACACACACACACACACACACGTACTTGGTGCCAATTCTGTTCCCGGGTCGACATTTAACCCCCGAAGAAGCCGCTCACCTGTGCAGCCCCCCAGCAGGAAGGAAGCAGATCCCAGCAGCAGCGGCAGCCGCCAGACGGGCCACCTGCGCAGACCCATCAGCAGCTTCGCGTTACACAATCCTCTCTAAGAAGCCCGGGGAACTCGCGGCCACTAGAATCCGGGCAAGAACCGGGACATCTCAGGCTGCATGGGTGTCTCCCTGGGGGATACCTGCGTGCTCGCGCGCTCTGCTATTTCTTAGCAGTTCCTATTTACAACTTTGCCTCCGTCTGTGACGCTTTTCTGCCTCCTGCTGGCTACTTCCCGGGTCGAAAATGCAAGCCGGTGATTTCTAAGAAACCACCCCTGTACGTCTGAGGAAGTCACGGGGCGCGTGCAAGAGCAGAGACGTGGACAAACACATAAACACACACACACACACACACACACACACACAGAGTGAAGGACGTCCTGAAATTCATGCAATCTTGCCTTTTCTTGCAAACGAATACGAAACAATGAAGAAAATGCTATTTTAATTAGAAAAAGAAAAAGCAAGCTTGGCAAATTCTGGAGCCCCCGGTCCTTCCACGGACTCTTGCCCCTGTGCCGCCACGTCTATTCTCTTCCACTGCCACCAAGCAGGTTTCCTGTGTTCAGGCCCACAGTGGCGTAGCGTGGGGGGTGCAGGGGGGGCCGGCCGCACCGGGCGCAACATCTGGAGGGGGGGTGCTCGCCGCCTCCGGAGTCGCCGAAGAACCTCGGGCGCAGGCTGTAGCAGAGCCCCATGTCTCGCGGAACCGACGAGCTGTGCGTGCATCTGGGCTGAAGGCGTCCAGCAGGCAGCGGCTCTCAGCACTCACCGCGGTCCCCGCGCATCAGGGTCGCGGAGGGTGCGCCAGGCAGCCCCTCCTCACAGCCCCGCTGCCACCGCTGCTGCTGCAGCTGCTGGGCCATGTTGCATTTTCCTCGCCTCTCTGCCCTCCTCCTCCGGGCAAGCGGCGTCGTTTGGGCGGCAGCGCCAGCGGCAACTTGCCTCAGATCACCTGACACGGACCCGCCGCCGTGGCTACCTTACCGTAAATACCCCAGCCCAGGCAGGCAGCAGCAAGAAGAAGCTGGCAGCGGCGGCAGGTTAGGGGTTAGGGGCGCAAATTACTTGCCTTGCCCCGGGTTAGGGGACGCAAATTACTTGCCTTGCCCCGGGTGCTGACAACCCACGCTACGCTGCTGCAGACCCAGTCAGGTTGTAACGTATTAACAAAGATTCCAGTTTACTGTGAACGCAAACAAGTTTTAAATACTTTGAAGCACAGTAATCCAATTCCCTCTCTCTGTCTCTAACCCACTCTGGCTCCCATGCCCCCACCCACAAGAAACCAACCGAACTAATGGTCTCTCTGTTTGCAACTGTCTTCCCCAACTGCTTTTCCCAGCTGTCTAAACCTTTGGCTAAGCCTTTTAAAAATAGGCAGGCTCTGCCTCTGGGCTTTTCTATTAACCCTTTCTCTGCCCCTGCACAGACATTTCCCGCCACACCCATTCGAGGGGGATCAGAGCTATCTGTGCAAAGAGACAGGCACAAAACAGTCTGCTTCCACCACTGAGATGATCTGGGAAGCCTTTGCAGCATGGAAAAAGGCACGGATCAAGGCACTGAGATGATCTGGGAAGCCTTTGCAGCATGGAAAAAGGCACGGATCAAGGATCTCAGCCACCCAGGTGTGTATACTGGTCCCTTTTGTGACACTAGGTGGGCGCATTGCCATTCCATCAGATGCATGAATATATATATATATATATATATATATATATATTAAAAAAAAAAAAACACACACACACACCAACCGCTACTTACATGCACAATCACACCACCACCCTGCACAAATAAACTCCGTAGCCAAGACTCTCATCTCCAGAACCAAACGCCTGGCTGACAAAGACCACTTGACAACTGAGTTACAGAATCTCTCAAACGTGTTAATTGCCAATGGATACCAGCAAAACAGGATTACGAAGCTAATCCAAAAGGAAACACCCCCCAAAAACCAAGACACAGAAGAAAACAATGGCATGGCCCTCCTTCCTTATATCAAGGGCACTACAGATAAAATTAGCAAAATCCTCCATAAACACAATATCAAAACAGCCTTTTGCACCAACCAAAAAATAGCCAATATCCTCAGAAACCCCAAGGATAAAATCCAGTTGGAAAACCAAGGGATCTATGAAATACCCTGCAAAGTCTGCCCAGCCACGTACATTGGACAAACAAACAGACGAATAAATGCACGTATCGCAGAACACAAGAATGCCGTCAAAAAAGAAGAAAAAACTTCCTCTCTTTTCCAACACATGAAAGAAACAGGACACGAAATTAATTTTGCAGATTCCAAATTGCTCTTTAACACGGAACATCACCACAAGAGAATAATCATGGAAGCCATCGAGATAGAGAAAGACCCTCACAACATGAACAAACGTGACGACACATCCCGCTTGCCAGACATCTGGAAATTAGCCCTCCCCACAAAAACTGACACCAGATCCAGAGGCACACAGAACGCCAACACCAATCAACCACACCAGACCCAAACCCAGACCCTCTCCACAGATGAATTACAGACACCATCCAGTAGCCAATCCATGGTGGCACCTCCGGATGCTGCACCCCCCTGCAATCCCTACACAGATCTGGCTGACACAAGCCACAAAACCACAGCTCGCCCCTATACACGAAGCCAAGCCAGAGCACAACTAAGTACAGTACAGCCATCTTCTCAGGAAAACTCTTCACAAAGTTCAAGAGGTCAAGACACAAAGACTTTAGCAACTAATCCACACCTAATGACCCACCTAAGTGGTACTCAGGATATCACTCAAGAAATCACTCAAGATATCTCTCAAGTAATTAAGGAACAAAAGAAGAAAAGGCACACTAGCCTGGGAACTTCCTCTCTGCCCAGAACATTGGAGGCTATACACCACACCCCCTCTACAGTATTTATAGGAACTCAAACACTGAGATCCTGCTCTGTTCCAGTAACAAGAAGCCGAAAGCACCAGCCTGAAGATGACGAGTGAGACCTCGTCGAAACGTCGCCTAGACACCCCAACTTTTACACGGGAAGACACCCGAGGACACCAAAACCTGCATTCCTGTACCCGTGAAAATCTACGAAAGCATATATATATATATATATATATATATATATTTGCAAACCACTTGGAGTTGTTTTTTTAAAAAATCAGGTGGTGTACGTATACGTGTTGTGAAATAACTAAATATATGAATAAATAGAACAGGACACTCGGGCTTTCTCTTGGCAAAATGGAAAGGGGCTGGTTTCAACCAGGAGGGAAACAGAACTTCCTGGTACTCTTAGCTTTCCTCTTTTTTCTTTCCTTTTTTTAAAAGCATCAAGTTACCAGTCCCTAAGGGACGCAGGTGGCACTGTGGGTTAAACCGCAGAGCCTAGGGCTTGCCGATCAGAAGATCAGCAGTTCGAATCCCCGCGACGGGGTGAGCTCCCGTTGCTCGGTCCCTGCTCCTGCCAACCTAGCAGTTGGAAAGCATGTCAAAGTGCAAGTAGATAAATAGGTACCGCTCTGGCGGGAAGGTAAACGGCGTTTCCGTGTGCTGCTCTGGTTCGCCAGAAGTGGCTTAGTCATGCTGGCCACATGACCCGGAAGCTGTACGCCGGCTCCCTCGGCCAATAAAGCGAGATGAGCGCTGCAACACCAGAGTCATCTGTGACTGGACCTAACGGTCAGCGGGTGTCTGTGAAATGAGAGCAGGAGGTGCATGAAGGAGAGCTCAGGCACTCAGGGAACTGGGAAACGAACAGATTCTGCAAACCGTGCTGCTTTTGGAGAAATACAGCATGTGTACACCAAATTTTCTTTTCTTTGTTTAGCCTGGAGACCACACAGACCTGGCTGTTACTTAGAAAGTTCTCCAAACCTGTTCTCAGGCACATCTTCTCCCCTGCGACGCTGTTGAGTGAAACTCAGGAAAAGAGAACAAACATTGAGTTATGAGGAGTTATTTTTATCATCTATAAAGCACCTAAAATATAGTACAGTGGTACCTCTAGATACGAACGGGATCCGTTCCGGAGCCTCGTTCGCATCTAGAGGTAAACGTAACTAGCGATGGCACGTCTGCACACGCGCGCATTGCTTTTCGCCGCTTCTGCGCATGCGCATGATGTCATTTTGAGCGTCTGCGCATGTGCAAGCAGCGAAACCCGGAAGTAAGGGGCTCCGTTACTTCCGGGTTGCCGAGGAGTGCAACTCAAATGCGCTCAACTCGAAGCATATTTAACCTGAGGTATGACTGTAAAAACAGACACACATACGACAAAGGAAAAACTCCCAACAACAACATGAGATTTTTCAAGTCTTGCTCTGTTTTGTGATATCCGGACTGTACGTCAATCTCTCTCTCTGCAGCCTCGGTTTTGATATCTGCATGTGTGCATCTTTAACATTTCTTCCTAACTTATTTACAAAAACAAGTGGGATGTCAATCACAGAGTTTTGCAAGGCAGAAACACTTAATCCACCATCAAGCCCACTGTTTACACTGAGACATGCATACAAAATATTTGATAAAACAAATGGAGGGTCCGTGTATTCCTCTTCCATTTGCAGCCTGGAAATATCTCTGGTGGGGGTCTCCATTATTTTATGCCTTTAGGCACCTCTGGAATTTGGAGAAAGGGACATGCTGTCAGTCAATAGCTGCCACAGCTGTGCGTGCCTTGCACAAAAGGAAAAGCTCTACTCAGCCAGAAATGGACAGTCTCTAACTTGTATGGCTGCTAAATGAGACACATCCTCTTTTCCCAAAAAAGCCATCCAGTTAAAGGCCCCTTAAGCTGCAAACCTTTCATTAAAATCACAGATCCAGTGTTGATCAACACCACCATTGACAGAGAGGTTGCTTCTAATACAGTGGTTGTTCTGGGAGGAAAATCCCTTATACGTAATAACCATTTGGTTCCATACCAATTCATGTCTCAGATTCCCATTGTGCTTATTGCAGCGCTGGCAAGCGCCAGATGTGTGATTTGTTGGATGGAGAACATATCAGTGCGATTTCCAGTTTGATAGCAGTTTGCAAGGTACGCTGCATAAAAACCCACAAGGAAGATCGGTTTTGATTCTCCTGGATTGGATCTTGCACGGAATCTGTATGTGGGTGGTAATTCTCTCTTGCTGTGTTTTGTGTGGCTGGGCACTTTCTTCCTCTCTGCACATGTACAGAGGTGCCCATGTTCTGTCTGTCTCACTGTCTCTCCCCTTTTCCCCTTTCTTCTCCTCCCAAGACACAGGCAACTGAGCAGGCAGCACTGAAGGGGAGCCTTGCTTATATTAGGGCTGCCACATTTCCAAAAGTGAAAATTCCAGACACAAAAGTTTGGAGCCAAAGTTTTAAAAAAAACCACACCCCTTTTTATATAAGGTTCCAAGTGCTGGGTATATAATTCAAGAGGATATTTTGCTCTGTAAATTTAAGGTTGTCTGTAGTGATCAGGTGGGATTGCTATCTCCCACGTGATCACTACAGTTGTCCCACACAGTTCTGTTAATATTTCAGTTACCTTCTGCCAAAAATCTTTCAATATAGGATAATGAAAAAACATATGTTTTAGAGAAGCATTATCCCTATTGCATCTCCAGCAGTTAGATACCTTAGATAGCCCTTTTTTAAACAAATGTAATGGGATCCAGTATACTCTAAATATATATATTTTTTTGTATGAGCCTCAGTTTAAGGTCCAGAGACACCCTTGTTTATAGCAGTTAAACAGTTTCCCACTGTGTGATCGAAACTGAGATCTCAAATTCTTTATTCCAACCCTCCCTCGATACCTGTATATCAAATTCGTTTGCCAATAACAAAGATTTATATATGTTGATGGCTGGTTGATGGAACCTTACAAAAGGACAATACGAGTGGACTCTCCGTGCCCTGACCACAGCAAAAAGACTGATACTGATGAATTGGAAAAATAAAAATGTGGCTCCCCTCTATGATTGGATTGAAGGCTTATACAAACTCACAGCGTACGAACCACTTGCATATAAACACAGACTTGCCGTGGACAATGATATTTGGAATCCATTCTTACAAATACTGTAAAAGGTTAAGATCTGGTGAAGTACAATAACAACCTTGTCTTCTAAAAGTCTGGTAGTTGTTCTTCTCTTTCACATCTGATGGGAGGGCATTCCACAGGGCGGGTGCCACTACCGAGAAGGCCCTCTGCCTGGTTCCCTGTAGCTTTGCTTCTCACAGCGAGGGAACTGCCAGAAGGCCCTCAGCGCTGGACCTCAGCATCCGGGCAGAATGATGGGGGTGGAGATGCTCCTTCAGGTATACAGGGCCGAGGCCATTTAGGGTTTTAAAGGTCAGCACTGTGCCCCACAAGAAAGGCACAACACAGTGTCCTCCTCTTCAGACGTCATGCCACTCTGCTTTCACAGAACATGTATCTGATACCCAAGAGGTACAACTCAGGAGCAGTGGCGTAGCGTGGGGGGTGCCAGGGGTGCCGGCCGCACCGGGCGCAACATGGGCGGGGGCGCACTCGCACTAGCAGCTCTCTGCCCCTACTAAAATCCACTGGTTAGGGAGCCCGCGCTCGCTCGGCTTGGCGAGGAGGTCGCAGAAGGGGGAGAGCAAAGCCTTCTGCCGCTGGCAAAAAAAGGAGAGGAAGCCGGGCGGGCGGGCGGGCTGGCGGGGGTCTGGCTGCGCCTGCTGCTGCCGTTGCCGCTGCTGCCGGGCTTTGACAGCTTGGCGAAGCGGAGGGAGAGGTAATTGCGTCTCTCTTTCCACTGGCCGCCTGGGTAGTGAGCCGAGCCGAGCCGGGAGTCTGGCGAGGGGGCGGGAAGAGACTTTCCCCCCTTTTTTCCACCTCGCCTGGTCAAAAAGGAGAGCGGAGTCTCCTCAGGGCGCCCTCAGGCAGGGCAGGGCAAGGCAAGCAGAGCGAGGAGGAGAGAGAGGGGAAGGGGGGGAGCAGCCAGGAAACGCAGCAGTGTGGAGGGGGAATCAATTAAGGAGAGAAAGCGAAAAGCCTTGGAGAAAGGGAAAAAAGGAAAGAAAAGAGGCAGCTCCGGGAGAGCGCAGGGGAAAGAGAAGCCTCGCTGCTGCTGCTGCTGCTGCTTGGGAGAGTAAATTACTGTACTTGCCTTGCCCCGGGTTGGGGGGCGCAAATTACTTGCCTTGCCCTGGGTGCTGATAACCCACGCTACGCCGCTGCTCAGGAGCACCATACCTGACTGTTATGCCATAGTTGAGTGTTATAATTCAGAGGTGGCAAGACTCCGAATCCATCCCCTCACGTACACAGCTGACTTCGGCCTGCTAAGTCTGCAGAAGGACATCCCCACCGCCAGACTGCAAGATGCATTTGCAATCGCTTAGGCCAAAAGATGTGTCCACAGTTGCAACAAGGCCAGTTATGCCAAGCATGGCCTAAACTCAAGGTAAGGGTCAGTGGATTTCCATTTCCGCTGCCAGCCATGGCAATCGCTTTCCCGTGATCAGAAAAGGCACTGAGAGAGAGGAGGGGGGCAACTGGGGCTGCAGTGTCCCCCAAAGCCCCCTGAGACAATTCGGGGGGAATTGAGAACCCGCAGCCACTGTGGAGCCCGGTCCTGTCACTGCCGGAGCAAGAAGGCTCCGAAACAGGAGGGAAGGAAATGGTGCTGGGTCTTAAAGCCGGGTTGCCATATGTCCGGGAAAACCCAGACATGTCCTCTTTTGGGGGCCAACATGCCCATCCAGGTGGATTTTTACATTTTAAAGGAAATGTCCGGGTTTGGGGTTTTTAATTGGGGGGGCATATGCAAGCTCGGGAGGGCACTGTGCCCTAGAAGCAGACTCGCCACAGCAGAGAGGCCATTGAAGCAAAGATCAGGAAAGAGCTGGGGTCCTGCCTCCGCTCAGGCTGGCAGCAGCTAAAGCTGTCCTCCTTTTTGCTCTTCGATATGGCAACCGTATCTTGAAGCTCTCTGCGGACAAGCCAACCTCCGTATCTGCCTTGGCAGGTCCAGAGCCCCTTTTCATTTCGGCTAATTGGGGCTAAGTGAAAGCCCTCTTTGGAAAAGATGTGGGGAATAAGCTGCTGAGAAATTTGGCTGTTGGAGTCAAGGTGAGTGATGAATTAATTCCTGTCATAGAGGAGAATCAGAAGAGGAGACGGGTAGCTGTCTATGTTTCTCTGGTTCTGGTCTCTGTTCTGCCCTCATTATCCTGCACATTTTTTATTTTTTTTTAAACCAATTTTATTAGAGTTTATAAAGAGAAATACAAAACTGAATACCAAATCTCTTTTTTTTAGCCAACGTTAATCTAAGTTTTCATCTATTATTTATTTGTTGAATTAATATACCGCCCTAAACCCAGAGGTCTCAGGGCAGTTCAATGAAATAAATGAAATGAAATGAAAACATAGAGGAAAAGTAAAAGTAAAGAAAGAGGGGGGGGAGAAAAAACTAAGAAGAAACAGAAAAGAGGTTCAAAGAGACAATGGGAAAGATAAATTATAGAAATTAAAATGCTTCTGATATGTCCAATCAATATAATCAATAATCACTTCTGCATGTTTTTGAACAGGAAAGGGAGCTTTTCTCAGCCGGAGAGGGAGATCCCTGGGATTTTTCTGCAGTCTCTTGATCCCCCTCCTTTGCTTCAGCCTCAGAGTTTGAACTGCTCTCTGTCACTGGCTCTCCCTGCTCACTAAACCCTGTTGCTCCTTCAGCATCCGACACACACTTCCCACACTTCTCCCTCTGACCTCTCCTTGGTGTTCCATCACCAATCCCCAGGCTCTTCTGGGGTTTGCCTTGGGGGTTCCCTGGCTGGGGGCTCCCACCACTCCTGGGAGCCAGCGTTGTGTAGTGGCTAAGAGTGGTAGACTTGTAATCTGGTGAACTGGGTTCGCATCTCCGCTCCTCCACATGCAGTTGCTGGGTGACCTTGGGCCAGTCACACTTCTCTGAAGTCTCTCAGCCCCACTCACCTCACAGAGTATTTGTTGTGGGGGAGGAAGGGAAAGGAGATTATTAGCCGCTTTCAGACTCCTTAAGGGGAGTGAAAGGTGGGATATCAAGTCCAAACCTCCTCCTCCTTCTTCCTCTTCTTCTTCCTCTTCCTCTTCTTCTTCTTCTCTTTGTCCAGCCATTCCCTGACATTGCACCTCCCGCTTGCTGCTAGGGATCTACATCCACGCACCACAGCTTTGGACCAGTACACCATTCAATTCCTCAACTGGAAACATCAAGAGGCTGCAAATCCTAGACTCATCAAGTTGGAAGGGACCCAAGGGTCATCTAGTCCAACCCTCTCCAATGCAGAAATCTTTTGCCCAACTTGGGACTCGAACCCACAACCCTGAGATTCAGTGTTTCGTGCTCTACCTTTGCCGGGAAATTAAAGCCTCCATTTCTGGGGTGGGGGAGTCCGGAAGCTTGTGGAAGTGCTGTGACGTGCCCCTTGGGTGGCATGGCAGCTGTGACCCTTGCAGCGCAGGGGCTCAGCTGCAAATCATGAACCTGCACAATAAGCTTCGTTCTCCAAATGGACTGCAGGGCCATCTCGCAGTAGCTGCATGGAAGATGTGGCCAGCCACCAGAGGAGCAGCGTTCAAATCTCTCTGGGCGCAATTCGCGGCAGGCAACCAGCCTTTTGCCAGCAAGCAGAGATGTCTGGTTGCCGTGGGCAAAAGCCCTCTGCTTCCACAGCTGCCACGGGGTGCAAACACCCAGCGTCCCAGAAGAGGTGCATTTGCACTCCCTGCCAGAGGGTGCAACTCTCCCCTTGCTGCCTTGAAGGAAGGAGCCCTTTCCACCAAGCAAAGGGGTTTTCACGTTAGGTATAATTGGTTTAACTCACACTGAAATGGGAATGCTTGTGTGTTGGTGAAAAGGTTTAACAGAGATTTTCCATGGGGTTATATTAAAATCAAGAAAAGTCATCTCTGAGTTTTAACTAGTTGATAAATGAACTGGTTGTTATTCTCAAGGAGGTAAGAGGTGAGTGTATAACCTTAGATAACATGTGAGGTTATTGTATTGCAAATCTGCCAACTTGGAAGGGTGGTGGCTCTTTCTTTGTTCTCAAAACTCCATGGAGGAAGAACTTCCCTTCATTGGGGTTTTTTAAAGCAGAGGTTGAATGGCCATCCGTCATGGATGCTTTAAGTTGAGATTCCTGCATTGGACTAGATGACTCTTGGTGTCCCTTCCAACTCTACAATTCTATGATTCAATGTAAATGGCTTTTCAGGAGCACAGCCTTGGGGGCTGAAATGCCAGAATGCTGGCAATGAAGCCTGTGTGAGAGAAAGAGCTATGTTTGCCCGCTCTGATTATAAGTTTATTTTATTTGTAAGATGCGGAGCCCATGCTGGACAGCACAAGATATTATACGGATATTTTGAATATCTCTTTGATGCTTTTGTTACGTTTTTAAAGAAAGTTCTGTAAGTCAAAGTTTGGGTCGGGACAATGCTTCATTCCCAAAGGACTCAGTTTTTATGCATCCAGTCTCTTCAAACTGCGCAATATCAGCATCTGCAATATTCCATACAACCCAAAGTCTTGCGGGCCAAAAGAGCCACATTTTTCAGGGGCAACAACTGGTTGCAGTCCATCTTTTCGGAGAAGATCAGGATCCACATTTCTTTGGGGCGGCCATCAAAAGAGCTTCATGTGTGGACCAGATCAGGATCTGCATTTCTTCAAGGCTTGCTTGGCCACAGAGCGACAGTCCCCAGGCATAGTAATAGTAGTAGTAATAATAATAATAATAATTTATTATTTATATGCTGCCCATCTGACTGGGCTGCCCCAGCCACTCTGGGCAGCTGCCATAATAAATTTTAAAAGCACAACATCACACACTAAAGATTTCCCTGAACAGGGTCACCCAAGTGCCACTCGCGGGTGGTGACTTCCTGGATCCCCTTGACAGGAGGAAAAAAGACCCAAAGGGGGAGAGGGGGCTTCTCTCGGTCACCAGTCCAGGCTCTCCTTTTGGCTGGTAATCTTCGGGCTCTTTTCGCCGTAGAACTGGGAGAACCAACGGCGGTGTCTCTGGATCGCCCCATCTTCCTTCACCAGAAGCGGTTTGGAGAGGTATTGTTTGTGGTTCCATATCATGACGTCCCGCTCAAACTGAAAAAGGAGACCAACAAAGAAAGAAAAGTCACTCCATTGCAACGATCACGGCAGTAGAGTGACAGGCGTCTGCAGATCACTCATAGGATTGTAGAGTTGGAAGGGACATTGAGGGTGCAAACCCCTGCAACAGGAACAGGACAACAAGAATACCCCCATCATTCAGCCCAAACACTGTGGTTCAGCTCCAGGGGCCTTCTGGCGGTTCCCTCCCTGCGAGAAGTGAGGTTACAGGGAACCAGGCAGAGGGCCTTCTCGGTAGTGGCATCTTCCCTGTGGAACGCCCTCCCTTCAGATGTCAAGGAAATAAACAACTATCTGAGTTTTAGAAGACATCTGAAGGCAGCCCTGTTTAGGGAAGTTTTTAATGTTTGACATTAATATCCTGTTGGAAGCCGCCCAGTGGCTGGGGAGGCCTGGCCAGATGGGTGGGGTATAAGTAGTAAATTATTATTATCATTATTTTATTATGGATAGCTCAGTTGGCGAGAGCATGGCGTCTATAATGCCAAGGTTGCAGATTCCATCGCCATAAGGGACGGCGGCATCTTCCTGCATTGCAAGTGCTTAATGACCCTTGGCGTCACTTCTCATTCTACAGTTGGAGGTTTCCCTGATATAAGAATCTGCATGCAGTCCTCTGAACTGAGACAGAGCATGGAGAGAAGAACACAACCTGCACTGAGATGCAGCTGGCAGGGAACGGGGATGGAGTGCAGGAGTTCTTTTGATAGACTTTGCCCTGCCTTTGATAGACTTTGCCCTGCACCCAGGGTTCAAAATCCATCAGCTGCGTTTTACAACAGGCGCAGGCCCACTTGCAACCACGCCGAAATCTCAGGGTGCCAGGTTGGCGCATTACATCTCCATATGGCTGCCCCCCCGGATTAATAATAATAATAATAATAATAATAATAATAGCAAAAAAATGTGCCTAAACATTCCACAGTGTAAACCGTCACCCAGGTTTAAGGTGCCATTTGGCGACTCGCTTATGTATATGAGTTTCTAACAGTGGAAATTATTATTAATAATACAGTCAAACCTCGACTCCCAAACGCCTCCCTTTTGGAAAGTTTCAGCTCCCGAATGCCGGAAGTAACTGCTCTGGTTTTCGAACGATTTTCGAATTCCGGGGTTTTCCCCCCTTTTTTTCTCCACTGACTTTGCCGACCGCCTTTTGATCCTCGGTTGTCGTTCAGAAGTCGAACAGTCTTACAGAATGGATTACATTCAACAACCAAGGTTTGACTGTACAGTGGTACCTCGGGATAAGAACTTAATTCGTTCTGGAGGTCTGTTCTTAACCTGAAACTGTTCTTAACCTGAAGCACCACTTTAGCTAATGGGGGCCTCCTGCTGCCACCACGCAATTTCTGTTCTCATCCTGAAGCAAAGTTCTTAACCCGAGGTACTATTTCTGGGTTAGCGGAGTCTGTAACCTGAAGTGTCTGTAACCTGAGGTACCACTGTACATTCAACAACCGAGGTTTGACCGTAATACTAATAACAATCAATTATTTTAAAAGGCACCTAGACATTCCATGTTGGCCACTGTTCCCTATGCTTAAGGTGGCATTTGGCAATCCGCTTATATATCTGAGATTATTGTTTGTATAAATTTCACTGCAAAAACAAATTGTGCCTCAACATTCTTCAGGGCCGAACATCACCCAGGTTGAAGGTGCCATTTGGCAATTCTCTTCTCTGTGTTTCTGATGTTGCCTGACCCCTTCGTCAGGTCTGGCTGGCTTTCCAGCCCATGGGAAGGTCTCAGTCTCCCCCCACCCACTGCTTGGGTGCTCCCTGCTGGCACTCCCTACCTGGCTGCACTCTGCCCGGAGGAGCATCTTGGGGATGAAGGCGGGAACGTTCTTCTGGAAGTATATTCGGTGGATCACCTGCTGCATGAGGGGCTCCACGGGGGTGACGCTTTGAACGATGATTCCTTGGCCCAGGAGGGGAAACCGAAGGACGAGGAAGACCAAACTGGGCCCCACCTGCAGGGGGAGAGAGAGAGACTGTCAACCAGCTTGGAGGCAACCTCATGGACTGTCAAGCTTATCATACGTGGTGGACTTGTGATAAAGTGAAGAAATTCTGGGAGCCAATCTATAATGAACTAAAGAAAATATTAAAATATACCTTCCCCCAAAGACCAGAGGCTTTTTTGCTTGGTCTGATGGGAAAGGAGATTAAGATAAAGGACCATATTCATGTATGCCACAGCCGCTGCAAGGACTTTGCTGGCTCAAAACGGGAAATCACAAGAAGTTCCTACCACTGGGGAGTGGCAGTCGAAAATGACAGACTACGCGGAATTGGCCAAATTGACAGGAAGGATCCGGAACCAGGACGACCAGAGATTCCAGGACAATTGGAGTAAATTTACTGAGTATTTAAAAGACAGTTGTAAAAACTTAAAATCACTAGCAGGACTGAAGTAACTCCTACAATGTAAAATAGATAAGATGTGAGAATTTAATACTTGGGGGAAAAAAGTGATTGTTGTTTAGTCGTGTCCGACTCTTTGTGACCCCATGGACCAGAGCACGCCAGACGCTCATGTCTTCCACTGCCTCCCGCAGTTTGGACACACTCAGGTTCGTAGCTTCGAGAACACTGTCCAACAATCTCGTCCTCTGTCGTCCCCTTCTCCTTGTGCCCTCCATCGTTCCCAACATCAGGGTCTTTTCCAGGGAGTCTTCTCTTCTCATGAGGTGGCCAAAGTATTGGAGCCTCAGCTTCAGGATCTGCCCTTCCAGTGAGCACTTGGGGCTGATTTCCTTCAGAATTGATAGGTTGGATCTTCTTGGAGTCCATGGGACTCTCAAGAGTCTCCTCCAGCACCAGAATTCAAAAGCATCCATTCTTCGGCGATCAGCCTTCTTTATGGTCCAGCTCTCACTTCCATACATCACTACTGGGAAAACCATAGCTTTAACTATACGGACCTTTGTTGACAAGGTGATGTCTCTGCTTTTTAAGATGCTGTCATATAGTCAGGTCAGTTCCAATGCCTAAGCCAATACCACTCACCTTCTGTAACCAATAAAGTTGTGGCCTAAATTTGCCCAATAACATTAACCTAATATCTGTGTCCTTGTGTCTTATTCATCAACGATGGGGTGGTCGCGGGGTCTCGGCACGCAACATGATGCTGAGAACGCCACGGTTGCAGTTTCGATCCCTGTATGGGACAGCTGCCTTGCTGGGGGTTGGAATAGAAGACCACTCCACAAATCCATGACGAGACAAGCCACACACTCACATTTCTCCGCCTCTTTCTGTGATGCTTCTATGATGCTTTCAGGTGGTCTTTGGCTAAGGGGTCGGGCAATGTGTTTAAAAGCTATGACCCAATTTTGTTCTGGGTCTTCATCTCCATTCTGGGATGTTATAGCTGGGATTCAGGTTGGGCTAGATGTCCCTGGGATCCCCTCCAGCTCTACAATCCTATGGTTCTAGGATACTTAATTTCTGGGTCATGGGTTCAAATCCCACCTTGGGCCAAAGATTCCTGCCATGCAGGGGGTGGGGCTGAACCAGATGACCCTAGAAAAAGTCGAGAAAAAACACAGTCTACAAACCATCCTCTTATAGCCTCTCCTCACCACAGACTGTACCTGCCAGGCGGAAACTTTCAGGTCCATGAAGCTGAAGTGCTTTCCGAAGAGAGTGACGTTGTGCTTCAGCTGCAAGCGGGAACAGTGGGCATTGGGCTCCGGATCAGGGTGCCAATCTGCCTGTGGTAGAAAAATGGTAGAGTCATAGAATTGCCGAGTTGGGAGAGTGATCTGGCCCAACCCCCTGCAAGACAGGAATCTTGACCCTGAGATACAGAGTCTCATGCTCTTCCGACTGAGCTACTGGGTGGGATCTGCAAGGATCATCCAGTCCAACCCCACTCAAAGCAGGAAAAATTTGCCCAGCATGGAGTTTGAACCCACCACCCAGAGTTTTTGAGTCTCATTTTCTTCCTCTAGCAACCGAGCTAGAAATTATTGACTTTGGCGTTCAACTTGGCCAAGGTAACCCCAACCCTCCTTTCACAGAATCAGAGAGTTGTCGAGTGGGAATGGTCCCCCAAAGGTCATCTGGTCCAACCCCCGGCAATGTAGGAATGATATTTGTGCTTCAAACGCTGGGTCCCGCCGGGGGAGCCTCCTTTACCTGCCAGTGGTGCCGGAAGAAAGTCCAGAAAGGGGAGGCCATGTAGCGCAGGTCGGCTCCACTCAGGAAAGCGTGGCGGTGGAGGAAGGAGAGGTGGGCCATATCCGCTCCATTCTCTGGGATCTCCTGGCATGGAGAAAGGACAGAGCTGCCTGGAACTCTGAAGAGCCTCTGCTAGTTGGAAGGGGGCCCCCAAAGGTCATCCAGCCCAACCCCCCCACTCAAACATATAATAATAATAATAATAATAATAATAATAATAATAATAATAATAATTTATACCCTGCCCTTCCCTGTTCAAAAACTGGATGGCATCCAAGATGGGCATTCAACCTCTGCTTCAAAACAAAGGAGACTCCACAACCTCCAGAGACCCTTCCAAGGGGCTGGCTTGGTCTTAAACAGTTTCCCCCCATTTTTTTACCAATGAAATTTATTATTATTATTATTATTATTATTATTATTATTATTATTATTATTATTTGCTATTTTCCACCAACAATATTATATTATTATAAATAATAACAATAATAACAATTTCATTTCTGGAGCGTTTTTTATTTTAAAGGGAAAAATCTTTAGGCTGTTGACATTCCCTTAAGGAATCAAATCAAATGGTCCAGAATAAAATAATTTCAAGCTTCAAGGAAATCTCCCATTGCAACAATAAAGGTAAAAAAACCAAAATTCAGTCCTGCTGGACTTTATAACATAATTGTAAAAGACAATTTTGAGCGTGCCTTTCCAAAAGTAGACAGTTGCCTTCATATGTTTTTAACATTAACAGCCACAGCCCAGTATACCTGAAGGAGAGTCACTACCCCCATCGTTCTGCCTGGACACTGAGGTCCAGCTCTGAGGGCCTTCTGGCGGTTCCCTCGCTGCGAGAAGCCAAGTTACAGGGAACCAGGCAGAGGGCCTTCTTGGTAGTGGCGCCCGCCCTGTGGAACATCCTCCCACCAGATGTCAAAGAGAAAAACAACTACCAGACTTTTAGAAGACATCTGAAGGCAGCCCTGTTTAGGAAAGTTTTTAATGTTTGAAGTTTTATCGTGTTTTTAATATTTTGTTGGGAGCTGCCCAGAGTGGCTGGGGAGGGTTTAAAGATATTATTATTATTATTATTATTATTATTATTATTATTATTATTATTATTATTATTCTGCTCTGCATGGGCTTCCCCTCCACACACTCTCCAACCCTGCACAAATCCTGCCCCTGAGCCTTACCAAATGCCACCATCAGATCATGCCATGACGCCTGCCCACCCACTCCCTCAAGACCCCCGACTCGTCACAGCACCCTGCCTGGCTGTGCCCCCGCAAGCACCTCAATGTGCACGTTGACAAAGTGTTCGGTGAGGCCGCGGAAGGGGCACGGGCGCGGCAGGAACTCCTCGCGGTCAGGGACTCGCCACGTCGGGTCGATGCCGTCGCAGTGGTACCAGACCAGGACCATGTCGCTGACCTCGCACGACGGCCACACCTTGATCTTGGCGAATTCGGGCACTGCGGGGAGAGGGAGCGGGCGTCAGAGGCAGCCCAGGAGGATCCGTGTCTCCTGATTCAGATGAAGGCCAGAGAGCTCAGATGAACCGAGCTATACACCCGTGTTCAGCGCTTCCGGTGTGCTTGTGAACTGATATGGAAAAATCCTGGGGTGCAGATATACTGGGGAGCCACTCCCCGTGGGTCCCTTTGGTCAGCAAAGGACGGAGTCTCCAGCCAAGTTAAAGGAGCAAAATGGCGGCCAGTAAACCTGATCTTTAATTGTTGCAGGAAGGTTCAAACACACCAAGAGTAGGAACTCCGAGCATAGGGTTGCATGAACTTTTAAGACCTCTCCCCATTTCCCATAACACATTCATCAACAGCATCATCGAGACATCACAGATATGTCCGTAGGAGTGTTTGCTGTGTTTGGAAGGAACAAGAAGCCCCGACAATAACGGACTGGCATGAGAATTTGCTACAAGAATTTGCTGAAATGGTGCAGTTAACAAATACCCTGAGAGGCAATTCAAAACAAAAAATTATGGAAAAGTGGGATAGATATAAAACATATGTTCAAAAATACAGAAAAGGTTCGCTGTCTGTGCTAGCATTTGATTGACGTTGGCGTGAGACTGAGTTGAGAACTAAGACTAAGAGCACATATTGATATAGGAATGTATTAGAAATATACATAATATGTATTAGAAATACGTATTTGAAATATATGTATTAGAAATATGTAAAGAAATATACAATAATAAGAGTACATGGATTTGAAAAAAAGAAATAGACAGTGGGAAAGACAGGGAGTCTATTGTGTTGGTATGTATATGATTTTGGGGGGAATTTTTCTTTTTGTTTTTTCTCTTTGTTCTTTTTTGGTTGTTTGTTCCATTTTCCTTCTAGGTATATAAAATTCATATATAATTTATGTATACATGTTGGAAATTATATTATAGTAAGTCCTGTAACGTAATATGACAATGTTTACCGATGTAATATAAGAATGTTAACAAATAAATAAAATGCAAATTCAAGAAAAGAAAGAAAAGAAGTGTTTGGTGTGTAGAAACATGAGCATAGCAAGCCAAGTGGTACCCAGTGCGGAATATTTTTTGTCAAAACCCCCCCCCACATTAACAGTTCAGGGTAGGCTTGGGAGTCGCGGACAGGCGCCGAATGTCCTCCCCCCTTCCTACACCTCTGTGCCCCCACCCCTGCGACTCCCCAAGTACCCTGAGCAGTCAGCGGAAGGGGGTGAGGGATGCCACTTTGCCGGGGCACTGCCGAAGCAGCGTCCTCTTGGGAACCACGGCTTCTGTCCGTCTGTCCCCCTCCCTCCTCAGCTCGCTGTAAAGCGGCAAAGCGGGAGCCGCTTAGGGCAAGGCGGGGAGGGGGGTCCCTGGCTCGCCATAAGTGGCACCTGCTGGCAGCGGAAGAATCCCAGCCCCATCCGTATGGTGCTCCAGCGGCGCCGGTGGCAAACCGCTATGTACAGCCCATGTGTGGCGTTGCTACACTTCCACATGCGGCGGTGGCGGCACGATGGCGGCTTGCGCCCAAGCCCCGGGGGGGGGGGCATATGGGCCTCGGTCAGCATATTTATCTATATTTTCCATTTTGTCTTTATATGCAGATACGGTTCAAACCTTGAAATAAAATGATTTGTCAGCATAACTTTTGTGAAAATTATTTATATACTTACTTATTTATAAGACTTCAGTTATCCCCAGGGTAAAAAAAGGGGGGGAACATTATCTACCTGGCCTGGGCCTCTGCCTGGCTCTGCAAGGCCCTGCTCTCGCCGCTGCGCCCAGACCGGGGCAGCAGGGCAAGCACCCCACAGATTCCCACTATGTTACTCTCCCAAACATGGAACACCGCCCCCCCGCCCCCAACTTGGGACGCCACTGCCTGCCTCCTCCCACTCAGCTGCCCTACAGCTGAGGGGCAGGCAGCGGGTGGAACATTTGGGCAGCACAGAGCCTGCGCGCAGTGGCTCGGGTGTGCAGCAGGCCCCACGGTGAGTGCTGCCTGGCATTTTGTCACCCCCCTCAGTGGTGACACCCAGGGCAGCCCGCACCCACTGCACCCCCCCTTCCTCCACCCCTGACTGCTTCCCAAGAACAATAAAAGTATTTATACATCGCCCTAGCAGCAAGGCTTTCCCGACAATTCTCCTCTGAAAGTATCAGGGTTCGATCCACCATCCCAATGGATTTCTGTCTGGGGTTTGTGCTGCCCTTGATCGCCTCCTGCCTCCTGTTGTGAGGCTACATTCCCACCTTATGGAGGGGCAAGGAGTGTGTGACCTTATGCTTGAGGGATTATGGAAGCAGGGGGAGCCCTAGATTCCCCTCTTCCAGAGGAGTCATTAGCCGTAGGAACCAAGGAAATCCATCAAACCGTTGAATTTTGGCGATTATTAGATTCTATGTTGGATAGTCAGGGGAAACAGTACGACGCATGGAATCTGCTTTTGCCACAATTTTGTAGACTGCTTTTCTGAGCCTCTTTGCTGTTGTGTATTACGGTGCCTGTGTCAAAGGTCATTGCCCTGGCCTTCGTTTGAGGCTGTGGTGGGGACTTGGGATTTGGGGGGAGTCACTTAATTGCCCCCCATTCCTGGTTTTAACAGAACCTTTGCTTATCTTCAGGGATTTCTGCTTTGCCTGTGCCCACACGGCCTTGCGCCCCCCCCCCTGTGAGGGCTGCCCCCCCCTGGCCCCCAAAGTGCTGAGCCGCCCCCTGTCTTCCAGGCCCCAGGTGCGAAACACGTTCAGGGTTCAATGAGATGGGCAAAGGCGGCTCACCTTTCTCGGCGTACGGGATCCTGACACACTTGCCGCTCTCTCCATCGAACTGCCAGCCGTGGAACGGGCACTCAATGCAGCTGCCCACCACCTGGCCTCCGACACCCAGGTTGGCGCCCAGGTGAGGGCAATAGGCATCCACCACACAAACTTTCCCATCCGAGTTCCGGAAGACGGCAAACTGCTCCCCTGCCGGAGGCAAAGAGAGAAGGCAGGATGAGGCTCAGGGAGCTAAGGCTGGCTCTTCTCTCAGCTAGGACGAAGGATTTGATTCTCAACCGGGTGGAGGGAGCCCAAAGAGAATCCCTAGATGCAGTGGCGTAGCGTGGGGGGTGCAGGGGGGGCTGGCCGCACCGGGCGCAACATCTGGGGGGCGCGCGCTCGCACTCGCAGCTCTCTGCCCCTACTAAAATCCACGGGTTAGGGGGCGCAAATTACTTGCCTTGCCCCGGGTGCTGACAACCCACGCTGCGCCACTGCCTAGATGTAAGGTTGCCATATTTCATGAAGTGAAAATCCAGACACAAAAGTTGGGCAAAGTTGGAGAGGGGGTAAAAATGACATTTTTACCAATTTAATAGGAAAATTGGGCTGTCGTGTTCCCAGGTTTCCCCAGACATTTCAAAAAATCCACCTGGATGCCATCCAACCTCTGCTTAAAAGCCCCCAAGAAGCGAGAATGATTTCTTCACTCTTTGTCAAAAGCAATGGTTAGGCAAAGAATTATAGACACCGAGAGACAACAGGACTGCTTAAGATGCCCCGACTATAAAATTGTAAAAATCGAGAGAGATATAACTGTACCAGCAGCAAATCCCTTTTTTCTTGTCTCCAAAAATGCAAGAAGGGCTTTCACACTTGCCAGAAACTCGGCTCTGCCCTTGCCAGTCTTGGAAGGATCCTTTAAAAAAGTCCCATATGACCAGAGAATTTGCGCCTGTCCATTGGGGGATATAGAAAGCCCTGAACACATATTTTTTAGAAGTCCCTTTTACGTAGAGAAACCATTGACCTCCTGCTGGTGAGGCTTGCAAAAATTCGGTAAAGCAAAAATTTGATCTTCTCCTGTTAGGCAAAGACCACAAAGCGACCCGGATTGTCGCCAGATTCGGCGCACAGATCTGTAGGTGCAGACCATCCCCCGATTCAATCTAGTTTGTTAAGAAAATTCCCAAACCCGGATCCATGGGCGACTTGGGGTCATTTCTCTAAGGTAGTCTATTTTAAAGTTTTTATATGCCTATCGCACTTTTAAACTTAAAATCCATTGTTGTATATTGTTTTAAATGTTTGTTTTGCTGCTGGGATTGTAGTTCCATTTGGGTTTCTCAAGCTGGTCTCTGACCGTAATAAATTTCATGTTCATGTTCACTCTTTGTTGCTGAAGTTGCACTCAGCTCTGTCCTCTGTTTTGGTGGCTCATGTGAAAGAGGTCTAGGAGCGTCAGTGAACCACAAGCTTATCATGAGTCAACAGTGTGATGCGGCAGCAAAACAACAACAACAAACTAACGCTATTCTAGGCTGCATCCACAGAAGTCTAGTGTCCAGATCCAGGAAAGTCTCACTCTATTCTGCCTTCATCAGACCACACCTGGAATACTGTGTCCAGTTCTGGGCACCACAATTTAAGGAGGACGTTGACAAGCTGGAAGATGTGCAGAGGAGGGCGACCAAGATGATCGAGGGTTCGGAAACCAAGCCTTAGGAGGGAGCTGGGTAAGTTTATCCTCAAAAAGAGGAGATAAGAATAATAGAATCATAGAATCCTAGAGTTGGAAGAGACCACAAGGGCCATCGAGTCCAACCCCCTGCCAAGCAGGAAACACCATCAGAGCACTCCTGACATATGGTTGTCAAGCCTCTGCTTAAAGACCTCCAAAGAAGGAGACTCCACCACACTCCTTGGCAGCAAATTCCAGTGTCGAACAGCTCTCACTGTCAGGAAGTTCTTCCTAATGTTTAGGTGGAATCTTCTTTCTTGTAGTTTGGATCCATTGCTCCGTGTCCGCTTCTCTGGAGCAGCAGAAAACAACCTTTCTCCCTCCTCTATGTGACATCCTCTTATACATTTGAACATGGCTATCATATCACCCCTTAACCTCCTCTTCTCCAGGCTAAACATTCCCAGCTCCCTTAGCCGTTCCTCATAAGGCATCGTTTCCAGGCCTTTGACCATTTTGGTTGCCCTCCTCTGGACACGTTCCAGTTTGTCCGTGTCCTCCTTGAACTGTGGTGCCCAGAACTGGACACAGTACTCCAGGTGAGGTCTGACCAGAGCAGAATACAGTGGCACTATTACTTCCCTTGATCTAGATGCTAGACTCCTATTGATGCAGCCCAGAATTGCATTGGCTTTTTTAGCTGCCGCGTCACACTGTTGGCTCATGTCAAGTTTGTGGTCAACCAAGACTCCTAGATCCTTTTCACATGTACTGCTCTCAAGCCAGGTGTCACCCATCTTGTATTTGTGCCTCTCATTTTTTTTGCCCAAGTGCACGGTTGGAGAATATTCCCTAGATAAGATTGGCATCTTCAAATATCTCAAGGGCTGTCACATGGAAGATGGAACAAGCTTGTTTTCTCCTGCTCCGGAGGGTAGGACCCAAACAAATTGATTCAAGTTGAAAGGAAGGAGACTCTGGCTAAACATCAGGAAGAGTTTTCTGCCAGGAAGAGGAGAGTGACCTCTCTCCTTCCTTGGAGGTTTCTAAGCAGAGGGTGGATAGCCAGCTGTCATGGATGCTTAATTGAGTTTCCTGAATTGCAGGGGGTTGGACTAGATGACCCCTGGGGGTCCCTTCCAGCTCTATGGTGGGAAAGGAAAGCTGTTTGAAAGGGGTGACTTAAGGAGAAGAGTCCCGGAATGAAGAAAACAGGATTTCAGCCTAAAGCCGTAATTTGGGCAAATGCCCGATTTAAACAAAAGAGAGGCTGTTGCAAAAACGAGGCGTGGAAAAATCTCGCATCCACTTTGCTTGTGTGACACCCGGCGTATGATAAGACGCAGCTTCACGGTTGGAGAATATTCCCTAGAGCAAAACGCAGCTTGTTTTCTCCTGCTCTGGAGGGCAGGACTCGAACCGACGTCTGCAAGTTTTATCCAGCTCTGAGAAGAGGAGTGAGTCCGGGTGGGGCCAAACGGAGCCCGTCCTGTCTACACAGTGGAGAAGCAGGGAATAAAAAGCAAAGTCTGCTATGCTCCATGGCTAGATATAGACTCATGGAATGGTTGGAAGGGACCCCACCCTGCAATGCGGGAATATGCAGCTGTCCCATACGGGGATCAAACCTGCAACCTTGGGGTTATCAGAAACACACTCTCACCAGCTGAGCTCAGGGTCGTGGATTCAAGGCAAGAGATTCCTGCATTTGAGGGGGTGGGTTAGATGACCCTTAAAGGTAAAGGTAAAGGTAGAGGGACCCCTGACCATTAGGTCCAGTCGTGGCCAATTCTGGGGCTGCGACACTCATCTCGCTTTATTGGCCGAGGGAGCCGGCGTACAGCTTCCGGGTCACGTGGCCAGCAGGACTAAGCTGCTTCTGGTGACCCAGAGAAGTGCACGGAAACACCGTTTACCTTCCCGCCGGAGCGGTACCTATTTATCTACTTGCACTTTGACGTGCTTTCGAACTGCTAGTGGGCAGAAGCAGGGACCGAGCAACAGGAGCTCACCCCGTCATGGGGACTCGAACTGCCGACCTTCTGATCGGCAAGTCCTAGGCTCTGTGGTTTAACTCACAGTGCCACCCGCGTCCCTGCAGATGCCTTAGGTCCCTTCTAACTCCACAATTCTAACAGTCTGTTACTGCTATGCTTCATACGGCATAAAAATCCAATCAAACAGCTCAAAAACAGCAAGAGTAGCCGGCCCGATGCCTCTGGGGAGCCCAGAATCGTGCAGAGATGCATAGCTTCTCCAGAGCGCAGAAATGACTTTGGATACGAGCTGCAGAATTCAGCTTTTAATAATAATAATAATAATAATAATAATCTGATACTGTAAATTTAATTGTAAAATTAGTAAAACTTTCCTAGAGCACCATCTGTTGTGCAATGCAGGGGGTGGGACTAGATAACACCCTGGGGTACCTTGACAATTCTGGGCTTCTACAATGCTGGAGAGCTCGGTTGGTTAGAGTGTGATTGTTGACAACACCAAGGTTGCAGGATTGATCCCCATATTGGGCAGCTGCCTCTTCCTCCCTAGCAGGGCCTTAGACTAAAGATGACCCTCAACATAGGAGCCAACTATGATTTGGCCCCCACAATCAAATATTTTAGGGGGCCGCCCCCCCAAGTTGATAAGCATTGCCATTCAAACGGTGTTGTGTATGTTTCCGAGCACAATTCAAAGTGTTGGTGCTGACCTTTAAAGCCCTAAACGGCCTCTGTCCAGTATACCTGAAGGAGCATCTTCACCCCCATCGCTCTGCCCGGACACTGAGGTCTAGTGCCGAGGGCCTTCTGGTGGTTCCCTCCCTGCAAAAAGCCAAGTTACAGGGAACCAGGTAGAGGGCCTTCTCGGTAGTGTTACCTTCCCTGTGGAACGCCCTCCCACCAGATGTCAAAGAGATAAATAACTACCAAACTTTTAGAAGACATCTGAAGCAGTGGCGTAGCGTGGGGGGTGCAGGGGGGGCCGGCCGCACCGGGCGCAACATCTGGGGGTTAGGGGTAGGGTTAGGGGGCGCAAATCCAGGGTTGGGGGGCGCAAATTACTTGCCTTGCCCAGGGTGCTGACAACCCACGCTATGCCACTGATCTGAAGGCAGCCTGTTTAGGGAAGCTTTTAATGTTTAATAGAAAAAAACCAACACGGCTACCTACCTGTAAATGTTTAATAGGTTATTGTATTTTAGTGTTCTGTTGGAAGCCACCCAGAGTGCCTGGGGAAACCCAGCCAGATGGACGGGGGGTATAAATATATTATTATTATTATTATTATTATTATTATTATTATTATTATTATTACACACTGCATCATGTGATCAATGTGGGCACTGCATCATGTGGGCCTGCGGCCCCCCCCCATATTTTATTCAAGTTGGCATCCCTCCCAATTCAATGATTAGATGCCAGAAGTTTTCCACCTTTCTGAGTCTTCCTCCTCCTTCTTTGGCCTCAGCGGTGACTCCGAAATAATTTTTGAGTCCACAGCTCCCTTGACCAACTACATCCTTTCTGCTGCAACTCTGTGGGGCTCAGGAGCCCAGTTTTATCCCCCCTTGGTTGCAGAGCCAGCAGCCCCTCACCCCTTTTTGAACATCCTCCCTTGTGGAGCGTTCCCTCAGCCTCCTCTCCTCTTCCCTCTCCTTACGAGTCCTCTGCTGCTGCCCGAGAGAGAGGTGCCTCCTGGCACTGCCCCACAGGGGCCTGGAAAGAGGGTGCCCCCAGCCTTAGTGGCCCAACGGAGACTGGCCAAAGAAGAATGTGAGGCCGGCACCTTGGGTGGCGGCAGCAGGCCTTACCAGGCCTGCATGGCACAACGGCTCCCCTTCAGCACTGGGCACTCAGCTGCCAGGCAGGCATTGTACACAGCAGGCACGAGGAAGGCCAGCACAGAGCCTGTCTGTCTGCCCGGCCTCCCACTTGTCTGTCCATTCCCAACAGCAAGGGCTGGCGGACTGGCTGGCTGGGCTCCCTCGCCCGCTTGCTTGCTTCCTCCGAGGCTGCCTCAGCTCCTGGCACCCAGCACCCCCTGGCCAGCCCCAGAGGCACCTTTCGCCTGCAGAGCTTGCAGCCAGGGCTGCTGCAACAAACAGTTGTGCAAGCCTTTGGGAGGCCAAGACGCGAGGGCATCAGAGGAAGGAAGGAAGGAAGGAAGGAAAGGGAAACAGAGGCCAGGGTTGCCCGCAGCACCCCTCACCATCCTTCAAGGCACCCCAGGGTGCCAGGGCAAACTGGTTGAAAACCACTGTTATATATATCATACCCTCCAACATTTCTCCAATGACGTCTCATTCCATAATGATAATTTTACTACGCATTAACACACCACATATCTTACTGGCCTGCCTCAGCCACTCTGGGCAGCTTCCAACATATATAAAGGCATAATAACACATTAAGCATTTAAAAAACTTCCCCATACAGTCGGACCTTGGAAGTCGAACTGAATCTGTTTCGAGAGTCCGTTTGACTTCCAAAACGTTCAGAAACCAAAGCGCAGCTTCTGATTGACTGCAGGAGCTTCCTGCAGGTCAATCGAAAGCCGTGGCAGCCCTGTTGGACGTTTGGCTTCCAAAAATAGTTCACAAACCGGAACAGTCACTTCCGGGTTTGCGGCGTTCGGGAACCAAAACATTCGAGAACTAAGCAGTTCGAAAACCAAGGTACGACTGTACCTTCAAACGATTTGGGAGTCGGATAACTCCGTACCCCCCCCCCAACATTTTCCCAGTGAAAATAGGGACGTCCGAAGGAAAAGCGGGACATTCTGGGATCAAATTAGAAACCGGGACGGCTTCTCTAAATCAGGGATGTCCCTGGGAAATAGGGACACTTGGAGTTTGTGCTGGATTTACAAGCAGTGTGAAGATCTGGCTGGGAGCAGAAGGGCCTGCTAAACTGGACTGCAGGAATCTCATTTCTCAAGGTCACCCGGGGGAAGTTTTTTCATCTGAAGCCATTGCCCTCGGCCCAGCCTCATCCATGGGGGGGGGGGGGCAAGCAAAGGAGCCAGAAGGGCTTATCAGCACCCAGGGACAGCCTCTTTTCCCGCTGCACAGACCTCATGCCACATCCTGCCCACAGAATCCCAGAATTTTCAAGTTGTAGGGGATCCCAAAGGTCATTTAGTCCAACCCCCTGCAAGCCAGGAATCTTTTGCCCAATGTGGGACTCAAACCCACATTGCTTAAAAAAACAACCTGGGTCTAACTGACCCCACTGGAGTAGTCTGACTCAAATTGATTTGTTTTTGGTGGTGTCTTTTTGGACAATCCCAAAGTTTTGAGAGTCAGCAGCGCTGAAACTGCCAAGGCAGAGCAACATGGTAAGTTGGCCGCTCTGCCAAAGAGCGCTTAAATTCTCTCAGAAATGATCCGGTTAGGAAGCTCTCCGGACGTGAATATGTTCCCTGGAAAGACAGAAGAAAGAATAATCGGGCCCCATATGGGGCAGAAGATTCTTGCCTTGCAGGAGGCTAGACCAAATGACTCTGGAGTTCGCTCCCAACTCAATAATTATAGAATTCTATAGTTCAGTCGGAAGAGCAGGAGTTGCTGAATATCAGGGTTGTGAGTTCGAGTCCCGCGTTGGGCAGAAGATACCTGTTTTGCCAGGGGTTGGTCTGGATGACCCTGGGGGTCCCTTCCAACTTGACGATTCCAAGGCTGAGCAGGGCGGAGGGGGAGGCGGTCTGCCTTTGGCACGCTGCTCACTTTGCCAACCTGCTTTTCTGGCTCTGCTGCACGGAGTGAGGAACTGGAGGAAGGGTCAAGCAAAGCCGTTGAGAATGCCTCCGCTGGGGTGGGGCAGCCGGAAACTCAGTATGGCCAGTGGCGGACTGATGTTTCGAGGTGGCCCAAAGTCCCATCTGTGGTGGGGTCCCCTTCGCAAGCAGCAACAAGGCCAGGGTCACCCCAGCTTTCCCAGGGTTCTTCCAGGACAGATCGCACCCTTTTCCTTTTTTAAAAAAACTGTTACATCTCAGTCAACCCAAAACAGAACTGCTTGATGCAAAAGGTGGCTGCCGTGCGAGAATCCTGGAGCTGTCGTGTTGGAAGGGACCCTGCGGGTCATCTAGCCCAACCCCCTGCAATGCAGGAATCTTCAGCCCAATGAGAGACTCGAACCCACGTGGGTAAGAAATGCAAGGGTGAAGCCTCTTTGCTGTGGGCCTTGTGGGCTGGATGTTGCCTTCTGAAGCCTGCACCAAGCAATGAAAACCTCCTGCCCGGAAGCTTGGATTCGCTTTGGGTGGAGACATTTAATCTCCAGGTTGTGGGTTCGAGACCCACCGGGGAGGGTAGTCCTACGTCACAGGGGTTAGACTAGATGACCAGAGAGGTCCCTTCCAACTTGACCATTCTAGGGTTCTATGAAAACAGCAGGCTTGGAAGGGATCTGAGGGTCATCCAGGCCACCCCTGCAATGCAGGAAGATGCAGCTATCCTTTACGGGGATCGCACCTGCGGCCTTAAAGGTAAAGGGTAAAGGGACCCCTGACCATCAGGTCCAGTCGTGGCCGACTCTGGGGTTGCGGCGCTCATCTCGCTTTACTGGCCGAGGGAGCTGGCAAACAGCTTCCAGGTCATGTGGCCAGCATGACTAAGCCGCTTCTGGCGAACCAGAGCAGCGCACGGAAATGCCGTTTACCTTCCCGCCGGAGTGGTACCTATTTATCTACTTGCACTTTGACGTGCTTTTGAATTGCTAGGTGGGCAGGAGCAGGGACTGAGCAACGGGAGCTCACCCCGTCGCGGAGATTCAAACCGCCAACCTGATTGGCAAGTCCTAGGCTCTGTGCTTTAACTCACGTTCCACCTGCGGCCTTAGATAAACTCTCACCCTTTCTTTCACATTAGCTCCCAGTTCAAGTGTTGATTGCTGAGTCTGGGAGTGGCACAAAACGAGGACAAAACCTTGGCATCCGTTTGGAGTCCGTCATCAGACAAGGTTGGCTGCTGGGGTGTCAGCATGTCACCCCATTGGTGGGGCAGCACACCATGTTCCCAAGCCAGCGCACAACTAGAACATCGATTTGGAGGAAAGTCAACATTTCTGAGTGACACCTTAATGAAGCTGACTTGAATCTGCTTTCGGCCGCAGCCCCTAAATGCCCACGCTTTCTTCCTTATTGCAATGGGCTCTTCTCGGTCATGGGTTCGAGCCCCTCATTGGGCAAAAAAGTCCTGCCTCAAGCGGGCTGGACTAGATGACCCTGGGAACCCCTTCCAGATCAACAATTCATTGCAAAGCCGAACAAGGCGGCAAGGTCTTGCCTTTGACATGCTGCACACTTCCACAACTCGTTTTTCCGGCTCTGCTGCACTGGCTGGGGAACTGGAGAAAGGTTCGTTCTGAATCCTTTAGGAATGCCTCCGCTGGGGTGAGGAAGCCAGGAGCTGGCCGCTCCGCTCCGTGAAGAAGGCAGCAAAAAAAGAGTCTGCCAAGGTTGCAGGTTCAATCCCTGTAAAGGACAGCGGCACATTCCTGCCTCAAAGGGGGTTAGACTAGGAGTGGGAGTGTGGGGATTGGGGATTGGGCCAGTTTGATGAAAGATGGAGATTGCTTCCTGTTGGAGTTCCCCGGAGACCCACTCCACAAGGAGAAAGGGAAGAAACTGCGAAAGAAACCAACAAAAGACAAGGAAGGGTGTAAGCACAAACAAGAACAAGAAAATCTGCAGAAGGGGCATAGAAGAGACTTAAGAGCCTATTTTATTAATGAAATACCAGGGAATATGCTGGAAAGGAATTAATTGGCTTTAGTGAAAGATTTGAAGGAGTTATATATAAATATGGTTTAAATTTTGAATTTTTTATGGTTTTTAAGGTAAAATAAGGTTAAAAGAAATTTATGGCAAATTGAACAACAAAATATACTTAATGTTGGAAAGGAGCTGCCGAGTTAATAAAAAAGACAGATTGTTAAGTTAAATTACTTAAATAAAAATTGAGAAATATGGGAAGAATTTGCTGAAACAATGAATTAAGATAGAATACAAAAAGGGAGGTGTGAGGAGGTCCAAGAAACAAGCAAATGACAAGATGTAATTTGGATCTGTATTTTTCCTTTTTCTTTTTATTCTTTTTCTTTTTTCTTGGTTGTATTCTCTTTTTTTCTTACTTATGTATTTTTTGAAATTCTGAATAAATATCATTTAAAAACAAACAAACAAAGGGGGTTAGACTAGAGGACCCTCGAAGTCCCTTCCAATTCTGCAATTACACGGAATACAATACGGAGAGCGCCAGACTCATCTTTGCTTGAAAAGGCCAGGGAGAAAGTGGGACACCGAGATAGCTCCGTCAGTAGAACACAAGACTCTGAATGCCTGGGTCATGGGTTTGAGTCCAGACTTAGGCAAAAGATTCGTGCTTTGCAGGGGGTTGGAATTTTTCCAAGGTCCTTATCCTTTCGATTGTATGAGAAGCTTTTACACATATCCAACTGAGAGCTGGTGTAGAGGGAAACTTGACCTTCTTTGCTGAGGCGAGATTCCCTAAGGAACACATCCCCGTGTGGAGATTTCTGGGTGGGTGCCAGGTTAGCGACTGACATCTTACCTGGCTTCTCCCTCCAGCTTTCTTAAGCAGATAAGCAAAAGAGCTTGTTTATGACATTTATATTCCACCTTTATTCTCCAAGGGTACATGGTTCACTTCCTCGCTTAGTTGATCCCTACAACAGCCCTGTGGGGCCGGCTAAAAGGCAGCGACCCACTCCAACATCACCCTGTCAGTTTCATGACTGAGTGGGGACTTCAACCCAGATCTCCCAGGTTCTGGTCCGATCCTCTAGCCCAGGGGTCAGCAAACTTTTTCAGCAGGGGGCCGGCCCACTGTCCCTCAGACCTTGTGGGGGGCCGGACTATACTTTGAAAAAAAATAATGAACAAATTCTTATGCCCCACAAATAACCCAGAGATTTATTTTAAATAAAAGCACACATTCTACTCATGTAAAAACACCAGGCAGGCCCTACAAATAACCCAGAGGTGCATTTTAAATAAAAGGAAACATTCTACTCATGTAAAAACACGCTGATTCCCGGACCGTCCTCAGGCCGGATTTAGAAGGCGATTGGGCCAGATCCGGCCCCTGGTCCTTAGTTTGCCTACCCATGCTCTAGCCACTACACCTCACTGCCTTCCTAAATTAAGTCAGCCCATAAAGATGAGGAAAGCAAAATATCCCTTCAAGAAGGATCTGAAATCTTTTCCAGGGCGCTTGATGGTCCAATTGGATGTTTGAACGTGTTGGAAATTTTTCCTTAAAACATAAAGCAGGATAGAAATGAACTGAATGATAAGAATAAAAAATGTCATTGCAAAAAGGAAAGAGAGAGATGCTTACACACTCTGGGGTGGCAACCGCAAGCCAGGTTTAAGGTGCAATTACCGTAGAGTTGGAAGGGACCCAAAGGTCATTTAGCCCAACCCCCTGCAATGCAGGAATTTGGTAATTAGCTTATGTATCTCAGTTTCTAACAATGTCTACTTCTGGCTGCAATATCAGGCCTACCTTACTGGGTCTGTTTTTTAGAACTTACCGAGGTAGGATATGTGATCAGTAAATAGGTAAAAAAATTACCACTTCTAAGAGCTGATGGTTCGCAAAAAAAGAATTTGAACTATTATTATCTTATTTATATGCTTCCTGTCTGACTGGGTTGCCCTAGCCACTCTGGGCGGCACCCAACAAAATATTTAAAACACAATAAAACATCGACCATTAAAAACTTCCCTGTACAGGGCTGCCTTCAGATGTCTTCGGAAAGTCAAATAGCTGTTTTCTGAAGGCTTGCTCAGCTTTGCAGTAGGCACACAAAAACACACACCCTTTTGTGACTGGCCAAATGGATATTGAGGCCATAAAGCCTTCTGGCAACACCGCAACCCAGTTATTGCAAACAACTCGCCAAGTAACTCGCTACAAAAGGCAAACGGCTCGCTTTGTTCCTGGTTTGATTAAAGGGTGTATTGCCGGCAATCGTGGGTGAGTCGACGAAAGAAGCTCTGACAACGAGACTTGGCAAGGTTTGAGTTTCCTCAGCATCTCCAAGGCTACCAGTGGGATGAAGAAGACGCGGAGCTCTGTGTAGACAAACAGCATTGCGAGTTTCTGAAACAAGGAGCAACGAAGACAAGAAGTGGGAAAAGAAAATTGCCCGGCTTCCGGCTGAGCTGCTCCAAGTCGGGCAGAGAAAGGAGTTGGCAGGGGGTGCCAGGAGACGGCAAGGGGCACTCAGGTTTTGTTACCCTGTACGCCAGTGTTAGAAACTGAGGTGTGAAAGCCTAGGTTAAACCTAGGTTATGGGCGCATCAATAAAATATAGTTTTAATACAAAGCTGAAAATGAATGAACTGCAGCTAAAATATTATGTTCATTTGTCGCATGGTCTAATCCTTCTCCTGCCCACATCCCCGAATCTTCTTAAGAGGGTCTCTTCTCCAATCTTCAGAGAGTAGCTGGAAGTGGGGAGGCAGAAAATGGTCCCCCTTTCCTTCCACTCTGCAGTTTTAATCTGAAATCTTAGGCGCAGCACTGCGCCCAGAGCTCAGAAACTGCCCACGCTAATGAAAGTCCCTGTCACAAAATGCGGCTAGGACAATGGGAGTTTTGAATACTGCTGTACGCAAATTGTAAAAAAATGTGGTAGTTCGGCGATGGGCAGTGCTAGAAATTCAGACTTAGAAGCTGATCACCAAATGGCACCTTAAACCTAGATTGCGGTTGCCACAACAGAGTACCTAGGCATCATTTTTTCCTACCAATGAAATTTATTATTATTATTATTATTATTATTATGCATTTCCAGTGTTGGAAACTCAGATATATAAGCTTAAATAGCACCTTAAACCTAGGTTGCGATAGCCACAACAGAATATCCAGGTGCCTTTTTTTGAGGTGAAATATATTATTATTATTGGTATTGTTATTCAATGCATTTCTATACTGTTTTATATTTTAAAGAAAAAACCTCCAAGCAGCTGACAACACATTTAAATGTCAAATAAAACAATCGGAATAAAACAAATTCATGCTTCAAGGAAAATATTTCAGGTCACTTTGCTTTGCCTATATTTATTTACTTACTGAATTTATAGAGCTGCCCCGTAGCAGAAGGACTCTAGGAAGGCAGTGGGGTGTAGTTAGAGTGTGGTTAGAGTGTCAGATGAGGAGCTGGGACATTGGGGTTCAAATTCCTCCACTCGGTCCTGAAGCTTGCTGAGTGACCTTGGAGTCAGTTGAAGCCTCTTCACCTACCTCGCAGGGTCGTTGTAGGTATTAATTGAGGGGGGGTGACTGGGAGCGGCCGCCGAGACCACGTAACACTGGTCTTGAAAGACCTACACTGGCTCCCAGCACATTTCTGAGCACAATTCAAAGTGCTGGTGCTGACCTTTAAAGCCCTAAATGGCCTCAGCCCAGTATACCTGAAGGAGCGTCTCCACCCCCATCATTCTGCCCGGACACTGAGGTCCAGCGCCGAGGGCCTTCTGGTGGTTCCCTCCCTGTGAGAAGTGAGGATACAGGGAAGCAGGCAGAGGAATTTTTTGGTAGTGGCACCCACCCTGTGGAACATCATCCCACCAGATGTCAAAGACCTAAACAACTACCTGACATTTAGAAGATGTTTGAAGGCAGCCCTGTTCAGGGAAGTTTTTAATGTGTGACATTTTAATCTATTTTTTAATATTTGTTGGAAGCCGCCCAGAGTGGCTGGGGAAACCCAGCCAGGTGGGCGGGGTACAAATAATAAATTACTATTACTAACCATGTACTGTTGGGAGAAAAAGGTAAATAAAGCTCTTCTGCTTCACTGCTTAAGAAAGCTGGAGGGCCCAGCAAAATGGAGATGTCAGCCGCCAGCCTAACATCCAAAGGTCTCCACATGGTCGCAATTGGACCTGCGCCAGTCGCAAAACATGCCTTCCACCTGGGGAATTTCTAGTACTGGCGATGGGGTTTGGGCAAAGCTTAGCAGGGAAGGGCAGGGGCAGCGACACCCCTCCCAGCCGCTGCCATCACCCTCCTGCCCTCCAAGTTCCCCCCTCTAATCGAACTCTTTAAAACAAACAGGGCAGCTCTTTTGGGCTGGGAGCCAATGAGAAGTTCCTAAAACAGCCTGAGACCGGATTCGAGTTTCCTGTGTAGGCAGGATTGTTTGGAACAGTTTCAGTTGCAGGAGGGTACCCAAACCTGCAGTTCAGAGGACAAAAACTGAATGGGGGTGTGCATTTTTAAAGAAAAATTGTTGGCCTCTGAGTGCTGCCTGTCAGCACCCACTGATTTTGTCTTTTCTGCCAAACGCATCTGCAAAATGCTGGCAGCGAGGAGGAGGAGAAAGGGAAAGTCATGGAAATGTAAAATGGGAAGGGACCCCCTGGGTCATCTAGTCCAACCCTCTGCAATGCAGGAATAAACTCAGCTAAAGCATCCCTGACGGATGGCCCTCCAACATCTGCTTGAAAACCTCCAAGGAAGGGGAGTCTGCAAACTCCAGAGGGAGACGGTTCCACTGCCAAACACCTCTTACTATCAGAAAGCTCTTCCTGATGTTTAGTCGGAATCTTCTTCCTTGTAACTTGAAGCCATGGGTTCGAGTCCTACCCTCCAGAGCAGGAGGAAACAATCTTGCGCCATCTTCCATGGGACAGCCCTTGAGATAGTTGAAGATGGCTATCATGTCTCCTCTCTTTTGCAGGTTAAACAGACCCAGCTCCCTCCCAAGGCTTGGTTTCCAGACCCTTGGCCATCTTGGTTGCCCACCTTTGCAGACGGAGAGCAGAATTTAAGATTCCGAGCATTCGAGTTGCCACACACACACACACACACACACACACCAAAGTCACACCTAGCAACCCCAGAGGGTCATCCAGCCCAACCCCCGGCAATGCAGGAATAAAAAGCGTTTTGCAAAATGTGCTTCCCTTAGTATATATTCTCGCAGGTGCCTCAGAAGCTTCTATTGACTGCGGTCTTTTCTGGGTGTAATTGAAGTGTTTTGTTTTTTTCTTTTTCTTCAACAGAGGTTGTCAGCGATTCTTGAGCTGAGATTCGGGCCTTGCAGGGGGCTGGACTAGAAGACCCCGGGCTCCCCTCCCTGTCAATCATTCCGGGATTTTACAGCTGTCATTCCTGACTCGCAGCAGAGACTGTCGCGTCATGGAAAGCCTCTCCGTGGAAAAGAAGGCAGAAAGAGTTCCCCGCAGCTAGCAAGCCAACTTTCAGAGACAAAGCTACCGCCGACCCTCGTGGGGACACCCTGGATTCCTTTCCAGGGGGTGGAATCCCGAGGCCGGCGCCTGGCAGGGCTTGCCAACAGCACTTGGCAGCAGGATTCCGGCGTGCGCTTTTACGCGCAGCTGATTCTGGTGCGCGCTCGGCCTGACTCCACTTCCAAGCTGCCCGCACTTCCTCCCGCGCCGCAATCTGCCCATGCTCCGGAACCCCACTTACCCAGCGCAGCCACGTTGCGCACCTCTCCGCGGGCCAGCTGCGCCGAATCCAGCAGGCGGAACCAGCCGTTGGGGTAGACGGGCGGCAGCTGCCCGAGCCGCCGGCTCCTGCGCGCTCGCCGGGCCGCCTCTGCGCGGCTGCACCCGGCTTCGCCCGCGTAGCCCACCTCGTCCGGGCCGCGCAAGAGCCGCAGAGGGCGCAGCGCCAGCCACGAGAGCAGCAGCACCCCGAGCAGCACGATCCAAGCCCCGGGATCCGCGGAAAGCAACGCCCCGAGAAGCCACTCGCGCAGAGCCATCGCGCCCCACCTGCCGCGCCCGGCTGCGCGCCCGGACCTCTTATGGGCGCCGGCCGGAGGCAGCCCCACCCCGCCCAGCCCAGCCCAACGAAGAGGGTTTGGCTGGAAATTTGACCCCCGGGTGCAGCCTCCCGGGGCGCCACTGAGGCTCTGCGCGCCTTTGGAGCGTCTGCACTTAGGAGGAGAGAGAGATCCTCAAAGCCAACGATCCTCTCCTTCTCCTTTCCCCGGGAGACGGCCTCTGGCTCTGCAAGTTTGCGAGAGAGACTCCTGGGATCGTCGGCCTTGGAAGGGACCCGAGGGTCATCTAGCCCAACCCCTGGCGATGCAGGAATTTCCTATCTGGAGGGGAGGAAGGGCCATATACAGATTTAAACAAACAAATGTTCTAAGTGGAAATAGTGCCCTCCCTGGCTCTTACAGGATCAATGGCAAGGATGATGTGCCTTTCACCCTCGGGTGCACACTAGTCAGCTTCCAGATCAGTCTCAGATCAGAGGCGGTTTTAGGCTTGAGTAACAGAAGGTCGGCGGTTCGAATCCCCACGACAGGGTGAGCTACTGTTGCTCGGTCCCAGCTCCTGCCAACCTAGCAGTTCAAAAGCACATCAAAGTGCAAGTAGATAAATAGGTACCGCTCCGGCGGGAAGGTAAATGGCGTTTCCGTGCGCTGCTCTGGTTTGCCAGAAGCATCTTAGTCATGCTGGCCACATGTACGCTGGCTCCCTCGGCCAATAAAGCGAGATGAGTGCCGCAACCCGAGTCGTCCACGACTGGACCTAATGGTCAGGGGTCCCTTTACCTTTACCTTTTAACTAGGCTGATGCCCTGCAAAGGTCACTGAAATAATGCTGGGGAGGAGAGGGGTTATGCCAAATTTTAGCCTTGCACAGGGCACCACTGAAATCTGAAAGCCCAAAGTCCTCTACTGCTCAGATTCAATTCTGGCAGCCTCTCTAGTTTCCATCCACTCAGTTCTTCAGGACAGGCTAAGTGGAGTCTCTAGACCAGGGGTCAGCAAACTTTTTCAGCAGGGGGCCGGCCCACTGTCCCTCAGACCTTGTGGGGGGCCGGACTATATTTTGGGGGGGGGAAAATGAATGAATTCCTATGCCCCACAAATAACTCAGAGATGCATTTTAAATAAAAGGACACATTCTACTCATGTAAAAACACAGAGATTCCTGGACCATCCAAGGTGACTGGGCCCAAGTTTGCCTACCCTGCTTTAGTAGAGGGAGGGACAAATTAACAATAGATGCCATCAAAAATCACTACAAATCATGCTCAATATCCCCTCCCCTTTTTAAAGGGACACAGCTTCTAGTTGTGTGTATCTGGCACATTTCTGATGAATACAAACATGTTCCTGAAAATCAGCTGAAAAGGAAAATTAACCAAAAGCCAGCAGAAAAGTGACTTCCCCTCAAATGCAAGTCACTGCTGAGATTGCTGCATTGCAAGGGGGTTGGACTAGATGACCCCCGGGGTCCCTTGCAACTCCTCAATTATATGATTATACAGTGGTACCTCGGGTTACAGACGCTTCAGGTTAGAGACTCCACTAACCCAGAAATAGTACCTCGGGTTAAGAACATTGCTTCAGGATGAGAACAGAAATCGTGCTCCAGCAGCACAGCAGCAGCAGGAGGCCACCTTAGCTGAAGTGGTACCTCAGGTTAAGAACAGTTTCAGGTTAAGAACGGACCTCCGGAACGAATTAAGTACTTAACCAGAGGTAAAGGTAAAAGTAAAGGGACCCCTGATCATTAGATCCAGTCATGGCCGACTCTGGGGTTGCGGCGCTCATCTTGCTCTAGAGGCCGAGGGAGCCGGCGTACAACCTCCGGGTCATGTGGCCAGCAGGACTAAGCCGCTTCTGGCGAACCAGAGCAGCGCATGGAAACACTGTTTACCTTCCCACCGGAGCGGTACCTATTTATCTACTTGCACTTGACATGCTTTCAAACTGCTAGGTTGGCAGGAGCAGGGACCAAGCAACAAGGGCTCACCCCTCCTTCTGATCAGCAAGTCCTATACTGTGGTTTAACCCACAGCCCCACCCACATCCCTTAACCAGAGGTACCACTGTATAAATCAGAATGCCTGAAGGAGAGCTAGGATCAAGGAGCATGATGGGTAAAGGTAAAGGGACCCCTGACCATTAGGTCCAGTCATGGCCGACTCTGGGGTTGCAGTGCTCATCTCGCTTTACTGGCCGAGGGAGCCGGCGTACAGCTTCCGGGTCATGTGGCCAGCAGGACTAAGCCACTTCTGGCGAATCAAATAGGGCTAAAAAAGCAGGAGCTGAGTCTCCGTAGTTCACAGCGAAACATGACCAGGCTCCTTCTGGTCTCATCTCAGACACCAATCTGAGATCAACAATCTGGGCTACTGACTGGATCCAGGAAGCTCTTTTTATGTTGTTGTTTTCAATACTCTTTTTACTTATTTTCATGGTAGAGAAGATAAATTTTGAGAAAACGATTGTTACCACAGTAAACTTGTCCTGATAAAATTGCAGACTTTTTATCATGCCATGTGTTTGAAGTTTCATTTCATTACTAAGAGATCACACCACGTTTCCAGAAGAGTTCTGGGGAACTCTGCCACAGTCTGAACAATTTATGCATTCAATAAACATTTGCCATATGTCATAAAAGGGATATGGATTGTGTTTGCCCTTTGCTGCTATTGCCTGGCATGTTAGTTTCTCAGCCAATGCTATTGACCATACAATGGTACCTCGGGTTAAGTACTTAATTTATTCCGGAGGTCCGTTCTTAACCTGAAGCTGTTCTTAACCTGAAGCACCACTTTAGCTAATGGAGCCTCCCGCTGCCACCGCACCACCGGAGCACGATTTCTGTTCTCATCCTGAAGCAAAGTTCTTAACCCGAGGTAATATTTCTGGGTTAGTGGAGTCTGTAACCTGAAGCGTATGCAACCTGAAGCGTATGTAACCCGAGGTATCACTGTACTCTGTTATACAGTGGTACCTTGGGTTACAGATGCTTCAGGTTAATAATAATAATAATAATAATAATAATAATAATAATTTATTTATACCCCGCCCATCTGGCTGAGTTTTCCCAGACACTCTGGGCGGCTCCCAATCGAGTGTTAAAAACAATACAGCATTAAATATTAAAACCTTCCCTAAACAGGGCTGCCTTCAGATGTCTTTTAAAGATAATATAGCTGCTTATTTCCTTCACATCTGAAGGAAATGTGGGTTTCCCTTGTTGAATCCAGTATCTGGTCAGGACCAGACCTGGAGGCAGGAATAGTCCTCAAACAACGTTCCACAGGGCGGTTACAGGCGCTTCAGGTTACAGACTCCGCTAACCCAGAAATAGTACCTCGGGTTAAGAACTATGCTTCAGGATGAGAACAGAAATCGTGCGGCGGCAGCAGAAGGCCCCATTAGCTAAAGTGGTACCTCAGGTTAAGAACAGTTGCAGGTTAAGAATGGACCTCCAGAACAAATTAAGTTCTTAACCCGAGGTACCACTGTACCAAGAATCTATGTTCAGCCTATCACTAGCATAGGAGACCAGCAGGAGACTGCTGCTGCCAGTGGCGTAGCGTGGGGGGTGCAGGGGGGGCCGGCTGCACCGGGTGCAACATCTGGGGGGGGGCGCTCGCCGCCTCCGGAGTCGCCCAAGAGCCTCGGGCGCAGGCTGTAGCAGAGCCCCATGTCTCGCAGAACCGACGAGCTGTGCGCGCATCCGGGCTGAAGGCGTCCGGCAGGCAGCGGCTCTCAGCGCTCGCCGCGGTCCCCACACGTCAGGGCCGCGGAGGGCGCGCCAGGCAGCCCCTTCTCACAGCTCTGCTGCAGCTGCTGGGCCATGTTGCATTTTCCTCGCCTCTCTGCCCTCCTCCTCCGGGCAAGCGGCGTCGTTTGGGGGGCAGTGCCAGCGGCAACTCGCCTCAGATCACCTGACACGGACCCGCCGCCGTGGCTACCTTACCGTAAATACCCCAGCCCAGGCAGGCAGCAGCAAGAAGCTGGCAGTGGCAGCAGGTTAGGGGTTAGGGGTGCAAATTACTTGCCTTGCCCCAGGTTAGGGGGCGCAAATTACTTGCCTTGCCCCGGGTGCTGACAACCCACGCTACGCCACTGGCTGCTGCTGCTGCTCTGAGTGAGTGCTGGGTGGGCCGCTCCCTTTCCTGCCGACTCCATCTGGCCTAGGGGGCGGGGCCTGTGTCCCGGAGGCCTTGATGGAGGCCCTCAAGCTGTGGCGGTGAGTGAGGCCCCGCCCCCTAGGCCGGGTGGAGTCGGCAGGAAAGGGAGCGGTCCACCCAGCACTCACCAGAGCCTCTCACTGAGGCATCTAATCATAAGCCTGCATTTTTATCAAAGCTTCTATATGTTTAATCAGGGCTTGCATTTTAAAATAAGCTTAAAGATTTTCAAATGTTTCATGCCAGGCAGAAGACCAGCTGCTTAGAAAGAACCTTGGCAATGTTTTCCTCCTGAACAAGGGGCCCCCTGATTTATAGCAGAAAACAATTCTCAAAGTCGTAAAAAAAAAGGAAATTACAGGCTGAGAGCGAGGACACTGATCCTACATGTTACAGAAGATAAAAAAAGCAGAGATAAACACAATTAGGAATGGGTAAAATAACACCATGGGCCTCCCATTAAAACTTGAGCCGTATTTTCCTAAGGCCAGGAGCAATGGAGAAGCATCTAGCTGGCTGTGAAAGGAGGGGTGTAAACTGAAGAGGCTTCTTTTGAAGCTGTTTTTTTTACTGAGTTCCTTTTTTACTTTACAAAGGCCTTATTCCTTTTAAAAGGCTACCTATGATAATGTATGAAATATATTAGCTTAAATATATTGGCTTAAATGTAATTATGCAAAGGATTTAAGAAATGCTAGATTCTTATTTCATAGAGTCATATTGCAATAAGAGACCAGAGGGGCAAATGAGCCCAGCCTCCTGCCAGACAGGAGACGCCATCGAGCACTCCTGATATATAGTTGTCAGGCCTTTTTGTTTAGAAACCATCAAATGAAGGAGATCTTTCAATGTTGATGTGAACTCAAGATCCTTGACATCTGTTGAAGATAAAAATTTAAGATTAACCATCTGTTTTAGAAGGCAATAGGGCAAGGAGGGCAAGAGGTGAGCTGGTAATTAAGATTCCTTGTTGAGACATATGTAAGATATATTACTACTTATTTGTCATTTATAGATGTAACAATATATAGCTCTTTGTGTTCCATAAAAGGGCGAGGAAATGGGTGTATCTCTTGTGATTGGTTCTAGCAAACAGCCAATAGGAATTTCAACCAGGCTGATTGGACAGAGGCAGCCACAGGAGGAGCAAAGGGGGCTGGATTAAGGAAATATAAGTGCTGGCCAGAATGGCAGGAGGCCAGGCCAGAGCTTGGTAACCATATACCACTGAGCCTCTCATTTATTTGTCTGACAAATAAATTATTATTTTAATTTCTCTATTGCTGCGTTGAATATTTCATTCCAGCTAAGCGTTAACCACAAGCAGGGCGCTACATCACCACCACAGCCTCCATCAAGGCCTCCGGGACACTGCTGCTGCTGCTGCTGCTCTGGTGTTGGGAGGTCCGCTCCCTCTCCTGCCAACTCCATCCGGCCTAGGGGGCAGAGCCTGCACTCACCGCCACAGTTTAGAGGCCTGAGCAGCTCCCTGCCGCAAGTGACAAAATGGTTTTAAATGTTTTAAGTGCTTTTAATTTGCTGCACTTTAAATGGTGGTTGTTGGTTTTTTTTATAATATTGTATAATTTTATTGTTTTATTTCTGCTTGGGTTTGGAGAAGTATTTAGTCAGGGTGGGGAGTAATTTAATTTTAGCACTATTGTTTCTTGCTTTGCTTCTATTTTTATTATTCTGTTAAGTTATTATATAGTTTGTATTTTGCTTTTTAAGGGGAAGGGTCAGGGCTGCCTGGGAGTGGGAAACAGCCAATAGAATGGCTGGGGCAGGTTCCACAGGGGGGAATGTATTGGGACACCAGATCTCAGTGATCACGGGCAGGAGGAGGAGTTACGCTAAGACCAGACCATGTCATTACCAAGGAGGCAGGGTTAGTCATTGTTTGAGGACTATCCCTGCCTCCAGGTCTGGTCCTGACCAGAAGGATACTGGATTCAGCCAGGGAAACCCACATGACCTGAAAGTGTTGCTGTGCAATGCCAGGTCAATGATGAATAAAACCACTGCCATCCACAACCTGATTGTGGATGGAGGATTTGACCTGGCATGTGTGACAGAGACCTGGTTGGATGAAGCAGATGGGCCTGTCCTTGCCGCTGCTTGCCCACCAAGTTTCTCTTACGCACAGCAACCCAGGTCGGAGGAGCACCGGAAATAGCTTGTGCGCATGGAACGCGGGTGGCGCTGTGGGTTAAACCACAGAGCCTAGGACTTGCCGATCAGAAAGTCGGCGGTTCAAATCCCTGCGACGGGGTGAGCTCCCATTGCTCGGTCCCTGCTCCTGCCAACCTAGCAGTTCAAAAGCACGTCAAAGTGCAAGTAGATAAATAGGTAATGCTCCGGCGGGAAGATAAACGGCGTTTCCATGTGCTGCTCTGGTTCGCCAGAAGCAGCTTAGTCATGCTGGCCACATAACCCGGAAGCTGTATGCCGGCTCCTTTGGCCAATAAAGCGAGATGAGCGCCGCAGCCCCAGAGTCGGTCACGACTGGACCTGATGGTCAGGGGTCCCTTAACCTATGCACTAGCGTTATTTGCGCATGCACAAGTGTTATTTCTGGTGCACATCCGGGTTGGAGGAGGCCCGTGCGCATGTGCACAAGTTATTTCTGGTGCTCTTCCGACCTGGAAGTGTGCCAGAAATAGCGTGCGTGCACGCGCTCCCCCGCCCTCTGGCCTGCTACACGATCGGCGCTGGAGATACCGGCCCGAGGCATGCGTGGTAAGTTTGCTGACCCCTGGGCTTAGAGATAATCTTTAGCATAACCGCGAGCAGACGGGAACCTAAGCCCGAGTAGCACTAGTGCAGGGGATATTCCAATTGTTTACTTGTATATCAAACTTATTTCTTTGAAGACAGCATTCCAGGAGGGTTTGATTATGTAACACCACCACACATGGAAATAGGTACCTTTGACTGCGCAACCCCTCTGACAATTGGGATTGACTTCCTTACATATTCGGGATAGCCTCACCGGTGTATAACCCCACCAATGCAAAAGTTTTAATGAGGCTCCCCTTATTTTTTGCAGAAACTGATTTCAACAGTCTCCCTGACTAGAAAGCCACCCATTTTTCATTTGGGATTTGCACATCTATGTCCATTTCCCCAGACATTTTGCGTACAATAGATTGCCATATTCTAGTGTTATCAGAGCTTCAAAAATTGAGGAAGCTCAGCCCTTAGACAGTGAAGAGAAGTTAACAAAGATGTGCTCAACTGCTGTTTGTTTCCCGTTTACTGGAATGGAAATGTCTGGGTTTGACAGGAATCTTCACAGTTGGTTAAAGTGGTACCATGATCATTTAAGGTTTGCTATGGCAGCTATGAATTGTTCTTTCTGTAGGGGTTTGCATAGAAATCTTTTAATCTAAAAAGGCCCACCTGTTCCCATCCATTCCAATCTAAGCGTTGCTCTGCTTAGAGCCAACAGTGTGACGCGGCAGCTAAAAAAGCCAATGCAATTCTGGGCTGCATCAATAGGAGTATTGCATCTAGATCAAGGGAAGTAATAGTGCCACTGTATTCTGCTCTGGTCAGACCTCACCTGGAGTACTGTGTCCAGTTCTGGGCACCACAGTTCAAGAAGGACACTGACAAACTGGAACGTGTCCAGAGGAGGGCAACCAAAATGGTCAAAGGCCTGGAAATGATGCCTTATGAGGAACAACTAAGGGAGCTGGGCATGTTTAGCCTGGAGAAGAGGAGGTTAAGGGGTGATATGATAGCCTTGTTCAAATATATAAAAGGATGCCACATAGAGGAGGGAGAAAGGTTGTTTTCTGCTGCTCCAGAGAAGCGGACACGGAGCAATGGATCCAAACTACAAGAAAGAAGATTCCACCTGTTACGGCTAAAATCTGGGTGCGGGGCTACACTGCCACCCAGCTCGTCGGACTAAGTGTCCGCGGGTCCCTGCAGAAGAAAATGAGCTCAGCCGGACAGGAGCAAAATGCAGAGATCCAAGGTTTATTGCGCAACAGGTTCAAGATGAGATTGAACAGCGAGAAAGGGGTGACATGAGTTTTTGAAACTCCCTCCATGTCCCAGAATACAGTGCAAAACATGTCATGAATACATTAAAGAGAGGTTTGGTTACACGGATTACATCATGAATATATTAAAGGGAGGTTGGGTTACACAGATTAACATATGGAGGAGGGAGGGGAGAATATGCAGAGTTGGAGATATGCGCAGATAAACACTTCCTGAGAAGACAATGGTCCCAAATATGCATAATCTGCCACCTGACATTGCCTGGAGGAAAGGCTGATCAGAGCGATTTGACAGGATTAGTTTCTATGAATTTTATAGATTTTAGTCCCTTTTGACATTGACAATTGGGAATGAATGGATATATTGTAGCGAAGAAGAAGGTAAAGAAGACATGCCCCCCCCTTCCATATCACACCTAAACATTAGGAAGAACTTCCTGACAGTAAGAGCCGTTCGACAGTGGAATTTGCTGCCAAGGAGTGTGGTGGAGTCTCCGTCTTTGGAGGTCTTTAAGCAGAGGCTTGACAACTTTATGTCAGGAGTGCTCTATGTCAGGTGTTTCCTGCTTGGCAGGGGGTTGGACTCGATGGCCCTTGTAGTCTCTTCCAACTCTATGATTCTATGATTCTTTAAAAGATGGGTGAAAGCCAAGAGGGATAAGGGGGAATACTGGGGGAAAGTTTTCTAAACTTTGCTTTCCATACATTTAGTTTTGTGTGGAGAAAAGGGTTTGCAATAGTATGGGTTTTCAGTAAGTGAGGAGAGTAAAAAGGGATATGCTCTATATATAGGACCTGAAATTTCTGTATCTACCCATAGTTTTCCCTTTTGACCGTGGATCAGTGACATCAAATGCTTTAGCTGGAAGGCGTTGTAATGAGCTTGGCAATGTAGGATTCCAAGCCCGCCTTTTTGGACACTTCCATTTATAATTCGGGAGCCTAGTCGTGTTTTTCCCCCTTCATGAATAGACTTGTTTATTCAGCCGTAACAAATTTTAAATTGTCTGGGTGTAATGATGATTGGCAGCACTTGAAAGAGGAAACAAACATTTCAGCAGGATAGCCATCTTTACCGCAGCCCACGTGTCCTGATCATGATAAACATAGGTCTTTCCAAGATTCAAGATTTGGTCGTACCTGTAGGAATACTGGTGTGAAGTTTTCTTTCTTTAGAGTTAATAGATTTTTAGCTGTGTGTGTGGGTATTGCAGTGGCATGCTGTGAAATGTTTCATAGGGGAACAGCTAGGGCTGTATATAGTGTTAGGGACCCCAAGGGTAATCTAATACAACTGCCTGCAAGGCAGAAATCTCCACTCAAGTATCCCTAAAGGTAAAGGGACCCCTGACAGTTAGGTCCACTCATGACTCTGGGGTTGCGGCCCTCATCTCGCTTTATTGGCCAAGGGAGCCGGCGTACAGCTTCCGGGTCATGTGGCCAGCATGACTAAGCCGCTTCTGGCAAACCAGAGCAGCGCACGGGAACGCCGTTTACCTTCCCGCCGGAGCAGTACCTATTTATCTACTCGCACTTTGACGTGCTTTTGAACTGCTAGGTTGGCAGGAGCAGGGACCGAGCAACAGGAGCTCACCCCGTTGCGGGGATTTGAACCACCAACCTTCTGATCGGCAAGCCCAAGGCTCAGTGGTTTAACACACAGCACCACCCGCGTCCCTCAAGCATCCCTGGCAGATGCCTAAAAACCTTCAACGAAGGAGGGTCCACAACCTCCCAAGGAAGTCCATTCCCTGGCCAGCCAATTTGCCAGTTCCTAGCAGTTTGCAAAAAGAAAAGTTTGGCTTTGCTTTGCTTTTTTAAAAAAGACAGGCCCAGGTGGACAGGTGGATTTCCCCCCCCCTTTTTTTTTTTTTAAAACGATTTTAAACACCCCTCCTTTCTTCATCATCTCCCTTTCTATTATTGTGTTGTTGCATGTTGCTGCTGATCCTTCAGGTTCTGACAGATTGGGGCTGTGGGCTTTTTTATTAAAACACCACACTTTGAAAACACACATACAAACACACGAGGCTGAAGCAAAGGAGGAAGTGAGATATGAAGGTTTCAGGGATCTTGTCTTCCACCCCCATCCCATGGGCACATCAGGCTTTCCGACTGCTCTTCCTTAAAAAAATCAAAGCTCTGCAGTTCTGCTTCAAACAGCCACTTCCTGCTCAGGTGTGGGTATTGCTCAGCAGAGCCGTGCAGTTTTGCAACCTTCACAGAGGTAATCAGAGAGATAAAGAGGGAGAGACAGACAGACAGACAGACTGTATGCACACACGTACACAGAGCTTGGAGACACTGGCCAAGCAGGTAAACAGAAAGATCCTGCTGAGGACAGTAAGGGAACTAGGCTAATAATAATAATAATAATAATAATAATAATAATAATAATAATAATAATAATAATAATAATAAATTTTATATACAGCCCTATACCCGGAGGTCTCAGGCTAGTCCCACTAGTCCATGAACCACATGCCACTAGGGTATTCCAACTGTTTTAAAGAGATTTTAGGTGGTTTTAAATTAGCTTATTTTCATTTTAAATCTTTTGAATGGTATTGTTTTAATATTTTGATGTTTGCTGCCCTGAGCTCCTTTGGGAGGAAGAGTGGGATTAAATTTTTTTAAAATATTTTGGTCATCTTCTTTTCATCTCAGTGGGAGAACTTCCTCCTGGGTGTGCAGACTTTTGGGGGAACCCTGCCTTGGTCTTCTCCCACCACACTCTGCCCCAGATCAGATATCTACACATTTCTTTTATTATATTCCCAACCCTCCTTTCTTCTGTCCTGGAACCAAAGGCAGCATCAAGGTGGTCCCCAGCCAGGCCCTGAGCAGACTTCACACCCTCTTGGCTTCAGCAATAAGGTGGCCTCATGTAACTTAATCCCACCCCTGCAAAGCCACAGATTATGTCCCCATCTCACTTTGGAATTGCTCTTCAGCCACTTTGCAATGGAAGAACAATTATGGGCACCTCCCTGCCAGAGGCTACAAACTCTGAATATTCTTTGGAACTTCAAGATCTCTGGAACTCCTGTGATAAGAAGGAAAGAAGCACTAAAGAAGAAAGGGAGGGCACCCTTGTTTATTTCAGTCCAACAAATATTGCAAAAGGAACAATAACAATTACATCCAGTGTCTTCAAAGCAAGGTGCAGCAAATCTATTGAGGCCGAAAAGAGTTGTGCATTCTTATTTCTAGAAAAGTGTCTCCTTAGGGAATGCCAGCCTATGAGAAGAGAAGGAAGATGGTGGGAATTGCAGAATGGGCGGAGTATGTTCCTAAGGGCCACAGGTGGAAAAGCAAGAATGGGCGAGATAAAAATTAGGCAAATTGAAGGCAACAAAACCAGTTTATTTTCAAGAGTCCATGTGGTCTGACTTTCAATGGGTCACCCCTCCTAGAAGACTGTGGGGACCAGGCTACAAGTCTCATGAACTGGAGGCCTGCAGCCCAAAATATGGGGCTGCTTATTTCAGATCAAATTGTGGCCATGCAGCTCCTGACCTGCCTCTTCTCCTTCCTGGCTTCCTCCTTGGCTGTCAGCAGGATCAGGCCCTCTCATCTCCTGTAGGAGAGTCACTACACCCCATCCCCTCAGCCTCTCTTCCTCTTTCTCAGTTCCCTGCTTCTCCATTGCCCCCTTCAGCTGCTTCTTCCTCCCCCTCCAGCCTGTTTCTCAACTCACTGCCCCAGGGCATCATGGGAGGCCCAGGGTGGAGCCCCAGAGAACAGCAGCTGGTTGTCCTGGACGTGGAGCTCCATGAACCAGGCTGGAGAACTGGAGCCTTGAAGGTATCGGGACAGAATGAGGGTCTGGAGGAAACTGCCTCAGCAGCTGCCATTGCCATGGGGAGAGTCTGAATGCCCATTGGAGCTCCTCATTCTCTGCTGGGGAAGGGATTGTAGAGGGAAACACAGCAACAAAGAAGAAAGAGAAACCATCAAAATCTCTGCAAGTCATGCTCAATCTCCTCATCCCTTTTTAAAGCTTTTAGTTGCGTATATCTGGCACATTTTTGATTAACACAAGCACATTTCTGAAAATCAGCTGCGTTACACAATCAGCCAAAATCCATCAGAAAAACATGATTATCCTCAAATTCAAGTTACAGCTGAAGTCAGAATAGAAGGGTGAGCCAGGATTAAGAAACATCATAAACAGCATTTAAGGACGGGAGGGGATCTGAGCCTCTGCAAATCACAGCAAAACTTGGGCAGACTCCTTCTGGTCTCATCTCACACACTGGGCTGGTCTGAAGCTGCAGAAATAAAGAACAGGGGTGTTTCAAAGTTAAGCCAACATCATAGTGTGGGGGCATCAGCATTACAGAGCTAGTGGGAACCCAAAGAACATCTAGCCCAGCCTCACCATCCTTCATCATGTCAAATCAGACCTAAGATATGCTAGGAACACCACCAAAATGGGCCTGCAGAGCAAATGCCTGCAGAGGGCAGCTCGAGCAAGTGAGCCAAGCTGCACACTTTGGGGGAATACCGGAAGGACACAAAGCAGTCCTACCAGAAGGAAAAATCCCTTCCAGAACCCAAAATGTAACTCCCTCTTATTCAGATCCTGGGGAGAACCCATTTGTCAGATGGAGGGAATCCTCTGTGGAGCTCAGATGGGCAGACAGAATGAGTCACAAGAGCGATTTTCAGCTCAATGGACACTGCAGATTATGTCACTCTTGGAAACCCCAAGGTGGGTAACAGAAGCATTTCCCCATTTGAGGATGTTCCGCACAGCCCTCCTTTGCCCCCATCTGTGCCCCCACTTACCCTTGGTGGAGCTGTCGGACCCCTGGTCATTTGCTGCAAAAGGGAGGAAACACAGGAGTCAGGATCCCAGGGAGGGACATCCATCCCCCCAACCCTTCTCCTCCCTCCTTCCAACCCCATTCCAAATCAGGCTCAATCTGGGCCTAAGAAGAGTTCAGGGACAGGCAGCCCAGAGGCAAGGGGGCTCAAGGACAGCAGTGGGGGGAGAAGAAGGTGCTGGAGGGCAAAGAGAGATGGGCACAGCCTGGCATGGAGGCAGCGGGGGACTAGAGCGAGGGTGGGTGCGATCTGGGCAGAAAGGCAGAAGGAGTGGGGGAGAGCAATGGTGGGTTCCTAACACCCACAGACTTGAGCCACCCAACCAAATCTTTAGCTTCAGGTTCTAGTAGATTAAACCCCCAGAGACCCCTCTCCCCCCCACCCTCGGCTCTTCCTCCTACTCCTTCTTGGAGCCCCTCCCTCAGCCGACAGTCTCTCTGCAGCCTTTTCCTGGCCCTGAGGGGCCCCTTGCTGTCCAGACAGGCTGAGCAGACAGGCTGAAGCTTCCCATCAGGGTCTTGGGCTTCAGGACTAGGCCACCACCAGGTTTAGTTTGGTCTGTTTGTAACCTGTTTCTGCTCCACATTGGGGGGAAATATGTCAGACAGAGAGAGGGGAGGAGTCACTCACTTGAGGCTGCTTTGTAGGCTGCTTTGTTGCTCTGTTTCCCTGTAGAGACAAAAGCAGAAGGTCAGAGCTGGAAGGGACCTCCAGAGGCCACTCAAATACATTTCGACTATTTGGCTCTCTAATGCTGAAACCTTCCCAGCAGATGCTTCTCCTGTCTCTTCCAAACACCTCCAAGGAAGGGGAGCTTTTCAAAGAACTCATTTTCCAAAGTAGTAGAAAAAACTGAGGAAATTAAATCAGAAAATCAACATGGGGAAACTAGGCAGTGGACAAATTCCAAGAGGCTGGAAGGAAACATTATCCAGTCCCTTCATTCATTTTCGGATTATTATTTCGGTGATTCTCCAAATAAAAATACAAAATGAGAGCACTAAATACATGATAAAACAAACACAAACCAGTAACTCACGTTTAAAAAGCTCAAGGCCTGGTTTGAGAGAAATGTTTTTGCCTGGCGCCTAAAGATTTGTAAGTAAGGCTCCCTGCTAATTGTTCACAGGATTGAAGGCTTAGGATTTATTAAAACGTCAGGTGGGAAGTGAACCTCCTGAGCACAGAGTGAGCGCAAAGCAATGACCAACAGGACTTTTGGTTCATGTTCAAAGGGTGTTTTATGGGGAGGGGTCTCTGTAGGGATACAAGGGGCAGTTTCCAGGAAGGCTCCACCAGCACATTCCCAGTCGGAGGCCAAGACAGAAGGACACAGGAGAGGCAGAAAACACATCCAGGGTTTACTTACTGCAGATGAAGAAGAAGATGATCCCAGAGACCAGCAGGATGGCCACCATGACACCCAAAATGGCTCCCACAATGAGCCCCAGGTTGACTAAAAGGGGACAAGAGACATTTTTATTCAGACTGGCGGCAGCAGCTCCCCAAGGCCTCAAGCAGGAGATCTGAGTGGAGGTGCTGAGCTATGAGCCTGGAAGGATTTTGTGTGCAAAGCAGGCCCTCTCTCTCTCTGACAGGCCAAGGTCTTCTCTGTAGTTGCCCCGATACAAGGGAGTTTTTCCCCACCAGAATCCAGCATTAAAAAGGTAAAGGTAAAGGTACCCCTGCCCGTACGGGCCAGTCTTGACAGACTCTGGGGTTGTGCGCCCATCTCACTCTAGAGGCCAGGGGCCAGCGCTGTCCGGAGACACTTCCGGGTCACGTGGCCAGCGTGACAAAGCTGCATCTGGCGAGCCAGAGCCGCACACGGAAACGCCGTTTACCTTCCCGCTGGTAAGCGGTCCCTATTTATCTACTTGCACCCGGAGGTGCTTTCGAACTGCTAGGTTGGCAGGCGCTGGGACCGAGCAGCGGGAGCGCACCCCGCCGCAGGGATTCGAACCGCGAATCCAGCATTAGAGGTCTTCAAAATAACCAATTCATTTAAGGAAGACAGTTGACAGGCACACCTGTTTCATCACAGACTCAAGACTTAAAAGCAGATCTCCTCCTGCTCAGGCGCTTCAGCCTTCTCTGTCCTGACCCTGAGAGGAAGGGATTCCCTCCCCTCTGAGACCCCCCAGAGCCCAGCATTACAGGCCTTCAGGGAAGACACAAAGCCTTAGAAAAAAGCATTTTGTGTAGGGTTGCCATACGTCTGGTTTTTCCTGGACACGTCCTCTTTTTCAGACTTAAAATGTCTGTCCAGACAGATTCTTAAAATGAGGCAAAATGTCCAGGTTTTTTTGTTTGTGTAGAAATTCTGAAGTCCGTAGCGCTAGTGAGTGAGCCCTGGTCCCCTCTCCCCTGCCTGGGTGAGTCTTTGGCTCAAGGGCCTCTTCCATAATCCTCGCTTGCCTGCCTGCGAGAAGGGGAGTCTGGGGTGTGGGTGGGGATGTGCGTTCATGGGCTCCTGCGGGGGAAAAGGGAGTCTGGCTCTTAGACATTCTGCTTTGGTTCCTGCAGGCACAGCTCTCCTGGCGGTGTGTGAGAGACGAGCGTTGTTATTAAAATTCCTGCTTGCTCTTCCCAGCGGTGTGCGGGTGTTTGGGCTGAGTGGAGATGAGTATCAGTTTTTCTAGCTGGGCGCGAGTGTGAGGAGGAGCGAGTGAGAATCTTTTTCACTGCAAAGTACAGTCAGTCTGGGACTCCCTCTTTTAAGTTCGTTGCTCCTTTTTCAGTCACAGTGACTGTGAGTAAATTTGATTTTGAAGAAGTAAAATATGTGCCACATTCTTTGACATCACAACTACTTGGGCTTAAAGGCAAAAAAGTGACAGCCAGTTTTTACCTACAACATCCAATTTGAGTTCAAGGCCTCTGAGACACTTGCCGGAAAAGGCTGCATCTCTGCTGAAATCTACAGATTCCGATTCAGCTGCTTCCCTCCAGAGACACAGACAGGATCCAACTGGGGTTCCCCATCTGAGCTGTTCTGCTGCTGAAGGGAGGAGTTGGGTGGAAATCCCCCTCCCAGAGCCCACCCCTTCCCCTCCTGTCTGTCTGTCTGTCTGTCTGTCTCTCACCAGGCTCCTTCTCCCAGGCCACGTCCAGAGGCTTCTCCAGGCTGTCATGCTCCACGCGGCACCGGAAGCGCTCCCTCTCCTCGGGGTCGATCTGGACGCTGAGCAAGAGATAGTAGGTCCCGTCCGAGTTGGGGGCGACCAATCCTCGGAGGGTGCCCTCCTGCCAGACCTCCCCGTCCTTCACCCAGTTGGCCTCAATCTCCTTGGGGTAGAAGCCGTGGACTTGGCAAACGAGGGTCTCCAGGCCGTCATAGTCTGCCTTCCTGGTCACCTTCACCACCGGAGCCTCTGCAAAAAGGGCCACATTGGGGTTAACAGAGAGACATCCACAACGGGAGCCTGAAGGAATCCTGTATTTTTTAAGAGCAGCGGAGCAGGGACCCAAGGGGCAACCTAGTCGCAATCTCACATCCGCAGAAATTAAAAAGAACTGCGAATAAATGGGATTCCTCAACCTGCCTTGGCATCTTCCCCAGTCAGTGTCTATGGTGGAACAGTTTTTAGATGTTTTATCCTTTGTTTGCCAAAGCAGACTCCTTTGGAAGGGAGGACAGGGTACAAATAATAATAATAATAATAATAATAATAATAATAATAATAATAATAATTTTATTTGTACCCCGCCCTCCCCAGCCAAAGCCGGGCTAAGAGCGGCTTACAAGCAATAATAAAAACAAGTTGAATGAATACAACTTAAAAACAAAATTAAAATACATTAAAATACATTAAAATATTAAAATGTAGCCTCATCGCAGGAGGAGAAGGAAAAGAAAGAAGAAAGAGAGGGAGGGAATCAAATTGGCTCCAAGCCAAAGGCCAGGCGGAACAACTCTGTCTTACAGGCCCTGCGGAAAGAAATCAGATCCTGCAGGGCCCTGGTCTCATGAGGCAGAGCGTTCCAGCAGGCCGGAGCCAGTGCTGAAAAAAAATTGAATTGTCATCTTGCAAAGCTCCAACACTATTTAAATGTGACAACTTGTGGTTCCAAGATTGTCCCAGTGAGCTGCCTCTAGGCTGAGGGGCAAATTCCACCAGGTCCCCAATGGTGGGATTCATTCAGATCCTTCCAAGTTGCAAGTCATGAACTGAGGGCAGCTCAGGCTGATCCTGGTTCCTCTCTTGAGGGGGAAAAAATGCTGGACTCACTGCTCTCTGTTCTCCGGGACTTTTCAGCCCAACAGTTAGTGAACAAAGCCAACAGCCCTGGGAAAGTGTGAAGAAGTGTGCATGCACACGAAAGCTCATACCAAGAACTGACTTAGTTGGTCTTTAAGGTACTACTGGAAGGAATTTTTTTTGTTTTGAGCCCTGGGAAAGACAGAGCTCCTTTCTAGTTCTCCCGCCTGCCCTTGTTGTCACCCTTGAAAACGCTTCATTGTGGATTTTGGGGTGAAACCCTCAACCTCAAGAAATATGCTCCGTGTCTCTGGGGTGAATTATCACCAGGCCCCATAGATGAATTTGCTCAGATCTCTCTAAACACGGCTAATACGTATGTGTCATTCCTCAAAAAGGGAGGGTGCTAGTATTGTTTCATTTTTAATTAATGTTAGTATCAGCAAAGCTAATAGAGACAGGAAGAAAGCCAGTCAAAACACTTGATTATTTGATTGGCCCCTGTGCCAGATTCCTGAAGGCAGAAGAGTGGACTGTACCATTTCAAGGCACGGGGTTGGGGAGATGACACTTCTGAATGTTCCCCATGGAAAAAAGTAAAATTCCTCACAAATGAAAAATATAAGAAGGTAGAAGAGGGAATTCTCATACTCTCTCACTATGTGCAGGTTTTCTGCTTCTAGGCCACAAGTGGCTAACCTACAGACTTAGTGAGGGGGCTGCATCCATATTTTATGGGCTCCCCACACATTTTCTATTTTAAAAAAGGTTAATTAATTTACTTTTAAAGATTTTCCCCATAAGTATGTAGGGGAAGGCGGGGGACATTGATGCAAGGGGCACATTGATACACCAACAATATTTCAATATCGAGAAACGTTATTCGTGTTGTGACATCACTAAAACGTGTCTATACATGTGTGAGTATGACAGTTGCGACCGCGCTGCCCGCCAGTTCGCCATTGGCGTTTGACGAGAGTAGGTGTGTTTTTAGCGCGGCCAACTAAAAAATTACATGAAATGTAAAAGTGTTCCAATGCTGTTTTTCGTCGTTTAGTTAAGATTTAATAATACCTAAGGTAAATAATCAGTAATCAGGATTACATGTGATTTTTAAGTAAGTTCAGTGGTTTTATGAATTGTTAGTTTTATGTAAATGTCCGTTGGGGCACTTTGATACACTAAGACATGGGGCACATTGATGCGTATAAAAGTGCCCCGCTAGTGTACAATAGTGCCCCAATATACAAGTTTGCATGAAATCTCTAAACTGATTTCCTACTCATGAAATTTGAAAAGAAAAAACTGTTGTTGACTATGTGGCCAAAGTCATTTCTAAATATAAAATGACAGATTATCAAATGACATATTTCAGGAATTATCCAGGATCTTGTATGTTTGTCTTTCCCATGGTAGAAGATAAGGCAAGCATTGAGTTCAAGGATGTTGTTTTGCCAAAACCAAATTTCTCAAAGGGCACAACTCGAACATCATCTCTATACTTTTTCTTTTGACTTCTGTGGATATAATGTGCAATAGAAGCTAAATGTTAAGGAAATATCTTATTTTTTTATAAGCGTTTTGTTTAAATTTCTATTTTTGGACTACCTAATGTGAGTTCTTATTCTTTTTAAAGTTTTTCCAAAGTTTTTTTTTTAATGGATATGTGTTTGAGGAAAGATTACGGTAGTATAAGTTTTGAAGTTTTGTTAAGAAAACCTGCCATAAAATCTATGACATGTGTGAAACACTTAGTTTTGATATGTCATTTAGATTTTTAAGTAACAAATTGTAGGGCTGATTATGATCTCTCACAATAAAAATTGTGTTTTTTCATTAAATTTTTGTAAATAATTACCATTCTCGTACAATTTACACTTTGTATTGAAGTGCCCTGTAGGTGGAGCAGAATGAAACAAAACCCATTTTTTTACTCAAGTCTTTATATTCTCATTAACTTCTAACTTTAATGGTTCTTTTGATTGGTATTATACTATTGATTAGTTATGCCATGCATAAAGCATTTTTTTTTAATTATTTGACTCATTTTGGTACATAAAATATGAGAGTGGATTTTTCGGCATCAATCTGCCCCACTTTCCCCTACCCAAGTGTAAAGGCAAGAGGTTTTTCTGTATCCCGCCTCAAATCTGTCCATTTCAATTTTATTTATTTACTTAATTTAAAATGCATTTTGCTTTCCTGGCCCCTTCCCTGCTGTTTCTTTGTGCCCCCTCCTCTCATTTGTCTTTTGCCATCCCTTATTCTAGCCAAAGGGGCATGGGGGGCTGTTTTTAAGCATCTCCCCCCCCTGCCAAATCATGCTCTGAAGTGACCCCTTTTCTCCTCCCAGAGTCTCAAACTTATTTCTGTCTCCCCCACCAAGAAAAGTGTTTGCTGTTTGGTCCAAAAAGGAAGACTGTTAAGGGGGGGAGGGGAGCTTGAAGGGAAACTGCCCCACTGAGCCCCTCCCCCCTCCCCTCCCCCTGCCCCTCCTCACCTGTCCTCAGCAGAGTCTCCTTCCCGTACTCCAGGTATTTCTGCAGCCACTCCATGCAAATCTCCTCCAGGTAGTGCTTCCTGCCCTGGTTCCAGGCCAAGTCAGCATCCCAGTTCCTCTTGGTCGCTTCGGCCCCTGCATCAGCTGCCGTCCAGGTGAGGGTCTCCTTGTCAAAGGCAATGAAGTCTCTCCCATCGTAGCTGTCCTGGAAATGCCCTCCTTTGCGCCCGTCTGACCTCAGCTCACAGCCGTACATCCGCTGAATGATGTGGATCCCTGGAAGGACCAGAAGAGGCCCAGGAGGTCAAGGGGGGTCAGAGCAGCCCCTCCCCCATCAGCAAAGGAGCCCAGGAAAAAGGATTTATTTGCCTGAGATTCAGGGAAGAGGCAGCAGTCAGAGGGGAGAAGAATCAACCAGCATTGTATCTTTTTGAAGGCTCATCCACAGAACACGTTCACTGAGGGAAACGCTACAATCCTGAGCCTACAAAGCCCCCCTCTAATTGCCCCCCCTCTCAGCACCTCACACTTTCTCCCCCCCCCCAATTCCTAGTGGATTCTCCCAACTCCCTGGAGGCGGGGGAGGGGTGGGGTTTCCCTTCCTGTCCAACAGGGGCATCCCTTGCGGGGTCGGAGGTCACAGTTTGTCCCTCTTTCCCCCCAGCTCTCTTCCTGTGGATCTTGCCCCTTTTGGAGAGATGCCTCAGCTGCTCCCCCCATAGAAAGAGGAAAGGGGCAACATGGAAGGGGGGCACCCACACATGGGGGGCCCTTTCAAGAGAGAAGGTCTCCTCTTCCCCTCCATCTCTCCCCCCCCAGTTTCTCCATATCAAGGACCTTTTCCCTAAAAGGAGGAAAGTCATGGAAGGGTCTTTGGAAAAAGAAGTTTCCTCATAGCCTGAGAGGGAAAGGGAAGCCGCAAAGGGGGGGGGTTGCCCCACTTCAAAATGGCCCCCCTTCTCAGCAGAAGCCAGGCTGCCCTTGTCAAAGATGGTGGGTCCCTTCATCCTCCTGCCCACCCCAGGGGGCTACCACCAAATCTTCAAAACAACAACAATAACAAACAAACAAACAAACAAATAAATAGTGTTTGCTGATGTTTTATGTACATTTTATGGATTTTTCCTGATTTTATTTTAACTTTCTAGGTTGCATACTATCTTGTTACACTTTTATGGAAACTACATATTATAAATACTTTAATAAAACCTTCAGTCAATCGATAATAAAAGAAGAGCTGGTTTTCATTAGCCAGTCAATGTCCACCAAATAAATCCTTCATCAGTGAATACATGATCCTTATACAGTGGTTCCTTGGAAGTCAATCAGCTTGGCTCCCGAACACCGCAAACCCAGAAGTAAGTGTTCCGGTTTGCAAACGTTCTTTGGAAGCCAAACTTCTGACTGAGTGCAGGAAGACAGGCTTTGGTTTTCGAACGGTTCCGGGAGTCAAATGGGAGTTGAATCAACTGACTTTATTGGAAGGCAGCTCAAAGATTCACTACATCCCATTTATTGCTGTGGAAAGAGGTGCCATGGATAAATTTTGACCTCTGTTACTTCAGTCACAACTGGTTGAAATGGAAATATAGATTATTCTGCTCTCATTCAGACCACATAACTGTGAGATGTTCTTATATATGCTAATGCTCGTGACTTTTAAATCTGCTCTTCAATTCCAGTATCTGAAGCACTGATCTGGTGTTTTCACTTGGCAGGTGGCATCACCCGGCACCCGCTGAGACCCCAGACCCCTGGCAGGGCCCACAGGTGCTGAGGACCCCAACCCTGTCTCCTCCATGCCAGCCAGCAGGGTCAGCAGACAGCCATTTTGATTTCCCACAACAAAACCATAGAGAGAAGCTACGTCAGGCACCCCAAGACAGGATGGGAAATGGCAATGGTTGCTCCTGGCCATGCACAGAGTTCTGTTGCTCTTTGGTAGCCTGAGGGAGCTCAGCAATGGAGGAGAGGCTGTCCCAGAGGAAACCAGGTTGCTCTCACTTCTGATTTAGGCTTCCCCTTTCATCTCAGGAGCCCTTGGCTTACAGCTGAATTGAGTTTGGGTATAGAATGTCTTGCATTACAGAAGCCTCTCTCAACAGAAATCCTGCTTTTCTGGGCTGGATTCAGCTAACACAGCTAGTCTAAAAACCAAGTCTTTCTTACACAACTGGAAATTCCTTCCAGTAGCACCTTAAAGACCAACTAAGTTAGTTCTAGGTATGAGCTTTCGTATGCATGCACACTTCAAGCTCATACCTAGAACTAACTTAGTTGGTCTTTAAGGTGCTACTGGAATGAATTTTTTGTTTTGACTATGGCAGACCAACACGGCTACCTATCTGTAACTTGCACAACTGGGGCTTTCTCCCCATCTCCTTCCCCACAAATCAGCTCGGGGGGCTGGGGGGGGAGAAGCCCCAGAAATGTGTGCAGGGGGAGGAGAAAGTAAATTGCTCCCTCTGGGAAGTAGAATGATTGAAACAGGGCTACTCTGGAGTCCTCCCTCTGGAACTACTCAACATATTGAAGAAGAAGAAGAAGAAGAAGAAGAAGAAGAAGAAGAAGAAGAAGAAAGAAGAAGAAGAAGAAGAAGAAGAAGAAGAAGAAGAAGAAGAAGAAGAAGAAGAAACAACCATGTCCCAAGGTGATATAGTTCTTTTTATGCACTCAAACAATGGTTTGTGGTTGGCCTATGCAAACAACAAACCAAACCACAAACCCCACCAGCTGGTCTGGAGATGGAGCTTTTGCTTGGAGGGAAGTTGCTCTGTCTCATTGCTTCTTCAGCATAAATTGCTTTCTCCCTCATTTTATAAATGAAGCTCACTCCCCTCCTGTTTCCTCAAGATGTTAAGTGGGATCAATCCCGATACACCTATACCTTCAACATTGTTTTTAAATAGAATCAGATAACATTTCCAGGGCTGTCCGTGGCACCTTTAAAGTGGCCACCTCATTTGTTTGGGATTTTCTGAGCTAAGCAATTGCAAGAAGTGATCAGGAAACGAGAGGCGCCCCTTGGTGACATTTATGGGGCATTTTCCATGGACAGGTGCAGGGGCTCAGGATGGGCCCAATCCCTATTTTTAAAAGGGGGAGAAGCAGAATTCGCAGGAGCCCAAGAGGAAGCCTGCAAGGCCAGGCCAGGCCTGATCCCACTGCAAGAAAAGCAGAGCTGCCCATTGCAGTGCTGGCTTGGTCTCAGCTGACCCCCTGGGTTTCTTCCTTGCAACCCTGACAAGGCCAACGAAGGCCCCAGAGGGCTCTGGACACACTCAGGCTGACTCCTTTGGCAAGGCTCCTTCCACCTCCATTATTCTGTCTCACAGGTGGGGAATCTCTTTGGCTTCAGGGCCAGATCCTGGATTGCCCCCATGGGCCAAAAGGGGCAGGAGGCTGAGGCTGACATCATAGCATAGCCCACCTGTCAATCTCACCCACCTTTCAAAAGCCCTTGAGGGGGTTTCCAAGCACCCAGCAGGTGTGCAGCCTCTTGGGAACTGCAGCACAAGGGGCGCTGCCTGCCTTGCACTCTGCACTTTGGGAAGCTGGCAAACTGCTTCTTCCTCATCTCCAGGGGAAGCCCTTCATTTCAGCAACATTCTGGCGCAAATGAAGTCCTGCCAAGCTGAGCAGGATTTTACTTCTGCTCATGGGGCAAATCCTACCGCCTGGCAGTCCAAGACTGGCCCACAGCCACATGTTCCCCATCACTTGCCCCTTGGGTCCCTGCAACATGGAATAGTGGCTTCAGCTGCATGGAGACCAGACGTGTCTGTCCCAGGAAACAGAAATCTTTGCTTCCGTTCCCTCTGTCCCTGCCCTCCATTCATATTAATGGTAAGAGCTGCTCAACAGCGGAAAGGGCTCCCTTGGGAGGTGGTGGACTCTCCTTCCTTGGAGGTTTTTAAGCAGAGGCTGGGTGCTCAACTGTCAGGGATGCTTTAGCCGAGATTCCTGCACTGCAGGAGGTTGGACTAGATGAGCCCTGGGTTCCCTTCCGACTCTACGATCCTATGATTTTTTGAACTATTATAGAATTTTATTTATGCTGAAAATTATGCAGAGAAAAAACTGGGAGTATCTTAAAGCATCAATCATAAACGTCATTCTTAGGAAGTAAGCTCTTCCTGACACCTTAGGACTGAACTGCTTGAACTGGCCTTAGGGTTAGTTAAGCCATTACAGAACATAAGAGCAGCTTGGCTGCAGGATCAGAGGCCCATTGTGAGGGAGAAAGCATTCCCCAAGGGGGGAAGGAGAGCAGTGAATCTAATAGAAGGGAGCTAGAGGAGCAACAGGGAGGGACCGGCTGTTCCCAGGAAAGGCAAGGGTTCAGTTCTGGCTCAGATTGGGAGGAGGGGAGATACAGGTCAGCTCTAGGCAGGAGGGCAGAAAAAAGAGTGGGAAAGCGAAGGGAAGGGCGGACATTTTGAGAGTGGCTGGTCACGGAGAAGCAGAGCTCAGAAGGTCTGAAAGAAGTGACTCTGAGGAATAATAGTTAAGAACCGTTTATAAGATTGTTTTGTTAATACGCAATAAAAAGTTTTATAAAAGAACAAGAAGCGTTTGTGTGGTGATCTGAAGAGGACAACGACCAGGGCTGACACATGGAATCTAACTTTTGGTGCCTGCTAAAAAGATCTTCATTTCCAAAAATGTTTTCATTGTTTTTGTCTGTTGTTTTAAACTATATTTACCAATAATTTTAATATTTCTTACAAATCTGTTTAGAAATTTTAATGCAATGAAGTGTGCTTATGGTTTTAACCATGTATTTGCCACTCTGACCCCCCAAACCCAGTCCATTCCTGTTCCTTAAAAAGGCTTCTCTTTCAACACTGTGCCAGGGAGAGGGAGGGGCTTGGTGATGGTCAGAGGGGTCAGCCAATCAGCACCTCTGTCTGGGCCGCTGGCTTCTCCTGAAGCAGGACCAGAACTCAAGGCTTGCTTGTCTCAGCCTCAGGATCCCACCCTTCTCTTCCCCTCCCAGGGGAAAATGAACTAGACAGATTCCCACCTCAGAAGGCCTGAGCCAAGCCCAGCATGGAAGGAAGCGCAGGCAAGGGAAACATTTCCTGGGTAGGATGTGCAGGTCCAGAGAGGGTCATACGGGGGGGGGTGTCTTTGCCCTCCAAGTCTTGTTCTCTGTCCCCCACACCCCACACCTTCCCAGCCCCCATTAAGACCTTCATTAAGGGAAGGGGAGATGCCTCTGCCCTGGTGGAGACCCCCACCCTCCATTTCCTTTCCTCCCAGCAGCCCCCTCCCTGCAATTCTGGCCCTTGGAGGAAACGTTATGGGGGGGGGGAGGTGTGACTCTGTTCCTCTCCTGCCTTCCACTCACCTCCGCTCTGGTTGTAGCGATTCCGCAGAGTCTGCAGGTCCACCCTGAACCCCAGCTCATTGTCCTGAGCGATCTGAGTCTGCCTGTGCCAGTACTGAGGAATCTCCTTTTCCACCTTTCTTATCCAGGGGACACGAGGCAGATACTCCTTGGTGTCACTGTCATACTGAATAATTTGCTGGTCATCCACGTACCCCACATCAATGAACTGGGGCAGCCCCTGGCCAGGCTCAGACACGGCTGTGTAGAAGTAGCGCAGGGAGTGAGAAGTGGAGCCTGGAAAGGAAGAGAGGGGGGCAGAGAGTTAGGGGTCCTGCAGATAAAGGCAGCGGCCTAATCCTGCTGTATTGCAGGCAGCAGCCCTAAATTAGGAGATCCAAAGTTCAGCAGGGTTTGGGGGAGTTTGTAGACCTGCCCTTAAACATAGAGGAGGCAGAGCAGAGGGAGCCTAAGAATCAGAGAGTTGAAAAGGGGAGAGGATATAAATACAAGTAGCAACAACACTAGCCCATGGAGCAGAGGGCGAGAAAAAGCTCTGCCGGGCAGCACTAAATCTCTGCATGTCTCTGCTGAGGCTCCGTGTGAGGGAGAGAGAGGCCAGCCCCTCCCTTTTGCCAAGGGGGCAGGAATTGCCCCCCACTTGCAAACGCCAAGCTGATGAGAGCTCCCACAACATGGTCTGAAGGCTCAGGATGCAGGCACTGAACTTAAGCTAAGCAGGCTCAGGACTGGGAAGTGGATGGAGGGGAGACCAGACAAAGCAAAATCCATATATTGGGAGAAGAGGAAGCTGCCTCCTCCTGGGTCAGAACACTGGTCCAGGTAGCTCAGAGTTGTCTGCCCTGACTGGAAGTGGCTCCCCAGGGACTCAGGAAGGGGTCTCTTTCTCAGGGATTGAACCAGGGACCTCTTGTGGTCAAGGCAGGGGCTGCCCCACTGCCCCTCCGTCTCATGTGCTGCCTTGAATTACATGGAGGGAGAGAAGTGGAATATTAAATATGAAAAGATATTATCTCACAGACTTACTGTAATGTGCACAAAGAAGAGCTTGCAGGATCTGACCAATGGCCCATCTAGTTCAGCATCCCATTCATCTGGGTGCTGGACCAGGCTGGCCCCTGGCCTGAAGCAGGCTCTTCCTCTTTTCTGCGAGTGGCTAATATATGCAGAAACATGCATAGTTCAGCCACTCCCTTGGAGCCGCCCCACCACCTGACCTTCTGGAGCCATGCCCTGAACAGCTCTGACCTGGGTCCTCCTTTCTGGGCTCCGGGAGGCTATGGCAAGATCTTATGAAAACTCAGGACAGCCCCACAAGATCTCGTGAAAACCTTGTACAAAAAGAGCTCTCTGCCTTCTGCATATATAATTGGTGTGATTCCAACAGGCCAGCTGTCAACAGCATAAGCTGAAATCATTCAAGTTAAATGCATTCAGGTTGGGAGTTTCCACCAGTTTTCCAGGGACAGGTGTCAAGTTAATTGGCCTGTGATTCCCAGGATCCTTCCTGGATCCCCTTTTGATCATTGGTGCTTAAACGGTTCAGTGTTGCAATCTTTCAATGTTGTGCTCTGAGCTGCCACCCACAGAGCAGGTTCCCCACAGGGGCAGGAGGGCGAATGCAACTTTGGGGTCAGGTCTCAACATGTGGCCCCACATCCCCTTTCCCCACACTTGCCCCTTCACGAGATCGAACACAGGAAGGGGGGCAGAGCATGGCAAAGGAAGAACCTTATCCCCAAAAGGGCTCACTTTCCCACAGGCTGTACCAGCTCTGGCCACCAGGGGGCCTAATGAGTCTCCACAGGAACAACCAAGAAAGACTTGGGGGGAGGATGGAGGGGAGCCAGGGCGCTGAGCAGAGGCTTCAGCATCATCTCCAGAGTTGGCCTGCCCAGGAGGAGAACACACAGCAACACACACACACCCCTGGACAGAGAGAAGCGGAGTTGAGTTCAGTGGGAGATGGGGCATTTCCATGGCGGAAGGTGGGGGGGCACAGTGCTAAGGGGGAAAGAGCAATTCCTGTTTTCTTTCAGGTAGCAAAATGGGACATTATTATTATTATTATTATTATTATTATTATTATTATTGTTATTGTTATTATTAATATATCACCCTCTACCCAGAGATCTCAGGGCGGTTCATAGAACAAAATCAAAATCTAAAACCACAAAATATTCAATCAAAATAAAAAAAACAACCCAATAACACCCCCCCAAAACCCCCCCACATTTTTAAAGTGCATAGGGAGGGTGTCGATCAAATCAGCCAAAGGCCTGGTTAGAAAGGAACGTTTTTGCCTGGCGCCTAAAAGTGTATAATAAAGGCGCCAGGTGAACTTCATTGAGGAGAGCATCCCCCAGACGGGGAGCCACTGCAGAGAAGGCCCTGTTCTCGCGTTGCCACCATCTGGACCTCTTGAGGAGGCGGCACAGCACACGAAGAAGGGCCTCAGGGCCCCCCCGCTAGCCCCCCCCCACTGCTCCAGGTGCCAGAGCAGGTAGCTCTGCCCCTGCCTTGATGGTGTGTCGACTCTGCTACCTCCCTCCGGCTCCTCGGTTTCCTTTCAGGCAAGATCCAATGGGACCCACTTCTAAGACCCTCCCCTCCCAGGGCAGGGGCTCCCCCTACTTCAGACCACAAGAGCTCAGAGCAAGGCTGCCTCTGGTTGTGGCATCTGGCTAAACAACACAGGCAGTTCTGGGTTTCCTGTTTCCGGCGGCGGGAAATGCCTGACTCCCACAAAACCAGACCCCAGCCGTTCCGGTAATTCAGGGCTGATATGGGGGTAATTAGCCCTGTCAGCCTCCCCAGGTAGGGGAGGACTGTCTCGCAGACCCGCTGTTTGTCCGAGACTGACGACCTGCATCAATGTACAGGCGGCAGGGCACAGGGTCAAAGAGCACGGAACGACTGGCACTCCTTCGATGTCATTCTCATAACCGGGAACATTGGGGAAATTAATAGATTTGGACGATAAACAGACACGACTGGATCGAAGAAGCTTGAGGAAAAACCTGCAGAAGTGTACAGTTCCTGGGGGTTAAGTTCCGACTTCAAAAAGATTCCCATCATGGTGTTTGGATTACGTTTGGTATGTTTTTCTCTCTCTCCCTACTCAACAATTACTACTGGTGTTTAATGCCAAGCCTCATTAAGAATTTAAACTTTAAAAAGAAAAGAGTACAGATTGACTTTTATATATAATTAGGCGTTTAACCGCTCAGCCTCATTTCGGATTTGAGAGATCTGACGGAGATGCAGGAGAAGACAAGATGGTTCCTACTAGTGACACAGCATGAAATTTTATATCTTTTCCTTTCTTTGAGACAAGCAGGACTTGTGTGCTGATTGACTTTGTGATGAATCGAGATAATAACTTGGGACAATATACAGTGCAGCCGTTTGCAGAAGCTTTCTATATTCATTATGAGTGAAAGCAAAGGCTAAGGGATGTCTAGCAGGCCTCCCCCCCCCCGGCCCCGGAAGGGGGAGAGTGCAGTTTCCAAAGGCGGGTGGATCGCCAAATGACTGATATTGTGGAACATAGTTTAATATTGCAAACAGTTTTGCCTAATAACTTAATTTGGAAGGTATTGGTTTAATAAAGTTCAAAAGGAAGGTTGGACAATTAATGAGTTGCTATGCCATCAAAGATAACAGATTTGGACAACATCCTGGAATTGGAACGGAATCAGACAAAGCTGAGCTGATAAAAAGGCAGTTGGAAAAATATATATTAACAAAGCTGTATTTGGCAGATCAAACTATATGGTGTTTGACATGAATGAGAATCCCGGACACCAGTGGACTGGTGGGCTGAGGGAGCAGGAATACTCTGAGCAAGGGCAATTCATGTCTAGGAGCTCCAGGAAGAGACTCAAACTTTTTTGAATTATTTTTTTTTGGGGGGGGGAGGAAGGAGAATATAAAGGAGGGGATAATCAAGGGGAACCGGGCTGTAGGGTGGGGCCTCCCACTTATTTTCAGGAGTTATTTCTGCCCTTCGGCCTAAACAACTTGACCTGTACAAAACGTAGCGAAAGGGGCTGAACAGAATCGGCACAGAGAAGCCCCCTGCATAATTTACAAAACCTACATTTTCGACAGGCAACAGGAAAGTGTTTTCTTTTGAGGGGGGGGGGGAGTTACAGTTGTAAAGCAGAAGAACCTGATGGTGAATGATGATAGTGAAAGGGAACTCCTGAACAAAACAACACTGGAAACTGCGGGTGGGGACCCCTTATTCAGACGTTCCCCCCCCCCCGCAATGAAGTCAGCTCTACACGCGTCCAGCTCCCACCCCCAGGCTGGTCTCCAGGGTTTTTAGCTGAGTTTTCAGAGCGGCTGAGGGTTAGAAGAGGGAAGGTAAAAAACAGAAGAGGGAAGACTGTATCTTTCCCCACCATTAATTAAATGCGAGTCCCTCCCCCCCCCCCTGAATCCTGCCAACCCCTTCCAGCTTTGTCTTGTTCTTCGCTTGAGCCCCGAGCCCAGGAGGGAAGCGGCCCCTGCCCCGGGCGGCATACAAAACAAGACCCAAGTCGGGGAAAGAGATGTCTGGGAAGGGATCCGGCTCCGCTTCGGACAAGAAACTCCCCGATCGCCCCTTTCTGTGCCCACGAAATGCGATTCCCAAAGAGCCGTGTCCCCCCCCCCAAAAAAACAAAGGATTTAGTGGAAATGATTTTCTCCCCCCGCCCCAGAGCCCAGTCCTCACCTGCGCAGTCCAGGAGCAGCAGCAGCAGGGGGGCAGCCGCCCCCAGGATCAGGGGGGGCCAGCGGAGAAGGAGGACCCCCATCTCCCCCCAAACGAAGCTCCCTTTTCCTCCTCTCACTCCAGCGACGTCCTCCTCCCTCCGACTCCGAGACCCGCTCTCCGCCCCGCCCGCGGAACCAGCAGCAGCGAGAGCCGGGATTGGGCGAGGGGAAAATATTCCGCCAATCGGAAATCTGCGCGCAGTTGGCGGCACCTGTCGCCAGGCAGAACTCGAGGCGCAAGTTTGGGAGCGAGGCTGGAGAGGGAAAGAGAAAGTGATTGCAGCTCCTCGCTGGGAATCGCCGCCTCCCTCCCCCCTCCCCCCTCCCCCCTCTCAGCTCTTCCTGTCCTGCCCTGCAGGGGGGGGGGCGGAGGGGGGGGGCCCAGGTTCAGTCCCCGCATCTCCAGGGGGGTCTGGGTTGCCCCCCTCTCTGGAACTGGGGGGAGGGGCTGTGAGATCCCGAGCGAGGCGGACTCGTGGCCCAAGTCCGTGCAGGGCAGCCTCCTGGGTCCTGTTTTTAAGAAGCCCTTGCATGGCTTCAAAGATGGCTCCCTTCTTCCTCCGCTGCCAGAGGCAGTAAATGCATTCGCATCCCACTCACTGGGTGTCCCTCCCGTCCTCCTTCCATGCTTCCTTACTGGGACATCTGGGTGGCCACTGGGAGACCGCCATGCTGGACTCGATGGGCCCCTTTGGGGTGAACCAGCAGCCCGGCTCTTCTCCTGTGTCCTTCTGTCTAGTGGCAGGGGGTTCCAGCGGTTCACTGTGTGCCTTGTAAAGAAATGCTCAGTGCTGCAACTAGGGCTGAACCTCAGGGTTGAAGTCAAAACGGGGAGAGAGAGAGAGAGAGAGAAAGAGAAATGACCACACAGAGAAGCGCTGCAGGTGCTGGGAGACTGACAAACAGGCCAGAGCCCACCACCTTAACACAATTTCCTTTCCCCATGTGGTTTTTAAAAGGGCATTTTATATCTCCACATATCTCTGCTTCCTTCTCTCATTTACTGGACCCAACATGAGTTTCTCTCCCCCTGCCTGGGACCCTCTAAGTCTGCAGGCCCAAGGGAGTTGGGGGTCAGGGAGGCCCCCTTTGCCCAGCCAGCAAGACCCGGGGGCTGCCCAGCCTCTTCTGGAAGGCCCTGAGCCAAGGCTGGGTGCTTGGCCCAGAGAGTGCTTGGCCCACATCCCACTGCCAGAAGCCTGAACGCTTGAAACCTGAGCTAAGCATGGGACACGCAGAAGCTGCTGCCTTTTCCAAGAAATCAGGAGAGAGACAAGTAGTGGCCGCTCCTTGCCCAGGTACAAGGAAGCTTTGGACTTAAGGGGGGGGGGCTGTGAAGTCGGAAGGTAAAGAATTATTTGGGAGTTCTCTTTTTCCCAAGCTGCGTGATCTCTATCATCCCTATTTCCCCTTGTCTGATGCCAAAATATTATTGTGAGTTTGGGGGGGGGGGGTTAGTCTGCTGAATGCCTGAGTCCCTTCTGATTCCTGGGGTCCTGGATCCAGCCAAGGTTGAAATCTAACGGAGGGATCCATTGTTGAACTATCTCTTTCTTTCTTTTTTATAAATATTTATTAAGATTTTAAAATATAAATGCACACATAATAAACAATCTTATTTCTGTCATAACAATTTCATCACTTCTTTGGACTCCCTCACGTCTCCCGCTCCCATTTGCATTGTTAAAAATTTTTCCACACAAATTATCAACTTGTTTTCAATCTCATGTCCATTCATTCAAATATAATCTAGCACTTCTTCCCAAAAAATTTTATATTTTCTTTAGTCTCACTTATCATCAAATTTAGATCTAATTTAGTGGTGAGCAGTTTTTTATAATCCAGCATCCTTCTTAAGATTCAACCAAATTACAATGTTTTTGTAAATACATTTTGAATTTCTCCCAGTCTTCCTCCATCTTCTCTTCTCCCAGATCACGGATTCTGCCGGTCATCTCGGCCAGTTGCATATAGTCCATCAGCTGCATCTGCCACTCTTCCAGTGTGGGTAGATCTTGAGTTTTCCAGTTTTTAGCAATGAGTATCCTTGCTGCCGTTGTTGCATACATGAAAAATGTTCGATCCTTCTTTAACACCTTCTGGCCGACAATACCCAGGAGGAAGGCCTCTGGTTTCTTTGTGAAGGTATACTTAAATACCTTTTTCAGTTCATTATATATCATTTCCCAGAAGACCTTCACCTTAGGGCATGTCCACCAGAGGTGAAAGAATGTTCCTTCATTTTCTTTACATTTCCAACATTTATTATCAGACGAATGGTATATTTTAGCAAGTTTAACTGGGGTCATGTACCATCTATATATCATTTTCATAACATTTTCCTTCAGAGCATTACATGCGGTGAAGTTCAGCCCAGTGGTCCACAACCTTTCCCAGTCCTCAAACATAATGTTATGCCCAATGTCCTGTGCCCATTTTATCATAGCCGATTTAACCATTTCGTCTTGTGTATTCCATTTTAACAGCAAGTTATACATTCTAGATAGAACCTTAGTCTTTGGTTCTAACAATTCAGTTTCTAACTTCGATTTCTCCACCTGGAACCCTAACTTTTTATCATTTTTAAAAACTTCTTTAATCTGAGCATAATGTAACCAGTCTCGCACCTTATCCTTCATTTTCTCCAAACTCTGCAATTTCCAATTGTCTCCATCTTTTTCTAATATTTCCCAATATTTTGGCCATTTGGCCTCCATATTGGGTCTTTTTAGGGCCTTAGCCTCCAGAGGTGAGAGCCACCTTGGAGTTTTATTTTCCAGTAAGTCTTTATATTTTGTCCAGACATTAAACACTGCTTTCCTGACAATATGGTTCTTAAAGGCCTTATTGATCTTAACTTTATCATACCATAAGTATGCATGCCAACCAAAAGCATTGTTAAAACCTTCCAGGTCCAGCACGTCAGTGTCTTCGAGAAGTAGCCAGTCTTTTAGCCAGCAAAAAGCTGCGGCTTCATAGTACAACTTTAAGTCTGGCAGGGCAAAGCCCCCTCTTTCTTTCGCATCTGTTAATATCTTAAACTTAATTCTGGGCTTTTTGCCCTGCCAGACAAATTTAGATATATCTTTCTGCCACTTCCGGAAGCACTCCGTTTTGTCCACAATCTGCAATGTTTGAAACAAAAACAACATTTTTGGCAATACATTCATCTTAATAGCAGCAATTCGGCCTAACAAAGAAAGCTTCAATTTTGTCCAACTATCCAAGTCTCTCTTAATTTCAGACCAGCATTTTTCATAGTTATCCTTGAATAGACTCAGGTTTTTTGCTGTTATGTTTACCCCTAGGTACTTTACCTTTTTAACCATAGTTAATTCTGTTTCTCTCTGAAACCGTTCCGACTCTATGTCTGTCAAATTTTTTCCCAACACTTTGGTTTTCTGTTTGTTTAATTTAAATCCCGCCACCCGACCAAAGTCCTGTATCAATTGTAATACTCTTTTCGTACTAGATTCTGGCTCCTGCAGGGTCAAAACTAGGTCATCTGCAAAAGCTTTAAGTTTATATTGTTTCGCTCCGACCTGAATCCCTTCCACCAACTGGTCCCCTCTGATCATGTTCAAGAGCACCTCCAGAACCGAGATAAATAACAGAGGGGAAATCGGGCAGCCTTGTCGTGTTCCTTTTTCAATTTTGAACTCTTCTGTAACCACATTATTAACTATCAGTTTGGCCTTTTGTTCTGAATATATAGCATCAATCCCATTCTCAAACCCCCGTCCCACTCCCATTTCTTTCAAATTTCCCTTCATAAATTTCCAAGAAATATTATCGAAGGCCTTCTCCGCATCTATAAAAATTAACACAGCTTTTGTGTTTATGTCTGTTTGCAGAAGTTCCAAAATGTCAATAATGTTCCTAGTATTAGCAAACATATGTCTACCTGGGAGAAAGCCTGCCTGGTCTTTATGGGTTACTTCATTAAGAACTCTTTTAAGTCTACTTGCCAAAATGTCTGCAAATATTTTGTAATCCACATTCAGAAGGGAAATGGGACGGTAGTTTTTGAGTTGTGTCTTTTCAGCTTCAGATTTTGGTATCAATGTGATAAAAGCATCCTTCCACGATTCCGGCGCCTTCTTCCCTTCCATAATTTCATTACAGACCTCCATCATCGGTTGGATCAGATAATCTTTTAATGTCTTATAATACTTGGAGGTCAAGCCATCTGGCCCTGGAGATTTGCCCAGTTGCATGTTCTGAATGGCTTGTTCAATCTCTTGTTGTGTTATTTTGTTGTTCAGGATTAATCTGTTTTCTTGTGACAACTTTGTTAGTCCATTTCTTTCCAAAAATTGTTTAATCTCAACCTCACATTGTTGAACTATCTCAGTGAGATGTCACCTAAGCACCCCCACTAGTATAACAAAAGAAGTTGCTCTCACCCTCCAAACGGCCTGGTACAGTGGTACTTTCGTTTGCATACATTTTAGATTACAAACACGACAACCCCGGAAGTGCGTGTCCGGGTCTGCAAATTTTTTTTGGATTACAACCCATTTGGGGGGGGAATTATAAATAAATAAAAAATTGGAGGCCCCATTGGCGAAAGCGCGCCTTGGGTTACAACCTGTTTTGGTTTACAAACGGACCTCCAGAACGGATTATGGTTGTAAACCAAGGTACCACTGTCATTAGAAAGTCAAAAAGTTTCGCCATTGTGTTTGAGCTGGGCTGAGAGGAGGCTGCAGGTGAAGAAGCTGTTTTCGGTGCCAGGCTTGATTTCTGTTGGATGCCAAGGCGGTGACTCTGGGAGAAGCAAGATCTCCTGCGGGTTGAATGCTGTGAGTCCCTCCATCAAAGGCTCAGGTGGTCTATAGGTGCAAATAAACCCCACACCCTAAAGACACCACGGTCTCATCCATCCCTCCTTCTAAGGAAACCCAACTCTCTGTGTAAATGCCTGGATCCCCTGGAATCTTGCCCCTCTCGGAGACTGGGGTGCTCTGTGGCAGTATATTTAAAGCATATATGAAGAAAACAGACCCCATAATCATTTGCAGAAAGGGGGAGACTGGGGGGCAGATGGACCAGCGTCTGGAGTCAGTGATGGGCTGGATGAGGGTCAAGAAACTGAACCCCCCTCCCCAAACAAGGTGCAAATGCTGCTCAGGGAGATGCCATTCGCCCCGTCCTAAACATCGACAAATGTGACAGATAGTTCACATTTTGTTCTGTTGCTGCAGAATATCTCTTGGATGGCTTTAAAAGAGGTTGAGTCTAATTCATGGAGGAGGAGGAGAGGGCTATGGATGCCCCCCAGCCAAGATGGCTCCGCTCTTGCTCCCCCTTTGGAGGCAGCCATGCTTCTGGATCCCCCTTTCTGGAAGGCCCAGGAGGAGGGCAGAGTGGGGCTCTGGCGCTCAGGGCCTGTTTTGGGGCTTCCCAGAAGAGGAGGCATCATCCAGTCAGCCATTGTGAGGACCGAAGGCTGCACTTGAGGGGCCTTTGGCCGGATCCAGCACCCAGGCTCTTCTTCTTGTTTCCCCAGTCAAAGCGACTCTCTCAGAGTCCGTTCTCTTCTTGGCCATTATTAGCCGCGACAATTTGTGGTTGCAAGATGAGCCCCTGTGAAGAAGGAGGCTGGCAGTTTTGAGGGGGGCTCTCCAGGACCCACTTTTGGGACTCAATGGGCTCAGTCACCTCAGGGACGTCTTAAGCTTCACTTTTCACCTGCTCCATCTAGTTTTTCCTGGACAGGGATATGTCTTCCCACAAGGATCCATGTTCTGCTCACCTCCTGACAGGATTATTGCAATATATGTTGTTTTCCCCAATACAGTAGGAGGGCTTCAGCTGCAACAAGATAAACCTGACAGGATTTTCACTGTCACAGCTCATTTAGACCAAATCACCGTGGCCAAAAGCCCCTCTGCCTGTTGGTCTGGTTCTGAGTTCAATTCAAAGTGCTAGTCTTGTTTTAGAAAGTCCTTGGTGGCTTGAGGCTCCTTCTGCTCCCCTGGTCTCCTCTGTGGAGACTGTTCTCCCTCTCCTTTCTCTTCTTCATGGAAGTGGAGTGGGCGACAACAATTAACGGCCAGGAGGAAAATATTTTATTCTTCACAGACTTTAAAGAATTTTTCAGGACTTTAGACATTGCTGGATAGCTTTGTTATGTGGTTTTAAACCGCCCTTGAATCAAGTTAGGGAGATGGTGGCATGAAGATGAACAAATAACAAAGCAGCTGCTTGAGGCAGCCCCTTCCGGAAGGAGCAGGCAGCCATTTCCCTTCCTTCCTGCTTCACTGCCAGCCCTCCACAAAATGGCTTCCGTCCCCGACAAGCAGGCCGGGTGGGGCTGCCTCAGCCTCCCGCTTCCCTCCCTGCAGAGGAGACCTTTGGTGCAAGGGAGAGCAGCCAAGCAAGGCAGAAACCGAAAGCCACAGCAGCCCACAGATCAGGCTGCCTGACTGGGAGATCGGCAGGCAGAAATGTCGCTCAGGGGAAGACGTTTCCTTTCTCCCCACAATGTCCCTCAGCACCCAGATGGGGAGACCTTTGGCATTTGTCCCTCTTGGCCTGGCCTGGCCTGGGCCCCCTCCAGCCTTGGAAAGACCCGTCTCCCTCAGCCTGCAGGACAAAACCCTGAGCCTCCACAGCTCTCTTCCTCAAGACCAAGCGGCCAGGACTCCTGGGTCCCCTTTGGGAGGAGACTCGGCAGGAGCCAGGACTCCTGGGTCCCCTTTGGGAGGAGACTGGGCAGGAGCCAGGACTCCTGGGTCCCCTGTGGGAGGAGACTCGGCAGGAGCCAGGACTCCTGGGTCCCCTTTGAGAGGAGACTCGGCAGGAGCCAGGACTCCTGGGTCCCCTTTGAGAGGAGACTCGGCAGGAGCCAGGACTCCTGGGTCCCCTTTGGGAGGAGACTGGGCAGGAGCCAGGACTCCTGGGTCCCCTTTGGGAGGAGACTCGGCAGGAGCAGGACTCCTGGGTCCCCTTTGGGAGGAGACTCGGCAGGAGCCAGGACTCCTGGGTCCCCTCTGGGAGGAGACTCGGCAGGAGCCAGGACTCCTGGGTCCCCTCTGGGAGGAGACTCGGCAGGAGCCAGGACTCCTGGGTCCCCTTTGGGAAGAGACTCGGCAGGAGCCAGGCCTCCTGGGTCCCCTTTGGGAGGAGACTCGGCAGGAGCCAGGACTCCTGGGTCCCCTTTGGCAGGAGACTCGGCAGGAGCCAGGACTCCTGGGTCCCCTTTGGCAGGAGACTCGGCAGGAGCCAGGACTCCTGGGTCCTCTTTCTGGCAGGCAAAAGGCATCTTCCTCTCTAGCTGACTATGCCTTCAAAAAATGAGTATTTCTATCCAGGTGGCATTCATGTTCTCCTCATAACGGCCCTGACAGGCCCAAGGTCCCTGAGGGATATTCGTGGCTGTGTGGGGATTTGAACCCAGGACTCCCAGGCTCCCATAGCCCAGTCAAACCACAGCCCCACACTGGATCCTTGCAGGCTTCTCCACCTCTCAAGACCAGGCCTGCAGGGACATCTCTCCTGACATTATTTTTGTCCCCTTCTTGGTATTGTGTGGAAACAGCAACAAGTCTTCTTGCCCCTTAAAGGCTAAGAAATAGATGGCATAAAAACCTCCTTGGTGTGTTTCTCCGTTCCAAACTGAATTGTTTTCCAGGGGACTTTGTCCCCTTCTGCTCCCTCAGCAACCTCTGAGTCAGGTTGGAAAGTCCCAGGGCAGTTCCCAGAACAAGGTCTTTTTATTTTTAATGTTTGTTTTCATTTTTACATATAAGATGAATGGCTGAGGGTGCAGTAAACAGTCTTTGGCGAGTTCCAATAATCTATATTTCATTTGCATGCCAAGCTAGCAGAGGAATCTCAAGTGACTGCATCTCAGGCTGCTTGACTGACATTTCTCACAGGAATTGAAGAACGGAGGCAGATTTCACTGAGAAAATCCTCATCCTCCATTAACACTGGTGTTTGTGTGTTTGTTTCCTGCCCTCCCTCCCTCTCTCTCTACCACAAAACACCCTGATCCATTTCTGCACAGTCCCTAGTTGTATTTTCTCGCTTTACCCTTTTTGCGATCCTCCGCTGCCCCCTGCCGGCTGCTTTCTTCCCCAGCTGAAGTGGAAATCAGGTGATTTCTAGGAAATCCTTCAAGGGACCAGTTGAAGCAAGTCATGGGTTGCAAAAAAATGGTCAAGGTTCCCACATACGTCACAGCTTTGGAATCGGTGCAAGTGGGTGTATGCCTACCTATGGTATGGAAAAGCGGAAATATATAAAACTTTTACAAATCACGTAATCAGAAAAAACCTATTTAGAGTATGGGGAAAGTATAAAAACTTATTAGAAAGGAAAACACCACTGTGGATATCCCCAGTGGAAGCTACAACCAGGAAAAGAATAAATATGGATAAGCAGTGGTTACCTTACAGTGAAATTTTAGATCTTACAGGACAGGAACCAAAACTGAGAAATCTCGAGGAATTAAGAAATCTGGTTACCAGTTACTACAGGTACATCACATTAATGAATTGTTTAAGATAGATAGTAAAAATGGCTTTGCAGAACAAAAGTCTCAGTTTACCGAAGATCTTTTAGATACAAATGTAAAAGTATTATCAAATATGTACAAACTTCTGTTGGAGTGGGAAACGAAAGAGGAATTTGTGAAATTTATCAGGATTAAGTGGGCACGGGATGTGGGTCACAATATTGATCATGATTTATGGGGAAAGTTGTGGAAAATAAATATGAATTTTCCGGCAAGTTATGCGATAAAAAATTGTATGATGAAAATGGCCCACAGATGGTATTTAACACCCACCAGATTGGCAAAAATGTCCCCTATGGGGGAAACTACAGAGAGGAAAAATATGTTCCTCAAGGGCCACAGGTGAAAAAGCAAGAATGAGTGAGATAAAAATTAGGCAAATTGAAGGCAACGAAACTAGTTTACTTGGAGGAGTTCATGTGGTCCCACTCCCAGTGGGTCACCCCCCCCCCCAGAAGGCTGTGGGGACCAGGCTAGAAGTCTCATGAACTGGAGGCCGCCAGCCCAAAAGAAGGGGCTGCTTATTTCAGATGAAACTGTGGCCATGAAGCTCCTGATCTGCCGCTTCTCCTTGCTGGCTTCCTCCTTGGCTGTCAACAGAATCTGAAGCAAGAATCCCTCTCATCTCCTGCAGGAAAGTCGCCTCTCTCTTCAGCCACTCTGTTCCTTTTCTCTTTCAGTTTCAACTCCTGAGAATCTAAGTATCCCTCCTCCCTGCCAACCATCCCTCCCTGCCAGTTTCTTTACCACCTCACAGAGAAGGTGGGTGGAAAACACTCAGCCAGAGCAGTTAGACTGCTTTTATACATTCCATGACATAGCATCCGCTTGGCCAAAGGCACAGGCAGGCAGTAACAACTTAGCCTATTTCATGTTGTTGTTGTTGTTTAGTCATTTAGTCGTGTCCGACTCTTCGTGACCCCATGGACCAGAGCATGCCAGGCACTCCTGTCTTCCACTGCCTTCCGCAGTTTGGTCAGACTCATGATTGTAGCTTCGAGAACACTGTCCAACCATCTCGTCCTCTGTCGTCCCCTTCTCCTTGTGCCCTCCATCTTTCCCAACATCAGGGTCTTTTCCAGGGCGTCTTCTCTTCTCATGAGGTGGCCAAAGTATTGGAGCCTCAGCTTCAGGATCTGTCCTTCCAGTGAGCACTCAGGGTTGATTTCCTTAAGAATGGATACGTTTGATCTTCTTGCAGTCCATGGGACTCTCAAGAGTCTCCTCCAGCACCATAATTTAAAAGCATCAATTCTTCGGCGATCGGCCTTCTTGATGGTCCAGCTCTCACTTCCATACATCACTACTGGGAAAACCATGGCTTTAACTATAACGGACCTTTGTTGGCAAGGTGATATCTCTGCTTTTTAAGACGCTGTCTAGGTTTGCCATCGCCTTTCTCCCAAGGAGCAGGCGTCTTTTAATTTCGTGACTGCTGTCACCATCTGCAGTGATCATGGAGCCCAAGAAAGTAAAATCTCTCGCTGCCTCCACTTCTTCCCCTTCTATTTGCCAGGAGGTGATGGGCCCAGTGGCCATGATCTTCGTTTTTTTGATGTTGAGCTTCAGACCATATTTTGCGCTCCTCTTTCACCCTCATTAAAAGGTTCTTTAATTCCTCCTCACTTTCTGCCATCAAGGTTGTGTCATCTGCATATCTGAGGTTGTTGATATTTCTTCCAGCAATCTTAATTCCGGCTTGGGATTCATCCAGCCCAGCCTTTCGCATGATGAATTCTGCATATAAATTAAATAAACAGGGAGACAATATGCAGCCTTGCCGTACTCCTTTCCCAATTTTGAACCAATCTGTTGTTCCATATCCAGTTCTAACTGTAGCTTCTTGTCCCACATAGAGATTTCTCAGGAGACAGATGAGGTGATCAGGCACTCCCATTTCTTTAAGAACTTGCCATAGTTTGCTGTGGTCGACACAGTCAAAGGCTTTTGCATTGTCAATGAAGCAGAAGTAGATGTCTTTCTGGAACTCTCTAGCTTTCTCCATAATCCAGCGCATGTTTGCAATTTGGTCTCTGGTTCCTCTGCCTCTTCTAAATCCAGCTTGCACTTCTGGGAGTTCTCGGTCCACATACTGCTTAAGCCTGCCTTGTAGAATTTTAAGCATAACCTTGCTAGCTTGTGAAATGAGTGCAATTGTGCGGTAGTTGGAGCATTCTTTGGCACTGCCCTTCTTTGGGATTGGGATGTAGACTGATCTTCTCCAATTCTCTGGCCACTGCTGAGTTTTCCAAATTTGCTGGCATATTGAGTGTAGCACCTTAACAGCATCATCTTTTAAAATTTTAAATAGTTCAGCTGGAATATCATCACTTCCACTGGCCTTGTTATTTGCAGTGCTTTCTAAGGCCCATTTGAATTCACTCTCCAGGATGTCTGGCTCAAGGTCAGCAACCCCACTACCTGGGGTGTACGAGCCATCCATATCTTTCTGGTATAATTCTGGTATTCTTGCCACCTCTTCTTGATGTCTTCTGCTTCTGTTAGGTCCTTACCACTTTTGTCCTTTTTTATGGTAATCTTTGTACAAAATGTTCCTTTCATATCTCCAATTTTCTTGAACAGATCTCTGGTTCTTCCCATTCTGTTGTTTTCCTTTATTTCTTTGCATTGCTAGTTTAAGAAGGCCTTCTTGTCTCTCCTTGCTATTTTTTGGAAATCTGCATTCAATTTCCAGTATCTTTCACTATCTCCCTCACATTTTGCTTGCCTTCTCTCCCCCGCTATTTGTAAAGCCTCATTGGACAGCCACTTTGCTTTCTTGCATTTCCTTTTCATTGGGATGGTTTTCGTTGCTGCCTCCTGTATAATGTTGCGAACCTCCATCCATAGTTCTTCAGGCTCTCTGTCCACCAAATCTAAATCCTTAAACCTGTTCCTCACTTTCACTGTATATTCATAAGGGATTTGATTTATATTGTATCTTACCGGCCCAGTGGTTTTTCCCACTTTCTTCAGTTTAAGCTTGAATTTTACTGTAAGAAGCTGATGATCTGAGCCACAGTCAGCTCCAGGTCTTGTTTTTGCTGACTGTATAGAGCTTCTCCATCTTTGGCTGCAGAGAATATAATCAATCTGATTTCGATGCTGCCCATCTGGTGATGTCCATGTGTAGAGTCGTCTCTTGTGTTGTTGGAAAAGAGTGTTTGTGATGACCAGCTTGTTCTCTTGGCAGAACTCTATTAGCCTTTGCCCTGCTTCGTTTTGAACTCCAAGGCCAAACTTGCCAGTTGTTCCTTTTATCTCTTGATTCCCTACTTTAGCATTCCAATCCCCTATAATGAGAAGAAAATCCTTTTTTGCTGTCATTTCTAGAAGGTGTTGTAAGTCTTCATAGAATTGGTCAATTTCAGTTTCTTCAGCACCAGTAGTTGGTGCATAAACTTGGATTACTGTGATGTTAAAAGGTCTGCCTTGGATTCGTATCGAGATCATTCTATCATTTTTGAGATTGCATCCCAGTAGAGCTTTCGGCACTCTTTTGTTGACTATGAGGGCCACTCCATTTCTTTTACGGGATTCTTGCCCACAGTAGTAGATATGATGGTCATCCGAACTAAATTCGCCCTTTCCTGTCCATTTTAGTTCACTGATGCCCAGAATGTCAACATTTACAGTGGTGCCCCGCAAGACAAACGCCTCGCAAGACGGAAAACCCGCTAGACTAAAGGGTTTTCCGTTTTGGAGGCGCTTCGCAAAACGAATTTCCCTGTGGGCTTGCTTCGCAAGACGAAAATGTATTGCGAGTTCCTGCGGGTTTTTTCCCCTCCCCCCCTTTTTCTAAGCCGCTAAGCCGCTTATCAGCTGATCCATTGATAAGCCGCTTAACAGCTGATCGCTAAAAGCCGCTAAACTGCTAATAGCGCTAATCCGCTAAGCTGTCAATGGGCTTGCTTCGCAAGACGAATAAACCGCTATACGAAGAGCCTCACGGAACGGATTAATTTCGTTTTGCGAGGCACCACTGTATTCTTGCCATCTCATTTTTGACCACCTCCAACTTACCCAGGTTCATGGTTCTTACATTCCAGTTTCCTATGCAATATTTTTCTTTACAGCATTGGACTTTCCTTTCGCTTCCAGGCATATCCGCAACTGAGCATCCTTTCGGCTTTGGCTCAGCCGCTTCATCAGCTCTGAATCTACTTTGACTTGTCCTCCACTCTTCCTCAGTAGCATGTTGGACACCTTCCAACCTGAGGGGCTCATCTTCCAGCATCGTAACTTTTATATGCCTGTTGTCTTTGTCCATGGAGTTTTCTTGGCAGGGATACTGGAGTGGCTTGCCGGTTCCTCCTCCAGGTGGATCACATTTGGTCAAAACTCTCCATTATGACCTGTCCATCTTGGGTGGCCCTGCTCAGCATAGTTCATAGCTTCTCTGAGTTATTCAAGCCCCTTCGCCACAGCAAGGCAGTGATCCATGAAGGGGTTTTGCGAGTTACAATAATCTAAATTTAATTTGCATGCCAAGCTAGCAAAGGAATCTCAAGTGACTGCATCTCAGGCTGCTTGACTGACATTTTTCATTTTTAAAAAAAATAATATTTATTTCTGTCAGGGAACTGCCATCGGAGAGACAGGTGGTGGACAGGCTCCAGGAGAATAGGAGAGAATCTGCAGCAGAAGAGGGAACCAGCAGGGGGAGTGCAGGAGTCACAGCGGAGGGGAGGCTCTGGGATGCTTCCAGTGAGAGTAGTGGAGAGGTAACGGGACCCCCGTTGGGAACTCCCACCCTTCGCCGGAAACTGTCACGCAGAGAGTCACGAAGGCGCATGTCTGTCAAACAGCTTTTATGTTGGCGTAAATTCCGTAGACGCCCACTGTCAGATTCTACCAGCGACTGACGGAGTCATGCTTTGGGGGCTCCGTTAGTGCATCGGTTTGGATGACCAGCCAAACCCCAGAGGGATCAAGCTTTTACGCACAAGCAGCTCATTATCCCATCACAGCAATCTGACAGACTTTGAAAGCAGCTTGTGCAAGCAGAAGGCATCATGAGCGAACCAGCCGGAACCGGAGGAGCAGGAGCTGGAGCTGGAGCAGGTCCAAGCCTGGAACAAAGGTACAGGGCGTTGGAGGTCCAGCTGGCACTGCAAACGGCGAGGCTCGAGGAGAGGAGGGCTCAAGATGCAGATAAGGGGAAGACCACCCCACTTGCCAGACGGGTGCCTGGACTGGTGCAGAAATTTGGGGGGGATCCCCGGAACTATCAAGCCTTTAGGACAGAGATGCAATATGCTCTCAATCTACTGTTTGATGACTTCCCCGACGAGAACTCTAGAGTGGCGTACGTGATTGGCCATCTAGAGGGAGGGGCGAGGGACTGGGTTCGGCCCCTGATGGCAGCCAATAATGAAATCTTAAAGGACACAATGAAGTTTTTCCGCGCCATGGACTTGATGTTTTCCAGCGAGATCGAGCAGGGAGTGGTGCGCAGGCAGTTAATGGCGTGTAAACAGGGGAGCCGATCTGTACGTGAGTACTGGACTGAGTTCACCATGCTGATTCATAGACTTGGGTGGGACCTTGCTAGTGAACCTATTCAAATGCTGTTTGAAGAAGGTCTCTCTCCGGCAGTGAAAGATGAACTTTCCCGGGCGCCTAGGGCGGAGTCTATGGATCAGCTGACTAAATCAGCGCTGTCCATTGGGGCACGCCAGGAAGCTAGAGCTATGGAAAAGCGGGAAGGAAAGGGGGAACGTTGGAAGGACTTCCGCATTCCAGAGATTCCGGAGCAGCCTTTCCCGCCAGCAGAGCCGATGGAACTTGGAACAGCGCGCACGCGCGCAGTTTCAAACACCAGTGAAGGGCGGAAGAAGGAGGGAAAGAGCGGCAAGAGATGCTATCTCTGCCAACAGCCAGGTCACTTTGCCAGAGTCTGTCCGCAAAGGAAGGAATGGCAAGGGATGGCGGGAACTGTTGGGGGGAAGGAGGAAGAAGAAATCACGGAGCAAGTAAAAGCCAACGCCTGGTTGCCAACATCAGGGCACAGCAGCCAGGCCAGGGAGTAATGAATGTGCCCACGCCGGAACCTCCAAGACCAGCGCTTGTGATAGAGGTGTTGCTGGAACTGGCAAACGGACACCCACTGAAGATAAAAGCGCTATTGGATTCAGGTAGCTCATGTAATTTCATGAGCAAAGAGTTTGCAGCTGCACACCAGATACAGACTATCCCATTGAGTAAGCCTTTGCAGGTTACCACGATTGATGGGAGGGAGCTGTTGGGAGGAGAAGTGAGCCAACAGACTGTACCAATGATAATGAGGGTGGCACGACACACCGAACTGATAGCGTTTAACGTAGCCACCTTGGGAGGAGCTCCTATTATCTTGGGTATGAGCTGGCTGGCGCTACACGATCCGCTAGTAGGCTGGCATCAGAGAGTGGTTTCCTTTGGATCAGCACATTGCCTAGAACACTGCAAGGAGGGAGAGGCTCAGGCAGGCGCCAGGGCCACTCTAGCAGGGATGGAAGTGATGGACAAGGGGAGGGTGCCACCACAATACGCTGACTTGCTTGACGTATTCAGCGAAAAAGAAGCAGATAAACTGCCCCCGCACAGACCCTTTGATTGTCAAATTACCTTACTCCCAGGAGCACAATTGCCAGTGGGCAAGCTGTATGCAATGTCAGACAGTGAGATGCAGGAGTTAAGGGAGTTCATTGACAAGAATCTCAAGCGAGGTTTCATCAGAGAGTCACAAGCGGTGGGGGGCAGCCCAGTGTTCTTTGTGGACAAAAAAAACACGGGCAAGCCCAGGCTTGTATGTGATTTCAGGGCCCTAAATGCAGTGTCAGAACCAGTGACTTTCCCTATGCCCAGAATTGATGACATTCTAACACGGGTGAGAAAAGGGAAAATTTTTACCAAGCTGGACCTTAGGGGGGCATATAACTTGATACGTGTGAGAAAGGGGGATGAGTGGAAGACCACTATGTTCACCCCCTTGGGGGCCTTTGAGTACACCGTTATGCCTTTCGGATTACAAGCGGGCTCCGCCTGTTTTCAATCATTCATGAATCACGTCCTGGGGCCACTGCTCTACAAGAACTGCGTAGCGTTCTTAGATGACGTCCTGGTGTACTCAGACAATGAGGAGCAGCATGTGCGAGATGTAAGAGAGGTACTGAGCAAGCTGCGAGAAAACCGGCTGTGGGTGAAACTGGAGAAGTGTCAGTTTCATACCAAGGAGGTGGAATTCCTGGGGTACCGGTTGTCTGACAAGGGATTGGCCATGGATCCCAGCAAGGTTCAAGCGGTACTGGAATGGAAAACACCAAAGACCAAGAAGGACGTGCAAAGGTTCCTGGGCTTCGGAAACTTCTATAGGAAGTTCATCAAAAACTTTGCCCATTTAACAGCGCCCATCACGGATTGTCTTAGTAGCAAAAAGAAATTTGTTTGGACGGGAGAAGCGCAGCAAGCGTTCGAACGCTTAAAGCAGGCGTTTGCGTCGGAAGAGCAACTTTTGCACGTGGATCTACAACAACCAATGAGAGTGGAGACTGACGCGTCAGACCGAGCGGTGGGGGCCGTTCTTCTCCAGCCGGGAAAAGATACGTCTGAATGGAGACCGTGTGCATTCTTCTCGCGGAAGTTGAACAAATCAGAGAGGAACTACACAGTGTACGACCGAGAACTGCTCGCCATTCATGAAGCATTCCGGAAATGGCGGCACTTGCTGATTGGGGCGCAGCACAAGGTTCAAGTCCGAACTGACCACAAAAATCTGGAATACTGGAGAACAGCCCGAGTGCTGAACCAGAGACAAGTGAGATGGGCCCAGGAGTTCTCCAAATTCCACTTTGAGATTCGTTACGAGAACGTGAGGGCGGACGCTCTTTCCAGGAAACCTGAGTACTTAGAGGGGGAGGGAGCGCCTGAGGCAAGGCATGTAATCCCTGAAGACCGCTGGGTGTGTGGGGCGGCATTGGTGGGGCAGAGGGAACTGATAGAGGGTACGGAGAACGATGAATACGCCCAAGAGAAACTCAGAGAGCTCCGGAGGACAGAGGAGAACACAGGGGGGTTCGAAGAAAAGAACGGGGCGTTGTATTACAAAGGGGCACTGTACATACCCGACGGGGAACTGAGGGGCAGAGTACTCAAGCAGTTGCATGACAGCCCCACAGCGGGACATTTTGGACAGCACAAAACCATGTGGTTGGTTACCAGGGAGTTTTGGTGGCCCAAGGTGAGGGAGGACGTACGGGAATATGTCAGGGGTTGCGACAGGTGCCAGCGAGCGAAAGGAGAGAGGGTGGCGCCAGCGGGGCTATTACAACCCTTACCCACGCCCGAAAGGCCATGGGAGGCAGTATCCATAGATTTTATGACGGACCTGCCAAAATCCAAAGGCAAAACAGCTGTCATGGTGGTGGTAGATCAATTAACCAAGATGTGTCATTTTATAGCTTGTTCACATGCAGTCACAGCGGAGGAAACCGCCAAGTTGTTTGTAGAACATATTTTCAAGTTGCATGGCGCCCCCTTGAGGGTTTTGAGCGACAGAGGGAAACAATTTACTTCCAGGTTCTGGAGGATACTTATGAGCTTACTGCACGTAGAACTCAATTTCTCAACTGCCCGGCACCCAGAAACCAATGGGCAAGCGGAAAGGGCAAATGGGGTTTTACAACAATACCTGAGGTGTTATGTAAAAGACAGAGAAAATGATTGGGTGGATAAGTTACCTCTAGCAGAATTTGCCTACAACAACGCGGAGAACGTGTCCACAGGGATGAGTCCCTTCCTGGCAAATTATGGGTGTCACCCCCGGGCATTCCCAGGAGAGGGAGGGGAGAGGTGGAGCGTGCCGGCGGCGGAATATTTTTTTGAAGAGATGGAGGCGATCCACCGTCAGCTTCAACTTAACTTAGAGAAAGCCAAGGAAGAATATAAGAAGCAAGCAGACAGAAATAGGAGGGAAGGTGAAACTATAAGGGTGGGGGACCGGGTGTGGTTGTCCACCCAAGGGCTACCGTTCAAGGGCGGGAGTAAGAAATTGAGGCCCAAAAGATTGGCACCCTTTGAGGTCATACAGCAGGTCAACCCAGTGGCATTCAAACTCAGGCTGCCCAGTCACATGAAATTACACCCAGTATTTCACAGGTCATTACTGTCGCCGTACCGAGAGGGACGTGAGTGGGGGGAGCGTGAGAGAGAGGCCACCCAAACGCCCGTGATAGAAGAGAGAGAGCGCGACATGAACGTGGCAGGAATCATTGATTCCAGGTGGAAGGGGAATCAGGTGGAATATCTGGTAGAATGGGAGGGGGAAGCAGAGTCGGAAAACACTTGGGTACCAGCAGAGGTAGTCAATGACGAGGTTTTAATAGAAACATTTCATCAGCGTTTCCCAAGAAAACCGCAACCCGTGGCTCGATTTAGAAGGGAACACTTTGGGACCACCGATGAGGAAGGAGAGTTTGAAGGGTTCCCAGAGTCAGGGGTGGGTGAAGATGCCGACTCCGACGAAGAAGAGGAAGACGGGGAGAGAGACGGTACGCCGTGGCTAGAAGTGTTAGAATCCTCGGACGACGAGGAGAGTTCCTTCAGGGGCTTTCCGCCCTCACCGCCAGTGGGAGAGGAGGCGGGAGGGGGTGAAGGGGGCCCTGGGGGGGAGGTGGATGTCAGGGAACTGCCATCGGAGAGACAGGTGGTGGACAGGCTCCAGGAGAATAGGAGAGAATCTGCAGCAGAAGAGGGAACCAGCAGGGGGAGTGCAGGAGTCACAGCGGAGGGGAGGCTCTGGGATGCTTCCAGTGAGAGTAGTGGAGAGGTAACGGGACCCCCGTTGGGAACTCCCACCCTTCGCCGGAAACTGTCACGCAGAGAGTCACGAAAGCGCATGTCTGTCAAACAGCTTTTATGTTGGCGTAAATTCCGTAGACGCCCACTGTCAGATTCTACCAGCGACTGACGGAGTCATGCTTTGGGGGCTCCGTTAGTGCATCGGTTTGGATGACCAGCCAAACCCCAGAGGGATCAAGCTTTTACGCACAAGCAGCTCATTATCCCATCACAATTTCTTTTAAACCTTACAAAAAAAAAAAAGAAAGAAAAAAAGAAAAAGAAAAAGAAAGAAAAAATAATACATTACAATATACACAACGCAACATTAACACATTAAACTAAACAGAACAGAACAAAAACAGTTTAAAAACATACATCATACCATTTCAATGTCTTATCCTTCATTCCCTTGTTTCCTCGACCTCCTCTCACCTCCCTTTTTGTATTCCAATTCTATTAATTGTTTCAGCAATTCCTTTCCATCTTTCTATATTTTCTGTCTTATAATTATCTTAACTTATTTTAACCTTATTTTCCATTAATACTATAATACTTATTTATACTTGACTCCTTATAACATTTCTACTAAAGCCATATAATTTCATTCCAACATTTTTCTAACACTCATTAATTTTACAATATTTCTATAAATAGACTTTAAACTTTTCCCAATATTCTTCCACCATCTCTTTTCCCTGGTCTCGGATTCTGCCAGTCATTTCCGTCAATTCCATATAGTCCATCAACCTGGTGATCTTCTGTCCGAGGCTCTTAACTCTTTTCCAAGTCCCTTCTGCATGTCTTCTTCATATTTATACATGCACTTTACTTTGTCTTCTGCTGATCTTATTCTTAATTTCCTTCCTTTGATGCTGAAGAGTAGATCTCGGGGAAGCTCCAACCTAGCAATGTTTTTATTTCTTCTCGACAGGTCAGCCAAATCTCCGTAGTTAAAACTAAAATCCAAAAGATGTTTCAGGACGTGTTTCAAAATTCCTCCAAATCTGAAGGTCCCCACAACTCCAATCTCCTCCTGACCCAGGTCCAGGTCCCAAAGGTCAGTAAATCCCTGCATGAGGGGATCTATCCAACTTTCCTTCTCCAGTCCAAGCAGGGCTCCAATCCTCAAAATCTGACTTTCTCTGAATTCACTCATAGAAGGCAACAACTTATAGTCATCAAATTGCCTCTGTAAGACTGGGGCTCTCTCCCTCTCCACTTGTATTACTTTAGGTTCAACAACAACAACTTTCTCCCTCGCGTTCTCCACAGTTTGCCATATCAAAATAGATTCCTGTGTCGATTCCTGAATAGTTTCTGTATAAATATTCACTTTTTGTCCAAAATTAGTCACTTTTTGACCCAAATTATCAATTTTAATAGTCATCACATCCATCTTCTTGTGAAGCTGTTCCAATGAATCACTTATTTTACAAAATGCAGTCACTAAGGCTTCTTCTGTCGACATTCTTAAACAATCCAAGGTCAATCCCTGGTTCTCACGATATTTTATCTTGCAGCTGGAGATCCCCCCAGATCAACTCCTGTAACAGCTTCAAAGCCTCCCTCTAGAGGGAAACAATTTCTATTTGTATCAATCCTTTTAGGCACAGTTCAAGCAATAAAATTAGTTTCAATTTTCAGTTACTTTTACTCCTTTTTAAACACAGAAGGAGACAATGGAAACAATGTATTTCTCTTATTTAACTAGCTGTCAACAACAATTAACTTTCCCAAAACATCGGTCTTGCTAGCAGCCCGTTTCCAGGTTCAGAGCGGTGGTAATTTAACTTTCTTCCCTCTCTCCTGCAGGCTTACGCGATCCAAAATTTCCCCCCTCTTCTCCTGCTTCCAAGGGAGGTTTAATAATTTTAGCCGACGGAAGTTTAATCCTTTACAGAGGACTTCCAAGACTTTAGCTTACAAGCTCTTTGCTTCAATCTATTTACAAAAGGGGAAGGCGGACTTCCTGTTTAGAGCTTCCCCATTTCGATGCCAAATTAAGACGTTTAAAAATCCAATTTTCCGTTCTACTCACGGGTAGTTGTTTAGAATCAAATTGTCCGCAGGAAAAAGTCAGCGCTCTCCGGCAACAGCAATGCGGCTTCACTCCGTGAAAAAAGTAATCAATTCGAAGCACCGCACCGCTCAACCCACGTCGTTCCGGATCCCCGAAACCGGGTCTCCCCGCGAGTAGGGGAGGCGCAAAAGGTGCCAGCCGAATCCCACGTTCACAGGCTTCTCCTGCCTGTGATTTTAGTGGGTCTCCGCCTTCACCGTGGTGGCCAGACCCTAATTTCCACGGAGCGAATTCCTCCCGATCAGAGGAATTCCGCCATTTTCCGGAGGCGTCAACCCGGAAGTTTGACTGACATTTTTCACAGGAGTTGAAGAATGGAGGCAGATTTCCATGAGAAAGTACTCATCCTTCATTAACACTGGTGTGTGTTTGTTTCCAGGGTGGATTCCTGCCCTCACACTCTCTCTCTGCCACAAGACACCCTCCCCCATTTCTCCACAGTCCCTAATTGTATTTTCTCGTTTTCCCCTTTTTGCGATCCTCCGCTGCCCCCTGCCGGCTGCTTTCTTCCCCTGCTGAAATGGAAATCAGGGGATTTCTAGGAAATTCTTCAAGGGACCAGTTGAAGCAAGTCACGGATTGCAAAAAAATGGTCAAGGTTCCCACATATGTCACAGCTTGGAATCGGTGCAAGTGGGTGTATGCCTACCTATGGTATGGAAAAGCGGAAATATATAAAACTTTTACAAATCACGTAATCAGAAAAAACCTATTTAGAGTATGGGGAAAGTATAAAAACTTATTAGAAAGGAAAACACCACTGTGGAGATCCCCAGTGGAAGCTACAACCAGGAAAAGAATAAATATGGATAAGCAGTGGTTACCTTACAGTGAAATTTTAGATCTTACAGGACAGGAACCAAAACTGAGAAATATCGAGGAATCAAGAGATCTGGTTATGGATTGGCTACAGGCTGTTAGGGAAATTCTGGAAGTGAGGATACTCGACAGTCCCAGCTGGTCGGGCAGAGTCCGTGGGTTCTCTCGGTCAGCAAAGGAAGGGGTCCCAGCCACAAACCGGAGCAAAACTTTGATCTAGACTTAGATCAAAGTTTATTGCGCAACAGGTTCAAACAACGGAATGAACCCCGAGAAAGGGGCATTGACTTTTTAAACTTCCCACCACATCCAATAATAATAATAATAATAATAATAATAATAATAATAATAATAATAATTTTTATTTATACCCCACCCTCCCTGGCCAGGGCCGGGCTCAGGGTGGCTAACACCAATAAAATCACATTAAAAACATAATAGGGGGGAAAGAGAGGGGGGAACAAAACAAATTTAAAATACAGGTTAAAATGCAATTTAAAATGCAGCCTCATTTTAAAGTAGTCGATAAATCAAGACCATAAGGGGAGGGAAACATAAGGGTCAGACTGAGTCCAAACCAAAGGCCAGGTGGAACAGCTCTGTCTTGCAGGCCCTGAGGAAAGATGTCAAGTCCCGCAGAGCCCTAGTCTCTTGTGACAGAGCGTTCCACCAAGTCGGGGCCAGTGCTGAAAAGGCCCTGGCTCTAGTTGAAACCAATCTAACCTCCTTGAGGCTCGGAACCCCCAAAGTGTTGTTATTTGTGGACCTTAAGGTCCTCCACGGGGCATACCAGGAGAGGCGGTCCCGTAGGTACGTGGGTCCTAGGCCGCATAGGGCTTTAAAGGTCAAAACCAGCACCTTAAACCTGACCCTGGACTCCACCGGGAGCCAGTGCAGTTCTCAGTGGGAGAACTTCCTCCCGGGATTGTGGACTTTCAGGGCAACCCTGCCTTGGTCACCCCCAACCAGACTCTGTCAGCAGGATCAGTCCCTCTCATCTCCTGCAGGAGAGTCACTACACCCCATCCCCTCAGCCCCTCTACCTCTTTCTCAGTTCCCCACTTTCTCTGTTTCCCCCTTCAGCTGCTTCTTCCTCCCCCTCCAGCCTGTTTCTCAACTCACTGCCCCAGGGCATCATGGGAGGCCCAGGGTGGAGCCCCAGAGAGCAGCAGCTGGTTGTCCTGGACCTGAAGCTCCATGAACCAGGCTGGAGAACTGGAACCTTGAAGGTATCAAGACAGAAAGAGGGTCTGGAGGAAACTGCCATTGCCACGGGGAGGGTCCGAATGCCCGCTGGAGCTCCTCATTCTCTGCCCAGCCTGAGGATGTTTGAGAAGACACCTCAGAGGTCACCTCTGGACCACTCTGGATCTCGTCAGGGGCAGTGTGGTTCTGGGGATGCAGGATGTGACCCAAGAGGGACACCTGGAGGGTCTGACTTTGATCCCTGCCCATTGGGGCTGATAAAATCTAGCAGGGAGTTGTTCAGTATAGATATCTTTTCCAAATGAGAGCAAGAGCATCGAGTGATGCTGCAGAATCACATGTCTTTCCAGTCTCTATACCTGCTTAAGGTACGTGACAGGTATGAGACTCGTTTATAATTCTATTTTGGGAATGATTCCTTTTCTTCTGTAGCTGCATTGTTTTAGACCAGGGGTCAGCAAACTTTATCAGCAGGGGGCCAGTCTACTGACCCTCAGACCTTGTGGGGGTCCGGACTATATTTTTTTTGGGGGGGGGGAATGAATATATTCCTATGCCCCACAAATAAACCAGAGATGTATTTTAAATAAAAGGACACATTCTACTCATGTAAAAGCACCAGGCAGGCCCCACAAATAACCCAGAGATGCATTTTAAATAAAAGCACACATTCTACCATAGCTGTCAACCTTCCCTTTTTTTGCGGGAAATTCCTTTACTCCAGTGCTGCTTCCCGCTGCTATCCCGGATTGTTAGATAGCCCGTAGTCTGTCCCCGGGACAGGTGAGGCTGCTGATCCCTTATTTTCGGGGCTCCCTGGAACAGGTGAGGCTGGTCCCTTTTTTTCAAATCTGAAAGTTGACAGCTATGCACTCTACTCATATAAAAGCATGCTGATTCCCATACCATCCGCGGGCCGGAATTAGAAGGTGATTGGGCCTGATCCAGTCCCCGGGCCTTAGTTTGCCTACCCCTGTTTTAGACTTTATGGATGTCCCACACTCATATTACAAAGTACTTGCGTCCTGTGCTATAAATCAAGCACTGATGCGAGTTGTTCTCCAATGTACTTCGCATCAATAAAAAAACTGGGAGCAGCGCAGGCAAACATTTTTCCTGAAAATGTCAGCCAAGAGTTTGAGAACAGCTGTGATGGAGGTTGTCTAAAGCGCAGTCGGCGGGCTCCCCCTGGCGGCGGAAGCGGGGAGCGCGGCCGCGTGGACGGGGGAAGGGAAGCGGCTGGATTTCCCCTTTCGAAAGCGAAAGTGGGCGCGGGTTCGAGCCCCCGCGAGCGCAGAAGAGCTCAGTTCCTCCCTGGGAGACCGGAGGGCAGGTAAGGCGGGCAGGGGAGAGGAAGGCCAGGGGGCTGGCGGGTGGGATACCCAGGATAAGGGCATCAAGGGGGGGCTGGGGGGGTGCATGAAGCGCGGGGGGTTTTCAATGCAAATCGGGGAGATGCTGCAAAAGAAGCTCTCGCGCAATGTTTGATTTCATCTTTTGGGAGGGGGGGCGGCGGGTTTACTTGATGTAGAATAACTGGTAGTCCCTGAGATCGGATCGGATCCGTGTCTTTCCAACTGCGTTCAACTGCCAAGGCATTTGTGATCCTAGGTACAACTGTGTTGTTGCTGTTGTTGTTGTTGTTGTTGTTGTTGTTGTTGTAGTACAACAACTGTATTATTATTATTGTTGGTGGTGGTGTTCAATTCATATCCCACTCATCTGGCTGGGTTTCCCAAGCCACTCTGGGCAGCTTGCAACATATTTAAAAACACAATGAAACCTCAAACATATATAAAAAAAATCCTATACAAGCAACAAACAAACCAATAAACCAATAGCAACCAATAACAACAACAATAACAAGAATAAAAAGTTTACAGTTCTGCTCAAAATAACCACCAACCCCAAGTAAACATTTGACCAACACCAACCTGACAAAAACAAAACAGAGGAAAACGTTTTAAACATTTTAACCAGTTGCCCCAACCCAGCAACGTCCCAGTGCCCTCCCAGGAGCCTCTTTTAGCTGCTCAAGGTGAGTCTGGGCTCCGCCCCCTAGGCCAGGTGGAAATGGGCCTTGCACCAGGGAGCAGGTCTCTCCGTTCCAGCACTCCTGGCAACAGCAACGTGTGGGTTAGGCTGCTGAGATTCTCCCTGCACAAACTCTCTCTCACACTTCAGACTCTTAATTACACCTGGCCATTCCTTCTCTCCCCAGACTCGGCCGCCATGATGCTGCCTGCCCCCTTGAAGCTGGCCGTCCCTCTCATCCTGTGCGACATGGTCCTTCTCCCCTTGCTAGATCTCCAGCGCTCCGCCTTGGCCTCCCTGGGGGTCCCTGCAGCCTGGCTGGAGGCGGCTCTGCGCCTGCTGGTTCTCTGTGGGGCCCGGGGGCTCCTCTCCCTGGCCTGGCCCTCCCAGATGCCCCTCGCAGGCCTGGCTGCTGTGAGCCTGCTGCAGCCCCTCTATCTCGCCGTGGGGCGCTGCTTTGGAGACCCTCCGTTCCTGCTGTCGTCAGCCCCTCGGTCCTGGCTCCTGCTGGGCTATGGGGCAGTGGTTCTGGCCCACTTCATCTGGGACGTCCTGGGGCAAAGGGAGGAGGAGGAGGAGGAGGAGAACAAGGGAGGAGAAGACAAGGCCACCCTCTGGAAGCTGGTGAAGCTCTTCCGCCCAGATGTGTCCTACCTCGCAGGGGCGTTTTTCTTCCTTACCACGGCTGTGCTTTGTGAGTAGGGTTGGTTTGCATGTGTGTGTGAGAGAGAAGTGGGAAGTGAGAGAGATACATACAGTGGTACCTCGGGTTACATGCGCTTCATGTTACAGACTCCGCTAATCCAGAAATAGTACCTCGGGTTAAGAACTTTGCTTCAGGATGGGAACAGAAATTGTGCTCCGGCAGCGCAGTGGCAGCGGGAGGCCCCATTAGCTAAAGTGGTGCTTCAGGTTAAGAACAGTTTCAGGTTCAGAACGGACCTCCGGAACAAATTAAGTACTTAACCTGAGGTACCACTGTACATATTATTTGGAAATAGAAGACCGTATGTTTGGTACACCTCCTTTCCACACAGGCTGTAAAAGCTTTATTGCCAGTGAAATGTAAATAATGGCCTTGAGAGGTTATAACTCAATAACAAAGACTGAACATGGAAAGGAAATAATCTGGTTTATGTACAGAAAGGAAGAGTCTCCGCTCAAAAGGTTCGCACAAACAGGCAGAGGCTGGAAACTGAGGGATAATTCAGGGTGGAAAGAAGAATGAAAGATTTAAATTACTATAACCTCACTCGTCGTTATTTGATATCATTTTGTTTTATCTACATGCATGAGTTGGTAAAGGGACAGCTGAGGAATGAGGAGTTTGCCGGAAAATTGATGTTAATTAGAGCAGGGCTGCCATGCGTCTGGAATTTCCAGGACACAGCCGGGATTTGGCCGATTTAGGAAGGATAGATTTTGGCAAATTTCCTTTAAAATAGGTTTTTTGTGTGTGATTTTGCTCAACAACTTTTGCAATATGGGAACCCTAAATTAGAGATAAATCTGTAAAATAAATAACATGTAGAAGGGGAAGAAATGGAATATATCTAAGAGTGTGGGAAACCCATTTTTAGAAAAAAAAATGTATTAAATTAAGTTTATAGTGGTACCTTGGGTTACATAAACTTCAGGTTACATATGCTTCAGGTTACACACTCCGCCAACCCAGAAATAGTGCTTCAGGTTAAGAACTTTGCTTCAGGATAAGAACAGAAATCGGGCTCCAGCGGTGTGGCAGCAGCAGGAGGCCCCATTAGCTAAAGTGGTACCTCAGGTTAAGAACAGTTTCAGGTTAAGAACGGACCTCCGGAACGAATTAAGTAGTTAACCTGAGGTACCACTGTACTTTGGTTTTGATGTGTTATAAGTTTGAAAACAAATAAAAATTAATTAGCTCAATTTCAGATGGAGCCATGCCCCCCACCTGAAATCTTGGAGAAGGTCTGCCTGTCTGTGCAGGGAGGTGTCAACAGGGTGAATGGTCTCTTCCTGTTTCCAAAGAGTCCCCCCTCCCTATTTTCAAAGCGCAAACTCTCTGCAGGTGAAACCTTCATCCCTTACTACACGGGAAGCTTGATTGACATCTTGGGCAAGAAGTACGACTCAGATGCCTTCACGTCCGCCATCTTCTTCATGTGCCTGGTGTCGCTCGGAAGGTGGGTTTCTTCCTGACAACACCCCCTGCCCAAAAAACAAAGGAGCCCTGGCTCGGCTGGGGTGTGTGCAATCTTCTCATAATCTGGGGAGTTAAATTATTTCTTTGGAATTAAATTGAATTCAGAAAGCAGTTCGGGGGGGGGAGGGGGTGCTTGGAGAACTGCTTTCTACTGCAAAGGAAAGCCCCCACGTTTCCAGAATGTGACTCAAAAAGGTGATCACATCTTGGGGGGTGCCCCAGAAACTCCGATTTTGCCATTTTGATTCCTACCCTCCAGAGTGGGACTCACACATTCACAGTTTCCTTTTGTAGAGCAGTCTCCATTTCTGTTCCAGCTCGCTGTCTGCCGGCGCACGCGGGGGACTCTTCACGATGTCCTCTTCCCGGGCCATCATCCGGATCCGAAGCTGCCTCTTCTCTTCTCTCGTCCGGCAAGACCTGGCGTTCTTCCAGGAGGTGAAAACAGGTGAGAGCCCCCTAGCTCCAAAGCCTGGCCTGCCTTTGAGTCCAGCTCCCTGAGTGTCCTCTAGTCATAGCTGCCAACTTTTCCCTTTTTTAAAGGGAAATTCCCTTATTCCAAATAGGATTCCTCGCAATAAAAGGGAAAAGTTGGCAGCTATGCCTCTAGTGCACGTACAGAGCGCTTGTGGTGGTTCCTCCATGCAACACTTCTGTTATGACCGGGCCTTAAATATTCCCATTTTATGGGTTGCATAACTGAGGCTCCATGAGGAATGCCAAGATGTGAGGCTTTCCAGGATTTGAACTTGGGTCTCCCAAGATCCTGCTTCGCCACTCAAGTGGGCAACTCTTTTCATGTTTGTTTTTGCTGCCGAGTTCAGAGGTAAGGAATATCCTGGTGCCCTCCGGATATTATGGGACCCCCAACTCCCATCATCCCTAGCCAGCATGCCCAGTGGGCAGGGATGATGGGAGTTCTAGTTCATCAAGAGCGTCTTCTTTCCTTCATCTGTTCATCAAAGGACTTGATTCATCTATCGGTCGTTCTCTCCATCCCTCCATCTGCTAATCCACCAACTATTTCTCCTTTCCATCCTTTTCTTAGAAAAGTGTTTTTCTTTTCATTTTTTCATGCACAGAAAGCAATAGTCACAACAATCAACAATAGAGAGAAATAGGAGTTTCTTCCTGTCCTTGCAAGATGTTCTGTCTTTCTTTCCCCCAGTTGTTGCTGTTATCCGTCTTGCCTCGGGCAGAGCTTTTTTATTTTTTAAAAAATATTTTTTATTAGAATGCGCTTTTGATCCCTCCAGTCTCCCGTCTCTGAGCGGCCTCTCCTTTCGCCCCGCAGGAGACCTGACCTCCCGCCTCTCCAGAGACACCACCATGATGAGCGACTGGGTGCCTCTCAACGCCAACATCTTCCTCCGCATCCTGATCAAGGTCTGTGGGCTCTGCGCCTTCATGCTTGGCCTCTCGTGGCGCCTGACGTTGCTCACCCTCGTTGAGGTGCCAGTCATGCTGGCGGCCCAGAAGGTCTACGATGCCCGCTACAAGGTGAGGGGGCCCTTGAGGGCAGGCGGGGGGAGACTGGGAGCTGCGAGTTCAAGAAACGAAAGGGGAGCTTCTTGCCAGGGATTGCTGTTCCCTGTTTTCCAAACCTTTGAGAGAAATATTAAAGGCAATTCCCAGAATTCTTTTGGGGAAGCCAGGACTGCTGTAAGGGTGCTTTATAAATATATGGTGTGGATGTGAGAAGTGGGAATAGATAGACATAACATTCTACAAGGACAGGAAGGAATACCACAAACAGAATAACTGACACAAGCAGGAGGAAGAGGGATATATAGTTTGAATGCTTCACCTATGGGTTTATAAATCATTTAATGTGTCAAGACGAGTGGATGTCGTTAATATTGCAGTTGTTGAATAAGGGATTGTTATTTTGACTAGAGTGTAATTGAGATGGATAAGATTTTGGAATGCAGAAACAAAGCAAATCATCAAACCCATCAATTGGGAGGCCACCTACCGGTAAATCATATAATTTGGCACCTGTATGATTGGGATTAGTGCTTGTATTGTATTAAAAGACGCCTTCTCCTTGGGAGAAAAGCAATGACAAACCTAGACAGCATCTTAAAAAGCAGAGACATCACCTTGCCAACAAAGGTCCGTATAGTTCAAGCTATGGTTTTCCCAGTAGTGATGTATGGAAGTGAGAGCTGGACCATCAAGAAGGCCGATCGCCGAAGAATGGATGCTTTTGAATTATGGTGCTGGAGGAGACCCTTGAGAGTCCCATGGACTGCAAGAAGATCAAACCTCTCCATTCTGAAGGAAATCAGCCCTGAGTGCTCACTGGAAGGACAGATCCTGAAGCTGAGGCTCCAAGACTTTGGCCACCTCATAAGAAGAGAAGACTCCTTGGAAAAGACCCTGATGTTGGGAAAGATGGAGGGCACAAGGCGAAGGGGACGACAGAGGATGAGATGGTTGGACAGTGTTCTCGAAGCTACCAGCATGAGTTTGACCAAACTGCGGGAGGCAGTGGAAGACAGGAGTGCCTGGCGTGCTCTGGTCCAGGGGGTCACGAAGAGTCGGACACGACTAAACGACTAAACAACAACAACAACTTGTATTATAATTTGGCAATGTTATAATGAGGCTACCACTGGATTATGGTAATTGAAAACTAATAAAAATTATTGTTAAAAAAAAAGAGAAGTGATCGTACCCAAGGAGTTATGGTCGATTTGCTGGTCTCTTTGGATTTGGTAATGTTGTGGACCAGAGATAAGGAGCCTGGTGCCTTCTAGAGACTGTTGGACTACAACTCCCATCAGCCCCAACCAGCAGGGCCAATGGTCAAGGATGCTGGGAGTTGTAGTCTGTTGAACCCTGCTGTCAATCAGTCATGTTAAGGTAAGCTAAAGCACACACCCCTAAAGGAATCCTGGGAAGTGTAGTTTGTTAGGGGTGAGGGATAAACTACAGTTCCCAATGTTCTTTTGGGAGGGGGGAAATGGGCTTTGAACATTCTTTAAAGGAATGGTGGGCATGTAGTCTGAAGTAATGGGATCTTGCAGCCAAACCCAGTGGTCTGCCCCCCTCTGGCATTTAGCGCAGACTCCTAAACTCTCCCCTTTGCCATTTCTTTTCCTTTCTGCAGGTTCTTCTGCAGGCGATCCAGGATTCCCTGGCACGTTCTGGGGAGGTGGTGCGGGAGACGGTCTCCTCCGTGGAGACGGTGCGCAGTTTCGCCACCGAGGAGGAGGAGTCTGAGCGCTACGATGCGGCCTTGGCCGAGACCCACCGGCTGAAGGACCGGAGAGATTGGGAGAGGGCCGTCTACTTGCTCCTCAGACGGGTGAGTCCTTGGGGTCTTGTGTAGGGGAGAGGCTTGGGGGGGTCAGAAAGGGGACAAGCATCCTCCCAAGGAGAGCTGTGGCAGGAGAGCTTTCTGGAAATGGCACCCCTTTCTTTCGTTCTTCCATTGACCAATCAGCTTGGCATCCCGGGCAGCTTTTTCAAGGTCACTGTTCACGTGGGAATATCGAGCGTTGGTGGTGTTATGTATTCAGTGGTCTGTGTTTGCCTGAGCTTGGGTCTGGACTAAGGATTCTGAGCTCCTGTGTTCGGATTCGATACATGATATCCAATCACAGAACGTTTCAGGATTTGGGCCTCTGCCATTGGGCCTTAAACTCTGAGTCATGATTTGCAGCTTAGAAGTATAGACAGCCAATCATGGTGGGAGTGGGCCAGGCCTTCAGAAATGTATATAAGCAGTTGTTTTGCCCCTGTGGTCCCGTTCTGTTAGTTTAATAAAGGTTCTTGCTGTTATCACAGTGTCTTGCCTCATAGGAATCCACCTATACTTCAGGTCGCTTGTACAGTGGTACCTCGGGTTACATACGCTTCAGTTACACACTCTGTTAACCCAGAAATAGTGCTTCAGTTTAAGAACTTTGCTTCAGGATGAGAACAGAAATCGTGCTCTGGCGGCGCGGCAGCAGCAGGAGGCACCATTAGCTAAAGTGGTGCTTCAGGTTAAGAACAGTTTCAGGTTAAGAACGGACCTCCGGAACGAATTAAGTACTTAACCTGAGGTACCACTGTAGTGTCTTCATACTGGCCAGTTTGTTTATGGATGTACAGGGTGAGGAGGTATGGCAGGGGGCAGAATCAGGCCCACAGGCAGGCATGGGGAATTCAACATCCTACAATCCCCTCTCATATACCTAAAAAGGTAAAGGGACCCCTGACCATTAGGTCCAGTCGTGGCCGACTCTGGGGTTGTGGCGCTCATCTCGCTTTATTGGCCAAGGGAGCCAGCATACAGCTTCTGGGTCATGTGGCCAGCATGACTAAGCCACTTCTGGCAAACCAGAGCAGCGCACGGAAACGCCGTTTACCTTCCCACCGGAGCGGTACCTATTTATCAACTTGCACTTTGACGTGCTTTCGAACTGCTAGGTTGGCAGGAGCAGGGACCGAGGAACGGGAGCTCACCCCGTCGCGGGGATTCGAACCGCTGACCTTCTGATCGGCAAGTCCAAGGCTCAGTGGTTTAGACCACAGCGCCACCCGCGTCTCTTCTTATATACCTACCAGTGGGATAAATTAGGCTGGTAGGTGAAAGGGTCTTTGTACTGGTGACCCCGCAGACGTGGGATGCTCTTCTAGGTGGGGGGCACATGGCCCCCTTTCTTCCAGACCTTTAAGTGCACTCTGAAGACCTCCCTGCTCTGTGGTGTTTTTCCTTTAAAAACTTTTAAAACTGAGCATTGCTTGCCAAAAGGCCTTCATTGGGTTGGACAGTGGAGTTCTCTTTCATAGCCCAACCGGAAGCTCCAAAATAGAAATGAGGACAGGGGAAATAACAAAGAACTTTCCAAAAGGATACAGGCCTATTTAATTCTGATTTAAACTGGGTGCATCTTTGACTCTTGGAGAACCTGGGAGGGAGGGAAAAATCTGTCAACGTCCATTCTCCCGGTTTCTCTCTTTTTGCAATCTTAAATTCTGTTCTTCACATTTCTGCAGCGGTTTGTGAGTTTTCTTTTTTAGAAACACACATGAGCATTTCATTTCAGAGTGGCTTTCTCCTAATAAACATATGCAGTTTCAAGTAATGGGCACATTTCTGCAAGCATTTCCTCTTAATACACATTCCTTGGCTGGAGCAGTGCATTGCCAAATTTGGAGAAGTCTAAATTTCAAAGTCTGCCTGTCTTTAGGTTTTTTGTCTCATTTTGGGAAAGTGCAGATTTGATAGATTCAGAGACCAACTGAATTGAATTTCATCCTTGGAGGGGAAAGGGGTGAGCAGAACAGCCAAGCCGTCAAACGTGGCTACTAGGGTGGCTGCCGGTCCTCAAGATCTTCCCCCGAATTTCTCTCTCTAGCTCCTGCAGCTGAGTCTGAAACTGATCATGCTTCACTCTGGGTACCAGCAGATCCGTTCTGGCCTCATGACCCAAGGGAACTTGTTCTCCTTCATTCTCTACCAGATGGACTTCGGGGACTACATAGAGGTGGGTGAAAATCCGCAACGGGAGGCTGCAACAGTGCTGGCATTCCAGCCTTGAATGGCATTCTGGCTATTCCGCAATTGGAGTCACGCCTTCAGCTTTTTAAATGGGTGTGATGCTCCTGCCCTTCCCTTCATTCTCCACATACTGTGTCCATCTTCTGCTTCTACATCCTTCAAGGAACTGCCTTATATTGAGTCAGACCACTGGTCCATTGGGTTCAGCATTAACCAGTGGCAGCTCTGTAGGTTTGCTGCCTCAGGTGGCAAAATGTCTTGAGCTGCTGGCAACTCCCATTTTGGCCTTGAAGGGCCAGGGCCAAGCTGGTGTTGAGGTCTTCTTCGCTGGCGATCCCTCACAGCCGAGTAAGATTGTCTTCCATAACCCTGGTCTTAACAGTGAGTTTGTAGGTTTCTGGGCGGGAGTTGATCATGGTGAGGGTTTGCCAAATGTGCCTTCCTTTTAGCTAGTTTCTCCCTTTCGTCCTGAATTTGAGCATCTTCAAAATCCATGACATCTTTGGTAAAGGCTGTTCTCCAACTGGCGCATTCACAGGCCAGTGTTTCCCATTTGTCGGTGTTTATACTTCATTTTTTGAAATTTACCTTGAGAGCGTCCTTAAACCTTATCAGAGCTCTGCATATTCCCTTTCAATTATACGACACGGGTTTGCTTTGCTGGCTTCTCTCCCCTCTTTTTTTCTTTTTAAAATTCCTCTTTTCGAAGGCAAGGTTGTTTTATGTGTTCTGGCAACCCCAGGAATTTGCACCATAGAACTTTGTGAACCCAGCGTTGTAAATTTGTTTTAACAAAGCCTTGCATTCCTCACCCTGATTTCCTGTTGGCTATATCTCCACATTTTGAAAACTGATTTTAAAACTTATTTTAAGGACTTTTAACCTTCAAAACCTCTGAATCTCTTACAATCCTTTTTAATTCCTTTGACCCCCTATATTTTAAACAAACTGAAAGAGAGGGGAAATTGCTGTTGCTGAAGAGACTACGTTGAAAGAACGTCCTGTTTGGTTTTTATCTTTTTACCCTCCTATTACCTCCCTGTCCACAAAGTAGCTGTAGATAAATCTGGACTGGATGAGACTGTGGATTTGGGTCTCCACCAATTGATCTGAGAAGTATACTTATTTATCAGTATATTCCTGATACATGCAGAATTCCAGAAATGAGAAGAGCAAAAAGACCCAGGTGTCCCGATACAGATAGAGATTCACGGTCTTTAATTCTCAAGCAGAGTAACTTGGACAATTATTTTCTGCCTCTTAAAGAGTCCATATCACCACCAAAAATAAATAAATCCCTTTTTCTCTCCGCAGAGGAGACACTCCCTGAATTTAAGAGAAGGATAAAGCGAATACTCCCCTAATTGTGGGATTGTGAAATAAGTTTAGCATATTGACAAACCTCCTTGTCTTGCTCTTCTTTCGCCCCTCACAGACCCTGATGTACATATACGGAGATGCGCTCAGCAATGTGGGAGCGGCAGAAAAAGTGTTTGACTACCTGCACCGGGAACCGTCCGTTCGCACTGAGGGGACGCTGGCCCCCGACTTCCTCCGAGGTCACGTCTCCTTCAGGAACGTCTCCTTCTGCTATCCTTCCCGCCCTGATCTTCAGGTCTTAAAGGTACATGGCCAAGAGTCTGGTCCCCTGAGGATGTTGGAGCAGAGAATCTCGGCTCAGTGGTGCTGGGAGGCAGTTTGAGATTCTGGACTTTATGGCCTTATGGGGAGGCCTGTCTCTTTAAGTGAGAACGGGGACCCCCTTGACCGACCTCCCAATGCAGTGGGCCAGCCATTTGGGCCAAAGGTTCAAAGCAGCATCATACCACTTTAAACAGTCCTGGCTTACCCCAAAGCATCCTGGGAACTGTAGTTTGCTAAGAGTTCTGAGGGTGGTTGGGAGACCCCTTATTCCCCTCAGGGAGCTACATTTCCCAGAGTTCCCCGTGGTGAGGGATGGCTTGTTAAAACCACGCTGGGAATTTTAGAACGGTCTTTCAAACCCCATCTAGGTTTATAGCTGTCTGGTGGCTGTGAGTTCCATAGGTGAATCACAGCCCCAGTTTTTTCTCCTTTCCTTGCTCCTCCTGTGCAGAACGTCTCCTTTGAGCTCCGTCCCAGGGAGGTGGTGGCGCTTGTGGGTCTCAACGGCAGTGGGAAGAGCACCTGCGTGGCACTGCTGGAGCGCTTCTATGAGCCCCAGTCTGGGGAGATCTTGCTGGACGGGGTCCCGATCCGGGATTATGAGCACAAGTACCTGCACAGCAAGGTGAGCAGGGAGCCCACAAAGTGTGGCTGACATCAAACTCCTGTTTCCCCTTCATTATTTATTATTTATTTTATTTATTGAATTTATATACCGCCGTGTGTCCTCGGGTCTCAGGGTGGTTTACAGAATACAGTCATACCTCGGGTTACAGACGCTTCAGGTTGTGTTTTTTTGGATTAGGGATGTGGTCGCACATCAACAGAAGCGCTGAATTGCAACCCACGCAGATCATGTTTGCAACCCGAGCGTCCACTGTAAAATCATAATATAAAAAACACAAAATCCATAATCCATTCTTTCTTATGGAATATGCAGAAATGGCGAAACTCTACTGGAAGAAAAAGAAATCAAGATAACAAGTTTTTTTAATAAAAGAATGGAAATGGTTTATTAAATATTTACAGATAAATTGTAAACAGATAAAAACAGTGGCAGGATTAAAGAGGGGGAAGAAAGTCAAGTTTTAAAATGTCATAATGATTGTAAAATCAGTGAAATGTATATATCTGAAAAGTATAAATGATTTTTTAAAAATCCATAATCCAAATAAAAACAACAGCCCAATAAACCCCCCCCCCAAACCTACATTTTAAAAGGACATAGGCTCCCAAATTATTCATTTCTCACAAGATTTATATACCACTTATTTGTAATAAAACCTCAAAGCAGTTAGCAAGAAGAAACAATTTAAAAAGTTGAAAAAGTTGAAAACAACTATTTACAGCATTGAAAAATAATTAAAATCAACCATAAGCTAAACAAACAAACAAAACCCAGGTTGAGACACTTGTTAGTGTTCCCCAAATTTTGATAGGGTTGCCTGAACATGTATGTTTTAGCAGCCGCTGAAAAGAATACGGCAAAAGCACCTGCCTGATGTCAATTGGCAGGGAGTTCCAAAGGATTTTGGGGATGCTAGAGAGTTGTCAGTGCCAAGGGGAAGGCGGTTCTGTTTTTCACAAAACAGGAAGCATATTTTGCAAAAGAGGAAACGACAGGGTGTGGCTGAGCACTGGAGAGGAAATGTGGGTTGCAAAAGGCCGTGCCCACTGAGATTTCGTGATACACAAACACTTCCCAGCCTGGTACTTAAGCTGTAAATTGTGGTGTTTTTTTCCAGGGGAGGGTGACCAGAGACGAGTTCCCATAAGGAGATGCTTGCAAGGAATAATTGTGGCTGTTGAGCCTTGAGAAGGGATGGTTCAGAGGGGATATGAGAGCCTCCTTCAGATATTTGAAGGGATGGAAGGGCCTGCCCCTTCCTGTTCTCTCAGTTTCTCATCTTTCCAACTTTAATTTAGTTCTGTACATTAATGCAGCAATTTGTGGGTTTTGCTTTTAAAAATCTGCACGAAAATTTTTCAATATTTCAGTGCAAATCTCTCCTAATGAACATGTAATTGTCTGCAGATTTGACTAATGCACACATTTTTGCAAGCAATTTCTCCCAATAAAAAAGCATTTTTGTAGGCTGTTTTCACTAACATCTTCATTTCTTATGCACATTTTTGAAATGTTTTGGGTTTGAAAACAGGGTTGCAAAATTCAGAGAATTGTGAATGTTGAAGGTTCACCTGTGTTTCAGTTCTCTTATTGTTTGAGAAGGTGCAAATATGGTGGAGTGTGCTTCAAATGCAAAATGAATCCCAATTTCTCTCTAGTCGTTGCACTTCATTCTGCCTGCAGGTGGCGCTGGTGGGACAGGAGCCGGTCCTCTTCTCTGGCTCCATATGGGACAATATCGCCTATGGGGTGCAGGATTGCAGCCAGGAAGAGGTGGCGGCTGCAGCAAGAGAAGCCAACGCCTTAGGCTTCATCAATGAGCTGGAAGGAGGGTTCGCTGCAGGTGGGTGAAACCTCTTTCCTCCCGTCTCCTTTTGCCAGAGGCAGAACTCCACTCTCCTTCCAGAAAAGGCAGCTGGCCTGATTCTTACCCTCTCTGAGATAACATGAATTTCTGTGGCCCACTGAATTCCTCCAGGAAAATTGGTGGGGCTCCAGTCTCTTGTGACGAGTGAGAATTCCCGTCTCTGAGCCTCAGCTCCTCTTGTCACTGTGCCTGACCCTCCACCCAACTGCTCACTCCATCCCATCAAATGAACCCAGGAGTTCGGGATCCTCCTTTACCTGCGACTCGCCTTTTGCACACCTGCCACCACTCCCACTCCTCTGGCAACCAGGCTTTCTTTTTCCCTCTTCCCACCCCTTCTCTCTTGTTCTTGCCTTCCTGCAGATGTCGGGGAGAAGGGAGGCCAGCTGTCCGCAGGGCAGAAGCAGCGTCTGGCCATCGCCCGGGCCCTGATCCGGAACCCCAAGGTCTTGGTGCTGGATGAGGCCACAAGTGCTCTGGATGTGGAGAGCGAAGCTGCCGTGAGTGTCAGGGCAGGGGAGGAATTGTGGGACTTGGTTGACATGAGAAGCATTAGCCATGAGTGGGTGTGGCGGTTTTATATTATTGTTATTTATAATATTAATAAGCGGACTTGCATTTTCCAGTGCCAGGCAGCTTTTAGTAAAATGCTCACTGGGGACCAGACCAACTTGCCCTTTCAGTTTTTTCCATCATTTCCCCCCAGTTTGGCCAAGCTTAGGATGAGAAAATTATATTGACAGGGAACTTTTTAAAGTTTGATGTTTTATTGTGGTTTTAATATTCTGTTGGGAGCCGCCCAGAGTGGCTGAGGAAACCCAGCTGGATGGGCAGGGTATAAAGAATAAATTATTATGATTATGATGATTAGTGTGTATCCTGGACTGCATGCTATTCTGACACCCAAATGCTCCCTTTGCTCTGTCCCAGCGCCTGCCGATCCAGCAGTTCGAAAGCACACAAGTGCAAGTAAATAAATAGGTACCGCTCCGGCGGGAAGGTAAACAGCGTTTCCATGCGCTCTGGTTTCCATCACGGTGGTCTGCTGCCCCAGAAGCGGTTTAGTCCTGCTGGCCACATGACCCAGGAAGCTGTCTGTGGACAAACGCTGGCTCCCTCGGCCTGAAGCGAGATGAGCGCCACAACCCCCGAGTCACCGTTGACTGGACTTAACCATCCAGGGGTTCTTTGCCTTTACCTATGTTATTGATATTTATAATATTAATAAATGGACTTGCATTTTCCAGTGCTAGTCAACTTTTAGACCTTATCCTTTCAGTTTTTCCCATCATTATTTTTCCAGTTTGGCCAACCTTAGGATGACAAAATTATATCTATCCTGAGCCACATGCTATTCTGCCACCCAAATGCTGGGCTACCTAACATGGGCAGGGTAATAATAATAATAATTAATATGGAGCACTCCATGCTCTATATCCTTGTGTGGGAAAACAGCAGGATTCATAATGCTTACAAACATCTTTCTCAGTCTCTCTCTTACACACACACAGCCAGTGGTTAGTGTGTTAGACTGGGCCCTGGGTTCAAATCCCCACTCAGCCTTGAAGCTCACTGGGTGACCTTGAGCCCATCCCTGCCTCTCAGCCTAGGCTACCTCGCAGGGTTGTGAGGAAGAGCCCCATATACGTCACCTTGAGCTTGGAGGAGGGCTGGGATATAAACCTAATAAATAAATAAAATAAATCTAAGAGGGGTTTTCTGGCTTCTTCCCCTAGATCCAGCAGTCACTGATGAGCGGCCAGGCCAGGGCGGTGCTGGTGATCGCTCACCGGATGCAGACGGTGGAAAACGCGAACAGGATCGTCGTCCTGGAGGGTGGGGAGGTTGTGGAGGAGGGGACGCACTCTGAGCTGATGAGCCGGAGGGGCCCCTATTATCGCCTGGTGCAAAGGAGCCAGGCTGAGTGACTTCCGCACAGGCTAACTGGTCTTCTGGGATCCCCCTCTCGAGGTGGTCGTGTGTGTGGCATAACTGCGTTTAGAAGGGGGTCTCTGTGCCTTCTGCTGAATGGGACCTTGGGCCACAGCCCCAAAGTCCTGCCATGACAGGGCTACTAGGAGACTCACATAATTGGCTGATCCTTTCCAAGTGCAGCCTTCTACTCAGAAGTAAGCCCTACTGAGTTCAATAGGGCTTACTCCCAGGTAAGCGGATGGAGAATTTCATCTCGAGTTGCTTAAAATATGGGGTCTGGCTTCTTTCCCAATCCTGTCTCTTGGTCCCGTATGTCTTAAGTGTTTCTGAGTATGTCGCAAAAATATCTTAAGGCACTTTTGGTCTCTTGCTGTTGATTGTCCAGGACTATGATGGCATGAAAGCGGCGTTTTGTAGAATAAAATGTGTGCACATAACTCTTTGAAGTTTGAAATTTTGTGTCTCTGGGGGGCTGCAGAATGGTGCTTCTTCTAGGGTATGGGAACACAAGAGGCTGCTAGATAAGGCCAAAGGGAGCCCCACTAGTCCAGGGCTACACAAGATCTGCGTGCTTGAGGGACACATTGGCTCAACTTGAAGCGTATTTAACCCGAGGTATGACTGTATTCCCAACCCTCCTTTATTCCATCCTGGAACCAAAGGCGGCATCCAGGTGGTCCCCAATCCAGGCACTGAGCAGACTTCAGACCCTCTTGGCGTCATGTAACTTAATCCCACACCTGCTAAACCACAGATTTTGTCCCCATCTCACTTTGGACTCTAGTTCTTCAGTCACGTTGCACAGGGAAGACCAATTATTGGCTCCTCCCTGCCAGAGTCTGTAAAAATTCTCTGGAACTTCAAAATCTCTGGAACTTCTGTGATAAGAAGGAAAGAACCACTGAAGACAAAGGGAGGGCACCCTTGTTTATTTCAGTCAAATGGATATTACAAAAGGAAGAATAGTATAAATTACATCCAGTGTCTTCAAAGCAAGGTGCAGCAAATCCATTGAGGCCTAAGAGAGTTAGTGCATTCTTATTTCTAGGAAAGACTCTCCTTAAGGAATGCCAGCCTATGAGAAGGGAAGGAAGATGGAGGGAACTGCAGGTGGGAGGAGTATGTTCCTCAAGGGCCACAGGTGGAAAAGCAAGAATGGGCGAGAGAAAAATTAGGCAATTTGAAGGCAGCAAAACTAGTTTACTTGGAGGAGTTCATGTGGTCCCACTCCCAGTGGGTCACCCCTCCTAGAAGGCTGTGGGGACCAGGCTAGAAGTCTCATGAACTGAAGGCCTGAAGCCCAAAAGAAGGGGCTGCTTATTTCAGATCAAACTGTGTCCATGAAGCTCTGATCTGCCTCTTCTCCTTGCTGGCTTCCTCCTTGGCTGCCAGCAGGATCAGACAGTACATCTGTTTAGCCAAAGGCTGGGCGGCCCAAGAGGCAGGTAGGCAGTAACAGCTTAGCCTATTTCATGCATAATACGCCTAAAGCAGTTCTCAGATGTTGCCTTTCCTTCAATTTGGATGGAAAGTGAGTGACACAAGATTGGGGAAAGGCTTGTGGTGGGATCCACAGCAACAAAAAACCAAGAGAAACCATCAAAATCACTGCTCAATCTCCCCACCCCTTTTTAAAGTTTTTAGTTGTGTATATCCGGCACATTTCTCATGAATACAAACACATTTCTGAAAATCAGCTACAAAGCAAAATTAGCCAAAATTCATCAGAAAAACATGATTATCCTCAAATTCTAGTTACAGCTGGAGTCACAATGGGTGAGTGAGAGCCAGGATTAAGAAACATCAGAAACAGCATTAAAGGACAAGAGGGGCTCTGAGTCTCTGCAATTCACAGCCACACTTGGGCAGGCTCCTTCTGGTCTCATCTCACACACTGGGCTGGTATGAAACTGCAAAAATAAAGAGCAGGGGTGTTTCAAAGTTAAGCCAACATCATGGTGTGGGGGCATCAGCATTACAGAGCTCGTAGGAACCCAAAGGGCGTCTAGTCCAGCCTCCCAAGGAAAGCCACCATCCCTCATCATGTCAGATCAGACCTGAGATATGCTGGGAGCGTCACCAAAATGGACCTGTAGAGCAAATGCCTGCAGAGGGCAGCTCAAGCAAGTGAGCCAAGCTGCACACTCTGGGGGAATACCAGAAGGACACAAAGCAGTCCTACTATTAAGTAGAAGGAGAAATCTCTTACAGCACCCAAAATGTGACTCGCATTCAGAACCCAAACTATGACTCCCAATGTGGGTAACAGGAAAGCAGAAGCTTTTCCCCATTTGGGGATGTTCCCCACAGAGTCTTCTGCAAGAGCCCCACTTTGCCCCCACCTGCACCCCCACTTACCCTTGGTGGAGCTGGCAGACCCCTGGTCACTTGCTGAAACACAGGGAGGAAACACAGGAGTTAGGATCCCGGGGAGGGAGATCCCCCCCCCCCAGCCCTTCTCCAACCCCATCCCAAATAGGTCTCAATATGGGGAGGGGCCTAAGAAGAGTTCAGGGACAGGCAGCCCAGAGGCAAGGGGGCTCAAGGACAGCAGTGGGGGGATAAGCAGATGCTGGAGGGCAGAGAGATGGGCACAGCCTGGCATGGAGGCAGCGGGGGACTAGAGCAGGGGTGGGTGTGATCTAGGCAGGAAGGGGGCAGAAAGGCAGAAGCTGGGGAGGGAGAGCAGTGGTGCCAAATCCAGAACGGAGGATTCCTAACACCCACAGACTTGAGCCAATGAACCAAATATTTAGCTTCAGGTTCCAGTAAATTAAACCACCAGAGACCCCTCTCTCCCCCCACCCTCGGCTCTTCCTCCTGCTCCTTCCTGGAGCCCCTCCCTCAGCCGACAGTCTCTCTGCAGCCTTTTCTGGCCCTGAGGGACCCCTTGCTGTCCCCAGACAGGCTGAGCAGACAGGCTGAAGCTTTCCATCACGGTCTTGGGCTTAAGGACTAGGCCACCACCAGGTTTGGTTTGGTCTGTTTGTAACCTGTTCCTGCTCCATATTGGGGGGAAACATGGCAGACAGAGAGAGGGGAGGAGTCACTCACTTGCGGTTTTTTCGTAGGCTGATTTCCCTGTGAAGACAAAAGCAGAAGGTCAGAGCTGGAAGGGACCTCCAGAGGCCACACAATCCCATTTTGACAATTTGGCTCTCAGATGTTGAAACCTTCCCAGCAGATGCTTCTCCTGTCTCTTCCAAACACCTCCAAGGAAGGGGAGCTTTTCAAAGAACTCATTTTATAAAGAAGTAGAAAAAACTGAGGAAATTAAATCAGAAAATCAACATGGGGAAACTAGGCAGTGGACAAATTCCAAGAGGCTGGAAGGAAACATTATCCAGTCCCTTCATTCATTTTCGGAGTATTATTTCGGTGATTCTCCAAATAAAAATACAAAATGAGAGCATAAAATACATGATAAAACAAAAACAAACCAGTAACTCACACTTAAAAAGCTCAAGGCCTGGTTTGAGAGAAATGTTTTTGCCTGGCGCCTAAAGATTTGTAAGTAAGGCTCCCTGCTAATTGTTCACAGGATTGAAGGCTTAGGATTGATTAAAATGTCAGGTGGAAAGTGAATTTCCTAAGCACAGAGTGAGTACAAAGCAATGACCACTATGACTTTTGGTTCATGTTCACAGGGTGTTTTATGGGGAGGGGTCTCTGTAGGGATACAAGGGGCAGTTTCCAGGAAGCTCCACCAGCACATTCCCAGTCGGAGGCTTAAAAAAGGAGACACAGGAGAGGCAGCAAACACATCCAGGATTTACTTACTGCGGATGAAGAAGATGATTCCAGAGACCAGCAGGATGGCAGCCATGACACCCAGAATGGCTCCCACAATGAGCCCCAGGTTGACTAAAAGGGGACAAGAGACATTTTTATTCAGACTGGCGGCAGCAGCTCCCCAAGGCCTCAAGCAGGAGATTTGAGTGGAGGTGCTGAGCTATGAGCCCGGGAGGATTTTATGTGTGAAAAGCAGGCCCTCTCTCTCTCCTTACAGGCCAAGGTCTTCTCTGTAGTGGCCCCGATACAAGGGAGTTTATGTTTTCAGCATTAGAGGTCTTTAAAACCCCCAATATATTTTAGGAAGACAGTTGACAGGCACACCTGTTTCATCACAGACTCAAGACTTAAAAGCAGATCTCCTCCTGCTCAGGCGCTTCAGCCTTCTCTGTCCTGACCCTGAGAGGAAGGGATTCCCTCCCCCCTGAGACCCCCCCTCTGAGAGCCCAGCATTACAGGCCTTCAGGGAAGACACAAACCCTTAGGAAGAAGCATCTTGTGTAGGGTTGCCATACGTCCGGTTTTTCCTGGACACGTCCTCTTTTTCAGACTTAAAATGTCTGTCCAGACAGATTCTTAAAATGAGGCAAAATGTCCAGGTTTTTTTGTTTGGGTGGAATCTCTGAAGTCCATAGCGCTAGTGAGTGAGCCCTGCTCCCCTCTGCCCTGCCTGGGTGAGTCTTTGGCTCAAGGGCCGCTTCCATAATCCCCACTAGCCTGCCTGTGAGAAGGGGAGTCTGGGGTGGGGGTGGGGATGTGCGTTCAGGGGCTCCTGCTGGGGAAAAGGGAGTCTGGCTCTTAAGACATTCTCCTTTGGTTCCTGCAGGCAGAGCTTCCCTGCCGGTGTGTGAGAGACAAGAGTTGTTATTAAAATTCCTGCTTGCTCTTCCCAGCGGTGTGAGGCTGTTTGGCCTGAGTAGGGATGAATATCACCTTTTTGTAGCTGGGCACGGTTGAGAGGAAGAGTGAGTGAGCATCTTTTTCACTGTGAAGTACAGTTTGGGACTCCTTCTTTTAAGTTCATTGCCCCTTTTTCAGTCGCAGTGACTGTGGGTAAATTTGATTTTGAAGAAGTAAAATATGTGCCCACATTCTTTGACATTACTACTTAGGCTTAAAGGCAAGAAGGTGATGGCCAGTTTTTACCTACGACATCCAATTTGAGTTTAAGGCCTATGAGACACTTGCCAGAAAAGGCTGATTCCGACTCCGATTCAGTCGCTTGCCTCCAGAGACACAGACAGGATCCAACTGGGGTTCCCCATCTGAGCTGTGCTGCTGCTGAAGGGAGGAGTTGGGTGGAAATCCCCCTCCCAGAGCCCACCCCTTCCCCTCCTGTCTGTCTGTCTGTCTGTCTGTCTGTCTGTCTGTCTCTCACCAGGCTCCTTCTCCCAGGCCACGTCCAGAGGCTTCTCCAGGCTGTCGTGCTCCACGCGGCACCGGAAGCGCTCCCTCTCCTCGGGGTCGATCTGGACACTGAGCAAGAGATAGTAGGTCCCGTCCGAGTTGGGGGCGACCAATCCTCGGAGGGTGCCCTCCTGCCAGACCTCCCCGTCCTTCACCCAGTTGGCCTCAATCTCCTTGGGGTAGAAGCCGTGGACTTGGCAAACGAGGGTCTCCAGGCCGTCATAGTCTGCCTTCCTGGTCACCTTCACCACCGGAGCCTCTGCAAAAAGGGCCGCATTGGGGTTAACAGAGAGACATCCACAACGGGAGCCTGGAGGAATCCTGCATTTCTTAAGAGCAGAGGAGCAGGGACCCAAGGGGTAACCTAGTCGCAATATCACATCTGCAGAAATTAAAAAGAACTGCGAATAAATGGGATTTCCTCAACCTCCCTTGGCATCTTCCCCAGTCAGTGTCTATGGCGGAACTGTTTTCAGATATTTTATCCTTTGTTTGATAAAACAGACACCTTTGGGAGGAAGGACAGCATACAAATTAACATAATTTATCATCTTTATAAAGCTCTAACACTATTTAAGTATGACAACTTGTGGTTCCAAGATTGTCCCAGGGAGCTGCCTCTAGGCTGAGGGGCAAATTTCACCCGGTCCCCAATGGCGGGATTCATTCAGATCCTTCCAAGTTGCAAGTCATGAACTGAGGGCAGCTCAGACTGATCCTGGTTCCTCTCTTGAGGGGGAAGAAATGCTGGACTCACTGCTCTCTGTTCTCCGGGACTTTTCAGCTCCATAGTTAGTGAACAAAGCCAACAGCCCTGGGAAAGACAGAGCTCCTTTCTGGTTCTCCCGCCTGCCCTGAAAGGGTCCCTGGAGGTTGGAAAGGGCCCATCTCCCTTCTCCCCTGGAGTGGAAAGGGCAGACCAGGAGGCCCAGTAAGCCAGCAACTTGCGCACGTTTAACTTGTGCAAATACAGATTTACGCACCTGCCAAAAATATTCTAAAAACCAAAAAGAGGAGGCGGGCGTCTGGGGAAGAAGGACTTTGGCAACCCAATCGCCCTTGAGTCCAATGTGTTTTGACTATACACAATTTTGGCTTTAGGCACAATTCACAGAATGTAACCCTTGTTCAAAAACTGGCTCCCTGGGTAGCTGTTGTCTGAAGGGGCTGTTCCAGGATCCTACCCACTTTGCAGTGCCTGGACTGGTTAACTTGGGTCTAGGAGGGAATATGACTCTGCTGGGGGGAGCAGGAAGGAAGGTCGGTCAAGCCCTTTCCCCACAGAAGCCCAAAACAAAACCTCCCCACCCCACCCCACCCCCTCACCTGTCCTCAACAGAACCTCCGTCCCAAAGAGGATGATTCCCAGCCTCCTTTGCACGTTGTCACCCTTGAAAACACTTCAATGTGGCTTTTGAGATGAAATCCTCAACCTCAACAAATATGCTCAGTGTCTCTGGGGTGAATTATCACCAGGCCCCATAGATGAAATTGCTCAGATCTCTCTAAGCACGGCTAATACATATGTGTCAGTCCGCAAAAAGGGAGGGTGCTAGAATTATTTTATGTTTAATTAATGTTCATATAAGCAAAGCTAATAAAGAGAGACAGGAAGAAAGCCAGTCCAAACACTTGATCATTTGATTGGCTCCTGTGCCAGATTCCTGAAGGCAGAAGAGGGGACTGTACCATTTCAAGGCAAGGGGTTGGGGAAGATGACACTTCTGAATGTTCCCCATAGGAAAAAAGTAAAATTCCTCACAAATAAAAAAATAGAAGGAGGTGTTGTAATCTTGAGCCATGTCAGAGGAATTTGCCTTTCTCCAGGCACCTGGCTTAGATTACTGTTGACCTCCCTGTCTGCGACTCCCGGCAGGAGACAGGTGGGGTCTCTATCCGCGATTCTCCTCAAACGTGAGAAGAACACACCACTCTTCCCTCCTCCCTGCATTCCCCAGGAGGGGGGAAAGAGACAGACAGAAATGTATTTACATGCCTTTATTTCTGTCTATGCAGCAGTACAGAGAAACATGTCTGCACTCTCCAAACACCAACAGCAGAGAGAGAGACTCCACCCCTGTACTTCCAGTACATGTCAGGTGACACACTGAGCTAACATCCGGTGCTCAGTACAGTGAACAGACTGTCCTTTCGCTCCCACGGTACAGTCACAAACATCAACATCCTGTTTGGCATTCCAGCCAGCTGCAGCTCGCCGGAGCATTGCTCCTTTTTCGTAACAGAAGGTAGAAGAGGGAATTCCCATACTCTCTCACTATATGCAGGTTTTCTGCTTCTAGGCCAAGAGTGGCTAACCTACAGACTTAGTGAGGGGGCTGCATCCGTATTTCACGGGCTCCCTACACATTTTCTATTTTAAAAAAAGGTTAATTAATTTAGTTTTAAAGACTTTCCCCATAGGTATGTAGGGGGAGGCGGGGCACATTGACACATCAACAATATTTCAATATCGATAAATGTTTGTGTCGTGACATCACTAAAACGTGTCTTTACATGTGTGAGTATGACAGTTGCGACCGCGCTGCCCGCCAGTTCGCCATTGGTGTTTGACGAGAGTGTGTGTTTTTTGTGCGGCCAACTAAAAAAAATACGTGAAATGTAAAAGTGTTCCAATGTTGTTTTTCGTCATTTACTTAAGACTTAAAAATACCAAAGGTAAATTATCCCACTCAGTAATCAGTATTACACATGATTTTTAAATAAGTTCAGTGGTTTTATTAATAATTGTTAGTTTTCTGAAAATGTCCGTTGGGGCACATTGATACGTATAAAAGTGACCCACTAATGTACAATAGTGCCCCAATATACAAGCTTCGGTCCAGCTCCTGCCCACCTAGCAGTTCGAAAGCACCCCTAAGTGCAAGTAGATAAATAGGTACCGCTTTATAGCGGGAAGGTAAACGGCGTTTTTGTGTGCGGCACTGGTGCTGGCTCACCAGTGCAGCTTCGTCACGCTGGCCACGTGACCCGGAAGTGTCTTCGGATGGCGCCGGCTCCCGGCCTCTGGAGTGAGATGAGCGCACAACCCTAGAGTCGGTCACGACTGGCCCGTACGGGCAGGGGTACCTTTACCTTTTATACAAGTTTGCATGAAATCTCTAAACTGATTTCCTACTCATGAAATTTGAAAAGAATAAAAACTGTTGTTTACTATGTGGCCAAAGTCATTTCTAAACATAAAATGACAGATTATCAAGTGTCATATCTCAGGAAATATCCAGGGTCTTGTATGTTTGTCTTCCTTATTGTAGAAGATAAGGCAAGCGTTGAGTTCAAGGATGCTGTTTTGCAGTTGCCAAATTTCTCAAAGGGCGCATCTCGAATATCATCTCTTTATACTTTTTCTTTTGACTTCAGTGGATATAATGTGCAAAAGAAGCTAAACGTTAAGGGAATATATTATTTTTTCTAAGCATATTTTTGGACTACCTAATGTAAGTCCTTTTACTTTTTAAAGTTTTTCCAAAGGTTTTTTTTAAATGGATAGGTGTTTGAGGAAAGATTAATACAAGTTTTGATGTTTTGTTAAGAAAACCTGCCATAAAGTCTATGATATCTGTGAAACACTGTTAGTTTTGAAACATAATTTAGATTTTTAAGTAACAAATTGTAGGGCTGGTTTATCTCACAATAAAAATTGCTTTTTTGATTAATTTTTTGTAAATAATTACCATTCTCATACAATTTGCGCTTTGTATCAAAGCGCCCCGTAGGTGGGGCACAATCATACAAATCCCATTTTTCCCCCAAGTCATTATATTCTCATTATCTTCTAACCTTAATGGTTCTTTTGATTGCTATTATAATATTGATTAGTTATGCCATGCATAAAGCAATATTTTTAAATTATCTGACTCATTTTGGTACATAAAATATGAGATTGAATTTTTCTGCATCAATCTGCCCCACTTTCCCCTACCCAAGTGTAAAGGCAAAAGGTTTTTCCGTATCCCGCCTCAAATCTGTCCATTTCCATTTTATTTTTTTAGTTAATTTAAAATGCATTTTGCTTTCCTGGCCCCTTCCCTGCTGTTTCTTTGTGCCCCCTCCTCTCATTTGTCTTTTGCCTCCCTTATTCTAGCCAAAGGGGCATGGGGGGCTGTTTATAAGCATCTCTCCCCCCATCATACTCTGAAGTGACCCCTTTTCTCCTCCCAGAGGCCCAAACTTATTTCTGCCTCCCCCACCAAGAAAAGTGTTTGCTGTTTGGTCCAGAAAGGAAGACTGTTAAGGGGGGAGGGGAATTTGTAGGGAAACTGCCCCACTGAGCCCCCCTCCCCTCCCCACTGCCCCCCCCTCACCTGTCCTCAGCAGAGTCTCCTTCCCGTAGTCCAGGTGTCTCTGCAGCCACTCAATGCAAATCTCCTCCAGGTAGTGCTTCTGGCCCTGGTTCCAGGCCAAGTCACGATCCCACTTCCTCTTGGTCACTTCGGCCCCCGCATCAGCTGCCGTCCAGGTGAGGGTCTCCTTGTCGAAGGCGATGAAGTCTCTCCCGTCGTAGCCGTACTGCCTATAGCCTCCTTTGCGCCCGTCTGACCTCAGCTCACAGCCGTACATGTACTGAAGGGTGTGGATCCCTGGAAGGACCAGAAGAGACCCAGGAGGTCAAGGGGGGGTCAGAGCAGCCCCTCCCCCATCAGCAAAAGAGACCAGGAAAAAGGATTTATTTGCCTGAGACTCAGGGAAGAGGCAGCAGTCAGAGGCGAGAAAAATCAACCAGCATTGTATCTTTTTGAAGGCTCATCCGCATAACACCTTCACTGAGGGAAACGCTACAATCCTGAGCCTACAAAGCCCCCCTCTAATTGCCCCCCCTCTCATCGCCTCACACTCCCCCCCCCCATTCCTAGTGGATTCTCCCAACTCCCTGGAGGCGGGGGAGGGGTGGGGTTTCCCTTCCTGCCCAAGAGGAGCATCCCTTGCGGGGTCGGAGGTCACAGTCTGTCCCTCTTTCCCCCCAGCTCTGCTCCTCTGGATCTTGCCCCTTTTGGGGAGACGCCTCAGCTGCCCCCGTTTCCCCCACCCCAGAAAGAGAAAAGGGGCAGCATGGAAGGGGGGCACCCACACATGGGGGGCCCTTTCAAGAGAGAAGGTCTCTTCCCCTCCATCTCTCCCCCCCCCCCAGCTTCTCCATATCAAGGACCTTTTCCCTAAAAGGAGGAAAGTCATGGAAGGGCCTTTGGAAAAAGAAGTTTCCTCATAGCCTGAGAGGGAAAGGGAAGCCGCAAGGGGGGGGGTTGCCCCACTTCAAAATGGCCCCCCTGCTCAGCAGAAGCCAGGCTGCCCTTGTCAAAGATGGTGGGTCCCTTCATCCTCCTGCCCACCCCAGGGGGCTACCACCAAATCTTCAAAACAACAACAATAACAAACAAACAAACAAATAAATAAATAGTGTTTGCTGATGTTTTATGTACATTTTATGGATTTTTCCTGATTTTATTTTAACTTTCTAGGTTGCATACTATCTTGTTACACTTTTATGGAAACTACATATTATAAATACTTTAATAAAACCTTCAGTCAATCGATAATAAAAGAAGAGCTGGTTTTCATTAGCCAGTCAATGTCCACCAAATAAATCCTTCATCAGTGAATACATGATCCTTATACAGTGGTTCCTTGGAAGTCAATCAGCTTGGCTCCCGAACACCGCAAACCCAGAAGTAAGTGTTCCGATTTGCAAACGTTCTTTGGAAGCCAAACTTCTGACTGAGTGCAGGAAGACAGGCTTTGGTTTTCGAACGGTTCCGGGAGTCAAATGGGAGTTGAATCAACTGACTTTATTGGAAGGCAGCTCAAAGATTCAGTACATCCCATTTATTGCTGTGGAAAGAGGTGCCATGGATAAATTTTGACCTCTGTTACTTCAGTCACAACTGGTTGAAATGGAAATATAGATTATTCTGCTCTCATTCAGACCACATAACTGTGAGATGTTCTTATATATGCTAATGCTCGTGACTTTTAAATCTGCTCTTCAATTCCAGTATCTGAAGCACTGATCTGGTGTTTTCACTTGGCAGGTGGCATCACCCGGCACCCGCTGAGACCCCAGACCCCTGGCAGGGCCCACAGGTGCTGAGGACCCCAGCCCTGTCTCCTCTAGGCCAGCCAGCAGGGTCAGCAGACAGCCATTGTGATTTCCCACAACAAAACCATGGAGAGAAGCTACATCAGGGACCCCAAGATAGGAGAGGAAATGGCAGTTGCTGCTCCTGGCCATGTACAGAGTTCTGTTGCTCTTTGTGTAGCCTGAGGGAGCTCAGCAATGGAGGAGAGGCTGTCCCAGAGGACACCAGGTTGCTCTCACTTCTGATTTAGGCTTCCCCTTTCATCTCAGGAGCCCTTGGCTTACAGCTGAATTGAGTTTGGGTATAGAATGTCTTGCATTACAGAAGCCTCTCTCAACAGAAATCCTGCTTTCCTTGGCCGGATTCAGCTAACACAGCTAGTCTAAAAACCAAGTCTTACTTACACAACTGGGGCTTTCTCCCCATCTCCTTCCCCACAAATCAGCTGGAGGGTGGGAGAAGCCCCAGAAAGGTGTGCAGGGGGAGGAGAAGGGAAATTGCTCCCTCTAGGAAGTAGAATGATTGTAACAGTGCTACTTTGGAGTCCTCCCTCTAGAACTACTCAACATATTGAAGAAGAAGGAGAAGGAGAAGAAGAAGAATCTTTTCCAAGACCATGTCCCAAGGTGATATAGTTCTTCCTTGCAAGGGTTTCTTCCTTGCAAGCCTGACAAGGCCAACGAAGGCCACAGAGGGCTCGGGACACAATCAAGCTGACATCTTTGGCAAGGCTCCTTCCACCTCCATTATTCTGTGTCACAGGTGGGGAATCTCTCTGGCTTCAGGGCCCAGATCCTGATCAGGATTGTCCCCCTGGGCCAAAAGGGGCAGGAGGGTGAATCTGACATCCGTCAATCTCACCCACCTTTCTACCCCTCCACTTCAGTTATCGTTTTAAGTGCTGGGACACCTTTTGATGCTGTTAGGGGCAGTGGTAAAATCCTGAAGCAGGGAGCCTGCTTAGGAAGTGAGGAAGTGGAGAAGCCTGGAAGGTAAAGGTGCAAAATCACATAGAGATCTCCCTCCAGACCCAGCAGAGGCTCCCACTTCTGAAGTTCTGCTCCAAAATTGCAATTGGAGGGGGGGGGGGGGGGGAGTCACTCAACTTTGGGGCTAAACAAAATTCCTCCCCCCCCCCTTCCAGCATGCTGGCTCCTTTCTCACAACTAACGTCTCAAAAGGACTGACATCTTCTGACTCATTTCAGAAGGAAGTTTAAAAACAAAAATGTGTGCCAAGAGGCTTTGGCCAGAGGTCTGCCAGCTTTTACTGAGTTTAGTGATTCCTGTCATAACAGTTCCAAGGCTGGATGGGGCAGGGGGAGGAGTGTGGCAGAATGCTGGAGATGTGGGAGCCATGGGGGCTCTGGTCCACCCCCCACTCCATGTATTTGCCACTCTGACCCCCCCAAAACTCAGTCCATTTGTGCTCCTTAAAAAGGCTTCTCTTTCAACACTGTGCCAGGGAGTGGGAGGGGCTTGGTGATGGTCAGAAGGGCCAGCCAATCAGCACCTCAGTCTGGGCAGCTGGCTTCTCCTTAAGAAGGACCAGAACTCAAGGCTTGCTTGTCTCAGCCTCAGGATCCCACCCTTCTCTTCCCCTCCCAGAGGAAAATGAACTAGACAGATTCCCACCTCAGAAGGCCTGAGCCAAGCCCAGCATGGAAGGAGGGCAGGCAATGGAGACATTTTCTGGGTAGGATGTGCAGGTCCAGAGTGTCATACTGGGGGGGGGGTCTCTGCCCTCCAAGTCTCCCTCTCTGTAACCCCCACCCCACCCCACCCCTGCCCCCATTAAGACCTTCATTAAGGGAAGGGGAGATGCCTCTGCCCTGGTGGAGACCCCCACCCTCCATTTCCTTTCCTCCCAGCAGACCCCTCCCTGTAATTCTGGCCCTGGAGGAAACATTATTGGGGGGGGGGCAGAGGTGTGACTCTGTTCCTCTCCTGCCTTCCACTCACCTCCACTCTGGTTGTAGCGATTCTGCAGAGTCTGCAGACCCACCCTGAACACCAGCTCAGTGTTCCGAACATACTGAGAGTTCCTGTGCCAGTACTGAGGATCGTCCTTTTCCACCTTCCTTATCCAGGGGACACTAGGCAGCCGCTCCTTGGTGTCACTGTCGTACTGAACAAATTGCTGGTCATCCACGTACCCCACAGAAATGAACTGGGGCAGCCCCTGGCCAGGCTCAGACACGGCTGTGGCAAAGTACCGCAGGGAGTGAGAAGTGGAGCCTGGAAAGGAAGAGAAAAGGGGGCAGAGAGTTAGGGGTCCTGCAGATGAAGGCAGCAGCCTAATCCTGCTGTATTACAAGCAGCAGCCCTAAATCAGGAGATCCAAAGTTCAGCAGGGTTTGGGGGAGTTTGTAGACCTGCCCTTAAACACAGAGGTGGCAGAGCCGAGGGAGCCTAAGAATCAGAGTTGAAAAGGGGAGAGGATATAAATACAAGTAACAACAACAATAGCCCATGGAGCAGAGGGTGAGAAAAAGCTCTGGCGGGCAGCACTAAATCTCTGCTGAGGCTCCATGTGAGACTTGAGAGAGGCCAGCCCTCCCCTTTTGCCAAGGGGGCAGGAATTGCCCCCCACTTGCAAGCGCCAAGCTGATGAGAGCTCCCACAACATGGTCTGAAGGCCCAGGATGCAGGCACCGAACGGAAGCTAAGCAGGCTCAGGTCTGGGAAGTGGATGGAGGGGAGACCAGACAGAAACAGCTCACAAAGACTTGGGGAGGGAGGGAGCTGATCACAGGCTTTCAGCATCATACCTGGGGCTTCTGCCCCCACCAGAACACCCCCCTCTGACGGAAAAGCTGAGTCGAGTTCAGCGAGAGATGGGGCATTTCCGTGGGGAAAGGTAGAGGGGCACAGTGCTAAAAGGGGAAGAAGGGGCTATTCCTGTTTTGCCTCAGGTAGCAGAAATGGGACATGGATTTATACACCGCCCTATACCCGGAGGTCTCAGGACGGCTCACAGAACAAAATCAAAATATAAAACTACAAAATATTCAATAATAAAAAGAGCCAGTACCCCCCCAAAAAAACCCCACACTTTTAATAGGATGTCAATCAAATCAACCAAAGGCCTGGTTAAAAGGGAATGTTTTTGCCTGATTTAGTCAAAAGGTGTACAATGAAGGTGCCAGGCGAACTTCCCTGGGGCGAACCTTCCACAGACAGGGTGCCACTGCAGAGAAGGCCCTGTTCTCGCATTGCCTCCAATCTCCGCCCTCCGGACCTCTAGAGGAGGTGGCACAGGAAGGAGGGCCTCAGAAGATCATCTCATTGTCCGGGTAGGTTCATATAGAAAGAGATGGTCCTTGAGGACCCTGTGAAAATTGTGTCAAATGCACTTTGGACAACTTCACCCTCAAGTAGGAAGAAGCCCGCTTGAGTTTGGCCAGTGACTCATCTCAAAACAACCAGGAAACTAAAATAAAAATCATAGACAGGACTCTGAGGGTCCAGCCCCCCTGCGATGGCGGCATCTCGACTGCAGCATCCATGGCAGATGGCCAAACAACCTCTACTAACAAATCTCCAAGGAAGGAGAATCTACCACCTTCTGAGGGAGATCCACTGTGGAAAACAAAGTTCAAGGAAGCGTAAACCAGCAAGATGAGTTTGCTTGAATTACATACGCCGTGATGGTGTGTCGACTCTGCTACCTCCCTCCGCCTCGGTTTCCTTTCAGGCAAGATCAAATGGGACCCACGTCTAAGACCCTCCTCTCCCAGGGCAGGGGCTTCCCCCACTTCAAACCACAAGAGCTCAGAGCAAGGCTGCCTCTGGTTGTGGCATCTGGCTAAACAACACAGGCAGTTCTGCTCAGTAGTCGGGAGACACAGAGCCACAAAATGAGTCACACGTGAGACCCCAAAATGAGGAGGAATCTGAAGGAACCAGGGGTCCCCACCACCCTTTGGCCAGCCCTGTAGCACAGTGAGGGGGCAGCCCCCCATATGGAGAGGGTTCAAGAGAGAAATAACAGGTCTTACTCTTTAGTTCTTACAGCTTTTAAGTTACTTTGAGAATTTGTATGCACAAGCAACTTTTAAACTAAAGATAGTATTATATTCATACCATTTTACATTAGAGAACCACAGAAACGATTTACAATAAAGATTCAACTAGGTAGCCATGCTGGTCTGATGCAATCGAAATAAAAAAATTGTCCAGTAGCACCTTAGAGGCCAACTAAGTTTGTTCTGACCAAAAAAATTCCTTCCAGTAGCACCTTAAAGACCAACTAAGTTAGTTTTTGGTATGAGCTTTCGTGTGCATGCACACTTCTTCAGATACACTGAAACAGAAGTTTCCAGACACTTCTATATAGTGAGAAGGTGGGGAGGGGTATTACTCAGAAGGGTGGTGGGAATGGGTGATTAGCAGATAGGTGTGATGAGCCTGTGGACGACTCTTAACGACAGGCTCATCACACCTATCTGCTAATCACCCATTCCCACCACCCTTCTGAGTAATACCCCTCCCCACCTTCTCACTATATAGAAGTGTCTGGAAACTTCTGTTTCAGTGTATCTGAAGAAGTGTGCATGCACACGAAAGCTCATACCAAAAACTAACTTAGTTGGTCTTTAAGGTGCTACTGGAAGGAATTTTTTTTGTTTTGACTATGGCAGACCAACACGGCTACCTATCTGTAACTAAGTTTGTTCTGGGCATAAGCTTTCGTGTGGATGCACACTTCTTCAGATACAAAGTGTCCAAAACATAGTGAAAGGGGCTGTACAGAAACGGAACAGAGGAGCCCCCTGCATAATTTACAAAATCTACATTTTTGACAGGCAACAGGAAGGGGTTTTTTTTGGGGGGGGGAGTCAGAACTGTAAAGCAGGCGAACCTGATTATGAATGTGGCTGTGAAAGGGAACTCCTGAACAAAACAAGATTGGGAATTGCGGGTGGAGACCCCTTATTCAGACGTCCCCCCCCCCCCATGAAGAGCTCTACACGCGTCCAGCTCCCACCCCCAGGCTGGTCTCCTGAGTGTTTAGCTGAGTTTTCAGAGCGGCTAAGGGTTAGAAGAGAAGAGAGAAGGTAAAAATTGAAGAAGAAAGACTGTACTGTATCCGTATCTCTCTCACACACTCACACACACCAGAGTCACCCCGAAGCTGCGGGGGGCGGGACAGGCGAGTCCCTTCCCCCCCCCTGAATCCTGCCAACCCCTTCCAGCTTTGCCTTGTTCTTCGCTTGAGCCCCGAGCCCAGGAGGGAAGCGGCCCCTGCCCCGGGCGGCATACAAAACAAGCCCCAAGTCGGGGAAAGAGGTGTCTGGGGAGGGATCCGGATCCACTTCGGACAAGAAACTCCCCGATCGCCCCTTTCTGTGCCCACGAAACGCAATTCCCAAAGAGCTGTGTCCTCCCCCCCCAAAAAAGGATTTAGTGGAAACTATTTTCTCCCCCCGCCCCAGAGCCCAGTCCTCACCTGCGCAGTCCAGGAGCAGCAGCAGGTGGGCAGCCGCCCCCAGGATCAGGGGGGGCCAGCGGAGAAGGAGGACCCCCATCTCTCCCCCAAACGAAGCTCCTTTTCCTCCTCTCACTCCAGCGACGTCCTTCTCCCTCCGACTCCGAGACCCGCTCTCTGCCCCGCCCGCGGAACCAGCAGCAGCGAGAGCCGGGATTGGGCGAGGGGAGAATATTCCGCCAATCGGAAATCTGCGCGCAGTTGGCGGCACCTGTCGCCAGGCAGAACTCGAGGCGCAAGTTTGGGAGCGAGGCTGGAGAGGGAAAGAGAAAGTGATTGCAGCTCCTCGCTGGGAGTCGCCGCCTCCCTCCCTCCCCCCTCCCTCCCCCCCCGGCAGCTCTTCCTGTCCTGCCCTGCAGGGGGGGCGGAGGGGGGGCAGGGGGGGGGACCCCAGGTTCAGTCCCCGCATCTCCAGGGGGGTCTGGGTTGCCCCCCTCTCTGGAACTGGGGGGAGGGGCTGTGAGATCCGGAGCGAGGTGGACTCGTGGCCCAAGTCAGTGCAGGGCAGCCTCCCGGGTCCTGTTTTTAAGAAGCCCTTGCATGGCTTCAAAGATGGCTCCCTTCTTCCTCCGCTGCCAGAGGCAGTAAATGCATGAGCATCCCACTCGCTGGGTGTCCCTCCCGTCCTCCTTGCATGCTTCCTTACTGGGGCATCTGGGTGGCCACTGGGAGACCGCCATGCTGCACTCGATGGGCCCCTTGGGTGTGATCCACCAGCCCAGCTCTTCTTCTGTGTCCCTCTATCTAGTGGCAGGGGGTTCCAACGGTTCACTGTGTGCCTTGTAAAGAAATGCTCAGTGTTGCAACTTGGGCTGAACCTCAGGGTTGAAGTCAAAACAGAGAGAGAGAGAGAGAGAGAGAGAGACACCACACAGAGAAGGGAAGCAGGTGGTGGGACACTGACAAACACGTTTGCTATCAGCACATGGTCAGGCCAGAGCCCACCAGCTTGCCATTATTTCCTTTCCCCATGTGCTTTTTAAAGGGGCATTTTATATCTCCACATATCTCTGCTTCCTTCTCTCGGCATACTGGCCCCAACATGAGTTTCTCTCCCCCTGCCTGGGACCCTCTTAAGTCTGCAGGCCCAGGGGAGTTGGGGGTCAGGGAGGCCCCCTTTGCCCAGCCAGCAAGACCCGGGGGCTGCCCAGCCTCTTCTGGAAGGCCCTGAGCCAAGGCTGGGTGCTTGGCCCAGAGAGTGCTTGGCCCACATCCCACTGCCAGAAGCCTGAACGCTTGAAACCTGAGCTAAGCATAGGACACACACAGAAGCTGCTGCCTTTTCCAAGAAATCAGCAAAGAGACAAGTAGTGGCCGCTCCTTGCCCAGCTACAAGGAAGATTTGGATTTAATGGGGAAGGGGGGCTGTGAAGTCGGAAGGTAAAGAATTATTTGGGAGTTCTCTTTTTCCCAAGCTGCGTGATCTCTATCATCCCTATTTCCCCTTGTCTGATGCCAAAATATTATTGTAAGTTTGGGGGGTGGGGTTAGTCTGCAGGATCCCTGAGTCCCTTCTGATTCCTGGATCCAGCCAAGATTGAAATCTAATGGAGGGGTCCATTGTTGAACTATCCTGGTGACATGATGGCCATAGATGTCTCCTAAGCACCCTCACTAGTATAACCAAAGAAGTTGCTCTCACCCCCAAACTGCCTGGTAGTTAGAAAGTCAAAAAGTTTCACCGTTTTGAGTAAGCTGAGCTGAGAAGAGGCAAGCAGGTGGAGAAGCTGTTTCAGTGCCAGGCTTGATTTCTGTTGGATGCCAAGGCGGTGACTCTGGGACTCTGCGGGGTGAATGCTATGAGCCCCTCCATCGAAGACTCAGGTGGTCTATAGGTGCAAATAAACCCCACACCCTTTAGACACCGCCATCTCTTCCGTCCCTCCTTCTAAGGAAACCCAACTCTCTGTGTAAATGCCTGGATCCATTGAAATCTTGCCCCTCTCGGAGACTGGTGTGCTGTGTGACAGTATATTTAAAGTATATATGAAGAAAACAGCCCCCATAATCATTTGCAGAAAGGGGGAGACTGTGGGGCAGTTGGACCAGCATCTAAAGTCAGTGATGGGCTGGATGAGGGTCAAGAAACTGAACCTCCCTCCCCAAACAAGGCGCAAATGCTGCTCAGGGAGATGCCATTCGCCCTGTCCTAAACATCGACAAACGTGACAGATAGTTCACATTTTGTTCTGTTGCTGCAGAATATCTCTTGGGTAGCTTTAAAAGAGGTTGAGATTAATTCATGGAGGAGGAGGAGGGGGCTATGGATGCCCCCCAGCCAAGATGGCTCCGCTCTTGCTTCCCATTTGGAGGCAGCCATGCTTCCAGATCCCCCTTTCTGGAAGTCCCAGGAGGAGGGCAGAGTGGGGCTCTGGCGCTCAGGGCCTGTTTTGGGGCTTCCCAGAAGAGGAGGCATCATCCAGTCGGCCATTGTGAGGACAAGAGGCTGGACTCGAGGGGCCTTTGGCCGGATCCAGCACCCAGGCTCTTCTTCTTGTTTCCCCTGTTAAAGTGACTCTCTCAGAGTCCGTTCTCTTCTTGGCCATTATTCACAGCAACAATTTGTGGTTGCAAGATGAGCCCCTGTGAAGAAGGAGGCTGGCTGTTTTGAGGGGGGCTCTCCAGGACCCACTTTGGGGACTCAATGGGCTCAGTCACCTCAGAGATGTCTTAAGCTTCACTTTTCACCTGCTCCATCTAGTTTTTCCTGGACAGGGATAGTCTGCCCACAAAGATCCATGTTCTGCTAACCTCCTGACAGGATTATTGCAATATATGTTGTTTTCCCCAATACAGTAGGGAGGCTTCAGCTGCTACAAGATAAACCTGACAGGATTTTCACTGTCGCAGCTCATTTAGACCAAATCTCACCGTGGCCAAAAGACCCTCTGCCTGTTGGTCTGGTTCTGAGTTCAATTCAAAGGGCTAGTCTTGTTTTAGAAAGTCCCTGGTGGCTTGAGGCTCCTTCTCCTCCCCTGGTCTCCTCTGTGGAGACTTTTCTCCCTCTCCTTTCTCTTCTTCATGGAGGTGGAGTGGGCGACAACAATTAACGGCCAGGAGGAAAATATTTTATTCTTCACAGACTTTAAAGAATTTTTCAGGACTTTAGACATTGCTGGATAGCTTTGTTATGTGGTTTTAAACCGCCCTTGATTCAAGTTACGGAGATGGTGGCATGTAGATGAACAAATAACAAAGCAGCTGCTTGAGGCAGCCTCTTCGGGAAGGAGCAGGCAGCCATTTCCCCTCCCTTTCTGCTTCACTGCCAGCCCTCCACAAAATGGCTTCCTTCCCTACAAGCAGGCCGGGTGGGGCTGCCTCAGCCTCCCCGCTTCCCTCCCTGCGAAGGAGACCTTTGGTGCAAGGGAGAGCAGCCAAGCAAGGCAGAAACTGAAAGCCACAGCAGCCCACAGATCAGACTGCCTGACTGGGAGATCAGCAGGCAGAAATGTCGCTCAGGGGAAGACGTTTCCTTTCTCCCCACAATGTCCCTCAGTGCCCAGATGGGGAGACCTTTGGCATTTGCCCTCTTGGCCTGGCCTGGGCCCTCTCCAGCCTTGGAAAGACCCGCCTCCCTCAGCATGCAGGACAAAACCCTGAGCCTCCACAGCTCTCTTCCTCAAGACCAAGTGGCCAGGACTCCTGGGTCCCCTTTGGGAGGAGACTCGGCAGGAGCCAGGACTCCTGGGTCCCCTTTGGGAAGAGACTCGGCAGGAGCCAGGACGCCTGGGTCCCCTTTGGCAGGAGACTCGGCAGGAGCCAGGACTCCTGGGTCCCCTTTGGGAGGAGACTCGGCAGGAGCCAGGACTCCTGGGTCCCCTTTGGGAGGAGACTCGGCAGGAGCCAGGACGCCTGGGTCCCCTTTGGGAAGAGACTCGGCAGGAGCCAGGACTCCTGGGTCCCCTTTGGGAGGAGACTCGGCAGGAGCCAGGACTCCTGGGTCCCCTTTGGGAAGAGACTCGGCAGGAGCCAGGACGCCTGGGTCCCCTTTGGCAGGAGACTCGGCAGGAGCCAGGACTCCTGGGTCCCCTTTGGGAGGAGACTCGGCAGGAGCCAGGACTCCTGGGTCCCCTTTGGGAGGAGACTCGGCAGGAGCCAGGACGCCTGGGTCCCCTTTGGGAAGAGACTCGGCAGGAGCCAGGACTCCTGGGTCCCCTTTGGGAGGAGACTCGGCAGGAGCCAGGACTCCTGGGTCCCCTTTGGGAGGAGACTCGGCAGGAGCCAGGACTCCTGGGTCCCCTTTGGGAGGAGACTCGGCAGGAGCCAGGACGCCTGGGTCCCCTTTGGCAGGAGACTCGGCAGGAGCCAGGACTCCTGGGTTCCCTCTGGGAGGAGACTCGGCAGGAGCCAGGACTCCTGGGTCCCCTTTGGGAGGAGACTCGGCAGGAGCCAGGACTCCTGGGTCCCCTTTGGGAAGAGACTCGGCAGGAGCCAGGACTCCTGGGTCCCCTTTGGGAAGAGACTCGGCAGGAGCCAGGACTCCTGGGTCCCCTTTGGGAGGAGACTCGGCAGGAGCCAGGACTCCTGGGTCCTCTTTGGGAGGAGACTCGGCAGGAGCCAGGACTCCTGGGTCCCCTTTGGGAAGAGACTCGGCAGGAGCCAGGACTCCTGGGTCCTCTTTGGGAGGAGACTCGGCAGGAGCCAGGCCTCCTGGGTCCCCTTTGGGAGGAGACTCGGCAGGAGTCAGGACTCCTGGGTCCCCTTTGGGAGGAGACTCGGCAGGAGCCAGGACTCCTGGGTCCTCTTTGGGAGGAGACTCGGCAGGAGCCAGGACTCCTGGGTCCCCTTTGGGAAGAGACTCGGCAGGAGCCAGGACTCCTGGGTCCCCTTTGGGAAGAGACTTGGCAGGAGCCAGGCCTCCTGGGTCCCCTTTGGGAGGAGACTCGGCAGGAGCCAGGACTCCTGGGTCCCTTTGGGAGGAGACTCGGCAGGAGCCAGGACTCCTGGGTCCCCTTTGGGAGGAGACTCGACAGGAGCCAGGACTCCTGGGTCCCCTTTGGGAGGAGACTCGGCAGGAGCCAGGACTCCTGGGTCCCCTTTGGGAGGAGACTCGGCAGGAGCAGGACTCCTGGGTCCCTTTTGGGAGGAGACTCGGCAGGAGCAGGACTCCTGGGTTCCCTTTGGGAGGAGACTCGGCAGGAGCAGGACTCCTGGGTCCCTTTTGGGAGGAGACTCGGCAGGAGCCTGGACTCCTGGGTCCCCTTTGGGAGGAGACTCGGCAGGAGCCAGGACTCCTGGGTCCCCTTTGGGAAGAGACTCGGCAGGAGCCAGGACTCCTGGGTCCCCTTTGGGAAGAGACTTGGCAGGAGCCAGGCCTCCTGGGTCCCCTTTGGGAGGAGACTCGGCAGGAGCCAGGACTCCTGGGTCCCTTTGGGAGGAGACTCGGCAGGAGCCAGGACTCCTGGGTCCCCTTTGGGAGGAGACTCGACAGGAGCCAGGACTCCTGGGTCCCCTTTGGGAGGAGACTCGGCAGGAGCCAGGACTCCTGGGTCCCCTTTGGGAGGAGACTCGGCAGGAGCAGGACTCCTGGGTCCCTTTTGGGAGGAGACTCGGCAGGAGCAGGACTCCTGGGTTCCCTTTGGGAGGAGACTCGGCAGGAGCAGGACTCCTGGGTCCCTTTTGGGAGGAGACTCGGCAGGAGCCTGGACTCCTGGGTCCCCTTTGGGAGGAGACTCGGCAGGAGCCAGGACTCCTGGGTCCCCTTTGGGAGGAGACTCGGCAGGAGCAGGACTCCTGGGTCCCTTTTGGGAGGAGACTCGGCAGGAGCAGGACTCCTGGGTCCCTTTTGGGAGGAGACTTGGCAGGAGCCAGGACTCCTGGGTCCCCTTTGGGAGGAGACTCGGCAGGAGCCAGGACTCCTGGGTCCTCTTTCTGGCAGGCAAAAGGCATCTTCCTCTCTAGCTGACTCTCCCTTCAAAAAATGAATATTTATATCCAGGTGGCATTCATGTTCTCCTCATAATGGCCCTGAGAGGCCCAAGGTCCCTGAGGGAGCTTCATGGCTGCGTGGGGATTTGAACCCAGGACTCCCAGGCTCCCATAGCCCAGTCAAACCACAGCCCCACACTGGATCCTTGCAGGCTTCTCCACCTCTCAAGACCAGGCCTGCAGGGACATCTCTCCTGACATTATTTTTGTCCCCTTCTTGGTATCGTGTGGAAACAGCAACGAGTCTTCTTGCCCCTTAAAGGCTAAGAAATAGATTGTGGCATAAAAGCGTCCTTGGTGTGTTTCTCTGTTCCAAGCTGGATTGTTTCCCAGGGGACTTTGTCCCCTTCTGCCTCCCTCAGCAACCTCTGAGTCAGGTTGGAAAGTCCCAGGGCAGTTCCCAGAAGGAGGCCTTTTTATTTTTAATGTTTGCTTTCATTTTTACTTACAAGAATAGCTGAGGGTGCAGTAAACAGTCTTTGGCAAGTTGCAATAATCTAAATTTCATTTGCATGCCAAGTTAGCAGAGGAATCTCAAGTGACTGCATCTCAGGCTGCTTGACTGACATTTCTCACAGGGATTGAAGAACGGAGGCAGATTTTGCTGAGAAAGTCCTCATCCTCCATTAACACTGGTGTTTGTGTGTGTTTGTTTCCTGCCCTCCCTCTCTCTCTCTCTCTCTGCCATGAGACACCCTCCCCCATTTCTGCACAGTCCCTAGTTGTATTTTCTCGCTTTCCCCTTTTTGCGATCCTCCGCTGCCCCCTGCCGGCTGCTTTCTTCCCCGGCTGAAATGGAAATCAGGTGATTTCTAGGAAATCCTTCAAGGGACCAGTTGAAGCAAGTCACGGGTCGCAAAAAAATGGTCAAGGTTCCCACATATGTCACAGCTTTGGAATCGGTGCAAGTGGGTGTATGCCTACCTATCGTGTGGAAAAGCGGAAATATATAAAACTTTTACAAATCACGTAATCAGAAAAAACCTATTTAGAGTATGGGGAAAGTATAAAAACTTATTAGAAAGAAAAACACCACTGTGGATATCCCCAGTGGAAGCTAAAACCAGGAAAAGAACAAATATGGATAAGCAGTGGTTAAAGTGAAATTTTATCTCTTACTGGACAGGAACCAAAATGAGAAATCTTGAGGAATTACAATGACAATAAAGATATTATTATTATTATTATTATTATTATTATTATTATTATTATTATTAATTAAGAAATCTCGTTACCAATTAGCTACAGGTACATCACATTAATGAATTGTTTAAGATGGCTTAAAATGGAAAAATGGCTTTGCAGAACAAAAGTCTCAGTTTACCAAAGACCTATTAGATACTAATATAAAAGTATTATCAAATATGTACAAACTGCTGTTGGAGTGGGAAACGAAAGAGGAATTTGTGAAATTTATCAGGATTATGTGGGCACAGGATGTGGGTCACAATACTGATCATGAATTATGGGGAAAGTTGTGGAAAATAAATATGAATTTTATGGTAAGTTATGCGATAAAAAACTGTATGATAAAAATGGCCCACAGATGGTATTTAATACCCAGCAATTTGGGGGAAATGTCTAAAAAAGAAATGTATATGTTGGAAGTGTAATGAAATTGAGGGATCTTTTATTCACATGTGTTGGTCGTTCAAAATTATTAAGGGATATTGGGAAACGATATAAAATGAATTTAAAAAGATACACCTGAGAGTTTCCTTTTGGGGATGGTAACAACAGAGGTCCCCCAAAAACAAGAGAGTTTATTTCTATGTGCCACTGCCGCAGTTAGAACCTTATTGGCACAAGGGTGGAGAACAAGGATAGAACCCACTCAGGAAGAATGGCAGTGTAAAATGTTTGAATGTACTGAACTGGCTGGTCTGATGAACAGAGTAAGAGAAAACAGATATAAGGAATATAAGGAGGAATCGATAATGCTTATTGCATATTTCATGAACCAGTATAGAGAAAGACATAGCTTAGCATGGCTTGTATAAATCCAGCAGTTGAAATAGATGAGAATATTTGATAACAAATTGGATGATTTAAAAGATGTGGATTACGCAGAGTAGAAGAAAAGCAAAGGAACCAGGAAAAGTGTGGAAGGAAAGTCATATGGTATATGTATACATGCTGTATTTGGTATGAAGTTGTAAGTGGGGCGAGGGTAGGAGAGAGGGGTTAAATATGCTCTGTTCTTGGACTTCCGGAGGCGGCGCCTACGACAATGGCGGATTCCCTCTGATACAGAGAGGAGAGATCCACAGAAATAGGGTCTTGCCGCTGCAGCGAAGCGGAGACCCTCTCAAAAATCGCAGGCGGAAGAAGCCTGCGACCGTGGGACTCGGCGAGCACCGTTTGCGCCCCCCCCCCCGTTTAGCAAAGGGACCCCATCAAGGGCTCCGGAGAGAGACGGGGTTTGACGTGGTGCTGAGAGTCAATCACTACTTCTGTGGAATGAAGCTGCATAGCCAATGTCGGAGAGCGCTGTCCTTTTTCCTGTGACGATTCGGACTTTAAACAACAACCCGTGAGTAGGGTAATTGAAATTTTCGGACTTAAAAAATATTTCTGAATTTTGAACCGAGACGGGAAAGTGTAAACAGGAAGTCCACTTCCCACTCCTTGTATAAAGAATAAAGGAAAGACTTTACAGCTAAAAGCCGGGTAAATTGACAGCCAGGAATTTCCCGCACTTTTAATCATCAACCCCCCTCAAAAAAGGGGGGGAAATTTGACTTTTAAACCTCGCTGAGAGTGTGTTAAGAAAGCAAGTTTCCACTGTCCCTAATCTGGGGACGGAATGACAGGAAAGAAATCGTCGGCGATGCCTATAATTTGAATATAGAATAATCGACAGATAGAATTGGAAAAAAGGGGAAAAAATAATCCTAATGCTCCCCTCTGCTTGTGTGTTCTACGTTGAAAGGAAAGAAAATATTTGAGAATTGAAAGTAAATTTCCTTGTTGGTTACAATTTAAAAATGGATGCCAAAAGTAACTACACCCCCTAGAGGAAGCCTGCCAGTGTGTTTGCTACAACTCACAAAGGGAACATTGTAACTGGGAAAATAGATCATGGGACTAGCTCCCTGACCTTGACAAAATGACTAGAAAGAAAGTATTATCTACCCTGGACAAAATATACGATGCGCTGCTCCAGCTGGATGAGAAAGTAACTTTGATGAATCAACAGATGGTCTATATAACAGCTGCAGTCGGCAAGGAGGTGACAATGAGGAATGTAGTTACAGAAATTCCACAGGAAGTTGGCCCAATAGAGCAAGTGCAAAGGCAGAGAAAGATGGAAGAGGCTGTGAATACACCTCAAAAGATAAAGAGACTTCAAGTCCTACATGACCAAAAGTTGCAACATTGGGAGATGGAACTTGGAGGACACTGGCTAAATTTTGGATTTAAGAAAAGTTTTATCTTTGGTGAGACTGTGAAATAGGTCGAAGACTATTTCTGGAATAACTGTTTTGTGGATTATAAACTAAATGATGGGGAGTGCATCACCGGGGATTGGGACAACTGGATGAAAGGAAATGAAGAATATTACTGTATGGAACTCCCTGGAGATTGGCCTCCCAAAGGGAAAGAGAAGAAAATGCGAAAGAACCCAACGGGGAGCAAGGATCTATGCAACTATAAACAGAAACAAGAAAACCTGCAGAGGGGGCTTAGAAGTGACTTGAGGGCCTCAGACATCAGAACGCCGGACTGAGGAGGATATAAGGATATAAGGACTGTCATCATCCGGAACCAGAAAAATGGGACGTTGGATAAATTCAGAATGAGAAATGCGTTTTGTAATAAACTTATATTTATGGAATTAGTGTAATACTAATGAAATATTAAGAGATGCAGGAAAGGTATAATTGGCTATAGCAAAAAAGTTAAGTGTAAAGTTTAAATTTGTTTTCTTTAAGATTAAAAGGATAAGATAAAAAGTAACGAGATTAATGCAAAAAATGAAGAGGTTTGAATAATAAGGGTGAATTTGCTGAACAACTTTTTAAAATGGAATACAAAGAGGGAGGTGGGAGGAAGTCAGGAAAATAAGTCAAAGAACGTCGAAAAATTTAAAAAGAGGGTTTTTATTTTTATATTTTTATTTTTCTTTCTTTTTGTTTTGTTTTTGAGTTGAATTTTTGGTCTCTGTAATCTCTTTTTTCTTTGTGTTTAATTTTTGCTGTTGTCTTTGTAATCTTTCTTCTTGTTAAAATCTAATAAAATATCATTTTAAAAAAATAAATAAATATGCTCTGTTCTTGATTTTGAAAATGCAAATAATTTTTAAAAAAAATTGATCCCCTCTCCACGGAGGCGTTTTCAAGGTGGGCACCCACCCCTACACCGATGGAGGAGCTGCTCAAATGTTAACATACGTCTCAGTCTACAACCTTCTAATATTATACAATAAAATTATAATGGTACAGGAATAATAATTAGGAGTGTTTTGCAGTTCTCCATGTGTTTCCTAGATGTTCACACACAAATGATTTTGCAGTGCTCCACTATTGCCTTAAGTTGTGTTTTCCGTGAAGTCCCATTGTACGTAGCATAACTCACACACCAAGGCCTGCCCAACACATTTTGACACCTGAGGCCGGCCCCCAAAATGGCATCCCTCCCCCTACCAGGGAAGAAGCAGCGAGGGAAGATTTACATCCAGGGCGGAGGGAGAAAGATTAGCTCATTTTAAATGGTATTGTTTTAACATTTTGGTGTTTGATGCCCTGAGCTCCTTGGGAGGAAGAGTGGGATAAAAACGTAAAACAAATTAAATATTTTGGGCATCATCTTTTCATTTCAGTGGGAGAACTTCCTCCTGGGATTGCGGACTTTTGGGGGAACCCCACCACACTCTGCCCCAGATCAGATATCTATATATTTCTTTTATTATATTCGCCCCAACCATCCTTTCTTCCAACCTGGAACCAAAAGCAACATCCAGGTGGTCCCCCACCCGGGCACTGACTTCAGACCCGCTTGGCCTCATGTAACTTAATCCCACCCCAGCAAAACCACAGATTCTGTCCCCATCTCACTTTGGACTCTAGTTCTTCACTCACTTTGCAACAGAAGACCAATTATTGGCACCTCCCGGCCAGAGTCTGTAAATATTCTCAGGAGATGTTGATCTCTGGAACTCCTGTGATAAGAAGGAAAGAACCACTAAAGACGAAGGGGGTGCACCCTTATTTATTTCATTAAAATCGATATTAAAAATTATAATTATAATTATAATTATAATTATAATTTTATTATTTATATCCTGCCCATCTGGCTGGGTTTCCATTAATAACAGAATAAAACTTCAAACATTAAAAATTTCCTTAAACAGGGCTACCTTCTGGAAAAAATAATAACAATTACCGTATTTTTCGCCCTATAGGATGCACTTTTCCCCCTCCAAAAATGAAGGGGAAATGTGTGTGCATCCTATGGGGCGAATGCAGGCTTTCGCTGAAGCCTGGAGAGCGAGAGGGGTCGGTGCGCACCGATCCCTCTTGCTCCCCAGGCTTCAGGAAGCTATCCACAAGCCTAGGGAGCCCGGCGGGAAGTTGTGCCGGGCTCCCAAGGCTTGCGGACAGCAGCCTGCAGCCCAAAACCCGGGGAGCGCAGTGGAGTGCGCCCCGGGCTTTGGGCAGCTCTTCGCAAGCTGTGGGAGCCCGGTGGGAAGTCGCGCCAAACTCCCACGGCTTGCAGAGAGCTGCCTGCATCCCAAAGCCTGGGGCGCACTGAACAGATATCGGGCAGATATCTGCAAGCCTGGGGAGACCCCGCGCCTGGCGGGGAAACAATTTTTTTTCTTTATTCCCCCTCCCCAAAAAACCCTAGGTGCACCCTATGGGGCGAAAAATACAGTACACCCAGTGTCTTCAAAATAAGCTGCAGCAAATCCATTGGGTTAGGCAAGAAGAGTCCTGCAGCCCCTGGAGGTTTAAGAGAGTTATTGCATTCTTATTTCTAGGAAAGAGTCTCCTTAAGCAATGCCGGCCTATGAGAAGGGAAGGAAGATGGAGGGAATCATATGGTGGGAACCACAGATGGACGGAGTATGTTCCTCAAGGGCCACAGGTGGAAAAGCAAGAATGTATGAGATAAAAATTAGGCAAATTGAAGGCAACAAAAGTAGTTTACTTGGAAGAGTTCATGTGGTCTCACTCCCAGTGGGTCACCCTTCCTAGAAGGCTGTGGGGACCAGGCAACAAGTCTCATGAACTGGAGGCCTGCAGCCCAAAAGAAGGGGCTGCTTATTTCGGATCAAACTCTGGCCATGAAGCTCCTGGCTTCCTCCTTGGCTGTCAGCAGAATCTGAAGCAAGAATCCCTCTCATCTCCTGTAGGAAAGTCGCCTCTCTCTTCAGCCACTCTGTTCCTTCTCTCTTTCAGCTTCAACTCCTGAGCATCTAAGCATCCCTCCTCCTTGCCAACCATCCCTCCCTGCCAATTTCTTCACTTCCTCACACAGAAAGTGAACACTCAGCCAGAGCAGTTAGGCTGCTTTTACACATTCCATGACATTACATATGTTTAGCCAAAGGCTGGGCGGCCCAAGAGGCAGGTAGGCAATAACAGCTTAGCCTATTTCATGCATAATACACCTAAAGCAGTTCTCAGATGTTGCCTTTCCTTCAATTTGGATGGAAAGTGAGTGACACAAGATTGGGGAAAGGCTTGTGGTGGGATCCACAGCAACAAAAAACCAAGAGAAACCATCAAAATCACTGCTCAATCTCCCCACCCCTTTTTAAAGCTTTTAGTTGTGTATATCCGGCACATTTCTGATGAATACAAACACATTTCTGAAAATCAGCTAAAAAGCTAAATTAGCCAAACTCCATCAGAAAAGCAGGATTATCCTCAAATTCTAGTTACAGCTGGAGTCACAATGGATGGGTGAGAGCCAGGATTAAGGAACATCCTAAACAGCATTGAAGGACGGGAGGGGATCTGAGCCTCTGCAATTCACAGCAAAACTTGGGCAGGCTCCTTCTGGTCTCATCTCACACACTGGGCTGGTATGAAACTGCAGAAATAAAGAACAGGAGTGTTTCAAAAGCCAATATCATGGTGTGGGGGCATCAGCATTACAGAGCTAGTGGGAACCCAAAGGCCATCTAGTCCAGCCTCCCAAGGAAAGCCACCATCCCTCATCATGTCAGATCAGACCCAAGATATGCCAGGAGCACCACCAAAATGGGCCTGCAGAGCAAATGCCTGCGGAAGGCAGCTCAAGCAAGTGAGCCAAGCTGCACACTTTGGGGGAATACAAGAAGGACACAAAGTGGTCATACCGGAAGGAGAAAACCTTTTCCAGAACCCAAAATGTGACTATCTGTCATTCAGATAGTGGGTAGAAACCATTTCTCAAATGGAGAGAATTTTCCATGAAGCTGAGATGGACACATGGAATGAGTCACAAGAGCTTTTTTCAGCTCAATGAACACTCCAGATTATGTCACTCTTGGAAAGCCCAAGGGGGGGCAGCTTTTCCCCATTTGGGGATGTTCCCTACGGAGTCTTCTGCAAGAGCCCCACTTTGCCCCCACCTGCACCCCCACTTACCCCTGGCAGAGCTGTCGGACCCCTGGTCGCTTGCTGCAAAAGGAAGGAAACACAATAGTCAGGATCCCGGGGAGGGAGATCCCATCCCCCCAGCCCTTCTCCTCTCTCCTTCCAACCCCATTCCAACCCCATCCCAAATAGGTCTCAATATGGGGAGGGGCCTAAGAAGAGTTCAGGGACAGGCAGCCCAGAGACAAGGGGGCTCAAGGACAGCAGTGGGGGGAGAAGCAGATGCTGGAGGGCAGAGAGATGGGCACAGCCTGGCATGGAGGCAGCGGGGGACTAGAGCGGGAGTGGGTGTGATCTGTTAGGGTGTGAAACCTAAGACGCTGGCAAGTTAGCAATGTCATGTGACTTTAAGTAGTCAAGCTCGTTAAGTTGTTAAGTTGCTCAGTATATAAAAAGTGTTTGTTTTCTCTGCCTTGTGGGGGCGTGAAGCAAAAATGTCCGAAAGCTCTGGAGGTGTTTCTGTTATCTTTCTGCAATAAACTTGTCTTTGGAAAGACAGGCTTCCCTGTGTCGTTATTTCTTTGCTGCTGAGACTCTGAAGCTTTTACTGCAACAAGAATCTCTGCACTGGACTTAATTAATGCTCTGCAAAGAGAACTGTTGCTGGGGGCGCAGCGGAAGTGTTTACTGGACCAGTACACAGACTCTCTTATGATCTAGGCAGGAAGGGGGCAGAAAGGCAGAAGCTAGGGAGGGAGAGCAGTGGTGCCAAATCCAGAGCGGAGGATTCCTAACACCCACATACTTGAGCCACCCAACCAATTCTTTAGCTTCAGGTTCCAGTAAATTAAACCCCCAGAGATCCCTCTCTCCCCCCCCTCGGCTCTTCCTCCTGCTGCTTCCTGGAGCCCCTCCCTCAGCCAACAGTCTCTCTGCAGCCTTTTCCTGGCCCTGAGGGACCCCTTGTTGTCCAGACAGACTGAGCAGACAGGCTGAAGCTTCCCATCAGGGTCTTGGGCTTAAAGATTAGGCCACCACTATGTTTAATTTCATCTGTTTGTAACCTGTTCCTGCTCCATATTGGGGGGAAATATGTCAGACAGAGAGAGGGGAGGAGTCACTCACTTGAGGCTGCTTTGTAGGCTAATTTCTCGCTCTGTTTCCCTGTAGAGACAAAAGCAGAAAAAATACAAAATGAGTGCACAAAATACATAATAAAATAAAAACATCAGGTGGAAAGTGAATTTCCTGAGCAGAGTGAGTGCAAACAATGGCCAGCATTACTTTTGGTTTAAAGGGTGCTTTGTGGGGAGGGGTCTCTGTAGGGATGCCAGCAACAGTTTCCAGGAAGCTCCACCAGCACATTCCCAGTCGGAGGCCAAGACAGAAGGACACAGGAGAGGCAGAAAACTCGTCCAGGGTTTACTTACTGCGGATGAAGAAGAAGATCCCAGAGATGAGCAGGATGGCAGCCATGACACCCAGAATGGCTCCCACAATGAGCCCCAGGTTGACTAAAAGGGGACAACAGACATTTTTATTCAGACTGGCGGCAGCAGCTCCCCTAGGCCTCAAGCAGGAGATTTGAGTGGAGGTGCTGAGCTATGAGCCCGGGAGGATTTTACGTCTGCAAAGCAGGCCCTCTCTCTCTCTCCTGACAGGCCAAGGTCTTCTCTGTAGTGGCCCCGATACAAGGGAGATTTTTTCCACCAGAATCCAGCATTAGAGGTCTTCAAAATAACCAGTTCATTTAAGGAAGACAGTTGACAGGCACACCTGTTTCCATCACAGACTCCAGACTTAAAAGCAGGTCTCCTCCTACTCAGGGGCTTCAGCCTTCTCTGTCCTGACCCTGAGAGGAAGGGATTCCCTCCCCTCTGAGACCCCCCAGAGCCCAGCATTACAGGCCTTCAGGGAAGACACAAACCCTTAGGAAAAAGCATCTTGTGTAGGGTTGCCATACGTCCGGTTTTTCCTGGACACGCCCTCCCTTTTCAGACTTAAAATGTCTGTCGAGACAGATTTTTAAAATAAAGCAAAATGTCCATGTTTTAAATAGAGGATAATTAATTAAAGCAAGCAAGCAAGCAAGCAAGCAAGCAAGCAAGCAAGCAAATAAATAAATAAATAAATAAATAAAAACAATATTGTTATTTTGTTTTTAACAGTTAAGAACATTGCTACTAGCAATGTATCACAGCCTCCTATAGCCTACAAATAATAGAGGTATTTAAAATGAGAGTCGTCATACAAATTCGAAGTTAAAAGTAGAAGTTGCCAAATGTGTCCTCTTTTTTGCTCATCAAAATATGGCAACCCTAACACCAGAGCTTGTGAAATGCAAGGAGATCCCAAGGAGGGAGGATAACCAAAAATGCCCCCCAAACAACCCTCATCTCCTCCCAAGGTCACCACAAGTACCTACAGAAATGAAATTGGAAAGGGGGGGTCTCTTTCCACAGATGGGTGTCATAATAAAGTTTTATTTCACATACTCTGCTGACACATTTGATTTTGAAGAAGTAAAATATCTGCCCATAATCTGTGACATCACAACTACTTCGGCTTAAAGGGAAATGGTGATCGTCAGTTTTTACCTACCAACATCCAATTTGAGTTCAAGGCCTATGAGACACTTGCCGGAAAAGGCTGCTTCTCTGTTGAAATCTACAGATTCCGATTCAGCTGCTTCCCTCCAGAGACACAGACAGGATCCAACTGGGGTTCCCCATCTGAGCTGTGCTGCTGCTGAAGGGAGCAGTTGGGTGGAAATCCCCCTCCCAGAGCCCACCCCTTCCCCTCCTGTCTGTCTGTCTGTCTGTCTCTCACCAGGCTCCTTCTCCCAGGCCACGTCCAGAGGCTTCTCCAGGCTGTCATGCTCCACGCGGCACCGGAAGCGCTCCCTCTCCTCGGGGTCGATCTTGACGCTGAGCAAGAGATAGTAGGTCCCGTCCGAGTTGGGGGCGACCAATCCTCGGAGGGTGCCCTCCAGCCAGACCTCCCCGTCTTTCACCCACTTGGCCTCAATCTCCTTGGGGTAGAAGCCGTGGACTTGGCAAACGAGGGTCTCCAGGCCGTCATAGTCTGCCTTCCTGGTCACCTTCACCACCGGAGCCTCTGCAAAAAGGGCCACATTGGGGTTAACAGAGAGACATCCACAACGGGAGCCTGGAGGAATCCTGTATTTTGTAGGAGCAGAGGAGCAGGGACCCAAGGGGCAAGCTAGTCAGAATCTCACATCTCCAGAAATTAAAATAACTGTGAATCAATGGGATTCCTCAACCTCCCTTGGCATCTTCCCCAGTCAGTGTCTATGGTGGAACTGTTTGTAGATGTTTTATCCTTTGTTTGCCAAAGCAGACTCCTTTGGGAGGGAGGGCTGGGTACAAATTAAATTAAGCTCTAACGCTACTCAAATACGTCAATTTGTGGTTCCAAGATTGTCCCAGGGAGCTGCCTCTAGGCTGAGGGGCAAATTTCACCAGGTCCCCAATGGCGGGATTCGTTCAGATCCTTCAAAGTTGCAAGTCATGAACCGAGGGCAGCTCAGACTGATCCTGGTTCCTCTCTTGAGGGGGAAGAAATGCTGGACTCGCTGCTCTCTGTTCTCTGGGACTTTTCAGCCCAATAGTTAGTGAGCAAAGCCAAGAGCCCTGGGAAAGACAGAGCTCCTTTCTGGTTCTCCCGCCTGCCCTGAAAGGGTCCCTGGAGGTTGGAAAGGGCCCATCTCCCTTCTCCATGCCTCCCCTGGAGCCTCCCTTCTCCAGCCTCCCCTGGAGTTGAAAGGGCAGACCAGGAGGCCCAGTAAGCCAGCAACTTACGCACATTGAACTTGTAAACATACAGATTTGCCAAAAATATTCTAAAAAACAAAAAGAGGAGGCAGGTGTCTGGGGAAGGACTTTGGCAACCCAATCGCCCTTGAATCCAATATACACAATTTTGGCTTTAGGCACGATTCACAGAATGTAACCCTTGTTCAAAAACTGGCTCCCTGGGTAGCTGTTGTCTGAAGGGGCTGTTCCAGGATCCCACCCACTTTGCAGTGCCTGGACTGGAAACTCAGGTCTGGGAGGGGATGTGACTCTGCTGAGGAGAGCAGGAAGGAAGGAAGTCCAAGCCCTTACTCAACTGAAACCTCTGACCTCAGCAGAACCTCTGAGATGAATTTGCTCAGATCTCTCTAAGAATGGCTAATACCTATGTGTCAGTCCTCAAAAAGGGGGTGGGCTGCTAGAATTATTTCATTTTTAATTAATTTTCGTTTTAACAAAACTTAGTAAGAGAGAGACAGGACCCCTCATGCTTCTCTTGGCTGGTCTGGCTTTCCCTCCCCATCTGCAGCAGATCCATCATGGCGAGAGGCAACTTCAGGGATACCAACTAAACTCCTCCGTCTGGAACATAGATAGATACACTTGGAATTTCTAAATCTTTTGTAGGATGCCATCCTCTGTCCCCTTACAAGGGAGTAAGCAAGGACACCTTCTGAATGTGCTATGCACTTGGACAACTGTTCTGCTCAAGTGTCCACTGTTTCCTTTTCAAGGAAGGAGATGGGGACCTGGGGGTTGGTCATGTGACCTCCCAGGAGCCCCACCTGGTCTAGGTGCCCTCAGCCTCCACTGGACCTTAACTCCCCAGTCCTGGGGGAAACAGAGGGAGATCCTTGGTCAGGCCCTGCTTCCTACATAGCATGACGGATTTCGCTCTCAATATAGGGCCATAGTTGTCAACTTTTCCCTTTTCTTGCGAGGAATCCTGTTCGGAATAAGGGAATTTCCCTTAAAAAAAAGGAAAACGTTGACAGCTATCTATAGGGCAGGATTCCCAGCCCCACCCCGTTGTGCAATGGTCCATTCCAGTCAAAACACTGGATCGTGATTGGCCCCTGTGCCAGATTCCTGAAGGCAGAAGAGTGGACTGTACCATTTCAAGGCACGGGGTTGGGGAAGATGACACTTCTGAATGTTCCCCATGGAAAAAAGTAAAATTCCTCACAAATAAAATACAGTGAAAGCCTCTGGGGTTTGGGACCCAGGCTGAGAAACTGATGCATTTATAGATACTGCTTTGGGGATCAAAACCGGGGAAGGGAGGGTGAGATTTGGGAATCCGAAAGGTGATATAATTTGTTAGATCTTGTTTATATGTTTATTTCTTTTCTTTGTAAATTTTATGGAATGTGGAAAATCGTGGAAGAGAAATTTGGGCCGACTTTAGGAAAAAGGTTTAAGATTAAGTTAGAATTGGGTGTTTGTTAAATTAAATAGTTATAAGGTTTTAATGATAAATTGGGGAATGAAAGAAAGAAGAAAAAGGAAATTAATAGTATGGTTTAACAAAATTATTAAGTTAAGGTTGTGAAATAAGTTATAAGAACCTGCTGAATAGATAGTAAAGAAATTATAATACAGAAGGGAGAGGTGGAGGAGGTCGAGGAAATAAGGTTTAGGAGAAAATCTTTTGAATTTATACATGTTTGTATGTTCTTGTTTGTTTATGTGTTGTTTTGTCTATAATTTGTGTTGGAAAACCAATAAAAATTATATTAAAAAAAACCAAATAAAATACAGTGGTGCCTCGCAAGACGAAAAGAATCCATTCCGCGAGTCTCTTCATCTAGTGGTTTTTTCGTCTTGCGAAGCAAGCCCATTACAGTGGTGCCTCGCAAGACGAAATTAATTCGTTCCGCAAGTTTTTTCTTCTTGCGAGTTTTTCGTCTTGCGAAGCACGGTTTCCCATAGGAATGCATTGAAAATCAATTAATGCGTTCCTAGGGAGACCGCCTTCAGACCAGGTCCGGGGACAGACTGAAGGCTGACCAGGTCCGGGGACAGACTGAAGGGGACAGACTGAAGGCTGGCGGGGGGAGAAGGACTTTTCTCCCCACCGCCAGCCTTCAGAACAGCCTTCTGAAGTCTGGCAGTGGGGAAAAAAGCCCTCCTCCCGCCGCCAGCCTTCAGAAGAGTTCCTGCAGGGCTGCCTAGACTGCGGATAGCAGCCTGCTGCCCGGCGCGAGGGGCGCTCTGAAGCAGAGCGCCCCACGCGCGGGGCAGACATTTGCAGCTTGGGGAGCCCTGCAGGACTTCCCCGCAGGGCTCTCCAAGCTGCGGATAGGGGCAGCAGGCTGCTATCCACAGCTTGGAGAGCCCTGCGGGGAACTCTTCTGAAGGCTGGCGGGGGAGAAGGGCTTGCGGTGGGAGGAGGGCTTTCCTCCCCACTGCTGTTCTGAATGTTGGCGGTGGGGAGGAAAACCTTCCTCCCACCGCAAGCCTTCAGGACAGGTCCGGGACCAGAGGAGAAGGCGCGCTGCGCTTCCCCGCTGTCCCCGGAGATTTCCCTATGGGCATTCGTCTTACAAAGCAAGCCCATAGGGAAATTCGTCTTGTGAAGCCGCTAAAAATCGGAAAACCCTTTCGTCTTGCGGGTTTTTCGTTTAGCGAGGCATTCGTCTTGCGCGGCACCACTATAGCAGCTTAGCGCTATTAGCGGCTTAGCGATAAGCGGCTTAGAAAAGGGGGGGAAGGGGAAAAAAGGCGGAAAAACTCGCAAAACATTTTCGTCTTGCGAAGCAAGCCCACAGGGAAATTCATCTTGCGAAGCGCCTCCAAAACGGAAAACCCTTTCGTCTAGCGGGGTTTTCGTCTTGCGAGGCATTTGTCTTGTGGGGCACCACTGTATATAATAAGGTAGAAGTGGGAACTCCCATACTCTCTCACCATGTGCAGATTTTCTGCTAACCTACAGTTTTAGTGAGGGGGCTGCATCCTGCCCTCTAAGACATATTTTATGGGCTCCCCACACATTTTCTATTTTTTTATCTAGTTTTAAAGACTTTAAAGGCAAGAGGTTTTCTGTATCTCCCCTCAAATCTGTCCATTTCAATTTTCTTTTTTTATTTAATTTAAATTGCATTTTGCTTTACTGGCCCCTTCCCTGCTGTTTCTTTGTGTCCCCTCCCCCATTTGTCTTTTGCCACCCCTTATTCTAGCCAAAGGGGCATGGGGGGGACTGTTTTTAAGCATCTCCCCCCCAATCATAGTCTAAAATGACCCCCTTTCTCCTCCCAAACCTCTGCCACCACCACCAAGAAAAGTGTTTGCTGTTTGGTCCAAAAGGAAGACTGTTGGGGGGGGTAGCTTAAAGGAAAACTGCCCCACTAAGCCCCCCTACCCCCCACTGCCCCCCTCACCTGTCCTCAGCAGAGTCTCCTTCCCATAGTCCAGGTGTCTCTGCAGCCACTCAATGCAAATCTCCTCCAGGTAGGCTTTATAGTACTGGTTCAGGGCCGTGATAGGATCCCACTTCCTCTTGGTCACTTGGGCCTCTGTATCGGCTGCCATCCAGGTGAGGGTCTCCTTGTCAAAGGCGATGAAGTCCCTCCCATTGTAGCCAAACTGCCAATAACCTTCTTTGCGCCCGTCTGACCTCAGCTCACAACCATGCATCTCCTGCAGGGAGGGAAAACCTGCGGGTGGGAGTGGAAGGAAACACCCGAGATGTCAAGAGTTGTGTGTGCACAAGAGAGAGATTATTATTCCTTTATTCAAGTTCTATACCGGCCTTCATCCAAAGACCACAGGATGGTTTACAAGAGAACACCACCAAAATGTATACCATAGAGGCAGACAAATAAATAATAATAATAGCACACAGCCCCTTCCAGTTTAAAAGAACATAGATTGTTGAATTAGCCAAAGGCCTGGGAGAATAGGGATGTTTTCGCTTGGCGCATAGAGACATGTGATGCCAGGCAAGAGACAGAACCAGACCAGGAACGCAAAGAGAAGTTCAGAACAGGATATATATGGCATCACATGTCTCTAGGCGCCAAGCGAAAACATCCCTAATCCCTATTCCCTATTCCCTATATAAAATAAACACTCTCAGTTTCAGCGAAACAACCTCAGGTTCAGGGAAGAGTCAGAGGCAGCATGTGAACCATGAGGGGGAAATGGAAAGAAATGGATGTTATATCTCTCCCCCCCCCCAACTCAGTTTTTAACCATAATCCAACACAAAACTGAGTAGTTTACAGTGCAATTATATGTGTGCTAACCAGAAGTAAGCAGCACTGAGTTCAGTGAGACTTACTCCAGGTATATCCGTGTATAGAATTGCAGTCCTGATTTCACTGAAATATATGAGTCTTCTTTTACTTACTCCTGTGTTGGATTATGATCTTGGAGTTTGTTTGGGGCCGGGGTTTTTTTTTTGCAGTTTCTTTTTTTTTCTCCCCCCCCCAATTAAAAATAGTTTATTTGTCACAGCATATATTTCAAACATTCTCATAACCTTAAAAATCATAAAACAACACATCATGTACTCTAATCTCATTAAAGGGAAGGACTACATAATGTCTGCAACAATCTGAAAGGTTAAAATGTATACTTAATGAATCCCAAACTGTGTTACCCACCCCAAACACTACCCCCCCCATGGGCCTCACTACCTGTGTGTTCAATAAAATCGCCCCATACTGCATAGAAATTATCGTTTTCCTTTTGGCCTGTTGCTACCCATGGTTTCCATGTTAGTTTTTCCAATAAAGCTGTCCACCAGACTGCTTCATGCCTCTTATCCTGTCACAATTTCTACTCATATTGATCCAGAACACATTCCGACGTATAGTTGGCAGAGTAAAAACTTGTTTAGGGAAGTTTTTCATGTTTGATGTTTTATCGTGTTTTTAATATTCTGTTGGGAGCCGCCCAGAGTGGCTGGGGAAACCCAACCAGATGAGTGGGGTTTAAATAATAAAATTTATTATTATTATTATTATTATTATTATTATTACTACTACGCTGAATAATTTCACTTCGACTGCCAAGGCCAGACAATTTGGACAACTGTAAGTCTGAGTATAGGCTGAATGTAAACCCCTCGCTCTGAATGATCCTGCAGCTAACGTCTTCATTTCAACTAATTTGCTTATTTAGCTTATGTAGGTAGCAATTTAAGATTTTAAGGATGCTTTCTCACCGCTGCTGTATCACAGTCACCATCTTTCCCACCTCGCCCCCCACTATGTTAAATCTTTGTTGCAGTTTCTAAATGCCAAATATACATTGCTTTTCACTTTGAACCACCACACAACAGTTCCAGAAATGTGTTTGTTTTCCAGAATATGACACAAAATTTAGCACCCTGAGAACGTTAGGGGTTTTGTTTTTGTTTTTTCCCCTCAGGGGAAGCAAAGTTTTATCTTGCTTGAACAAATGTTGGCAATCCCTGGTAAACTCAGTACAGTTGTACCTCAGCTCCCGAATGCCTTGGGAGCAGAATGTTCCAGATCCCAAACGATCGAAACCCAGAAGTGAGTGTTCTGGTTTTCGAATGTTATTTTGGAAGCCGAATGTCCGATGAGGCTTCTGCAGCTTCCAATTGGCTTTGGTTTCCGAACGTTTTGGAAGTCAAATGGACTTCTGGAACGGATTCCAAGGTACAACTGTAATCAGAAAGCAGCTGGGCCTCATTGACCAGCACTCTGGACAGCGCCTTCTCAGTTCCCCCCAAAAAACAAGATCCGTGCCCCAGCATGGGTTCTCAAGGAAAGAGCAATTCTCCTTTTCTCTTCGCCAGGGGTTTGCACAGTGACTGGCCCAATCGGTCAATTTCACAAATCAGGATGATGACCATTATCATATAACCGACCTGCAGCTCATTCCCAAGTGCCTTTTTGCAGAGTAAAAATATATCTTTTTAAGAAAGTGCAGGTACAGATTGGAAGGGGAGAGGGAAGGACTTCTGCCCAGGTTGGAGAACATCCTGCCCATCACCTCGTCCCTTTCGTATCAGCAGGCATCTCCCTTTGCCTCCTGAGCGCCAGAGAGATGAATATTGGGGGTCTCTGCCTCTCCTGCCTTCCACTCACCTCCGCTCTGGTTGAAGCGAGTCTGCAGGGTTGCCAGGTTCCACCACAGCACTTTCTCAGCGCCCTGAAAGAGTTGCGTGCTCATCTCCCAGTACTGAGGATCCTCCTTTTCCGCCTTCCTTATCCAGGGGACCAGAGGCAGCGCCTCCTTGGTGTCACTGTCGTACTGAACAAATGGCTGGTCATCCACGTACCCCACAGCAATGAACTGGGGCAGCCCCTGGCCAGGCTCAGACACGGATGTGTAGAAGTAGCGCAGGGAGTGAGAAGTGGAGCCTGGAAAGGAAGAGAGAGGGGCAGAGAGTTAGGGGTCCTGCAGATGAAGGAAGCACTCTAATCCTGCTGTGTTACAGGCAGCAGCCCTAAATTAGGAGATCCAAAGTTCAGCAGGGTTTGGGGGAGCTTATAGACTTGCTGTCAGGGAACTGCCATCGGAGAGACAGGTGGTGGACAGGCTACAGGAGAATAGGAGAGAATCTGCAGTAGAAGAGGGAACCAGCAGGGGGAGTGCAGGAGTCACAGCGGAGGGGAGGCTCTGGGATGCTTCCAGTGAGAGTAGTGGAGAGGTAACGGGACCCCCGTTGGGAACGCCCACCCTTCGCCGGAAACTGTCACGCAGAGAGTCTCGAAAGCGCATGTCTGTCAAAGAGCTTTTATGTTGGCGTAAATTCCGTAGACGCCCACTGTCAGATTCTACCAGCGACTGACGGAGTCATGCTTTGGGGGCTCCGTTAGTGCATCGGTTTGGATGACCAGCCAAACCCCAGAGGGATCAAGCTTTTACGCACAAGCAGCTCACTATCCCATCACAGCAATCTGACAGTCTTTGAAAGCAGCTTGTGCAAGCAGAAGGCATCATGAGCGAACCATCCGGAACCGGAGGAGCAGGAGCGGGAGCTGGCGCAGATCCAAGCCTGGAACAAAGGTACAGGGCGTTGGAGGTCCAGCTGGCACTGCAAACGGCGAGGCTCGAGGAGAGGAGGGCTCAAGATGCAGATAAGGGGAAGACCACCCCACTTGCCAGACGGGTGCCTGGACTGGTGCAGAAATTTGGGGGGGATCCCCGGAACTATCAAGCCTTTAGGACAGAGATGCAATATGCTCTCAATCTACTGTTTGATGACTTCCCCGACGAGAACTCTAGAGTGGCGTACGTGATTGGCCATCTAGAGGGAGGGGCGAGGGACTGGGTTCGGCCCCTGATGGCAGCCAATAATGAAATCTTAAAGGACACAATGAAGTTTTTCCGCGCCATGGACTTGATGTTTTCCAGCGAGATCGAGCAGGGAGTGGTGCGCAGGCAGTTAATGGCGTGTAAACAGGGGAGCCGATCTGTACGTGAGTACTGGACTGAGTTCACCATGCTGATTCATAGACTTGGGTGGGACCTTGCTAGTGAACCTATTCAAATGCTGTTTGAAGAAGGTCTCTCTCCGGCAGTGAAAGATGAACTTTCCCGGGCGCCTAGGGCGGAGTCTATGGATCAGCTGACTAAATCAGCGCTGTCCATTGGGGCACGCCAGGAAGCTAGAGCTATGGAAAAGCGGGAAGGAAAGGGGGAACGTTGGAAGGACTTCCGCATTCCAGAGATTCCGGAGCAGCCTTTCCCGCCAGCAGAGCCGATGGAACTTGGAACAGCGCGCGCGCGCGCAGTTTCAAACACCAGTGAAGGGCGGAAGAAGGAGGGAAAGAGCGGCAAGCGATGCTATCTCTGCCAACAGCCAGGTCACTTTGCCAGAGTCTGTCCGCAAAGGAAGGAATGGCAAGGGATGGCGGGAACTGTTGGGGGGAAGGAGGAAGAAGAAATCACGGAGCCAGTAAAAGCCAACGCCTGGTTGCCAACATCAGGGCACAGCAGCCAGGCCAGGGAGTAATGAATGTGCCCACGCCGGAACCTCCAAGACCAGCGCTTGTGATAGAGGTGTTGCTGGAACTGGCAAACGGACACCCACTGAAGATAAAGGCGCTATTGGATTCAGGTAGCTCATGTAATTTCATGAGCAAAGAGTTTGCAGCTGCACACCAAATACAGACTATCCCATTGAGTAAGCCTTTGCAGGTTACCACGATTGATGGGAGGGAGCTGTTGGGAGGAGAAGTGAGCCAACAGACTGTACCAATGATAATGAGGGTGGCACGACACACCGAACTGATAGCGTTTAACGTAGCCACCTTGGGAGGAGCTCCTATTATCTTGGGTATGAGCTGGCTGGCGCTACACGATCCGCTAGTAGGCTGGCATCAGAGAGTGGTTTCCTTTGGATCAGCACATTGCCTAGAACACTGCAAGGAGGGAGAGGCTCAGGCAGGCACCAGGGGCACTCTAGCAGTGATGGAAGTGATGGACAAAGGGAGGGTGCCACCACAATACGCTGACTTGCTTGACGTATTCAGCGAAAAAGAAGCAGATAAACTGCCCCCGCACAGACCCTTTGATTGTCAAATTACCTTACTCCCAGGAGCACAATTGCCAGTGGGCAAGCTGTATGCAATGTCAGACAGTGAGATGCAGGAGTTAAGGGAGTTCATTGACAAGAATCTCAAGCGAGGTTTCATCAGAGAGTCACGAGCGGTGGGGGGCAGCCCAGTGTTCTTTGTGGACAAAAAAAACACAGGCAAGCCCAGGCTTGTATGTGATTTCAGGGCCCTAAATGCAGTGTCAGAACCAGTGACTTTCCCTATGCCCAGAATTGATGACATTCTAACACGGGTGAGAAAAGGGAAAATTTTTACCAAGCTGGACCTTAGGGGGGCATATAACTTGATACGTGTGAGAAAGGGGGATGAGTGGAAGACCACTATGTTCACCCCCTTGGGGGCCTTTGAGTACACCGTTATGCCTTTCGGATTACAAGGGGGCTCCGCCTGTTTTCAAGCATTCATGAATCACGTCCTGGGGCCACTGCTCTACAAGAACTGCGTAGCGTTCTTAGATGACGTTCTGGTGTACTCAGACAATGAGGAGCAGCATGTGCGAGATGTAAGAGAGGTACTGAGCAAGCTGCGAGAAAACCGGCTGTGGGTGAAACTGGAGAAGTGTCAGTTTCATACCAAGGAGGTGGAATTCCTGGGGTACCGGTTGTCTGACAAGGGATTGGCCATGGATCCCAGCAAGGTTCAAGCGGTACTGGAATGGAAAACACCAAAGACCAAGAAGGACGTGCAAAGGTTCCTGGGCTTCGGAAACTTCTATAGGAAGTTCATCAAAAACTTTGCCCATTTAACAGCGCCCATCACGGATTGTCTTAGTAGCAAAAAGAAATTTGTTTGGACGGGAGAAGCGCAACAAGCGTTCGAACGCTTAAAGCAGGCGTTTGCGTCGGAAGAGCAACTCTTGCACGTGGATCTACAACAACCAATGAGAGTGGAGACTGACGCGTCAGACCGAGCGGTGGGGGCCGTTCTTCTCCAGCCGGGAAAAGATACGTCTGAATGGAGACCGTGTGCATTCTTCTCGCGGAAGTTGAACAAATCAGAGAGGAACTACACAGTGTACGACCGAGAACTGCTCGCCATTCATGAAGCATTCCGGAAATGGCGGCACTTGCTGATTGGGGCGCAGCACAAGGTTCAAGTCCGAACTGACCACAAAAATCTGGAATACTGGAGAACAGCCCGATTGCTGAACCAGAGACAAGTGAGATGGGCCCAGGAGTTCTCCAAATTCCACTTTGAGATTCGTTACGTGCCCGGCTCCGAGAACGTGAGGGCGGACGCTCTTTCCAGGAAACCTGAGTACTTAGAGGGGGAGGGAGCGCCTGAGGCAAGGCATGTAATCTCTGAAGACCGCTGGGTGTGTGGGGCGGCATTGGTGGGGCAGAGGGAACTGATAGAGGGTACGGAGAAAGATGAATACGCCCAAGAGAAACTCAGAGAGCTCCGGAGGACAGAGGAGAACACAGGGGGGTTCGAAGAAAAGAACGGGGCGTTGTATTACAAAGGGGCACTGTACATACCCGACGGGGAACTGAGGGGCAGAGTACTCAAGCAGTTGCATGACAGCCCCACAGCGGGACATTTTGGACAGCACAAAACCATGTGGTTGGTTACCAGGGAGTTTTGGTGGCCCAAGGTGAGGGAGGACGTACGGGAATATGTCAGGGGTTGCGACAGGTGCCAGCGAGCGAAAGGAGAGAGGGTGGCGCCAGCGGGGCTATTACAACCCTTACCCACGCCCGAAAGGCCATGGGAGGCAGTATCCATAGATTTTATGACGGACCTGCCAAAATCCAAAGGCAAAACAGCTGTCATGGTGGTGGTAGATCAATTAACCAAGATGTGTCATTTTATAGCTTGTTCACATGCAGTCACAGCAGAGGAAACCGCCAAGTTGTTTGTAGAACATATTTTCAAGTTGCATGGCGCCCCCTTGAGGGTGGTCAGCGACAGAGGGAAACAATTTACTTCCAGGTTCTGGAGGAAACTTATGAGCTTACTGCACGTAGAACTCAATTTCTCAACTGCCCGGCACCCAGAAACCAATGGGCAAGCGGAAAGGGCAAATGGGGTTTTACAACAATACCTGAGGTGTTATGTAAAAGACAGAGAAAATGATTGGGTGGATAAGTTACCTCTAGCAGAATTTGCCTACAACAACGCGGAGAACGTGTCCACAGGGATGAGTCCCTTCCTGGCAAATTATGGGTGTCACCCCCGGGCATTCCCAGGAGAGGGAGGGGAGAGGTGGAGCGTGCCGGCGGCGGAATATTTTTTTGAAGAGATGGAGGCGATCCACCGTCAGCTTCAACTTAACTTAGAGAAAGCCAAGGAAGAATATAAGAAGCAAGCAGACAGAAATAGGAGGGAAGGTGAAACTATAAGGGTGGGGGACCGGGTGTGGTTGTCCACCCAAGGGCTACCGTTCAAGGGCGGGAGTAAGAAATTGAGGCCCAAAAGATTGGGACCCTTTGAGGTCATACAGCAGGTCAACCCAGTGGCATTCAAACTCAGGCTGCCCAGTCACATGAAATTACACCCAGTATTTCACAGGTCATTACTGTCGCCGTACCGAGAGGGACGCGAGTGGGGGGAGCGTGAGAGAGAGGCTACCCAAACGCCCGTGATAGAAGAGAGAGAGCGCGACATGAACGTGGCAGGAATCATTGATTCCAGGTGGAAGGGGAATCAGGTGGAATATCTGGTAGAATGGGAGGGGGAAGCAGAGTCGGAAAACACTTGGGTACCAGCAGAGGTAGTCAATGACGAGGTTTTAATAGAAACATTTCATCAGCGTTTCCCAAGAAAACCGCAACCCGTGGCTCGATTTAGAAGGGAACACTTTGGGACCACCGATGAGGAAGGAGAGTTTGAAGGGTTCCCAGAGTCAGGGGTGGGTGAAGAAGCCGACTCCGACGAAGAAGAGGAAGACGGGGAGAGAGACGGTACGCCGTGGCTGGAAGTGTTAGAATCCTCGGACGACGAGGAGAGTTCCTTCAGGGGCTTTCCGCCCTCACCGCCAGTGGGAGAGGAGGCGGGAGGGGGTGAAGGGGGCCCTGGGGGGGAGGTGGATGTCAGGGAACTGCCATCGGAGAGACAGGTGGTGGACAGGCTACAGGAGAATAGGAGAGAATCTGCAGTAGAAGAGGGAACCAGCAGGGGGAGTGCAGGAGTCACAGCGGAGGGGAGGCTCTGGGATGCTTCCAGTGAGAGTAGTGGAGAGGTAACGGGACCCCCGTTGGGAACGCCCACCCTTCGCCGGAAACTGTCACGCAGAGAGTCTCGAAAGCGCATGTCTGTCAAAGAGCTTTTATGTTGGCGTAAATTCCGTAGACGCCCACTGTCAGATTCTACCAGCGACTGACGGAGTCATGCTTTGGGGGCTCCGTTAGTGCATCGGTTTGGATGACCAGCCAAACCCCAGAGGGATCAAGCTTTTACGCACAAGCAGCTCACTATCCCATCACACTTGCCCTTAAACATAGAGGAAGCAGAACAGAGGGAGCCTGGAAAGGAAGAGAAAAGGGGGCAGTGTTAGGGGTCCTGCAGCTGAGGGCTCTCTGACAATCCAGCAGCCCCCAAATGGAAGATCTGAGGTGTATATGGCAATGGGTTTGTAGCAATGCCCCTTCCCAGCACCTATGCTCTGTAGAATCAAAACAAAACATTTCATAGCTTCTCCACTGCCATTCCCCTATTTGAGGTATATTCCATTTTCATGGAAAAATTGCAAACAAACTGGGAGAGAATTGAGGGATGGAGTGTAAAAAAACAAAATTTGGGGGGAATCAGGAGCCATGGGAACAGAAAGTTCGAGTGTTGTGGCATAAGGAGGGGAAGGGGGATAAATCTTTGCAGCTCCTAAAGGCTGCCTCAAAGGGAAGAAAAAAAAGAGGGCAGGCAAAGGTGCTCTGTAGATACACCTGGAAACAACAACAACACACACACACACACACACACACACACACACCTGGCCAGACCCCACAATCCATCTCTGTTTCCCTTTGAGGGGCAACCGCCGAGAAGGCTCTGCACTGCCAAGTTTCTGCCCCAAAGGGATTGGGAAGAAAGGGGGAAAGGGCAGAAGTTGAATCTGCACCAAGCCTCGTGTTTTTAATTCCAGGACACAACATACCCATCAATCAGTGTTTGAAATCCGCCAGGCATGTTTTGCAACCGGCACGGGTCCAACTGCGACCACACATGGAGATCTGTGGATGCTAGGCTGGCGACTGACATCTCCATCTGGCTGGCCCCTCCAGACTTCTTAAGCGGCTCAGCAGAGCTTATTCACTGCATTTAGATCCCACCTTTTTCACCCCCCCTCCTCAGTTAATCCCTACCACAACCCTGTGAGGTAGGTGAAGAGGCTGTGACTGCCTCCAAGGTCACCCAATGAGCTTCATGGCGGAGTGGGGATTTGAATCTCAATCTCCAAGGTCCTCGTCCCAACACTCTAACCACAATGGCTTCCTAGAGTCTTTCTGCTATGGGGCAGCCCTATAAATGAAGCAGGTGAGGCTGAGGCAGCAAGAACAATAACAACAGTAGTAAATTGATATGCTGCCCATCTGACTGGGTTGCTCCAGACACTTTTGGTGGCTTGTAAAACCACAGTAAAACATCAAACATTAAAAACTTCTCTATACAGGACTGCCTTCTGATGTCTTTTTAGAAGTCAGATAGTTGTTTATTTCCTTGACACCCTGCAGCAATGGCCCAGTCATCGTGGACAGAACTGTGGAGGACAGGAAGTTGTGCTCCCAAACGCCTATAATTCATTCCCTTCCCCTGGGGAGTTCACGGCAGAGATGGGCTTTGAACCAGAGTGTTATGGGTTCGAGCCCCATGGTGGGCAAAATATTCCTGCATTGCTGATGACCCTCATGGTCCCTTCCCACTCTACGATCCTGTGGAATAAATACAGTGGAATAAATACAGTATTCTGCGGAATAAATACAGTGGTACCTCGCTTTAAGAACAGTCCTGTTTAAGAACAATTTGGTTTACAAACTCCGCAAAACCAGAAATAGTGTCTTGGTTGGAGAACTTTACCTCGGTCTATGAATGGAAGCTGAATGGTCTAAGGGCACCGGCGGTGGGAGGCCTCATTAGGGAAAGTACGCCTCGGTTTAAGAACAGTTGTGGTTTAAGAACAGACCTCTGCAACGGATTAAGTTCGAAAGCCGAGATACCACTGTACCATGAATTATATTACTCTCCAGCGCAGCTCCCTTTCCCATAGGCTATACCAACACTAGCCATTAGATGGTGGAAGGAGCCAACACAGATCATCCCCATCAAGGAAGATGGATTAACTTTTGCCTTGTTCACAACCATCCTGCTCTCCTTCTCCCTCTCCACACCTTGCCATGAATGCACACAGAGCGGGGAAGGGACATGTGCCCCTTTGTGCCTTAGGGAAGAGAACAAGGCTCCGTGGTGGAGAGCTACAGCAAATTCTCAAGTGGCACGGCCCTACAGAATACACAATCAGCCCCACGGCCACTCCACGCCCCCCAAGAAAAAACTGACACCCCTCAATTCTCACCTGGATGAAGGACAGGATATAAGACTCAGACTATCTCAGTATTTTATACCAACAATGGCCTCACATTTGGGGGCACCAAGTTAGGACCTTCCTTCTGACACCCATTATGGTCTCTGCCTAGACCCCACCCCACGAGATTATCAGAGCTCCACAGCAATGTCTGGCAAAGGCCTGGCGAGAGATTCGGGGGCAAGGGGGCCTTAGCAAAGGCTTCTCGCATCCCCACCCCTGTGGGGACTGCGATGATGAGTTGCAGACATCTGGATGACATCTGGTTTTCAACACTGCAACATATCACCTGCTAAATATATAAACATATCACCCTAGTGGTCCCAGGCCCTAAGGAAGTCAGATTAGCCTCAACCAGAGCCAGGGCCTTTTCAACACTGGCTCCAGCCTGGTGGAACGCTCTGTCTCATGAGACCAGGGCCCTGCAGGATCTGATTTCTTTCCGCAGGGCCTGTAAGACAGAGTTGTTCCGCCTGGCCTTTGGCTTGGAGCCAATTTGATTCCCTCCCTCCCTCTCTTTTTTTCTTTCTTTTCCTTCTCCTCCTGCGATGAGGCTACATTTTAATATTTTAATGTTCCATTATTTTAATGTTGTATTTTATTTTTGTTTTTAAGTTGTAATCAGTCAACTTGTTTTTATTATTGCTTGTAAGCCGCTCTGAGCCCGGCCTTGGCTGGGGAGGGCGGGGTATAAATAAAAAATTATTATTATTATTATTATTATTATTATTATTATTATTATTATTAAATCACAATATACCAATATATTGTGATGTCTGAAATAAGGATGGAGCTAAGGAGAGGCAGCAGCTGCCTTCACGGTTTCCCCTGCATTGTGATTTTTGCACAGCACCCACCCACTCCATGATTCATGACAGGTCTAGAATTATGAAACCGGTATCACAATACAGGCTTAAAAGCCCGTTTTGGACAATGTATCAATATATCACCCTGCCCCAGTGGACAACTTCAACCCCACAGGATAAAATCACAAAATACACAATCAAAATACAGTGGTACCTCGGGTTAAGAACTTATTTCGTTCTGGAGGTCTGTTCTTAACCTGAAACTGTTCTTAACCTGAGGTACCACTTTAGCTAATGGGGCCTCCCGCTACCGCTATGCGATTTCTGTTCTCATCCTGAGGTAAAGTTCTTAACCTGAGGTACTATTTCGGGGTTAGCGGAGTCTGTAACCTGAAGCGTCTGTAACCCGAGGTACTACTGTATGACTCTACTCAAAACATCTATGGAGTTGAAATACAGAGGCTGGATGGTTTGAGTGGGTGGAGTCGGAAACCCACAAGACAAATATTTCCTTCTGCTACTTCCCTCCAGCTCAGTTTCCTTTCACGAAAGATCAAGTGAGACCCAGTTCTGATGCCTGAACCTCCTGGAGAACTTTCTCCCAGTTCAAATCACAAGAGCTCAGAGGAAAGCTGGGAGTTGCGTGTGGGTCCCCAAAAGCCCCAAAGCCAGTCCCACGTCCCCCAAGAGGAGGAACCTAAGGCCAGTTGCTCCCCTCCCCATCTCTCCCATGCAACTGACAGGAAGGGGGCTGGCACCCCATGGCAGATATTGAGTGACCTTAACAAGACAGAGAATTAACCAATTTTATGCCTTTAGGTTTTTTAAAGCTTTCTGGGTCACTTACAGACTTTGATGTGCAACAAGCAGCAAATAAGCTGAATAATAATAATAGTAAAATACCGTATTTTTTGCTCTATAAGACTCACTTTTTCCCTCCTAAAAAGTAAGGGGAAATGTGTGTGCGTCTTATGGAGCGAATGCAGGCTGCACAGCTATCCCAGAAGCCAGAACAGCAAGAGGGATTGCTACTTTCACTGCACAGCGATCCCTCTTGCTCTTCTGGCTTCTGAGATTCAGATTTTTTTTTTCTTGTTTTCCTCCTCCAAAAACTAGGTGCGTCTTGTGGTCTGGTGCGTCTTATAGAGCGAAAAATACGGTATTTATACCAGTTTTCCATTAAACAATTTCCAAAACTATTTGCAATAAAAGCAAACGACATTTGGGGGGGGGGTGGAGTCACAACCACTTAAAAAAAGGACCAAACACAAGTACAGTGGTACCTCGGGTTACAGACGCTTCAGGTTACAGATGCTTCAGGTTACAGACTAACCCTGAAGTAGTACCTCAGGTTAAGAACTTTACCTCAGGATGAGAACAGAAATTGCACGGCGGCAGCGGGAGGCCCCATTAGCTAAAGTGGTACCTCAGGTTAAGAACAGTTTCAGAGTAAGAACGGACCTCCAGAACAAACTAAGTTCTTAACCCGAGGTACCACTGTAGGTAATATTCTTCTGCAAAGCTGTGAAGGGCAGGTGAATCATACCTAACCTTAAAACCTCTCTCTCTTCCCACTCCAGGGATGCCTGGAGGATGCGGACTATTTGGACCTCTTCCAATCAGGATTCAGGCCCCATCATGGGATTATTATTAATAATAATAATAACAATAATTTATTATTTATACCCCACTCATCTAGCTGGGCTTCCCCAGCCACTCTGGGCGGCTTCCAACAAAATACTAAAATACAGTAATCCATCCAACATTAAAAGCTTCCCTGAACAGGGCCGCCTTCAGATGTCTTCTAGAAGTCTGGTAGTTGTTTTTCTCTTTGACATCTGGTGGGAGGGCGTTCCACAGGGCGGGTGCCACTACCGAGAAGGCCCTCTGCCTGCTTCCCTGTAACTTGGCTTCTTGCAGGGAGGGAACCGCCAGAAGACCCTCAGCACTGGACCTCAGTGTCCCGGTAGAACGGTAGGGGTGCAGGGCTACTTGGGAGTGGGTCCCAGCCAACTAAATGTCTGGGGCAGGTTCCACAGGAGGGGATGCACTGCGACAACCAATCTCAGTGATCATGGGTAGGAGGAGATCAGACCACGTCATTACCGAGGAGGCAGGTTTAGTCGTTGTTTATAATAATAATAATAATAATAATAATAATAATAATAATACTTTATTATTTATACCCCACCCACTCTGGGCAGCTTCCAACAAAATATTAAAATACAGTAATCCATCAAACATTAAAAGCTTAAGGACTACCCCTGCCTCCGGGTCTGGTCTTGACCGGATGGATACTAGAATCAGCAAGGGATACCTACATGCCCTGAAGGTGCTGCTGTCTACACATCTAGATGCTGAAGGTGCAGCAGTTAGACTGGTGACTGGGAGCGGCCGCCAAGACCATATAACACCGGTCTTGAAAGACCCACATTGGCTCCCAGTACGTTTCCAAGCACAATTCAAAGTGTTGGTGCTGACCTTGAAAGCCCTAAACGGCCTACGGTCTGCAAATAATAACATCCTCAAGGTCCCAGGCCTCAGAGAGGTTAGGCTGGCCTCAACTAGAGCCAGGGCCTTCTCGGCTGCGGCTCCAATCTGGTGGAACGCTCTGTCACAAGAGACTAGGGCCCTGCGGGACCTGACATCTTTCCGCATGGCCTGCAAGACAGAGTTGTTCCACCAGGCCTTTGGTCAGGGCGCAGCCTGACTCCCTCCTCTGGCAACCTGCACATAATTTTGCTTAATCGGTTGCCATTAATTTGATTTTAATAAATTTTTATAATGAAATATTTTTAGAATGTGTGATTATTTGATTGTTTGATTATTTGATTATTGTTAGCCGCCCTGAGCCCGGCTTCGGCTGGGGAGGGCGGGATATAAATAAAATTTATTATTATTATTATTATACCTGAAGGAGCGTCTCCACCCCCTTTGTTCTGCACAGACACTGAGGTCCAGCTCTGAAGGCCTTCTGGTGGTTCCCTCACTGTAAGGTTACAGGGAACCAGGCCTTTTCGGTGTTGGCACCCTCCCTGCAAAGCTGACAACTTTTCCCTTTTCTTGCAAGGAATCCGATTCGGAATAAGGAAATTTCCCTTAAAAAAAAGAGAAACGTTGACAGCTATGCCCTCCTTGTGGAACACCCTCCCATCAGATGTCAAGGAGATGAGTAACCATATAACCTTTAGAAGACATTTGAAGGCAGCCTTGTTCAGGGAAGCCTTTTAATGTGTAATGTTTTACCAGGGTTGCCATATGTCCAGAATTTTAGGTATTCAGCATCCAGGCGGAAAATGCTGAAATATCCTGGACGTATGACAGCCTGTCAGAAGTGTAGATTTTGGTGAATTTAATTTAAAATCGTTCAAAAAAGCTAAACAACTTTGGTCAATGCTCCCCACCCCCCCCCCAAAAAAACCTCAACAGATGTTCACTTTTTGAAATATGGCAACCCTAGTTTACTACGTCTTTATCATTTGCTGGAAGCTGCCGCCCACAGTGGCTGGCACAACTCTGGCTGAGTGTCATAATAATAATAATAATAATAATAATAATAATAATAATAATAATAAATCATTATTATTCCCTTTTCTGTGGTGACTCCCCATTTGTGGAATGCTCTCCCCAGGGAGACAGCAGGGGAGGAAAGGTAGTCTTCATCTAGGCCTTAGACTGATTAAACTATGGCAGTTTGTGTGTGTGTGTGATAATTTTGTTTGCTATTTTGTTATGCCTTAGTTACAGATAGGTAGCCGTGTTGGTCTGCCATAGTCAAAACAAAAAATTCCTTCCAGTAGCACCTTAAAGACCAACTAAGTTAGTTCTTGGTATGAGCTTTCGTGTGCATGCACACTTCTTCAGATACACAACATATCTTCAGATACACAACATATCTGTATCTGAAGAAGTGTGCATGCACACGAAAGCTCATACCAAGAACTAACTTAGTTGGTCTTTAAGGTGCTACTGGAAGGAATTTTTTGTTATGCCTTATGTTTTTATATTGTAAACTGCCCTGTAATCCTCGGGTGGAGGGCAGTACAGAAATTCAGTAAACAATTTAGTAAAGAATAATAATAATATTACTGGATATGCAAAAGCTTTTCTAAAGGCAACTCCACTTTCAAATTCTGCATTTTGGGGGCAGGCAGCGCAAGCGGAATTTGAGGGGGAAAGCGGCACAAACGGGTGGCGATCGTGCCAGAGAAAAGAAACGATCGACCAGCAGAGTATTTGGCAGTTGCGGGCCAGGGGATCCCTCCGTCACGGGGGTTGGACTGGATGACCTCAGGGTCCCTTCTATCCAGTGGCGTAGCGTGGGTTGTCAGCACCTGGGGCAAGGCAAGTAATTTGCGCCCCCTAACCCGTGGATTTGCGCCCCCTAACCCGTGGATTTGCGCCTCCTAACCCGTGGATTTGCGTCCCCTAACCCGTGGATTTGCGCCCCCTAACCCGTGGATTTGCGCCCCCTAACCCGTGGATTTGCGCCCCCTAACCCGTGGATTTGCGCCCCCTAACCCGTGGATTTGCGCCTCCTAACCCGTGGATTTGCGCCCCCTAACCCGTGGATTTGCGCCCCCTAACCCGTGGATTTGCGCCCCCTAACCCGTGGATTTGCGCCCCCTAACCCGTGGATTTGCGCCCCCTAACCCGTGGATTTGCGCCCTCTAACCCGTGGATTTGCGCCCCCTAACCCGTGGATTTGCGCCTCCTAACCCGTGGATTTGCGCCCCCTAACCCTAACCCCCAGATGCTGCGCCCGGTGCAGCCGGCCCCCCCTGCACCCCCCACGGCCACTGCTTCTATCCCTTCTTCCGTGCTATGATTCTCTTTTTTTTTTTTTTAAATAATTTTTATTGGGTTTTTACATTTTATAACAACAGACACACACACAAAGACAAAGACAAACAAACACACAAATACAATTACATACCCTAAGTTTCTTTACCCACTTTCATTGACTTCCCCCCACCCCCTCCCCTTACATCCCAATTCGGAAATTAATTCAGCAAGTTCTTACCTAACCTCTTAAAGATATTCACATTGCTTTTAAAAATTAAAATCTTTTGTTTATCTGTATTCAACTATCCAATTCTCTTATAATCATTATTTTCTTTTTTTTTTAAGGTCGATCTAACTTCCCCTTCACAAATTTTCCCTTTATTATATTAATTATAGGTCACATTGACCAAGTAAAACAAAACATAATATTTTATAATTCTATTCTCTCCCCCCCCTGCCCCGGTTTCTGTCCCTTCCTAGACAAATGTCCAGAAAACAAACAAAAAATATTTCTAGCCCGGATTCCTCACGTCCGAGGCGTCTGATTCTCTGTCAGTCCCTCTCTGCCAGCTATATTGGTAGTCCTCTTTGATGGTCCTAAGACCCCAAAGGAGTTCAGTCAGAGTCAGATCATATTTTCTTTCATTCAGAATGTTGAAGAGTGTTTGCTGCGAAAGACCATCTAGTTTTCCATACTCAAGAGAAAAGTCCCAATCATATTGCTTTGTTCTTTCTAGTTTTAATATTCCAAGTACTCCAGGGGCTTCTCTCTTCTTCTTTCTCATCTTTCGCAGATCTGTAATCCAGAGGTCTTCTTGCTCATACTCTAACGCTGCAGATTTCTGGTTGATATTTTCCACTTGTAGTGTCTGAACTCCTTCTTTTTTCTCTGTCAATTCCAAAGGCATCTCTTCCTGCTCAGCTGCAGAATTTTTATCGTACATCTCCTTTGTGCATTCAGCAGAGTTGTTTGTTTCAGGATTCAAGGTCATAAAAACTTTACTCAAGGCCATACTCTGCTCCTGCAGGATTCCCACGAGAAAAAACATTTTTTCTATCTCCGCCAGTAATTTTCCCTCTGCAGCCATTGTAATGTCACTAATTCCCCCTAGGGGGCTTTCAGTTATTTAGTAGTCCTTTTCCAATAATCTGTTACTTTGTTGTTATCAATACTTTGTTTCCAATCGCCTCAGTCCAAATGTATCAGCTTTAATTCCACGAGTTATTAAATAGCAAAATTCTTTACTTTGTCCGCCCGTTTGACAGCTTCTTTGACAGCTGTCAAACTCCTTTCACTTCTTCCTCCGGGACCCAAATAGGACACTCCCGGGTTTTTTGGGGGGGATACACACAAAGTTCCAAATTCCCTTTCTCTCCAGCACAAAAATCTTGTTCTATCAAATTTGTGAGAAACTTTTAAATCCTCAAAACAGTATTCATTCCGCCTTAATTCTCCGTTCCTTGCTTTAAAACGTCTATAAGTAGAGGGGGTGCGGACTTCCCTTTAACACATCCCCCGATCGTGCCGAATTCACAGGATAAAATTTTTAAAGTCCAAATTCCACTACTCACGGGTCCTTTGTTATCCAGTCCAAATTTTGGGAAGAAAGTCAGCGCTCTCCGGCCATGGCTTGCGGCTTCGCTCTACTGAGGTAGCGGTCTACTCTCAGCACCACGCCACTCTCCGTACCCTCTCCAGTAGCACCTTAAAGACCAACTAAGTTAGTTCTTGGTATGAGCTTTCGTGTGCATGCACACTTCTTCAGATACACAACATATCTTCAGATACACAACATATCTGTATCTGAAGAAGTGTGCATGCACACGAAAGCTCATACCAAGAACTAACTTAGTTGGTCTTTAAGGTGCTACTGGAAGGAATTTTTTGTTATGCCTTATGTTTTTATATTGTAAACTGCCCTGTAATCCTCGGGTGGAGGGCAGTACAGAAATTCAGTAAACAATTTAGTAAAGAATAATAATAATATTACTGGATATGCAAAAGCTTTTCTAAAGGCAACTCCACTTTCAAATTCTGCATTTTGGGGGCAGGCAGCGCAAGCGGAATTTGAGGGGGAAAGCGGCACAAACGGGTGGCGATCGTGCCAGAGAAAAGAAACGATCGACCAGCAGAGTATTTGGCAGTTGCGGGCCAGGGGATCCCTCCGTCACGGGGGTTGGACTGGATGACCTCAGGGTCCCTTCTATCCAGTGGCGTAGCGTGGGTTGTCAGCACCTGGGGCAAGGCAAGTAATTTGCGCCCCCTAACCCGTGGATTTGCGCCCCCTAACCCGTGGATTTGCGCCTCCTAACCCGTGGATTTGCGTCCCCTAACCCGTGGATTTGCGCCCCCTAACCCGTGGATTTGCGCCCCCTAACCCGTGGATTTGCGCCCCCTAACCCGTGGATTTGCGCCCCCTAACCCGTGGATTTGCGCCTCCTAACCCGTGGATTTGCGCCCCCTAACCCGTGGATTTGCGCCCCCTAACCCGTGGATTTGCGCCCCCTAACCCGTGGATTTGCGCCCCCTAACCCGTGGATTTGCGCCCCCTAACCCGTGGATTTGCGCCCCCTAACCCGTGGATTTGCGTCCCCTAACCCGTGGATTTGCGCCCCCTAACCCGTGGATTTGCGCCCCCTAACCCTAACCCCCAGATGCTGCGCCCGGTGCAGCCGGCCCCCCCTGCACCCCCCACGGCCACTGCTTCTATCCCTTCTTCCGTGCTATGATTCTCACGTATCCTCCACGTGCGAGGGGCGAGTCGCTTCCCACGCCATTGATCCTGCCGCCCTCGCAGGGCTGGCTCCTTTCTGCGAGCCGAGCAAGGCTGCGCTCTCTGCCCCGGGCGGCATACAAAGCGCACAAAGTCCCCAGGGAAGGATATTTACGGAGGGATCCGGGCTGGAAACACCCGCCCCGCCCCGCCCCTGGCAAAGGTCCTCCGCCCCCCAGTTTGACCCCCGAGGTACTGACCTGCGCAGTCCAGGAGCAGCAGCAGGGGGGCAGCCACCCATAGGATCAGGGGGGGCCAGCGGAGGAGGAGGAGGAGGAGGAGGACCCCCATCTGCCCCCAAAACGGCGTTCGGTTTTTGTCCTCCTGCAACGAAGGCGTTCTCCCTCCGTCGTTCTGAGACCCGCTCTCCGCCCCGCCCGCGGAACCAGCAGCGGAGCGAGCCGGGATTGGGCGAGGGGGAAATATTCCGCCAATCAGAAATCGGCGCGCAGATGGCGGCATCAGTCGCCGGGCAGACCTCGAGGCGCAAGTTTGGGAGCGAGGCTGGCGAGGGAAAGAGAAAGTACTGTACAATGGTACCTCGGGTTACAGACGCTTCAGGTTACACAGACTGAGCTAACCCAGAAATAGTACCTCGGCTTAAGAACTTTGCTTCACGATGAGGGCAGAAATCGGGCTTCGGCGGCGCAGCAGCAGCAGCAGCAGGAGGCCCCATTAGCTAAAGTGGTACCTCAGGTTAAGAACAGTTTCAGGTTAAGTACAGTGGTACCTCGGGTTAAGTACTTAATTCGTTCCGGAGTTCCATCCTTAACCTGAAACTGTTCTTAACCTGAAGCACCACTTTAGCTAATGGGGCCTCCCACTGCTGCCGCTCTGCCGGAGCAGGATTTCTGTTCTCATCCTGAAGCAAAGTTCTTAACCCGAGGTACTATTTCTGGGTTAGCAGAGTCTGTAACCTGAAGCGTATGTAACCTAAAGCGTATGTAACCCGAGGTACCACTGTAAGGACCTCTGGAACGAATTAAGTTCTTAACCCGAGGTACTATTTCTGGGTTAGTGGAGTCTGTAACCTGAAGCGTATGTAACCTAAAGCGTATGTAACCCGAGGTACCACTGTAAGGACCTCTGGAACGAATTCAGTTCTTAACCTGAGGTACCACTGTACTGTAATTGCAGCTCCTCGCTGGGAATGGCCCCCTCCTTCCCTCCTTCCCCTGGCAGCTCTTCCTGTCCTACCTTGCAGGGAGGGTGTAGGAAGGGAGGGGAGAAGCTGCAGCAAAGCAGAACGCAGAATCCTAGGACTGCAGAGTTGGAAGGGTCCCAGGGCATAGCTGTCAACATTTCCCCTTTTTTTAAGGGAAATTCCCTTATTCCGAATAGGATTCCTCGCAAGAAAGAGTTGACAGCTATGTCCCAGGGACATCTAGTCCAACGCCCCCCCCCCAATGCAGGAATCTCAGCTCAAGCGCCCCAGGCCACCTCCCCAGGGAGACCTCGCCCTGTCAAACAGCTCTTGCTTTGATTGCGAGACAGCAACTTGGCTGCTCGTCCCATCATTTAATTCCCACAATAACCCTGTGGGGTAGGTCAGGCGGAGACGCTTCACGGCCTAGTGAGGATTCGAACCCGGGTCTCTTGGATACAAATCCACAACTCTAACCGCTACACCACACTGGTAACCACCTGGGATGCCTCTGCGGATGAGGATTTGGGCCATCCAAAGTTTGGGGGATATTTGTGGCAGTTTTACTGAATCCAGAACGGACGTACATCACTCTAAAACCTGAGGATAATTTGAGATTAAGACAGACAGAAGATCTCCTCTGCCAGTGGACTGGTGCTCAGCAGCTCATTCTGATATTTTGAATTACAATGACTTTATTCAATTATATTGATCATTTGGATGATTTCTGATATCGTCTGATGGTATCTTGAATCACAGTGACTTTATTGAATTGTATTGATCATATTTCATGAATGATTTCTGGCGTCTGCTATTTTGAATTATGATCTTTGTTTAATTGTATTAATCATTTTGATGATTTCTGATATCATCTGGTATTTTGAATTACGATGACTTTATTGAATTGTGTCGATCATTTTGATGAATGATTTCGAATATCTGCTGATATATTGAATTACGATGACTTTATTGAATTGAATCAATCGTTTTGACAAATTTGCTGCGTTATTTATATGTTCTTGTGTTTGATGGTATGTATAAGGATTGCAGTGCTTGCTGTGTTTAAATATTGTGAGCCAATTTGATCTCAGCATTTGTTGGTGGAAAAGTGGAATAGAAATATTAAGTCAAGAACATGTTATTTTGCTGCTCATACTCATAAATTCAGGTTCTTTCTTATTCTGTAAGCTGATTTGGGTATTTATTGTAGAAGAGGGGCTATAATATAGTGAATAGCAATACAGCCCTATGCTTTGGGCACCTAAGCAGTGTTATTATTATTATTATTATTATTATTAATATTAATTATATAAAACATCAAGCATTAAAAACATCCCGATAATACGAGCAAGGGAGGGAGAGAGAAACTTCTCCCTATATATTTCCTCCATATTTATATACTGTACAAGCTTATTCGCCTCTCTCAAGTTGCTTCTCCTCCTACTCTACTAAATCTCAACTACAGTGGTACCTCAGGTTACATACACTTCAGGTTACATATGCTTCAGGTTACAGACTCCTCTAACCCAGAAATAGTGCTTCAGTTTAAGAACTTTGCTTCAGGATGAGAACAGAAATCGTGCTCCGGTGGCGGGAGGCCCCATTAGCTAAAGTGGTGCTTCAGGTTAAGAACAGACCTCCGGAACAAATTAAGTACTTAACCAGAGGTACCACTGTATTTGGGTCTCGCAGCGCCCTCTAGCACCCAGGCCGCGAAGTCGAAACTCTCCTTTCTTTACACTCAGCTGATTTCCCAGAAATGGCTCTTTCATAACTGACTCATAGACTTTTTTAAAAAACTGCAGAGCGGTACATCTCTTGCCCAGAGAAAGGACTTCCGGGCTACTTCTAGACTACTTCTCTCCTCGCCCTTTTTTTGACAGCTGCTCATCGGACACCTTATTAGGAATTGATGAGTTTTTAGAAACCTGAGACCCAAGAAATAAATTTCATGCCCTTTCAATTCAAGTCTTATTTTGTGTGGGAAGTATGATTTTTAAAAAAATGTTTTAAGTTCAGCTGTTAATAAAATCCCTTTTATTATTCCATTATTATCATGAGGTTTCTTTTATTATTGTATTGTTGGTTTTCATTGAAGAATAATAATAATAATTTTTTTAAAAAAACCCCGTATATCTCTGAAACACTGCGGCTCCAATTCCCAATTATTTAGCCTTTTCCAATCGTGCACTCAATTAGTGATCCCAGACATTGGAGCAGTGCAACTTCCTTCCTTCCTTCCTTCTTCTTCTTCTTATTATTAACTTTATATTATTATTATTATTATTATTATTATTATTATTATTATTATTATTATTAACTTTATCTCCTGCCTTTCCTGCAAGAAGCTAGAGTAGCATACACAGTCTGCACCCCCCCCCCCAATTTTATCCTCCTAACAACCTTGCAGTGAGACCATATAACACTGAAAGATCTACATTGGTTCCCAGTATGTTTCCGAGCACAATTCAAAGTGTTGGTGCTGACCTCTAAAGCCCTAAACGGCCCCAAAGGCCTAGTATACCTGAAAGAGCGTCTCCACCTCCATCGTTCAGCCTGGACACTAAGGTCCAGCTCTGAGGGCCGGGGGGGGTGTTGGGAGTCCTGAGAAGCTCTGCCATCCTCACAGATGCTGGACTTTTAGCTACACTGGCCGGTGGTGGGTCTTCAGGATTTTAGTCAGGGCACTTACTGCAGTCCTACCTAGAAATGTCAGGATTGAACCCAGAACCCTCTGCATGCCATGCAGGTGCTTTGTTGCTGAGCCACGACCCTTCCTCTTATAACTTAATGTGACAATCAGATTTTTGGGGATTTTTATTTATGCATTGAGAAGTTACCACATTTATCTACATCTAAGAAATTAACAAATCACAGTGCAATGTGAGAAAAGAAGTGGAAACACCGTAAAATAAAATAAAAAGCAGTTCATCATCAACGAAACCCAGTAACTATTATCTAAAAGAAAAATCACTGTTTGTGGGAAGAGGGCAAAAATTTAGCCTGGCTGCTAAATTTAGTCCAGTCCAGTGGTACCTCTGGTTACGAACGCTTCTGGTTACGCACGCTGTGGGTTACGAGCGTGTTTTTACATGAGTAGAATGTGTCCTTTTATTTAAAATGCATCTCTGGGTTATTTGTGGGGCCTGCCTGGTGTTTTTACGAGAGTACAATGTGTGCTTTTATTTAAGGTACACCTTTGGGTTATCTGTGGGGCATAGGAATTTGTTCATTATTTATTTTTTCAAAATACGGTCCAGCCCCCACAAGGTCTGAGGGACAGTGGACCAGCCCCCTGCCGAAAAAGTTTGCTGACCCCTGCTCTAAATGGTAAAGGTAAAGGTACCCCTGCCCATACGGGCCAGTCGTGTCCGACTCTAGGGTTGTGCGCCCATCTCACTTAAGAGGCCGGGGGCCAGCGCTGTCCGGAGACACTTCCAGGTCACGTGGCCAGCGTGACAAAGCTGTTCTGGCGAGCTGGCACCAGAGCAGCGCACGGAAACGCCGTTTACCTTCCCACTATAAAGCGGTACCTATTTATCTACTTGTACTTTTTAGGGTGCTTTCGAACTGCTAGGTGGGCAGGAGCTGGGACTGTAGGGAGCTCACCCTGTCGCGGGGATTCGAACCGCCGACCATGCGATCGGCAAGCCCTAGGCGCTGAGGTTTTACCCACAGCGCCACCCGCGTCCCTACTCCTGCTCTAGACATTGCTTATTTACAGAAATACAAGGAGACCATATTGGCAACAAGGCGGCTTCTGAAAACAGGGAGAAGAGCCACAAATCCTGCGTCAAATTCCCGAATCCTACGCTGTTTTGGCCAACTCCAGCTAAGTGCTTTCAGCCCCTGGTGATTTTGCAAAAACGCCCACCTCGTGGCTTGTCCTTCCTCCAAAAAAAATTCCAAAGGGGGTCACATTCCAAAGGCTGGTCCCATCAAGGGACATCCGGTCCGTTTTGCTGAGACTCTGACGGCCCTGCTGGTTGCTTCACAACCCTAACCACATGTTGGGTTGAAATAAACGACAGACGAGTGGTTGGTGTCATCTGGGAGGCATCTTTCTGAGCATGTCTCGAGGAGTCTCTTTTATTGAATATTACAGCATTGCTACATATGTGCTCGTTGCTGATTGGTTAACACAAGCACAAAGCAAAGGTTACCTATAGGCATTAATCACCAATAGGCCAAAGGCTGGGAAAGGGAACACAGAATTGGACAGGCGTGAAAACCTCCTTGTTAAACTATTACCAATGATTGATATAGTAAGACTTGTTCCATAGATGTGGTCAGCCATGTATTAAGAACAGGTCAGAATACCATGTTTGTATGAACTAAGTGTGAACTTGAACATTCTGGGGTGATGAGAAAATGTCTCAACCTAGAAAGGTTTGTGCAGAAGCAGAAACTTTCCTACAGAAGCAAAACTTTCCTACAACCACACCTATTCAATCCAGTTAAAACTGAGGCTCTGTTGGTGTGTGGTTCCCTAGACGAGATCCCTGGGAGGTCGCCTGCTCTTGATGGGGTTCCTCTGAAGGAGCTGGTTCATAGCTCGGGGGTTCTCCTGGATCCTTTGCTGTCCCTCAAAGCTCAGATGGCCTTGGAGTGCCTTCCATCAGCTTCGGCTGGTGGCCCAGCTACGCCCCTATCTGGACAAGGATAGCCTATCTACCGTTGTCTATGCTCTGGTAACCTCAGGGTTAGATTACTGCAATATGTTATACGTATGGCTGCATCTGAAAACTTTAGCTCATGCAGAATTCAGCGGCCAGGTTGCTCACTGGAGCAAGACGCTTTGAGCATATTACACCGATCCTGGTCCGACTGCACTGGCTACCAATTAGTTTCCGGGCCTAATTCCAAGTATGGTTTTGACCTATAAAGCCTTAAATGGCTCAGGACCGCAATACCTCAAGGACTGCCTCTTTCCCTATGAACCTAACCAGGCCCTGAGATCATCTTCTGAGGCACTCCTTCGAGTGCCACCACCTCGAGAGTTTGGGAGGTGGCAACACGTGAGCAGGGCCTTCTCTGCTGTGGCTCCCCATCTGTGAAATGCTCTCCCCAGGGAAGTTCACCTGGCGCCTTCATTATACACCTTTAGGTGCCAGGCAAAAACGTTCCTTTTTAACCAGGCCTCTGGCTGACCTGATCGACATCTTCTACCCATTTAAAATGCGGGTCTTTTTTGCGTTGTGTGTGTATGCATGTTACTGGTTTTACTTTGATTTTATATATTGTGATCTTTTATGTGAACCATCCTAAGATCTCTGGGTATAGGGCGGTATATAAATTCAATAAATAATAATAATAATACTCAAAGAATTAAGACCCACACAGCTCCTCCTCAGGGAGTCCATTTATACTGTTTTATGTGAGCGCACTTCTCTGATGTGAAGTGAGGGCAGCATTTTGACTGAAACGCTTTCCATGCGCTTTCAGGGATTCTCCCCAATGTGAATTCTTTGATGGGAAGCGAGTTGCTCGCACCGACCAAACTGCTTCCCGCATGCCGGGCACTTATAAGGCTTCTCCCCCGTGTGGATCCGCCTATGCCGAAGGAGGTGCGACGTGTTGCGAAAGCTTTTCCCGCAATCTGAGCATTTGTAGGGCCTCTCCCCCGTGTGGGTTCTCTGATGGGAAGTGAGGTTTATCCTCCGGCCAAATTTCTTCCCGCACTCGGAGCATCTGTACGGCTTCTCCCCCGTGTGGACTCTCTGGTGCAGAGTGAGGTCCGACTTGGCCGTGAAGTTCATCCCGCAGTCAAAGCAACCGTACGGCTTCTCCCCCGTGTGGATTCTCTGATGTCTCATAAGGCTGGATTTGACACAAAAGCTCATGCTGCAGTCTGAGCACTTGTATGGCTTCTCCCCCGTGTGGGTTTTCTGGTGGTACGCGAGGCTCGTGCTCGAACTGAAACTCTTCCCGCACTCCAGGCATATGTACGGCTTCTCCCCGGTGTGGATTCTCTGATGTCTTATAAGGTGCGTGCTCCAGTTGAAGCTCTTCCGACACTCTGTGCATTTGTAAGGTTTCTCCCCTCTGTGTATTATCTGATGTCTAATCAGATTTGTGCTCCAGCTGAAGCTTTTTCCACACTCCAGACACGTATATGGCTTCTCCCCGGTGTGAGTTCGCTGGTGTCCCTCCAGGTTTAATTCGCTACTGAAGGTGCTCTCACATTTAGGGCACTTATACTCTGTCTTCCCACTGTTTTTCTCAGTTTGAACTGAGATCATAGAAGAATCCCCATCATGATCACCCCACCAATTCTCCACTGTGTTTCCCTCCTCCATCGCCGGGCAATTTTGAGCTCCAGCTTTTTCGGGCATCTCCAGACGTTCGTCTATTTTTGCTGATACTTCCTGAGGTTCCACCTCATCCTCACTCTCCTGCCTCTCGTCACCTGCGATAAACAAGGAAAGGAAAAGTGAATTTAAGTGAGTGATGGAACCTTCAGGTCAAGGAACAAAAATGCACTGCTGCAGTGAATGTCTGAAAATTGGTTCTAATTGGTTCTACAGTGGTACCTCGGGTTACAGACACTTCAGGTTACAAACACTTCAGGTTACAGACTCCGCTAACCCGGAAGTAGTACCTCGGGTTAAGAACTTTACCTCAGGATGAGAACAGAAATCGTGTGACGGCAGCAGGAGGCCCCATTAACTAAAGTGGTGCTTCAGGTTCAGAATAGTTTCAGGTTAAGAACGGACCTCCGGAACGAATCAAGTTCTTAACCCGAGGTACCACTGTAATGGCTCTTTCTCCAACCAGAAGGACATAAGAATACTCTGGGATCAGGCCAAAGGCCCATCTAGTCCGGCATCCTCATAGAATCATAGAGTTGGAAGAGACCACAAGGGCCATCGAGTCCATGCTGTTCTCAGGGTGATTAACATTGGCTCCCAGTATGTTTCCAAGCACAATTCAAAGTGTTGGTGCTGACCTTTAAATGGTCTCGGCCCAGTATACCTGAATGGGCATCTCCATCCCTGTCATTCAACGTGGACACTAAGCTCCAGCTCCGAGGGTCTTCTGGCGGTTCACTCATTGTGAGAAGGGAAGCTACAGGGAACCAGGCAGAAGGACTCCACAGTAATAGTAGTAGTAGTAATAGTGGTAAGGTAAAGGGTAAAGGGACCCCTGACCATTAGGTCCAGTCGTGACTGACTCTGGAGTTGCGGCGCTCATCTTGCTTTACTGGCCGAGGGAGCCGGCGTACAGCTTCCAGGTCATGTGGCCAGCATGACTAAGCTGCTTCTGGTGAACCAGAGCAGCACACGGAAACACCGTTTACCTTCCCACCGGAGCGGTACCTATTTATCTACTTGCACTTTGATGTGCTTTCGAACTGCTAGGTTGGCAGGAGCAGGGACCGAGCAACGGGAGCTCACCCCGCCGCGGGGATTCGAACCGCCGACCTTCTGATCGGCAAGTCCTAGGCTCTGTGGTTTAACCCACAGCACCACCCGCATCCCAGTAGTAATAGTAGTAAAAAATTATTTCAATGCTGCCCGTCTGACTGGGTTTCCCCAGCCACACTGGGCAGCTTCCAAGAAAATATAAAACCCTAGCAGATTTTATAATTTCTCAAATCAAAGATTAAAAACTTCCCTATACAGGGCTGCTTTCAGATAGTTGTTTATTTCTTTGATATCTGAGTGGAGGGCATTCCACAGGGCATTCTCTCTGTGAAATACCCTCCTATCAGATATCAAACAGCTATTTGACTTTTAGAAGACATCAGAAGGCCGCCCTGAACAGGGAAGTTTTTAAAGGTTGAGGATTTCTGTGTTTTTATATTTTGCTGGGGCAACCCAGTCTGATGGGCGGCATATAATAATAAAATTATGTTATTCTTTGAAGGAGAACTACTTGAAAATGGTTTACAGATGGTGTTTAATTAGGCTTGCTAAGGTGTATAAGACTGAATCAGATAAGTGCAGGAGATGCAAAAAGGTTGAGGGAATCTTCTTTTATATGTGGTGGACCTGTAAAAGATAAAAGAGTATTGGGAATGATCCACAATGAATTGAAAAAAAATGTTTCAAGTACTTTTTTTTTTTTAAAAAAAGACAACTCCTTTTTGTTGGGGATAATTCAGACTGAAATTCCCAGCTGTCAAAAAAAGTTACAGTATTTATGTATCCTACTACTGTGGTCCATGTTTTGTTTGCCCAAAAATGGAAAATGAGCAAGGTCCCAACTAAAACTGAATGGCAACTTACGATGATGGAATATGCGCAGCTTGCAGACTTAATATATAGAATAAGAGAACAAGAAGAACATACGTTCTTATATATTGAATATATGGTGGGGGGGGGGGAATTGTGTACACCTGAAAACATTGGCAGCATTAAGATAAATTCGACAGTGTAAATAAGTTTTGATGGATGCAATAACGGAATAGTGGTTTAGTTTTTGTAAAAAGGCAGTGATTTATGCTATGCAAATGAACCATGGAAAGAGAAGAAGGGAAGTCAATGATATTATAAGGATGTTTAAATGAGTATTTTAAATTGTAAAACAGATAAAAAATTACACACACACTCTTAAAGTCATGCTGCAACCCCCCCAAAAAAAGTTCTCAAAGCCATTAAGCTGGAATCAATTAGCAAATTTGACAGAACTGAGATTCAGTAGACACTGGGAGTGGCTAGCTCAAAACAGGAAGTTGCTATCACTTTTATTTATTTTATTTACACCAATTTATCACTGGCAGACACTGTGCAGAAGGGGATCTCTTGCAGACTGATTAGATCTTGTAATTCACCTTGTAAATCCTCTCTAGGTAGACTTGAGCAGATCCATGCCTGAAACCTTGGAGAGTTACTGCCACTTTTCTCAGTACTGAGAAAAATGGAGCCAGTGTGGTGTAGTGGTTAAGAGCGGTAGTCTCGTAATCTGGGGAACCGGGTTCGCGTCTCCGCTCCTCCACATGCAGCTGCTGGGTGACCTTGGGCCAGTCACACTTCTCTGAAGTCTCTCAGCCCCACTCACCCCACAGAGTGTTTGTTGTGGGGGAGGAAGGGAAAGGAGAATGTTAGCCGCTTTGAGACTCCTTAAAGGGAGTGAAAGGTGGGATATCAAATCCAAACTCTTCTTCTTCTACTACTTGGTAAGCTTCCTAGGCTCTTATTTGAGCATTCTGTCACATAGAACAATGTGGACTAGAACCTTTAAAGGAAGCTCAGGGGTAGAGAGTCTGCTTTGCATGCAAAAGATAGAAGGCAGCTTCCTGTGTGTAGCAGCCAGTTGACGATAAAAGATAAAAGCTCAGCAAAATAATACAAACCCAAAGAGTTCACGAAAAACCTTACCCATCACACTGGTTTCCTCTTTCTTCTCTGGATAAAACTCCCCATCGAGCTGCCGCTGGGAATTTCGGAACGAAGGTGCCTCTTTCCTGGGGAAAGTCATCGCTGCCTCCAGGAGCCGCCCCGACACCTGAAATGCCAGCAGGCAAGAATGTAAGAAAAGCCTGACTGCCGGATCAGGCCCAAGGCCCATCTAACCCAGCCTCTCACAGTGGCCAACCCAATGTTTAGGGAAGTTTTCAATGTTTGACCTTTTACTGTGCTTTTAATATCCTGTTGGAAGCCGCCCAGAGTGGCTGGGGAAATCCAGCCAGATGGGCGGGGTATAAATAATAAAATTATTATTATTATTATTCCCAGTAAGTCCAAAGCATGGTCCAAGCACAACAGTCTCCCCAGCTGCGATTTCCAGAAGCGTTTAAGGATAACTGAGAGAGTATCTTGGGAAAGTGATGGGCATCTTTTATTTTTTTAAGGAGCAGAAACATCTTTCACCAAAAGATGGAAGTGATCACCCCCAACATTTGACATTCATTTTCCATTATTGGTTCTCAAACTTTTTTTTCTCCAGGCCACACGTTCAGAATAAAAAATTGCTTGCACCACACCGATTGTCTTATTGATAGGAAACACATCGGTAAACAAAGAGAAACAGCTCCTAGCAGCGCTTCTTTTACAACACGGAGCACAAATACTTTATGATGATGGGACATTCGGAAAGTATAGAAAAATGCAGCTACACAAGAACAGGAACCATTCCCAAAATATAATTCTAAACGACCCTCTTACACATGTTTCTCCCCTTGCTTTTGTCTTATTATGTATTTAATGCTTTCATTTTGTATTTTTATGTTGTGAGCCACCTTGTGCTCTTCAGATAAAGGATGGTGTACAAATTTAATTAAATAATAATAATGATGATGATAATAATCCAGCTTTCCAGAGCTTGGTTTGCCCTCCAGAGGTTCTGGATGCCAATTCCCCCTCTGCCTCCTTATTTGTCATGATAGCAGGGGCTGATGGGAGCTGGAATGCAACACCCGCCCTAGACTGCAAGAAAAACTCCCCCCAGATGCCCTTGCCAACACATTCTCCCCCAAGGAGGCGGGGAAAATCTTGTGCGGGTGACTTCCCTCAAAAGAGGACGGACTTGCGTCTGGAAGGAATGCAGCAAGAGGACAGGAGTGGGCGTCTGGATCCAGCACTGCCTTTGACAGGTGGGCGGAGCCACCCACTTGTCAATCACCTGACGGGACATAACTCATCTCTGTCTGTTCCATCCACCAGCTGATTGTGAGGGTGTGTGCTGGCGCCTTTGGTCCACCTGCCTCCTTACCTGCATCAGGTGTTGAGAAGGTGGGTGCCAAGAAGAAGAAGAAGAATTTATTTATACCCCGCCCATCTGGCTGGGTTTCCCCAGCCACTCTGGGCGGCTCCCAACAGAATTAAAAGCACAACAAAACATCAAACATTAAAAAGTTCCCTAAACAGGGCTGCCTTCAGATGTCTTCTAAAAACCAGATAGTTGTTTATTTCCTTGACATCTGATGGGAGGGCATTCCACAGGGTGGGAGCCACCACCACGAAGGCCCTCTGCCTGGTTCCCTGTAGCTTGGCTTCTCGCAGGGAGGGAACTGCCAGAAGGCCCTTGGTGGTGGACCTCAGTGTCCGGGCTGACTGGTGGGGGTGGAGATGCTCCTTCAAGGATACTGGACCGAGGCCACAGCAGGCTAAATGGGGAGGCCTATTGGTCCTAGCTAAGTCCCCACCACTTGCTTAGGAACCTCCAGGATGATACCCTCTTACCTCCTCCTGCCTGTCGTCCTCTGCCTGGCCCTGGAGAAAACCTTCTGCCAGGGCCACTGCCTCACCACTGGTCTCCGGCCCACAATCTCTGACCCAGTTCTCCATCTCCAGGGGGAGGACAGCCAGGAACTGCTCCAGGACCACCAGGTCCAAGATCTGGGTCTTGTTGTGCCTCTCTGGCTTCAGCCACTGATGGCAAAGGTGGCGGAGTCGGCTGCAAACCTCTCTTGGTCCCTCAGCCTCCTGGTAGCAGAAATGCCTGAACCTCCAGCAACATACATCCAAAGAAAGGGCTTTTTGGTCCAGCATCTTCTGCAGGCTCCTTTCCCGGAATTCCCCTCTGCTCCCAGACTGGGTGGCAGGGCAGCTTAATTCCGGATCAGGGCTGGCAGAGGCCTGTTCTTCCATCCGCGATCTAGCACAGCACCCAGCGAGAACAGAAGGATCTTCTTTGCTCTGTTGTCACTTTCTCTCTGTATGAATTTTCAAAGTAGGGTTCAAGTCCAGCAAAGGTGGGCAAGGTCCTTCTGACAGTAACTAGGACATCCACCCAATGGGAAGGTATTTCCAGCAAAAGGGAACTGCAGCTAGCAACTCGGATTTCTTCTTCTGCAAAAACAGACAGGTAAAATTTCAGAGGGTCACAATATATGGGTTAGTGCGGAGAAGGGGAAGCAGGAGCTCTTCCTAAGCTTAAAAGGCACAGATCAAAACTTTTAATCTCATTCACAGCTATGTACAATGTCAAACACAGCAGCTCTAGCAGTGCCCCATCCCTAACCATTTGTGTGTTTAATTGCGGTTTTCAGATTTTAACAGGGCTTTTTATAGGGGAAAAAAATGCTTTACTGACCATAAAAAAATAACAGATATACAAAAATAAACATCTTTACTGTACCTTTTGATTATATATATATTCAAAAATGGCTCACACCCACAGAGCTATACTTTTCAACACTCTCCACACGCAGCTGCTTCCACACATTACAAAAGCGAATGATCCTCTCTAACTATAGCTATTCCTGATTTTCTTTTTACAGAGCACGATAAGATACTCCATTTATACAGTTCTTTTGTTTTTCTTTAACATAGCTGCTAATTAAATCAGGCTTGGCTGCTTCTAGATTTTCCTAATCATACAACCCTAGAATCATAGAGTTGGAAGGGACCCCCAGGGTCATCTAGTCTAACCCCCTGCAATGCAGGGATCTCAGCTAAAGCATCCATGGCAGACGACCATCCAACCTCTGCTTACAAACCATCAAGGAAGGAGAGTCCACAACCTGCCGAAGGAGACCGTTCCACTGTTGAACAGCTCTTATATCTAGCATAATTATATCTAGTATAACTTGTTTACAGGTACTCTCCCAGGCTCTAGCCTTGCATCCGCATTCAAATGAAACAATAATCCCAAACTCTAGCCCCAGGAATACGCTGCCTCCTTTTCCTGGATTAGCAAAGAGAAGTGCATTCACACGTTACACGTGTCGATTTGTGAAGCTCCTTAGCATTTCTGCTACCAGGAGACTAAGAGACCCAGAGAGATTTGCAGAGACGGGCAACACATCTACAGAGAGGCAACATCCCATTGCGTTCCACGCGCACATCATCCGTGCTTGCAACCGCAATGGGTACGGGTACGGTCGTTCACACAAACGCTTGCTCGCGTGCGCCGAGGCAGCCTGGACCCGTGTTCAGCGTAACGTGCGGACGAGCCGTTTGCATACCTGGGTGCACCAAACTGCAAAATCGTTGAGCGCAGCATGTGAACATTCCTGCAAAGCAGGAGGTGTACAGTATTGGGGTGCTAGTCAGCAACCGCACCCCAAAATTCAGGGGCCTCCCCCGCCTTTTGTTCCCTCCGCTGACTGGGCACCTCCGAGCCGGTGCTCCAGCCCCGCTTCCTTCCCTTGCGCCTCCCGCCCAGGGCGGCCCCTGCTCGGCCGCGCACCCGCCGGACCCTCCGGAGGCCGCCGCGTGGGAAAATCAAAGTCCGCTTTCCCACGGGAGGGGGAGAGGAGGGGCACCGGAAGTGGACGTTCCCCTCGTCGGCGCGCCCCTTCCGGGAAGCCCCTCTAGAAACCGGGACTCACTCGCTGTAACCCTTTGGTTGCAAGAGCGATGAAGTTGCGCTCTCTTCTTTCTTTCTAGTTCACTGAAAGAGGAGCGAATGACTCTCCTTCCTTGGAGGTTTTTAAGCAGAGGTCGGGTGGCCACCTGTCAGGGATGCTTGAGCTGAGATTTCTGCATTGCAGGGGGTTGGACTAGACGACCCTCAGGGATCCCTTCCAACTCTAGCTCTGCCACTGCAGCTTTCTCCCAATTAAAAAGCAGAGGGTTTGAGAACTGGGACATTTGCATGCTTGTTTACTTTTGTACTACCAACTTTACGGTACACTTGTGAAACATGGACTACTTACAATCTCCAGCTCCTTGAAAGATTTCATCAACTGTGTTTCCAAAATTTTTTTACATACCACTTGGGAAGACAGGCGAAATAATGTCAGTGCACCCGTGTCGAAGCACTTTGTTGAACTGGCCATGTTGCGCGGATGTCTGATTATCATCTTCCAAAGCAACTACTCTATTCCAAACTGAAAAATGGAAAGTGTCATGCTGGTGGTCAACAAAAGAGGTTCAAAGACCATCTCAAGGAAAATCTAAAAAAATGTAGTATAAACACCAACAACTGGGAAACACTGGCCTGCGAGCGCTCCAATTGGAGAACAGCCTTTAGCAAAGGTGTCATGGGCTTTGAAGACGCTCAAACTCAGGACGAAAGGGAGAAACGTGCTAAGAGGAAGGCACGTTTGGCAAATCCACACTGTGATCAGCACCCAGAAACCAATGTCCCCACTGTGGAAGGACGTGTGGATCCAGAATTGGCCTCCACAGTCACTTACGGACTCACTGTTAATACCGTGTTCATGGAAGACAATCTTACTCGGCTACGAGGGATTGCCAAAGAAGATGACTATTCTATGGTTGTATGAATAAGGGCCAGATCCTCCCTTCCTCTGCTTTTAGCACAAAACTTCTCAGTCCTTCAAATATACGGCTGAACTCCCAGCCCCAGCATTCCCCCATGGTCATGCGTGGAAGTTTTATGTTGTTTCAGTTCTATTGAATTCCTTTTTAACTATTGTATATGCTTTGAACATTCTGTATTTTATCTGTGTTGTTTTAATGTGTGTAGGCCGCCTTGAGTTCCAGTCCAAGAAAAAACAGGATATAAGAATAAGAATGTCATTCATTTGGGTCACCAGTGATGATGACATGAAATCTATTTAAAATGGCTTTATTGATACAACCAACAAAACTATAACAGAACACTGCAAACAACAGGAAAGAGACAGAGGACAACACAACACTTAATATTACTCACTTAAATGACGGACACAAAAGAATCAGAGCAGACAGACAACCCAGGTTTTTTTTTTAAAAAAATGGTAAATGTCTGCCAAGCTAAAGGAGAAGGAAAAAAGGAATGAAAGTACATCATAAACATCCAGCACAGATCAGCGTGACAGAGAAGAGGTATAGAGTCCCCCTGCAGAGAGTGTCTCAGGTTAACAAGCAAAGCTTGTCCCTTTGGGGTGTACAGATAGGACCCCAAAAGATTAGCTAATAGAATACTAAGTATTGGCATCTGAGGCGCTTTTAAAAACGGAAGCATTCACTTCCGGGTTTTCGGCATTCAAAAACCAAAACATTTGGCTTCCGAAGCAGTCGACAACCTAGGTACCACTGTATCTTATATTTCTTGCTCACGTTCTCTCTATAGCGTGCGCGGTGATGGAGTTTCTGCCACAGTTTGAGCATCTATTTTCTCACTCCCCACCCTTTCTCCTGTTGTGGATTATCTGTCAGACAGTATAGTTTAGCTGGGCAGAAAAGCACTAGTCTATGTATATCTCCTTTCTCCTGGGAGTGAATCCCCTGACACGACCATCTGTGCTCTCTTGGGAGTTTTTTCCACAATCCAGGCATTTCTAGGATTCGCCAGAGTCTCCTCCATGTGGATTTTTTTGTGCTCTTTGAAGTGTGTGCTCCACCGGAAGCTCTTCCCACACACGGGGCACATATACGGCTTCTCCCCAGTGTGGATTCTCTGATGTGTCTTGAGGTACGAAATCCCGATGAAGCTTTTCCCACAGTCTGAGCATGTAAAAGGTTTCTCCCCTGCATGCACTTTTAGGTGAATAGCATGGCTTCTTCGGTGACTGAAACTCTTCCCGCACAGGGAACACGTATATGGTTTCTCCCCTGTGTGGATTCTCTGATGAATTGTAAGGCTGGTGTTCCGACTGAAGCTCTTGCCACACTCCGAGCACTTGAACGGTCTTTCCTCTGTGTGCGTGACTTTATGGGAGCTCAGGCTTCGGCTGTGGGTAAAGCTCTTTCCACACAATGAACACGAGTACGGTTTCTCCCCTGTGTGGATTCTCTGATGTGACCTCAGGTCTGTGCTCCGACTGAAGCTCTTACCACACTCTGAACATCTAAATGGTTTCTCCACAGTGTGGTGCTGCAAAGTAAGGCTGGGACTGAGGCAATTTCCACACTCAGAAGAGTTGCAGGTTAGCCCCCTACTGTGTATAATTTGATGGGATGTCATATTTTTCCTGTGTTTGAAATTTTTCCCACACTGCAAGCACGTGTAAGGCTTCTCCTCTGTGTGGGTTCTCTGATGAGAAGTAAGGTGTTCCCGCCGACTGAAGCTCTTCCCGCACTCCGAGCACTGAAACGGTTTCTCCCCTGTGTGGGTTCGTTTGTGTTCGTTAAGGTGCGATTTACTAATGCTTTTCCCACACACCTCACACTCAATCTTTTTCTTGCCTTCACTCCTTTCTTCTTGGGTTTCTGCCTCGTCAAAGTCAGCCTCCGGAAATGACGTTTTCGCACGGCTCATTTCCCCTTGAATTGTTATTTCAGGGGAAAATGTCCCTTCAAAAGCAGATTTGTTGCTCTTTATCTCTTTTGCTTTGCTCTCCGTTGTCCTTCTATGTACCTCCCCGTCTGTACATCGGGCCCTTTTAAAGGATGCTCCATGAGGCTTTTCCTTGTTCCGGCTCACCCAGGCGTCATCTGCTGGATTAGAGGGAGAACACTGGTAAGGTAATAATAATAATAATAATAATAATAATAATAATAATAATAATAATAATAATAATATATTTATACCCCGCCTATGTGGCTGGGTTTCCCAGGGCTTTAAAGGTCAGCACCAACACTTTGAATTGTGCTAGGAAAAAACTGAAACGTGCATTTCTCCTGATGGCGAAATGGATCATCAAACTAGGAGCCAAACCCAATTATCTGCCAATCTTTTGAGGCCCATTTGGATTTCTGAATGCGTGCTCTGGGCTCCAATCCCTCTGGCCGCTTTTCTCTCACCTCCCCCAGGAGAGGGAGAAACCAAGAAAGTGTGGGCGCACTTGCTTCACCTTCCCAAAGGATGTGGTAAAACTCGGATCTAATGAAATTGACCTGAGCTTCGAAAAGCACAAAGAGCTCCAAAAGGAAGTGGGGCAGAGCGTCGTACTTCTGACTTCCCTTCAGTTGAATGTACTTTTCAAAGAAGAAAATGGGACCTGCTTTTAGCACCAAAGGACCAAGCGAGGGGCAGCGAGGGAAGGGGGGGCTCAGGTGTTTTGTGGGAGAAGACCTCGTGGCCTAGATAAAGAGGGGGCCACATAGAGAGGCTTGGAGGACCAGATTTGGCCCCTGAGCTTCAGATTCTCCATCCGTTCCATACACAAAAGTGCTCCGCGATGGGATTTCTCCTGGCAGGTTCGCAAAGGACCTAGGGTTGCGTCCAAGGATGCTATCTACAGTGGTGGCCCGCAAGACGAATGCCTCGCAAGATGAAAAACCCGCTAGACGAAAGGGTTTTCCGTTTTCGAGGCACTCCGCAAGACAAATTTCCCTATGGCAGTGTTTCCCAACCTTGGGCCTCCAGCTGTTTTTGGACTACAACTCCCATCATCCCTAGCTAGCAAGACCAGTGGTCAGGGATGATGGGAATTGTAGTTCAAAAACAGCTGGAGGCCCAAGGTTGGGAAACACTGCCCTATGGGCTTGCTTCGCAAGACGAAAACATCTTGTGAGCCTTGCGATTTTTTTTCACTCCCCCACCCCTTTTTCTAAGCCGCTAATAGGGTTGCTTCGCAAGACGAAAAAACCGCTAGACGAAGAGACTCGCGGAACGGATTCTTTTCGTCTTGCGAGGCACCACTGTATCTATCAAGGCTTTCGAAACTGACTTTATCAACCAAAGGGAAAGAAGGAGCCTTACCCAGAGAGGCCAGATTCCCATAATTCTCCACCATGACTTCCCACTGCAGGGCTCTTTGGCCCGGATCCAGCAGAGCCCACTCCTCCTCTGTGAAATACACAGCCACCTCCTCAAACGTCACCGGAACCTGGAAGGGAAAGGAGACAATAAAAAACAGCTCCTCCTCAGGGGGATGTGCTAGATGATCTCTTCCGACTCTATGATTCTGTCATCCCACCTCCACGGAGGGGCCTACAGAGGATTTCCCCCATGTGGCGCTTTGACACAAGCAAAGGGGAAGAGGCAGATTCTCTTCAGCCTGCAGGGGAGGGGGAGGGGATGGAGCCAGTCGATCTGATCTGTCCAGAGATCCGTCCTTTACCGGATCCGGCTGCAAAGAGGCTGCTTCTGATCCACCACGGAGAGGAGACGATTCCGTAGCTGTTCCTGGCGACTTTCCGCCACCTGCAATTCACACAAATGTGGTTTAAATCCTTGGTAACCGTTTATGCATCTCAGCGACTTGCAAAACAATAATAATAATAATAATTTATTATTTATACCCTGCCCTTCCCGGTTCAAAACCGGGCTCAGGGCAGCTAACAACAAATTTAAAACACTTAATTATAAAAGCAACATAAAATACAGTATAAAAACATGAATAACAATAAATTCAAAAATCAGTTTAGGGGAAATAAGCATTAGATAATCCCAAGGACTAGCTGGCTGACACTTTTTGTTTCTTGGGCACAATTTGGTTTTGACAGATTACACTGCTGTGGACAGTGACTAAGGAAGGGGGGGTGCGTTTGGGTGTGGGCCACCCCAGGTGTCATCACTGAGGCGGGTGACAAAATGGCAAAAATACAGTGGTGCCTCGCAAGACGAAATTAATCCGTTCCGTGAGTCTCTTCGTATAGCGGTTTTTTCGTCTTGCGAAGCAAGCCCATTGACAGCTTAGCGGATTAGCGCTATTAGCGGTTTAGCGGCTTTTAGCGGATCAGCTGATAAGTGGCTTAGCGGCTTAGGAAAAGGGGGGGAGGGGAAAAAACCCGCAGGAACTCGCAAGACATTTCGTCTTGCGAAGCAAGCCCATAGGGAAATTCGTTTTGCGAAGCGCCTCCAAAACGGAAAACCCTTTCGTCTAGCGGGTTTTCCGTCTTGCGAGGCGTTCGTCTTGCGGGGCACCACTGTATGCGTTTTTAAAATAAATAAATAAAAATTGGGCTCACGACACTTTTTTTTGAAAAAACAACTCCTGCACCCACCGCACCCCCCTTCCTACGCCACTGGTAGCTAGGTGAGGCAGGGAATACTGGGTGCCGCAGTGCGGGGCCTGTAGCGTGCCTGAGCCACGCGTCTTTCCTGAAGGGGTGGCAGTGGGCAGATGGCCTGCAAGCTCCGTGCTGCTTTTTGGAGCAGCGTGGGGCTTGCGTCTGCCCACCGCCTCAGCCGCCCTACAGCTGAGGGGGAGGCTGCAGAGAGGCTCCACGCAGCGTGCCCTTCTTTGGCTTGCCCCACCCCTGTGGATAGCTCTCCTCACCCCCGGCTACGGGACACTGTTCCGGGCACCCAAGCAGCTAGCTATGCCACTGGCTGTTGAAGCAGATTTACAGTGCAACTGCTTTTTAAGTTTCCACTAGGATGAAGCATGCAAATTCCACTCAGGTGTGCCAACTTTAATAAAATATTGGGGAGGAGGAAGGTAAGCTCTGCCCCTCGTAATCAATCACAAGAAGCAGAGATCACACACCATTTGAACGGCAACGTCTGGCAACTTGAGGGGGGCCCAGCCCCCTCAAATATTTTTTTGGGGGGGCTGGGAGTGGGCAAAGGGATCTCGACCCCTAAGGGTTGGCTTTTATGATTCTACTCCTTACAGCAACACAGATGATGGGAGTTGTCCAACGACATCCAGAGAGCCCCAGGTTGGCAAAGCCTGTCGTGGAGATGGTCTTCAGGGCGGGATTCGAATCCACCACCACCTCTTTTTGGTGCTTTCCTAGCCATTAACACTTTTCGTCCCTCATGTAGTGTTGAAGGGGAATGTAAAAACAGCCCCTGGGGGAATTTTGAGCCTAGCCAGCAGAGGGAGGCCAAGTGGCAAAATGTGTGCTCCCGCCCTCACCTGGCGTGGCGGCCCCTCCATCGCCCTCCTGCACGATCCACCTGAACGACAGCCTCCGCATGGCATCCTCTGGCGATGTCTCCTCTGCCTCAGGGAACTCAGCAGCGACTTCTCCCAACAGTCCCTTTGCGTAAAACAGCAGCGAGAAACCCATAAGATAAGGGTGAGGGGGAATCTCAGGGCAGGGAGCTGGCATGAATCCCGTGAATCCCAGCGAGACTCTTCCAGAGGCCACGTCCCCTCCCCAACTTTCTCCCCAGGCCACGCCCCAACTTTCTCCCCAGGCCACACCCCCAACTTTCTCCCCAGGCCACGCCCCCTTCCCAACCTTCTCCCCCAGGCCACGCCCTTCCCAACCTTCTCCCCAGGCCATGCCCCCTCCCCGACATTCTCTCCAGGCCACGCCCCTCCTTAGGTGCTTTCTCATACCCTCCAAGTACCCTGATTTTACAGGGACAGTCCCAGGATTATTAAATCCATCCCGTGTCTGGATTCAATCTTGTAATGTCCCTACTCCCCCGCCAGTGCCGCTGCCTCCAAGCTCAGGGAGGAAAATGAGCGGGCGCTTGTCCCAAGCAGCAAGCATCCCATCGCCTCTCCGTGGCCTCTGCTGCTAGAGAGCGGGCGAGGAGGAGAGGCTACCACCACTGAGGACCAGATCCACGTGATGCCAGCTCCGAGGGGCAATCTGATCAACAAAAGGCAGCATGTGGGCTAATAATGTATTGGCAATATTTATGACACACTATCAATTGTTTCTTCCAGTAGCACCATAAGATAAAGGTAAAGGGACCCCTGACCATTAGGTCCAGTCGTGGCTGATTCTGGGGTTGCGGCGCTCATCTCGCTTTATTGGCCGAGGGAGCCAGTGTGCAGCTTCCGGGTCATGTGGCCAGCATGACTAAGCCGCTTCTGGCGAACCAGAGCAGCGCACGGAAACGCCGTTTACCTTCCCACCAGAGCGTTTCCTATTTATCTACTTGCACTTTGACGTGCTTTCGAACTGCTAGGTTGGCAGGAGCAGGGACCGGGCAACGGGAGCTCACCCCGTCGCGGGGATTCAAACCGCCGACCTTCTGAATGGCAAGTCCTAGGCTCTGTGGTTTAACCCGCAGCACCACCCGTGTCCAAGTAGCACCTTAGAGACCAACTAAGTTTGTTATTGGTATGAGCTTTTGTGTGCATGCACACTTCTTCAGAATTTTGTTTTTTTATTTTGTTTCGACTATGGCAGACCAACACAGCTACCTACCTGTAACTATCAATTGTTTCTTCATCCATATTCAAAAGCCATATAATACGCGCAAGAAGTCACAAACTAATAGAAACGGATAGAAGTCAAATAAATATTCCATCAACAGGAATGCTTAGAATGGTGGATAACCACAAAGAAACACTGAAGTTAAGGAGAAAGCCTTTCCACAGTTTATATCTATATTGTTTGGTTGGGAATGAACAGGAGCCGGGTGGTGCTGTGAGCACAGCGGCAACAAACAGCAAACAGAACAGTTCTTCCGAGATAATGAATAATTCAACAATATTTCTTCATCAGCAAGTTAATAGTCCCCAAAGGTACGTAAAGTGATCATGGATCAGCTGTCACTACTACACTTTTTGCTGTTTGTTGCTGTTTATGAATTCAGAAACAATTGAGAGTGTTTCATAAATATTGCCAATACATTATCAATTTTGAGGTCTTAAAAGGTAAAGGTAAAGGTACCCCTGCCCGTACGGGCCAGTCTTGACAGACTCTGGGGTTGTGCGCCCATCTCACTCTAGAGGCCAGGGGCCAGCGCTGTCCGGAGACACTTCCGGGTCACGTGGCCAGCGTGACAAAGCTGCATCTGGCAAGCCAGAGCCGCACACAGAAACGCCGTTTACCTTCCCGCTGGTAAGCGGTCCCTATTTATCTACTTGCACCCGGAGGTGCTTTCGAACTGCTAGGTTGGCAGGCGCTGGGACCGAGCAGCGGGAGCGCACCCCGCCGCAGGGATTCGAACCGCCAACCTTTCGATCGGCAAGTCCTAGGCGCTGAGGCTTTAACCCACAGCGCCACCTGCGTCCCCTTTGAGGTCTTAGATATATGTTAAATATTCATAAGTGTACCAACCAAGCACGTACATAGATCAGCACAGGAAGAGCGACCTGGAACAATTTTTGATTCCCAAACTGTCCCAAACTGACCAAATGTTTTCTCTGCAAGGTCAAAGGAAAATGGAAAAGCCTCCCCATTGTCTTTTCCTTCACAAATCCTGTCTTAAGGGTATGTCTGTGTTTGAATAGGGTGTGAGCCTATGACCTGGCCCAGGAAGTAAGTATTTATCATTACAAAAGCCTGGCCAGGCTCCCCAGGCAATCCAATCAAGTGACCATTAATAGGTAACCTGCCAGACAGGAGATAAAAAACGACAGGAGAAAAACAACATTCAAATTTCTGTTTTAGACCGCTTTTTCTGTGATGTCGGTATGATGTTTCTGGGAGTGGTCTTGATCTACAGGGTGGCAATTTCAAAAGTCCATATTAGGCCTTGCGCGCCATTTTTTGGGGTTCCCCCTCCTCTCCTGCGTGTGAGGGGAGTACCCTGTTGCAACAGATCAATAAAGATCAAGCTTACTAGCTGCTTTGCTTCTCAATATTCTCTGGTTGACCTCTGTTATTCTCTCCTACCAGTAGGGAACCTATGTAAGGACTCTATATGGGCTCTTGGATACCCCATAGGGGGAAAAGGGCAGATTTTTGTTTACAACAGCACAAGGAGACTTGATTTTTTAAAAAAATTGGTTTGTGTCTGATTTTGCCCCTTACTAAAACTGGATGCTCTGAGCTGCCCAGGAGTGTGGTGGAGTCTCCTTCTTTGGAGGTCTTTAAGCAGAGGCTTGACAACCATATGTCAGGAGTGCTCTGATGGTGTTTCCTGCTTGGCAGGGGGTTGGACTCGATGGCCCTGGTGGTCTCTTCCAACTCTAGGATTCTATGACCTTGGAAGCACCAGGAGAAAACCCTCTCTCACCTGCAGCTCTGTCTGCTTCTTCTCCTCTGCCCGACTCAGGAGGAAACCTTCGGCCAGGGCCACCGCCTGGGAACTGGTCTCCGCTCCGCATTCCCTCACCCAGTTCTCCATCTCCGGGGGGAGGACAGCCAGGAACTGCTCCAGGATCACTAAATCCAGGATCTGAGCCTTGGTGTGTCTCTCCGGCTTCAGCCACTGACGGCAGAGATGGTGGAGTCGGCTGCAAACCTCTCGGGGTCCCTGGTCATCCCAGTAGCCGACCCCCCTGAAGCGTTGGCACTCAGCATGTGGCCTATGGATGCCCCGGTCCTTCTGCACCACCCTTTCCCAGAACCCCCTGCTGCTCACAGTCTTGACATTTTGGGGGGCTCTTCCTGTTTTGGGGGCATCCGTGTCTCTCCCTTCCATCTTCAGGCTGCGCTTCTCCTCGGACCCCTAGCAGGGCTCGAAAAGCCTCATTGACCGGCCACCATCTTCCTCCTAACCATTGGGATTTGGGGGTTGGGGGACAAATTGGGCAAAGATAGGCCAGACTTTCTGCAGCACAACAGTTGCAAACACCGCTGCCCCCCCGTCCCAGAAGTCAGAAAGCATCAGCAGGTCAGCGTTGAGAACAAGGCTTCTTCCTGCAAACAATTGAAATAAATAAATAAAGGTCTTATATATATATATAATAAATGTTCATAAATGTACCAAGCAAGGTAAAGGTAAAGGTACCCCTGCCCGTATGGGCCTGTCTTGCCAGACTCTTGGGTTGTGCGCCCATCTCACTCAAGAGGCCGGGAGCCGGCGCCGTCCGAAGACACTTCCGGGTCACGTGGCCAGCGTCCAGCGTGACAAAGCTGCTCCGGCGAACCAGCACCAGAGCAGCACACGGAACGCCGTTTACCTTCCCGCTGGTAAGCGGTCCCTATTTATCTACTTGCACCCGGGGGTGCTTTCGAACTGCTAGGTTGGCAAGCGCTGGGACCGAACGACGGGAGCGCACCCCGCCGTGGGGATTCGAACCGCCGACCATGCGATCAGCAAGTCCTAGGCGCTGAGGTTTTACCCACAGCGCCATCCGCGTCCCCCTAAGCAAACACGTACATAAATATATAAACCACGTCTGAAGCAGCACAGGAAACCATTTTGGCTCCCAGACTGACCAAATGTTTTCTCTGCAAGGTCAAAGGAAAATGGAAAAGCCTCCCCATGGTCTTTTCATTCACAAATCCTATCTTAATTGTATATCTGTGTATGAATAGGGTGAGCCTATGACCTGGCTCAGGAACTAAGTATTTATCATTACAAAAGACTGGCCAGGCTCCCCAGGGGATCCAATCAAGTAAGCATTAACAGGTAACCTGCCAGACAGCAGAACAACAATGACAGGGGACAAACAACGCACTTAGTTTTCTCTTGAGCTACACCCCTTTCTGCGATGTAGGTATGATGTGTCTGGGGTGCTCTTGGACTCCAAGGCGGCCAATTTAAAATGTCTATATAAGGGCGGACACACCTTCTTGAATTACATACCCAGCACAATGGAACCTTACGAAAGGACAATACGAGTGGACTCTCCCTGCCCTGACCACAGCAAAAAGACCGATACTGATGAATTGGAAAAATAAAAATGTGGCTTCCTTCTACGATTGGATTGAAGACTTATACAAACTCGCAGCATACGAACAATTTGCATACAAACATAGACTTGCCATGGGCAAATGCAATGACATTTGGAATCCATTCTTACAAATACTGTCATAGGTTAAGATCTGGTAAAGTATAATAATAACTTTGTAAAGTATACAGTTTTGGGGGGGTTTTCCCTCTCCCCCCTTTGTTTTCCCTTCTGTTTCTCTTCTTCTTTTCTCTCTTTTATTTACGTCTCACCGTGTTCAGTGCACATATAATGATGTGCTTTTTGAATTCTCAATAAAGATTTATTTATTTATTTTTAAAAAGATTTACCGCCGCAGTTTACCACTGTGCTACAGCCCCTCCACTTAAATAGGAACACAGGAAAATGCTTTATTCGGGGGAGCCTGGCCACTTGCCCTGCATCGGAGGCAGACCACTGATCCACCCAGCTTGGTATTGCCCACACGGACTGGCAGCAGCTGCCCTCCAGAGTTTCAGACAGCCCTACCTGGAGATGTTGGGGGCTGAACCCCGGGACTTTCTGCTCGACCAACCCAGCTAAGGCTCTTCCAATTCCAACCTGCCTGCCTTTTGTCTCCATTGCCCTCTCTGCCTCTTCTTCCAATGCCCACTTCCCAATTTTTTCCTGCCTTGGGATTCTCCTCCATCAATGCCCCAGTGCACCCCCCCCCAATGCACTTTGGACTCACCAGGTCCCTGGATGGAGAGGGCAGGAGGTGGAGACCATCTGGGCAGCATCTGGGGGGGACCTGCAAAAAATAAGAATAATCAAAGCATCTTTAGAAGGAGGCGGGGCAGGATGTGACCCTTCCAGAGCCTCCTTCCAGGGCTCTCTAGGAACCCAGACACTCTTCCCCTTAACCCTTAGGCTGGATCCCTCTCTTTGAGCAATCAGTTTATTCTCATTTATGAATTGCTTCCTCTCCAAAAAAAGTAATTTTTTTAAAAAAGGCTACTTTCCAAATTTATACATTTCATCCATTCGACATTTCAAAATTTGACTTCCTCCCCCCTCCTTCTGTGGTTCCCTAAACTTGTTTCTTAATTATCTTCCGCATATCCAAGTTCATTTAATTTCCTCATTTATTTATCTACTGTAAATATATACTCTTAGGAAACTGCAGGTTATGACACTCATCCTGCTAAGGTTTTTATCTGTTTACAATTTATCTGTAAATATTCAACAAACCCTTTCCATTCTTTTATCTCAAAGTGATTTTGCAGCAAAAAACCAAACAAAAAACACACACCGAAACAAGTGAAATTCCATATGTAACTGTATAAATGCCTTCTAGACATCTGGAGGTGAAGCTTTAAAAAAAAATGTTTTAATGTTTTATTATGTTTTTAGACATGTTAGAAGCCATGTTAGAAGCTTTGTGCAAGGGCACAAAGGGTTTTGAAGAGGTTGTTGTCCTGTGTTGGGGGAAAAGGGAGTTGTTGTGTATTGAGTCAAAGGATTTTATATCTGTATTATTATTGTCTGTAATTGCATTAGGGTAAAGTAACTGCCTTTTGGTTCCAGAGGGTACAGCTACTATTGGTTCATTTAAGTTGCTGTATTTGGATCCTCTATCTTATTGGTTGCCTCCAAAAGGCAGGACTGTGATTGCCTGATATTGTTCCCTCCAAAATGTATCCCTTCTAGCTAGTTCCCTGTCCCTATAAATGTAGCTCTCCCCCCCTCAGGTCTTAGTCTTGTTGCTTTAATAAAGAAGTGTTACTAGAGAACTGTCTCCAGCATATTATGTCAAGAGAGCTGAAATCACAAACCCCACGTCACAACAGGAGTCATAATCCATATTATCTGGAGAGCACACCAGACTGCGGGAAAATCCAATCCAAAGTGCAGCAGAAGCAGAAACAAAAACTAGAACGGACAACATGGATGCCTATGTGGGTGGTGCTGTGGTCTAAACCACTGAGCCTCTTGGGCCGGCCGATCGGAAGGTCAGCAGTTCAAATCCCTGTGACAGGGTGAGCCCCTGTTGCTCTGTCCCAGTTCCTGCCCATCTAGCAGTTCGAAAGCACACCAGTGCAAGTAGATAAATAGGTACCAATATGGCGGGAAGGTAAATGGCGTTTCTGTGCGCTCTGGTTTCCGTCACAGTGTCCCGTTGCGCCAGAAGTGGTTCAGTCCTGCTGGCCACATAACCCAGAAAGTTGTCTGTGGACAAACACTGGCTCCCTCGGCCTGAAAGCGAGATGAGCGCCGCAACCCCATAGACGCCTTTGACTGGACCTAACTGCTCCTTTGCGTTTTATGCGTCTGTGTTTAGAATGAGGAAGACTGGAGTCTGAATTTACCTTTAAAGTGAGTTGAAACTACAGTTCGGGGGAAGAGAAAGTACTTTGAATGCAGGGGGCCTCTCACGTTCATTTTCCAGCACCATCTCCAGAGATATTTTCTGTCTGAAACACTGGGCAGCCGCTGTCAGTCAGCAGAGTCAATACTAAACTTAATGGACCAATCGCCTGACATAGTAAAAGACAACTTTCTCTGTTGCTGTTCTGCTTGGTTCTAATAATAATAAAAAAATTGCTAGGCTTTCTTGTTGTTCTTCTCTTATCTGGGGTTGGACTAGATGACCCTCGGGGTCCCTTCTACAATTCTAGGATTAATCAACAAGCAGGGAGAAAGAGGAGTATCACCTCTCTGCTTTTCTCTCCCTATTTTATTTGTAGTTACCCGACATCAGGCAGACAGGAGTGTACATGCACACCCAAGCTAAGGTCGGGTGAGGGAACCAGCACCCGAGGGTGAGGAAGAGGCAAGTGGGTGACCCAGGTGACCTGGCAAAGTCTAACCGGAGGGGTTTTTGGCAAGGAGTGGCTTTGGCGAGGACTAAGGAGCTGTGCGGCTGGGGTGGGGTTGGGGTTTGGCAGAGTTGCAGGCTAAAGCAAGCAGAGGCAGAGCCCCAAACAGAAATGAAATTGGCTGGTTTCTCACCTGCTTTCCAGGTTTCTGCTTCTCTTCATGTTTCTGCTTCGCTGCATAGAATCCTAAGAGTTGGGACACCGGGGGGTCATCCAGTCCAACCCTCTGAAATGCAGGAATCTCAGCCAAAGCACCCATGGCACACGGCCAGCCAACCTCTGCTTAGAAACCTCCAAGGAAGGAGAGTTCACCACCTCCAGAGGGAGACCGTTCATTGTTGAACAGCTCTTAATGTTTGATGTTTTATCATGTTTTTAACATTATTTTGGGAATTTATCATCATCATCATCATTATCTTACTGTCAGGAATGATACTGACAGGATACTGTTGTTTTATGATCTTATTAATACAGTGGCACCTCGGTTTTCGAACGTCTCGGAAGCCGAACATTTTGGTTTTCAAACGCTAAAAACCCATAAGTCCCGTATTTTTCCGTGTATAAGACTAGGGTTTTTTCCTGAAAAATAATGTCCAAAATTTGGGGGCGTCTTATACATGGGGACCATCCCCTCCCATTTTCTTAAATCAGAGTCTTCCAAAATAGTCTTATACATGGGGGCATCTTATAGACAGAAAAATACGGTAAATGCTTCCATTTTCAAACGCGCCTCCGAAGTCGAACGGCTTCTGCTGTTTATCAATTTTCGCTGTTAAATTTGCAGGCCGCCCTTTGCGCCTTGGTTTTCAAACATTTCGGAAGTCGAACGGTCCTCCAGAACGGATTACGTTCGAAAACCAAGGTACCTCTGTATGCTATATGAATCTATAGAGTTGGAAGGGGCACCAGAGTCATCTAGTCCAACCCCGTGTAATGCCGGAATCTCAGCTATAGCATCCGTGACAGGGAAGGGGAGTCTACCACCTCCCGAGGGAGATCGTTCCACTGTCAACAGCTCTTACAGTTGGGCAGTCCTTCCTGATGCTTAGTTGGAAATTTAGAGATTTAACACTGCCTTCCCTTCTGCTGCTATTATGCTTGTATTCCTCTTACGTCTATTCGGTTTATGTTTCTGTATAATGAAAATGCAATAAAAATGTGGTGTTTCTTTTTTTTAAAAAATAAAGCTGCAATAAAATATATCGCAGCGCTAATATTTTCAAATGCATGCAAAACAGACACACATACATAAATAATTATGTTTATAAGTATATGTTTGAAATTTGTCTTTTATTGCTTTTTTTGACAGTCTTGTATTATTTAATAAAATCTAATTTAAAAAAAAAAAAACAGACACACAAGCTGCTATCCAAGTTTAGAGGGGAAATCTTTATTAACACAACACAGAGACAATGGAACACCGCAAGCGATACGATGCTATCAGGCATGGGACAGATAACTCTCGGGGTGGAGAGTTAAAAGGAAGCGCACCCGTGATCGAGAGTCGGAAAGTCCAGCAAGATAAATAAATAAAAATATAGACCGGCATCTGCCTTCAGACAGACCATGATTACTTCTCTCTCAGTTGACAGATTGTACAGTCTGCCCAAATTCTGGTTTCTTTACAAAGAATGTGCTGTCAACATTCTGTAATCCTGGGTTGTCACAGCAAAACATCAGATATTGAAATCTTCCTGATACAGGACTGCCTTCAGATGTCTTCTAAAAGTCAGATAGTTATTAATTTCCTTGACCTCTGATGGGAGGGCGTTCCACAGGGCGGGCGCCACCACCGAGAAGGCCCTCTGCCTGGTTCCCTGTAACCTCACTTCTTGCAGGGAGGGAACCGCCAGAAGGCCCTTGGAGCTGGACCTCAGTGTCCAGGCTGATCGGTGGGGGTGGAGATGCTCCTTCAGGTATACAGGGCTGAGGCCGTTTAGGGCTTTAAAAGTCAACACCAACACTTTGAATTGTGCTCAGAAATGTACTGGGAGCAAATGTAGATATTTTAGGACCGGTGTTATATGGTCCCAGCGGCCGCTCCCAATGTTGTCTTCCACCACAGTTTCCTTTTCACACTCACTGGCTCTCCCTCTTGTGATATGGTTTGAGCTTAGGATTTTCTGTTAGTTGGGAGAGCTTTCGTCTCTACAGCATGGATAGGCAAACTAAGGCCCAGGGGCCAGATCCAGCCCAATTGCATTCTAAATCCGGTCCCCAGAAGGTCCGGGAATCAGCGTGTTTTTACATGAGTAGAATGTGTCCTTTTATTTAAAATGCATCTCTGGGTTATTTGTGGGGCATAGGAATTCATTCATTCCCCCCCCCCCAAAAGAATATAGTCTGGCCCCCCACAAGGTCTGAGGGACAGTGGACCGGCCCTCTGCTGAAAAAGGTTGCTGACCCTTGATCTACGGCCTTCCTTGCTCCTTAGAGCAGAGCTTTCTGAACTGTGTGTCGGCTGCAGTGTCTCGCGAGTTTAACCTCCGGTTTGCTAGTAAAACTGAACTGCTGTGTCGCAAAATGACGCATGTCTCAAAAGTGCGTCCCCAAGTTGAAAAGTTTGGAAAGCTCTGCCTTAGAGTGAATCCTCCATTACGAAGATCTGTGCCCCACCAGGGGGACTTTCTCCAATCCAGGGATTCCTAGGATTCACCATGTTTTCCCCTGTGTGGATTTTTTTATGTTCGTTAAAGTTTGTGCTCCACCTGAAGCTTTTCCCACATACGGGGCACGTATAGGGTTTCTCCCCTGTGTGGATTCTCTGATGTGACTTAAGATACGAGCTCCCGATGAAGCTTTTCCCGCACTCCGAGCACGTGTAGGGTTTCTCCCCTGCGTGCACTTTGAGGTGGATGGCGTGGCTCTTGCTGTGGCTGAAGCTCTTCCCGCACAAGGAGCAAGTGTATGGCTTCTCCCCGGTGTGGATTCTGTGGTGCAGAGTCAGGCCCGTGTTGCGCGTGAAGCTTTTCCCGCAAACGGAGCACTTGAACGGCTGCTCTCCCGTGTGGATTCTCTGATGAGAGTTGAGGCTGATGCTGTGGCTGAAGCTCTTCCCACACAGAGAGCAGGCGTACGGTTTCTCCCCGGTGTGGATCCGCTTGTGAGACCGGAGGTCCGAGCTCCCCCGGAAACTCTTCCCGCACTCGGAGCATTTGAAGGGCTGCTCTTCCGTGTGGGTTCTCTGATGAGAAGAGAGGTCCGTGCTCCGGCGGAAGCTCTTGCCGCACTCGGCGCATTTGTAGGGTTTCTCCCCCGTGTGGATTCTCTGATGTTCGTTAAGGTGCGATTTGCGGCTGAAGCTTTTCCCACACACGGCACACACGATCCGCTTCTTTTCGGCGCCCGTCTTTTCGTGGATTTTGCGGAAGTCGGAAGCAAGGAAGGGATTTCCCCTCTTCTCTTCTGCCTCAGTTTCCCTTTTCTGCTCTTCCGCCTCCAAACGTCTGGCTTTTTCCAAGGAGACCGCGCACGGTGTTACTTCATTCCCATTCTTCCACCCATCTCCTGCTGGAGGAAAGAGAAAAAACTAGTAAGATCACGAGGAAAAAATGGAGCCTCTAAATGAGGGAACGACTGCTGCTCACACCAGAATGGAGGACAGATCTGGTCAATATTAAATTAATTTTGCTGATTGTCATTAACTGAAAATGTGGAGTGACAGGCCTCTGATGCTGTTTAAGGTGACTCCTGTGCAGAACCTCTAGATAAGGACTCCGTTTACACACAGTGGTACCTCAGGTTAAGAACTGAATTAGTTCCGGAGGTCCGTACTTAACCTGAAGCACCACTTTAGTTAATGGGGCCTCCCGCTGCCGCCGGAACCCAATTTCTGTTCTTATCCTGAAGCAAAGTTCTTAACCTGAAGCACTATTTCTGGCTTAATGGAGTGTGTAACCTGAAGCATCTGTAACCTGAAGCGTCTGTAACCCGAGGTACCACTGTACTCAAAACAATGCAAGAAATCTATCTTAATGTGGCAGCACTTAATGTTAATGTGGAACTCCTTGCCAATTGACAGCTTAGTGCATTTTTGTTTAGGCATGTGTTTTAGCTCTTAATCATCTTAATGATCTCTTAAGCATCTTTTGAATGTTTTAAATACCTGCTTTTAGTTGCTTTTCTTGATGATTTTAATGTTTTATCATTTTTGTGTGCTTAGAAGTTTGCTTCTTTAAAAAAAAATATGCAACCAAGCAGTATATAGGTTTTGTTAAATCAATAAGCCTTACCCAGGGAAGCCAGAATCCCATAATTCTCCACCATGACTTCCCACTGCAGGGATCTTTGGTCCGGATCCAGCAGAGCCCACTCCTCCTCTGTGAAATACACAGCCACCTCCTCAAACGTCACCAGACCCTGGAAGGGGAAGAAGAAGAATGATATATAATGAGCTGAAAAAGGTATTTAAGTATACCTTCACAAAGAAACCAGAGGCCTTTCTTCTGGGCATTGTCGGCCAGAAGGTGTTAAAGAAGGATCGAACATTTTTCATGTATGCAACAACGGCAGCAAGGATTCTCATCGCAAAAAACTGGAAAACTCAAGATCTACCCACACTGGAAGAGTGGCAGATGCAGCTGATGGACTATATGCAACTGGCCGAGATGACCGGCAGAATCCGTGATCTGGGAGAAGAGAAGTTGGAGGAAGACTGGGAGAAATTCAAGATGTATTTACAAAAACATTGTAATTTGGTTGAATGTTAAGAAGGATGCTAGATTATAAAAAACTGGTCACCACTAAACTAGATTTAAATTTGATGATAAGTGAGACTAAAGAAAATATAAAACTTTTTGGAAGAAGCGCTAGATTATATGTGTGAGTGGACATGAGATTGTAAACAAGTTGATAATTTGTTTGGAAAAAATTTTTTAACGATGTAAATGGGAGCGGGAGACGTGAGGGAGCCCAAAGAAGTGATGAAATTGTGGTGAAAGAAGTAAGATTGTTTATTATGTTTTATATTTAAAAACCTTAATAAATATTTATAAAAAAAAAAAGGAAGGGGAAGAAGAAGAAAACAGTTTCTCCTTGCAGACTATACAACAGATCCTCATCATTGAATAAATTATTATTATCAATTATTGTAAGCCACATCCTGGCACCTCTCACCAACCACAGGCCAGTTTGGCTGGTGGGCGGGGCTTAGCACCAGTCAGTCAGTCTGTTTTATTGCACATAGCCAAAGGCTGCCGCAATGTACACAAACTCATTCAACAATTAAAAGAAAATATACTGAATTGATACAAAAAACTTAAAACATTTATATTATCAAGACATTACCTACTCTAAACAGAGCTATAGAAGTACCTTATACAAATTAAGACATTAAACAATAAAATTTATAAGCTAAAATTATCTCATGGCTACTAATATATTTAAAAATAATGTTAATTAATACAATGTGCAATTATATTCGGTGATAAAGAAAGAATATAGCTTGTTGTAGAAAGGGTCAAATAAATTCATCTCCTTTACAGTTGGTGGCTACCTCGGCTATATAATTTGCTCTAATTTTCCTAGCGGCAGTTGCAAAGAGTGCTACACACCAGGTCACATGCTTATCTGTGTCTGCGAGGAGATATAAAATCACGTCAGTCACCCTGTGACAACTTCAGAAGGGGCTCGCTGTCCATGCTACGTTGGAATGGCTTTATTGTTTTTAGTTTGGTGTTTTGTTTCGTTTTTTGGCATTTCAACTTACAGTGGTGCCCCGCAAGACGAGCGCCTCGCAAGACGGAAAACCCGCTAGATGAAAGGGTTTTCCGTTTTGGAGGCGCTTCGCAAAACAAATTTCCCTATGGGCTTGCTTCGCAAGACGAAAATGTCTTGCGAGTTCCTGCGGGTTTTTTCCCCTCCCCCCCCTTTTCCTAAGCCGCTGAGCCGCTTATCAGCTGATCCACTAAAAGCCGCTAAACCGCTAATAGCGCTAATCCGCTAAGCTGTCGATGGGCTTGCTTCGCAAGACGAAAAAACCGCTATACGAAGAGCCTCACGGAACAGATTAATTTCGTTTTGCGAGGCACCATCACTCTGAAATGCTCTGAAACAGTCTACAAGGCTGCAAACTAAATCATGAGGTTTGTTTTCCCACCGTATTGGTAACCAGGCATATGATGCCCCGGATTTTCTCTCAAGGATGTTGTTCTCATCGCCCCCGCCACCAATTTTGACCAATAATAATTAAGGCAGCAGTTAAGAGGTGTTGCGTTCAGTCTGCTCCTCCTGCTACTCCAGTGTGGTGTAGTGGTTAAGAGCGGTAGTCTTGTAATCTGGGGAACCGGGTTCGAGTCTCCGCTCCTCCACATGCAGCTGCTGGGTGACCTTGGGCCAGTCACGCTTCTTTGAACTCTCTCAGCCCCACTCACCTCACAGAGTGTTTGTTGTGGGGGAGGAAGGGAAAGGAGAATGTGAGCCGCTTTGAGACTCTTTAAAGGGAGTGAAAGGCGGGATATCAAATCCAAACTCCTCCTCTTCTTCTTCTTCTTCTTCTTCTTCTTCTTCTTCTTCTAAGGATCCCATGCAGGGAGGGCGACACTGAGCAGGTCAGCTTTGCCCTCAAAGGGTGCCACGCAGCCTCTCGCCGTTTGTCCTTTGACAAGTAGCCCAGGGACAGAGGCGCCCAGCCTGTCCCCAAACTTCTACCTACCTGGCCAGGTGCCACAGGTGCCCCTCCATCAGCAAGAGGAGAAGGCTCAGTCTGCATGGCCGCTGGCATGCCTCCACCTGAAATGACACAATGTATGGAAGTGAGAGCTGGACCATAAAGAAGGCTGATCGCTGAAGAATTGACGCTTTTGAATTATGGTGCTGGAGGAGACTCTTGAGAGTCCCATGGACTGCAAGAAGACCAAACCTATCCATTCTTAGGGAAATCAGCCCTGAGTGCTCACTGGAAGGTCAGATCGTGAAGCTGAGGCTCCAAGACTTTGGCCACCTCATGAGAAGAGAAGACTCCCTGGAAAAGACCCTGATGTTGGGAAAGATGGAGGGCACAAGGAGAAGGGGACAACAGAGGACGAGATGGCTGGACAGTGTTCTTGAAGCTACCAGCATGAGTTTGACCGAACTGCGGGAGGCAGTGGAAGACAGGAGTGCCTGGCGTGCTCTGGTCCAGGGGGTCACGAAGAGGCGGACATGACTAAATGACTAAACAACAACAACAACAACAATGGTGGGAAGCATTGCATTGCTTTAGGAACATTTTTTTTAGTGTTTCAGGAGGGAGTGTGTGTGTGTGTGTGAGAGAGAGAGAGAGAGAGAGAGGGAGGGAGGGAGAGAGAGAGAGAGAGAGAGAGAGAGAGCACGCACAGCAGTGTGTTGTAGTGGTTAGAGTCTCGGGCTAGGGCTCTGGGAGATGCCAGGATTCAAATATGCCAGTCGGTGTTTGACACACTAATCTAAGATAGACCCAATGGTCTGAATCAGGATAAGGCAGCTTATACAGTGGTACCTCGGGTTAAGTACTTAATTCGTTCCGGAGGCGGCGCGAAATGGTAATGGCTGCCCTCTTCTAACCGGGAGAGGGTAGCTCCGCTGAAAAGGGTCGTCCGCTACGGCGAAGCGGAGACCCACATCGGAAAACCGCAGGCGGCAGAAGCCTGCGGTCTTGGGACCCGGCGGGCGCCAGGAGCTACCCCCAAAACGTTGAAGGAACCCCGTAAGGGGCTCCGGATCGCGGAGGGGGTAGCGGCGCTGAGGGTCGTTCCGCAATCAACGGAGCGAAGCCGCGTAGCTGTTGCCGGTGAGCGCCGACCTTTCTTCCTGAAATTTTTGTTCTGGAAACAACAACCCGTGAGTAAATAAAAGACTTCGTTCCAGAGGTCTGTTCTTAACCTGAAACTGTTCTTAACCTGAGGTACCACTTTAGCTAATGGGGCCTCCCGCTGCTGCCGCACGATTTCTGTTCTCATCCTGAAGCAAAGTTCTTAACCTGAGGTACTATTTCTGAGTTAGCGGAGTCTGTAACCTGAAGCATCTGTAACCCGAGGTACCACTGTACTGTTATTAGATTCCTACGCACACCCAGCAGAACGTGAAATCTTCTCTGCCCCTTCTCACCCAGGGAGCTGGGGTTTCCTTCGCCCTCCTGCGTGTTCCCCCAGGAGGACCGACTTCGCCTGGAGTCCAACGGAGGTATCTCGGCTTTGGAAGAAGCGGGGACCGATTCTGCTGGCAGCGTCTGGGGCTGGAAGCGATGTAAGGGACCCAGGTGAGGGAGAGGAGAGAAATAATTTTTAAAAAGGATGCAAGCAAAAGGCAAGGTTCTGAGTTCTGAGCAGATGAAAGGAGGCTTTTCCAGGGTGAGGGCCGCATTCCCATCTGGGCAACATTCTGAGGGCCGCATAGTGGGTGGAGTGGGAAATGCAAATGATGTTTTTGTGAAGGAAGCGGGTTTCTAAGCATTGTATTTTCTACTGTGGTTTTGTTTTAACTTTTTAAAAGCTGCATTTCCCTCCGCATCCCCCACAAAAAGCATTCATTGTGCTGGGCTCTTGTGAGAGGAAGGATGAGATATAAATAATCATCATCTCTTTATGGAATTTATTTATTAATTGCATCCCACTCTTCTTCCCCCGAGGCGACAAACAGATACACAATTTATTTATTTTTTTAAAGCAGCACCCAAAACATGGGTCATTTTTGTAATATTTTGGAACAAGTTCAGTGATAATGTCCACTTTCTGCTGCTTCCAACCTGCTGTAATACTTTGGTATTTCTGCATGCTCTTTACCTTTGGCTTATTTTGCTTATTAAATAAAAAATATTTTTAACCCCAAAACATTGTAAAATGGTCAAAACATTCTAAAAACCATTACAATGTGCCTTGCCTTACAAAGGCCCCATCGGCCCTGTGCATTTAAAGCAGTTATCAGACCACTTTGAATAGCCATGGGTTCCCACCCACAAATAATATTGGGAACTGTAGTTTGTGCAGAGTGAAAACACAATATTAAAAACAGTTTAAAACAACTTGCAATCTCAAAAATAAGGCGAGTCCTAAAAATATTCTGCTTAGGGGCAAATTCAAGTATCCAGTATTCTGTTCTCACAGTGGACAAACAGATCCCTCTTCGGGAACATCCACAAACAGGATCTGAGCACAACAGCAGGAATTTCCCTACTTGTAAGTCCCAGAAACTGCAATTCACAGATATCTACTGCCTCTGGCAGGCAGAACAAAACCACAAGCCAATCCAGGCTGATAGTCTTACACTGCAGGAAAATAAGCTTCTACTTGGATGAATCTCTCACCTGCTGCTCTTCCTGTTTCTTCTCCTCTGCTCGGCTCAGGAGGAAACCTTCAGCCAGGGCCACTGCCTGGGAACTGGTCTCCGCTCCACATTCCCTGACCCAGTTCTCCATCTCCGGGGGGAGGACAGCCAGGAACTGCTCCAGGATCACTAAATCCAGGATCTGAGCCTTGGTGTGTCGCTCTGGCTCCAGCCACCGACAGCAAAGATGGTGGAGTCGGCTGCAAACCTCTCGGGGTCCCTCGGCCTCCTGGTAGCAGAATTGCCTGAAACGCTGGCGCTGAGCGTCTGAGCTGAAGACGATCTCCTCGCCCAGGATCTCCTGCGTGGTTCTTTCCCAGAATCCCCCGCTGCTGCTAGTCTGGGTGATGCAAGGGTCCTGTCTTGCTAGGGACCCAGCCAGCTCCCGCTCTCCCATCTTCGATCCGCGCCTCCCGAGAGGTCGGGAGCGGCTCCTTTCCTTGCTGCTGAATCTTTTCGACGGCCTGGGATTTAGGGTGGAGGCGAATCCAGCATAGGAAACAGGTCAATTGCACATGTTGCCAATCAGAGAAGGTACTTTGCAGGAAAAACTGGAAATCCACCTGGTTAAGGATGAAGGTTTCCTCCTGTAAACAAAGCAAGCAAGAGGGAAGTGAGAGGCTGGGAATGAGGATGTGGGAGCGAGGGAATTCATCCGGCACAGAATAAAAGCTACAAAATCCAGGAAGGGCCATAGCTCAGGGGTAAAGCAGTTGTCCTGCATGCAGAAGATCCCGGGTTCAATTCTACCCAATGTGGGGCTTGAACCCACAACCTTGGGATTCAGAGTCTCTTGCTCTACGGAATGAGCCACGGTATCAGTTCAGACCATACAACATGGAAAAAATGCACAATTGCGGCACAACAAAAGCAATCATAAACAATAAACGAAACACCCAAAAATACACAATCAGATTGAACAAGTCCTACGTAACCAGATCTAAAATAAAGGTATGAAAACCCTAAACTATACCCCAGCCCAAGACTATTCTCACAGAAGGCGACTCCCTGCCTCTTGCCTCTTCTTTGCAGCCCCAAGATCTTTGGATGAAGGGCAGTATCGAAATTTAATTTAATAAAAGATAATGTTGCACATTGCCTATGATAGCAGCGTCCCACACGGAATGTAATTGGCCTGTAGAAAGAAAACCGAGAGGCTACTATGTACTTTTATAATAGATGAAAATCTGTCAGTGAATAACAATAACAACAACAGTAACAATAATTCCAGTTACAGATAGGTAGCCGTGTTGGTCTGCCATAGTCAAAACAAAAAAATTCCTTCCAGTAGCACCTTAAAGACCAACTAAGTCAGTTCTTGGTATGAGCTTTCGTGTGCATGCACACTTCTTCAGATACACTGTGTATCTGAAGAAGTGTGCATGCACACGAAAGCTCATACCAAGAACTGACTTAGTTGGTCTTTAAGGTGCTACTGGAAGGAATTTTTTTGTAGTAACAATAATGTTAAACGGGCTTGGTCCAGTATATCTGAAGGAGCGTCTCCATCCCCATTGTCCAGCCTGGACACTGAGGTCCAGCTCCGAGGGCCTTCTGGCGGTTCCCTCACTGCGAGAAGCCAAGTTACAGGGAACCAGGCAGAGGGCCTTCTCGGTAGTGGCACCCACCCTATGGAACGTCCTCCCACCAGATGTCAAAGAAAACAACTACCAAACTTTTAGAAGACATCTGAAGGCAGCCCTGTTTAGGGAATCTTTTAATGTTGGATGTATTACAGTATTTTTGCGAAGCCGCCCAGAGTGGCTGGGGAAGCCCAGCCAGATGGGCAGGGTATAAATAAATTATTATTATTATTATTATTATTATTATTATTATTATTATTAAGCCCAGCCAGATGGGCAGGGTATAAATAAATTATTATTATTATTATTATTATTATTATTAAGCCCAGCCAGATGGGCAGGGTATAAATAAATTATTATTATTATTATTATTATTATTATTATTATTAAGCCCAGCCAGATGGGCAGGGTATAAATAAATTATTATTATTATTATTATTATTATTATTATTATTAAGCCCAGCCAGATGGGCAGGGTATAAATAAATTATTATTATTATTATTATTATTATTATTAAGCCCAGCCAGATGGGCAGGGTATAAATAAATTATTATTATTATTATTATTATTATTATTATTATTATTAAGCCCAGCCCGATGGGCAGGGTATAAATAAATTATTATTATTATTATTATTATTATTATTATTAAGCCCAGCCAGATGGGCAGGGTATAAATAAATTATTATTATTATTATTATTATTATTATTATTATTATTTTGGATATGAACCAGTCTCACGGATGTCAATGCAATCCATCCGTTTTGCTGCCTCCCGACAGAGGCCAGGGTAATCCCCACCCGGGGATTCCTTGCATGGCAGGGGGTTGGTCTAGATGACCCCGGGGTCCCTTTCCAAGTCCATGCCGTCCCACGCATCCTCTTCTGAAGCCTGCCTCAATCCGAGACTGCCTCCTTGCCTTTCGCCTTTAAGCGCCGGCTGGGGTCTCTCCGCGAGGCCCCTTCCAACAATCCCAGCCCTCCTTCTCCCCCCTGCCTGCCTCAGTTTCCCCACTCACCCTCCTTCCGCAGCAGCCCCGGGGACCCCGATTCAGCCCGAGGGGTTTGCGCTCTCCAGATCCCTTGTTTGGAAAGGGGAGGGAAGGAAGAGAGGGAGAGGAAGGCGGCTGCGCGTGGGGGGCGGGGGAGGGAGATCAAAGGCGGGGGAGGGGCAGGATGCGACTCTTCCCATTCATAAATCCCGTCCTTCGTTCCAGCCGCCTCTCTAGGAAGCGGGACTCTTTTGCCTTAACCCTTAGCCTGCAAGCGCGCCGTGCTTTGAAAGCACGACTAAGCCCCCAAAAAGAGGAATCCTGGGAGTGGTTGTTTAAGGGTGCTGCTGGGAACTGTAGCACCATCAGGGGGAAACTATAGTTCCTGTTGCGGGAAGCCACGTGCTTTTCATGTATATAGAGTGCATGCTGCCGTAAACTGCGGTAAAAGTGTATTTAACAGATAACGTGCAATAATACTAAATAATAAAAAATAAAAAATAAAAAATAAAAAATAAATAAATAAATAAATAAAAATAATAAAAATAATAATAATAATAATAATAATAATAATAATAATAATAATAATAATAATAATAATAATTTATTTATACCCCGCCCATCTGGCTGGGCCTCCCCAGCCACTCTGGGCGGCTTCCATAGAAACCAAAAATACAGTAAAATCACACGTTAAAAACTTCCCTGAACAGGGCTGCCTTAAGATGTCTTCTGAATGTCAGTTACAGATAGGTAGCCGTGTTGGTCTGCCATAGTCAAAACAAAAAATTCCTTCCAGTAGCACCTTAAAGACCAACTAAGTCAGTTCTTGGTATGAGCTTTCGTGTGCATGCACACTTCTTCAGATACACTGAAACAGAAGTCCCCAGACCCTTCTAAATAGTGGGAAGGTGGGGAGGGGTATTACTCAGAAGGGTGGTGGGAATGGGTGATTGGCAGATAGCTGTGATGAGCCTGTTGAGGACTCTTAATGTCAGGTAGTTGTTTATCGCTTTGACATCTGCTGGAAGGGCGTTCCACAGGGCGGGCGCCACCACCGAGAAGGCCCTCTGCCTGGTTCCCTGTAGCTTTGCTTCTCGCAATGAGGGAACCGCCAGAAGGCCCTAGGCACTGGACCTCAGCGTCCGGGCAGAATGATGGGGGTGGAGATGCTCCTTCAGGTATACTGGGCCGAGGCCGTTTAGGGCTTTAAAGGTCAACACCAGCACTTTGAATGAGGATGTTTGGAAGTCTTTTTTTAAAACCTCAACTACTTTTTCTTCTTTATTTTCTTTTCTTTTTTCATAAATTGTAGTGTCATGTGTATTGTGAGGTATACAAAGTACCTTTGCTTCAGTTGCCATCATTTTCTTTTTTGTTACAAACAAAACCAGAGAGCGTTGTTTGAATGTTGTATAAATGTATATTTTTAAAAAATAATAAAGATTGAATTTTACAAAAGAAAATAAAATGTATTTGCCCACTCAACCACTTCCATCTGCGGAACTGACAGGCGCCACATAATCCCCGTTCTGCGTTGGTACAAAATCAATCTTTTAGTGCGGCAGGTCCTTCACTGCCTATTGACATCAAGCAGGTGTCTTCACTGTGCTCTTTCAGCACCTGCTAAAAACATTTATTTTTATTAAACCCAGATATGTAGAGTGCCGCTGCATATGTTTTTAGCTTATTGTTGATTTTATCTTTCGAATATTATAGGAGGGTTTTTTTTTACTGATTATTTCACTCTTTCGTTCTCTTTGTAAACCGCTTTGAGGTGTGTGTTTTAAAATCACTGCTTGATTAGCAGTGTATAAACTTTATTTTCCATTATAAAGACTTTATTTTATAGCATAAACGCTTTTATAATGGAAATAGCAATTAAGTGTTTCTCTTCCATTTATTCTTCCCCAAAGGCAGAGCTGTACCTGTCTGCCACCTAGATCAATTCAAAGGGTCTAGGGTTCTGCCATGGGAGGTGGGTGGCGCTGTGGTCTAAACCACTGAGCCTAGGGTTTGCCAATCAGAAGGTCGGTGGTTCGAATCCCCACGACGGGGTGAGCTCCGGTTGCTCGGTCCCAATCCAGCGGGAAGGTAAACGGCGTTTCCATGCACTACTCTAGTTCACCAGAAACGGCTTAGTCATGCTGGCCACATGACCTGGAAGCTGTACACCAGCTCCCTCGGCCAATAAAGTGAGATGAGCGCCGCAACCCCAGAGTCGGCCACAACTGGACCTAATGGTCAGGGGTCCCTTTACCTTTACCTGAGGAGGACCCCTCTCCCCATACCATCTGGGCCCAGTGTTTCCCAAATTTGGGTCTCCAGCTGTTTTTGAACTAGAACTCCAACCATCCCTAGCTAGCAGGACTAGTGGTCAGGGATGATAGGAATTGTAGTCTGAAAACAGCTGGAGACCCAAGTTTGGGAAAGCCTGATCATGAGGTCTGCTGTGAAGACTCATATCCAAACCTCCATCCTTCATCCAGACAAGCGAGAGGCGTCCACAGAGTTCAAGGAAATCCCCCAGCAAAGGCAAAACACACAAAGACACAATCACACTCTTCCCTTTCTTCTGTGTTTTTCCTCTTTAATTTCCCATTGTATTTTTAGGCCTGATCCAGTTAATTGTGTATTACTTATTTATATAGCGTGCTACGGCATGTTTTGCACCGTAAGCTTTTTCTTTTCTTTTGCATTTTTCTAAATTTGAAAACCAGTAGTGATGTACGGAAGTGAGAGGTGGACCATAAAGAAGGCAGATCGCCAAAGAATTGATGCTTTTGAATTCTGGTGCTGGAGGAGACTCTTGAGAGTCCCATGGACTGCAAGAAGATCAAACCTCTCCATTCTGAAGGAAATCAGCCCTGAGTGCTCACTGGAAGGACAGATCGTGAAGCTGAGGCTCCAATACTTTGGCCACCTCATGAGAAGAGAAGACTGCTGGGAAAAGACCCTGGAGTTGGGAAAGATTGAGGGCGCAAGGAGAAGGGGACGACAGAGGACGAGATGGTTGGACAGTGTTCTCGAAGCTACCAGCATGAGTTTGACCAAACTGCAGGAGGCAGTGGAAGACAGGAGTGCCTGGCGTGCTCTGGTCCAGGGGGTCACGAAGAGTCGGACACGACTAAACGACTAAACAACACAAGAACAACAAATGTGGGGGGAAAAGAAGTCCGGAAAATATCCAGTCTAACCACCTTCTGGAGAAGGATCATTTGGAAGATCTGCATGCCAGCACCAAGTTCTTTCTGTGCTCATTGGGATTCACTCCATTTTCCCTTCCACGGTTTCTTTCGCGTTAGTTAAAGGGTATGTGACTGTCGAAGCTCTTTCCATGCTCCGAGCACTGATACGGTTCCTCCCTTTGTGGGTTTCCTGGTGAGAAGTAAGACCCGTTTTCCGACTGAAGCTCTTTCCGCAATCCGGGCATTTATAGGGTTTCTCCCCCGTGTGGATTCTCTGATGGTAAGTGAGGCTGGTGTTCCGACTGAAGCTCTTCCCGCACTCGGAGCACGTGTACGGTTTCTCCCCCGTGTGGATTCTCTGGTGGGACCTAAGATTGGTACTCCGACTGAAGTCCTTCCCGCACTCTGAGCACTTATACGGCTTCTCCCCTGTGTGGATTCTCTGATGTCTCTTAAGACTGATGTTGTGGCTGAAGCTCCTTCCGCACAGGGAACAGGCAAATGGCTTCTCGCCTGTGTGTATTTTCTGATGTGAAGTAAGGTGATGCTTATGACCGAATCTCTTCCCACACACTGGGCACATGTAAGGTTCCTCTCCTGTGTGGCTTCTCTGATGAATACCAAGGGTGATGCTGTGACGGTAGCTCTTTCCACACTGCAGACACTTATACGGTTTCCCCTCTGTGTGGATTTTCTTATGAGACCGAAGGTTTGAGCTCCTACTGAACCTCTTTCCACACAGGGTGCACATGTACGGCTTCTCACCCGTGTGGCTTCTCTGATGCAGAGTAAGGCTAGTCTTCCTACTGAAGCTCTTCCCACACTCCGAACACGTATATGGCTTCTCCCCCATATGGATCCTTAGATGCGAGTTAAGACTTTTGCTCCTGCTAAAGATCTTCCCGCACTCTGAGCATTTGAAGGGTTTCACCCCCGTGTGGATTTTCTGATGCAACGTCAGACTTTTGCTCCAGTTGAAGCTCTTTCCGCACACCGAACATCGGAAGAGTTTGTCCGCCATGTGGATTCGCCGATGGGAAATGAGGTTTGAGCTGCATCGGAAAGTCCTTCCGCACTCTGAGCACGTAAAGGGTTTCTCACTTGTGTGTATTCTCTGATGAATGGTAAGCTGTATCCTTTGCCTGAAGCTCTTTCCACAGTCCGAGCATTTATAAGGTTTCTCCCCTGTGTGGATTCTTTGGTGGATAACGTAGCTTTTCCGGCCACTGAAGCTCTCCCCACAGTCAGCGCATTTAAACAGTTTCTCCCCAGCGTGCATTCTTCTGTCAGCAATAAGGTGTGACCTACTAGCTAAGCTTTTTGCACATAGAGGGAATTCAGTCCTGTCGTTTCCAACGCAATATTCTTCTTTGATCTGAACTTCATGCACATCATCGCCTTCGGGAGCGACAAGTTTTGTCCTCCATGCCTGCTTTGCCTCAGTTTCCCCTTTCAGCGTTTTGCCATCTTGATCACTTTCTCCGCCAACACCTGCAAGAGGAGAGGGAGATACGAACCTCAATTAATGGAACAGGAGCAACTTTCCAGGAGAAAAGGTTGCAGTGTGAGGCAGAAATCCTATTAAACCCATTATGAGGCTAGAGTGAAAGACAACTGCAGATAAGGTACGAGAAAGGCTCTGCACATACTGCAAAAAAAGTGGTTTGAGTAAGTATTTCTAAGGAGTGCAGGTGGATTATAGAGGTTGGGACAATGAGGTGGCAGAACCTGCTTGGCCAGAGGATGAAACTGTCATGGCTAAAGTCTTTGAGGGAAGAAACTGGAAAATGCTGGAAGATTCTAGTTCATTCTAGAAGGTTCATTGCTGTTGCAAATATTGCTTTGACTATCTCAAGGTCACGCTGAGCCAGGAGAGATAAATTTGTGCGCTCAGCAAGCTGCTCTCTCTCTCACTTTCGTTTGTACCTCACACATTTGCAGTTTTTTCTCTGAAGCTTAGGTTCGTGTTTTTTTTTGTAACAAAGCCCTTTTGCCTTTAAGTAAAAGTTTTTCTTTTACTGATGGACCTTTGACTCTGCATATTTTATTACTACATGACACATCCACTCCAAATATATGCTTCTGGGACTCTGCTATTCATCAGGACATGGAGTGCCTAGGAATTTTAGTATCCAATCTGTCAGAAACAGCCAAGGTGATGTGCATTTTCCTATATAGTTTCAGTTCTAACAGAGAGCAATCAAAGACTCTCTGGGCCCTTCCCTCTAACTGTGAATGTGGTGTGAGTTTCTGTGTTGAAGCCCAAAGCAAATCTTCTCCCACAAGGGTTTTTTTTTGGGGGGGGGGGGGAATCAAGTAAGACGTGACATGACAGAAGTCTATAAAATTATGCATGGAATAATAATAAGAAGAACACTCCACCCATCTGACTTGGTTTCCCCAGCCACTTTGAGCATGGAGGAAATGGACAGAGATAAGTTTTTCTCAAGTGACCATGCCTCCTGCAATACTTTCAAACATTGTGATATATTGGTATATGTCAGGGAACTGACATCAGGGCAAGAAGCGGAGGCAGGGCTTCAGAGCGATGCCAGAGAGGGAACCAGCAGGGGGGAAGGAATTCAGCGTGACACCAATAGAGAGGAGAGGGAGATGGAGGAAGCGGTGTCAGAGCTCCAAGACCCTTCAACCGAAACTAGCGGAGAGAGCGCTGGCACGCCCCTGCCTTCCCCTTACTTGCGCAGACGCGTTCCGCGCAGGGAACATAGGAGGAGACTTGGGGTCAAACAGCTTTTATGCTGGAAGAGATTCAAGAAACGCCCACTGACGGATTCTGCAAGTGACTAACAGGTCACGGAGGACGAGCTCTAACCCTAAACATGGTTGAGCAAACAATCTAACTAAACTGAAGGCAATTTACGCACAAGTAACCCCCTCACAACCATTACAGTATATCACATTGTGTAGCTGGTGACATATCGCAATGTTGAAAACCAGATATTGCCCAGCCCTGTCTGACATACAGATGTTTGGATCACAAAATCCCCCACTTTTCCCTCCAGTCATGATTCAAGGGTGGAGAAATAATTATTACCGGAGGTTGCCCTATTTTCCTGTTTTTCTCCTTCAGTGACACAAGCAGCCGCCTCTCCAATGGTCCTCAGTCCCTGAAAGAGGAGCAGAAAACATTTTTCCCATTCAGCCCCTGCAGAGCAAGAGAGAACACGTTCACTTCTCAGCTTGCATTATCCCTGGCATTAATCTCCGGGGAGTCACAACCATTCATTGGGTGATCGGGGAGTCATGTTCTTAGCAAAATGGCCACTTCTTTAACCCCTTTGTCGACTCTGGACCCCCAAATGCTTCTCTCACCTGCCCTTCCACTTTCTCCGCCTCCTGGTGCCTCAGGAGAAACTCCTCTGCCAGGGCCACCGCCTGGGAACTGGTCTCCACTCCACATTCCCTGACCCAGCTCTCCATCTCCGGGGGGAGGACAGCCAGGAACTGCTCCAGGATCACCAGCTCCAGGATTTGCTCCTTGGTGTGCTTCTCTGGCCTCAGCCACTGATGGCAAAGCTCCCTCAGGAGCCCGTAGACCTCGCGAGGGCCCTGGGCGTCCCGGTAGCAGAGCTGCCTGAAGAGCTGGCCATGAGCCTCAGAGCTGCTGACATCCTCCATCTTGATTTCCTTCGCTTGCCCGATGTTTCTCTGGCTGGTCTTGCTGTCTCCTGCTCCAGCCCCCTGGCTGGGAACGGCTGCTCCCTCAAAGGAGGACCCAGAAGGCTTTGCCTCGCCCCATACCCCATCCCCTAGGAGCTGTGGGCTTCCTTCTTCCTTAGAGTGTGGGGCCTGCACAGTCCGGAGGAATTCCTGCCACTGGGTTTCCCATTGCCGGGACGACAGCTCCCCTTCTGGCTCCTCTTTGATACGTTGTGGGTCCGTCTGGCTCGGATGCAGTCCCTCTGTGCCCCCAAGACAGACAGTCCCTTCCGGTGCCATCTCTGGTGCCAGCCTTGCCAATTCTGCCTGCTCCGTTTTAATTCCTGTCTCCGCACCGGCCTCTGCTGCCCACTGGAGCTGGAGACCCAGAGAGGCTGCTGGGATTTCTGCAGCCATTTTCACTCACAGGGTTGGGGATGCCTGTCTCTCAACTCAGGCCCTTTGTCTTGTTCTGCAAATGTAGGAAGGAATGAAATTGTGTATTATTATTATTATTGAAACTCTGGAAAGCTGCTGCCAGCCAAATGGACAAATGATCTGAGACAGCAGCTTCCAATGTTCCTAATGACTTAGAGAGCCATAGCTCATGGGCAGAACATCTGCTTTGCATGCAGAAGGCCACTGGTTCAATCCTTGACCTCTCCTGGCATGGATGGGAGCCTCCCCTGCCTGAGCACCTAGAAAGGAATGCTGTGATCACCAATAGTCAGCATGGATTTCTGAAAAATAAGTCATGTCAGACTAACCTGATCTCGTTTTTTGACAGAATTACAAGCCTGGTAGATGAAGGGAACGCAGTGGATGTAGCCTACCTTGATTTCAGCAAGGCATTTGACAAGGTGCCCCATGATATTCTTGTAAAGAAGCTGGTAAAATGCGGACTTGACTATGCTACCACTCAGTGGATTTGTAACTGGCTGAGTGACCGAACCCAAAGGGTGCACATCAATGGTTCCTCTTCATCCTGGAGAAGAGTGACTAGTGGGGTGCCACAGGGTTCTGTCTTGGGCCCGATCTTATTCAACATCTTTATCAACGACTTGGATGATGGACTCAAGGGCATCCTGATCAAATTTGCAGATGACACCAAACTGGGAGGGGTGGCTAACACCCCAGAGGACAGGATCACACTTCAAAACGACCTTCACAGATTAGAGAACTGGGCCAAAACAAACAAGATGAATTTTAACAGGGAGAAATGTAAAGTATTGCACTTGGGCAAAAAAAATGAGAGGCACAAATACAAGATGGGTGACACCTGGCTTGAGACCAGTACATGTGAAAAGGATCTAGGAGTCTTGGTTGACCACAAACTTGCCATGAGCCAACAGTGTGATGCGGCAGCTAAAAAAGCCAATGCAATTCTGGGCTGCATCCATAGGAGTATAGCATCTAGATCAAGGGAAGTAATAGTGCCACTGTATTCTGCTCTGGTCAGACCTCACCTGGAGTACTGTGTCCAGTTCTGGGCACCACAGTTCAAGAAGGACACTGACAAACTGGAGCGTGTCCAGAGGAGGGCAACCAAAATGGTCAAAGGCCTGGAAACGATGCCTTATGAGGAACGGCTAAGGGAGCTGGGCATGTTTAGCCTGGAGAAGAGGAGGTTAAGGGGTGATATGATAGCCATGTTCAAATATATAAAAGGATGTCACATAGAGGAGGGAGAAAGGTTGTTTTCTGCTGCTCCAGAGAAGCGGACACGGAGCAATGGTTCCAAACTACAAGAAAAAAGATTCCACCTAAACATTAGGAAGAACTTCCTGACAGTAAGAGCTGTTCGACAGTGGAATTTGCTGCCCAGGAGTGTGGTGGAGTCTCCTTCTTTGGAGGTCTTTAAGCAGAGGCTTGACAACCATATGTCAGGAGTGCTCTGATGGTGTTTCCTGCCTGGCAGGGGGTTGGACTTGATGGCCCTTGTGGTCTCTTCCAACTCTATGATTCTATGATTCTATGAAATCTTGGGAGAGCCTCTGCCTGAATATAACCGCCTCCTATGTTTCTATCAGAGCCTGAAGGGACAGCATCGCTATTCTTAGTCGTGGTACAATATATGGCAGCACTTGGTTGTCTTTTGGGCCACAGATGGGGAACCTGTGACGGTTCGAAAATGGCTGGATTATGGAAAACAAGCGAGGTCCCAACTAAAGAAGGATGGCAACTTAAGCTGATGGAATATGCACAGCTTGCGGACTTAACATATAGAATAAGAGAACAAGACAAACATGCGTTTAGAGAAGACTGGAAAATGTTTATTGTATATATGGGGGGGGATTGTGTACGCTTGAAAATGTTGGCAGCATTAAGATAACTTCAACAGTGTAAATAAGTTTTGATGGATGCAATAATGGAATACTGAATGGTTTAGTTTATATAAAATATGCAGGGATTTATGCTATCCAAAATGAACCATGGAAAGAGAAGAAGGGAAGTCATTGATATTACAAGGATGTTTAAATGAGTATTCTAAATTGTAAAACAGAATATATATATATATATATATATATTACTCATATATACTCATTTAGAATACATATATATATATATTTATGTGGTTGGACTAGATGACCCTGGAGATCCCTTTCTACGATTCTATGGAGGGACCTGATTCTGCCCAACTCTTTCCATTTTATAAATAGCAGAAAAATTACTGTTTTGCATCTAATGGGCCTGTCCCTCCCTCTGCCAAGGGTTTCTTGCGGTTGTTGTTGTTAATTAAATTTGTATACCGCCCTAAGCCTGCAGGTCTCAGGGCGGTTCATGAGATAAAATCACAATATAAAATCACAAAACAAAACAAAAACAACCCAATATCCCGCCCCAACACATTTTAAAAGGGCATTGGATGTTGTTGCTTCTGAGTCACCCCCTAATTTCCGAGAATCTTAGGAACAAAGGAAGCTGCCTTCTATTGAGCCAAACCCTTGGTACATCTAGTTCAGTACTGCTGGCACTGACTGGCAGCGACAACTCTCCAGGGTTTTGTAGGGGAGGCTGCTTGGGATGCCGGGGACTGAACCTGAGACCTTCTACATGCAAGCAGGCACCCCACCCTTGAGCTGCGGTCCCTTCCCTTCAAGGAAGGTGCTAGTCCCCATGGTTCAAAAGGAAGAGATTTTTAAATAGGCTCACTATTGTCTACACTAGGGGCGCGGGTGGCGCTGTGGGTTAAAACACTAAGCCTAGGACTTGCTGACCAGAAGGTCGGCAGTTCGAATCCCCGCGACGGGGTGAGCTCCCGTTGCTCGGTCCCTGCTTCTGCCAACCTAGCAGTTCAAAAGCACGTCAAAGTGCAAGTAGATAAATAGGTACCACTCCGGCGGGAAGATAAACGGCATTTCCGTGCGCTGCTCTGGTTCGCCAGAAGCGGCTTCGTCCTGCTGGCCACATGACCCGGAAGCTGTACGCCGGCTCCCTCGGCCAGTAAAGCGAGATGAGCGCGCAACCCCAGAGTCGGCCACGACTGGACCTGATGGTCAGGGGTCCCTTTACCTTTACCTATTGTCTACACTGACTGGCAGCATCACTCCAGGGACCTTCTGCACCCCAAGCAGGTGTTTTGCCACTGCACAGTGATCCCTTCCACTACCATTCATTCTCTTCTCCTCCTGCAGCCACCCCTCTCCCAAGTCCAACCAGCCCCCTATATTCCCCCCATTTTTTAAAAAAAATAATGCACCTTTAACACTCAGCATCCACAGGCACAAGCTTCCTCCAATTTTCTCCAAAAAGGGAACACAAAAACCCAGTTCCTAGAAGGAGAAGGTGCAACTCTCATTGCGGCCCCCCTTGCTTTCCATTTCCTTCCTCTCTAGGTTGGGGGGGAAATGGAGAACTCTGTTTTCCCCTTAACCATTAAAGGTACAAAAAGGACAGCAGTTTCTGCTTGAACACAACACAAGCAGGTCGAATATTATCACTGCGTTTTCATACATTATAGTTTTGTCCCAACTCGAAACATATCCAGAAGAATGGGGAAAATTTATGTTATATATAGAGAAGATGATGTGAAATAGGGAAACCAATAGAATTGAAATAATCATCATAACGGGAATATAGAAAAGAAATTTATTGGACAATACCAAAATGAATTAAATATATATAGTATGACCATTGCTGAACAGTATTTGTAAATGAATATAGATAGAGAACAAGAATTGTACATATAGAAAGCTTTATTTGTTTACAGACATTTCATGGACAAAAAGTGAAGAACTATATACAAAATGGATAAAGGCAATGCGAAAAGTCAAAGACAACACAAAAAAGAAGGAAGGAGGGAAGTCAGCTCTTGAGAGCAAGAACAAATGTAAAATGTAATGTAATATGTGTATTTATAGTATATAATTTTAAAAAAACCCAATAAAGATCATCATATAAAAAAAAACAAAAACACACACAACAACCTAGTGATGTAGGCCGGGCCCAGGCTCAATCCATGGGAATTTGAACCCTGATCCCCTTGGTTTCTTCACCCTGGTTCCAAGGCGCTGCAGGGCTCTATTCTATTTGCAGCCAATTATATTCCCACTCCTTCAACGTGCCATGCAACCCCCTGCAATGCAGGAATCTTTTTTGCCCATGGTGAGTCTCGAACTCACAACCCTGAGATGAAGAGTCTACTGGCAGCGCTGTCTGGGGGCGCGGGCGTTTAAAGTGGGCCCCCAAAGTTGATGGGCATTGCCATTCAAATGGTGTGTGTGTGCTGTGTCATGTGATCAATTATGTGGGGTGGGGCTTGCCTGCCCCCCCTGGGTTTATCCATGTTGGGTTGTCCCCCCTGGGTGGCAAAATGTTTTGACCAGGTGAGCTTTGTTGCCTTGTTGGGATTACCAGACACCGGTGAAGACCAGGTCAAGAGCCTTGCTTTCTTTTCTTTTTTTTATAGATATTTATTAGATTTTTCCAAATTAATGCAAAAAACAAACAAAAAACAAAAATACACAAAGCATAACAAAAGTACAAAAAAACCACACAAAAACTTATTTCCATTAACTTATTTCCCAGACCTCCCCCCCCCTGTATTCCAGTTCAAATTCTTAACTCAGCAAATCCTTTTTGTAACTTGTTATAACTTATTTTAGCTTATTACTCAACCTTTACATTACAGCTGGTAACCACTTAATTTCTGTCCAACATCAATCTAACATTCATTAATTTTACAATATTTCTGCAAATAGTCTTTAAATTTCTTCCAATCTTCTTCCGCCGACTCTTTTCCCTGGTCTCGGATTCTGCTGGTCATTTCTGCCAGTCCCATATAGTCGATCATCTTCATCTGCCATTCTTCCAGAGTGGGTAGATCTTGTGTCTTCCAATATTTTGCAATCAGTATTCTTGCTGCTGTTGTCGCATACATAAAAAAAGTTCTGTCCTTCTTTGGCACCAATTGGCCAACCATGCCCAGGAGAAAGGCCTCTGGTTTCTTCAAGAAGGTATATTTAAATACCTTTTTCATTTCATTATAAATCATTTCCCAGAAAGCCTTAATCCTTGGGCACGTCCACCAAAGGTGAAAGAATGTACCTTCCGTCTCTTTACATTTCCAACATTTATTATCGGGCAAATGGTAAATCTTTGCAAGCTTAACTGGGGTCATGTACCACCTGTAAATCATTTTCATAATATTCTCTCTTAGGGCATTACATGCCGTAAATTTCAAACCGGTGGTCCATAACTGTTCCCAGTCAGCAAACATAATATTATGTCCAATATCCTGTGCCCATTTAATCATAGCAGACTTCACCGTTTCATCCTGCGTGTTCCATTTCAGCAGCAAGTTATACATCTTTGACAAAATCTTAGTTTTAGGTTCTAACAATTCTGTTTCTAGTTTCGATTTTTCCACCTGGAATCCAATTTTCTTAAGAGCCTTGCTTTCTTCAAAGCAAGTTTAAAGCTCACGGCTTTTTCCAGGAAACCCTGGGAACTGTAGTTCATGAAGGGTGGTGGGAACTGTAGCTCGGTGATGGGGAAACTACAGTTCCCAGGATTCTCTGAAAGAAGCCACCTGGTTGAAACACACCAGTACAGTGGTACCTCGGGTTACATACACTTCAGGTTACAGACTCCGCTAACCCAGAAATAGTGCTTCAGGTTAAGAACTTTGCTTCAGGATGAGAACAGAATTTGTGCTCCAGCAGCAGGAGGAGGCCCCATTAGCTAAAGTGGTGCTTCAGGTTAAGAACAGTTTCAGGTTAAGAACGGACCTCTGGAACAAATTAAGGTACCACTGTAGCAGAAAATATAACCCGGTCTTGTGCAAGACCTCCCTATTATTTGTGCAACCTATTTTAAAAACAGTATTATTATTAATTGTTAAATTTGTATTCCGCCCTTCATCCGTAGCTCTCAGGCTGGTTCACAAAATAAAATTACAATATGAGAAATGCAAAGTGCATCATAAAAGTAAGAAGAAAACAAACCAGTAATCTCCCTCTCACAAACCTCAGAGCCTGGATCGCTCTGTGGGTTGGAGCGGTGCTGACAATGCCAAGGTTGCAGGTTTGATCACAGCTGCATTGCAAGGGGTTGGACTAGATGATCCTTAGGACGCCTTCCAGCTCCAAAATTCTGTGATTCTATAGGAAACATTCAAAAGAGTATCGGATGCCAAATCAGACAAAGGATGATAAATCAGCCCAAATTTACCTGTATGCAACAATGACAGACAGGGACACCTTGGAAGCAACCAGGGGGAGATTGCCATATTTCAAAGTTGTTGATTATTTGGGGTGGGGCAAAGCTGTTGCAAAATCTCCCCCCCCCCAATGAAGCTTTTTAGCTATTTTGGGGGGAAATCGCCAATAAATCAACACTTCCGATAGGGGCTGCCACACGCCCGGATTTTCCCGGCCATTTGCTTGTTATAATTTTTTTGTTACTTTTTTAAAATATATATATATATTTTGTCGCTTCCCGAAAATCCCGTCCTGTCTCTGTCCGGGAAATACCGGACGCATGGCAGGCGTGGGGGGAAGGCCAGGCGAAGGCCCCTCTGACGCTCCAATGGTTAAAAGCACTGAGCTGCGGCTCCTAGAGGGGAAGGAAGCTTGTCAAGTTGTGGGGAGGGGAGGCCAGAGTGAGCCACTTGCTTTGGTCCTCCAGGAAGGGGAAGGAGGCCTGGCGACGTCCCTCGGCCGGGAGGCAGATGCTGCACAGGGCAGGACCAAAGAGGTAAAGGGTTCAGAGGCTCAGAGTTTCCTTTTGACCCAGGAGCTCAGGTTGCAAAATGGGGGTCCATCAGCTGGGTGCCCCCTTTGCACAAGGCTCTTTTGAAGCCTCCCCCCCCCCAGGATATTTGGCTGGGGGGCTGATTTGGTAGAGAAGAAGCAGCCTTGCTGGCAGACCCTCTTAAAAAACACAAAAAATTAAGGATATAAGGAAGGCGACTCCACGGTCCCAAGAATCTTGGTTTTTGCAGCTGCAAAGTGCCATAGAATTGTAGAGTGGGAAGGGATCTACAGAGGATCGTTCCAGTCCAAGCCCCTGCAATGTGGGGATAATAATAATAAAAATAATAAATTTTATTTATACCCCGCCCTCCCCGGCCAGAGCCGGGCTCAGGGCGGCTAAACACCAATAAAATCACAGTAAAAACATAATAGGGGGGAAAGAGCGGGGGCAATTTAAAATACAGGTTAAAATGCAATTTAAAATGTGGCCTCATTTTAAAGTAGCCGATAAATCAAGACTATAAGGGGAGTGAAACATAAGGGTCAGACTGAGTCCGAACCAAAGGCCAGGCGGAACAGCTCTGTCTTGCAGGTCCTGCGAAAAATGTCAAGTCCTGCAGGGCACTAGTCTCTTGTGATAGAGCGTTCCACCAGGTTGGGGCCAGTACTGAAAAGGCCCTGGCCCTAGTTGAGGCCAATCTTTTAACCAACGTGGGATTTGAACCCACAACCCTGGGATTAAGAGTCTCCTGGTCTACTGGCTTCAAAACTGCATTTTTCTCACTTGCAGGATCTTCCTTCCTAAGAGCTCCATCCAGTCCCTGTGGGGGGTGTATCATGGAATTGCAGAGTTGGATGGGACCCTGAGACTCATCTAGTCTAACCCCCTTGCAATCCAGGAATCTTAAAAACCTCCAAGGAAGGAGAGGCCACCAGCCACACAGAAAGAGGTGGAGTGGCTTTCATTCTACAGAGCCAGAGGGGGAGCTGCTTTTGGAGTTCCTGGACCTGAAGAGAGCCTGTTTGGTTCCAATTTGCCTTCAAAAGCTCTAGTCTAAAGGCAGTTGTTGTTTAGTCATTTAGTCGTGTCCAGCTCTTCGTGACCCCCCTGGACCAGAGCACGCCAGGCACTTCTGTCCTCCACTGACTCCCGCAGTTTGGTCAAACTCATGTTAGTAGCTTCGAGAACACTGTCCAACCATCTTGTCCTCTGTCGTCCCCTTCTCCTTGTGCCCTCCATCTTTCCCAACATCAGGGTCTTTTCCAGGGAGTCTTCTCTTCTCATGAGGTGGCCAAAGTCTTGGAGCCTCAGCTTCAGGATCTGTCCTTCCAGTGAGAACTCAGGGCTGATTTCCTTCAGAATGGAGAGGTTTGATCTTCTTGCAGTCCGTGGGACTCTCAAGAGTCTCCTCTAGCACCATAATTCAAAAGCGTCAATTCTTCGGCGATCAGCCTTCTTTATGGTCCACCTCTCACTTCCGCACATCACTTACTAGGAAAACCATAGCTTTAACTAGACAGACTTTGTTGGCAAGGTGATATCTCTGCTTTTTAAGATGCTGTCTAGGTTTGCCATCGCCTTTCTCCCAAGAAGCAGGCGTCTCTTAATTTCATGGCTGCTGTCACCATCTGCAGTGATCATGGAGCCCAAGAAAGTAAAATCTCTCACTGCCTCCATTTCTTCCCCTTATATTTGCCAGGAGGTGATGGGACCATTGGCCATGATCTTCATTTTTTTGATGTTGAGCTTCAGACCATATTTTGCGCTCTCCTCTTTCACCCTCATTAAAAGCTTCTTTAATTCCTCCTCACTTTCTGCCATCAATTTATTTATTTTAAATAAATTATCCCCCTCCTTCCCTCTGAGGTTGCTGCTGTTCAGAGTGGTGAAGGGTCTTCTCCAGACCCCCTCTTGAGAGTTTGGCTGGACTCCTTTGCTCTGGAGGGGTAAATAAAAGCTTATCTGGTGGATCCGACTCCTTTTGCAGACTTGTCACCTGGGAGTTATACGGGACCCCATAATTCATCTACTCCGACCCTTGCAATACAGGAATACGCAGGTGGCATACTTTACTTACAAACTAAAGTCAGGTTCGTGCATTTATCCATGCAGCAACAAATAAACACAAGCAGAAATCTTGGGATATAAAATATAGTGAAATAGCGGCCTGAGTTTGTAGTGAGCAAGGTGGGTTCACAAGATGAAAGAAAATGAACAAACTAGGAAAATTAACTTTCTTCCAGGAACATGACCTGAGTCTAGAATAAACTTCTGTGGTCTTAACCCCTTCATGCATTAACTAGCCCTATGCTTGCTAGATATAAAGGTAAAGGGACCCCTGACCATTAGGTCCAGTCACGGACGACTCTGGGGTTGCAGTGCTCATTTCGCTTTATTGGCCGAGGGAGCTGGCGTACAGCTTCCAGGTCATGTGGCCAGCATGAATAAGCCGCTGCTGGCGAACCAGAGCAGCGCACGGAAACACCGTTTACCTTCCCGCCGGAGCAGTACCTATTTATCTACTTGCACTTTGACGTGCTTTTGAACTGCTAGGTTGGCAAGAGCAGGGACCGAGCAATGGGAGCTCACCCCGTCACGGGGATTCGAACCACCGACCTTCTGATCAGCAAGTCCTAGGCTCTGTGGTTTAACCCACAGCGCCACCGGCATCCCTTGCTAGTTATATTTGACTGCAATTTCCCACAACCATTTAAAACAGAAAGCCCTTTTTTCTTTCTTTCAGTAACTGGCGACGTTGGAGGCGGCGGGTGTGCTCATCCCCAAAGAGGAGTGAGATTTCCTGGATCCAGGCCAAAGAACTCTCTACAAGGAAGTTGTGATGGAGGATTTTGGTAATGAGGTCTCTGCAGGTAAGGGCACTTTTTCCATGGCTTAGGGCTACTGAAGGGATGGATTCCTACCGCAGAGCTGCATGATATCCCCCAAAGAATGCTGGGAACTGTAGTTTGCTTCTCACAGAGCTACAGTTTCCAGCAGCTTTGAGACAACAGTGGTGTACTAGCAAGGACACCGCATCTCATTTACACCAGTGTAAAATGGGAAGGTGTTAAACTCCTTGGAGGAAAAGGTTGTATGCAAACGTAATAAATAAATGATTTCTAATTGTTCTGAATTAATTCGAGTTTCTTTGGTGCGCTGTTCCTTTTTCCCATGTTTAACTGTGGGGTTTTATTTTTTTTCCTTCCCTCTGCCCCCAGCGGGTGATTGGCAGGAGAGCGAAAGTGAGAAGGAACCCTCTATCGAAGCAATGAAGCAAAAAGCAGGACAGGAAACGTTTAAGGATCCAAAGGCATCAAAAAGGCAGAAAGGGAAGCAGTCGAAGAACGAGAAAATCAAATCCTCCCTTTCCAAGGTGGCTGAAGGTTGTGAATTCCTGATCCCAAAACAAGATCCCAAAGGCAAGCGAGGGATCCAGTGTCCCGTGTGCGCGAAGATCTTCAAATGCAGGTCGGACTACAATCGGCACCGCGTCACCCACACAGGGGAAAAACCGTATCAGTGCGTGGAGTGCGGAAAGAGCTACAGCGACAGCGGGACTCTTACTGCACATCAGAGAATCCACACGGGGGAGAAACCCTACGAGTGTGTGGAATGTGGGAAGCGCTTCAACAGGAGCGGGACCCTTAAGAGACATCAGAGAAGCCACGCCGGGGAGAAACCCTACAAATGCCTCGAGTGCGGGAAAAGCTTCGGACGCAATTCCATCCTCACGGCGCACGAAAGAACCCACACCGGCGAGAAGCCCTACAAATGCCTCGAGTGCGGGAAAAGCTTCAGTCGCAGCATCAGTCTCAACAGGCATAAAAAGAAACACGCTCAGGCAGAAGCGCCGGAATGCGTGGAGTGCGAACAGGGGCTGAGCCCGAAATGCGTGGAGTGTGGGAAGGGCCTGAGTCCGAGCCAGCTCCTTACGGCTCATCAGATAATCTACACAGGGGAGCACGGGAGCAACCATGTTAAGTTATGGAGGGTGGAACGGGCTTGAGGCGAGAGTCAGCGCCGGAGAAACTACATAAATGTTGGGGGGGGGCTGAATATTGCAGCGGAAGACTTAGCAGGACGAGGGAGATGCCCTAAAAGTGAACAGACTGTGGAAAGGGGCTCAGGAGGAATCTTACTTCACATCAGAGAACTCTCACAGGGGAGAAACTCTTTGCCAGAATGTTGTGCTGAAATGGTGTTACAGTGTTGTACAGAATATTTCAAGATTTCTTTCATTTTCATTTCTGAAATCTTTATAACGGGGTGGGGTTAGGGAGGCACTAAATACGCCACTCTTCCTTCCCTCCAGTGGGAAGGGCTTCTTAATTCTCTTGGTGCCTCACAACTCTGAGTGCGTGAATCAGATTAGCCCCCACCCCAAAAAGTGTTCTCTATCCTGCCCATGGGTCTCACTTCCCTGGGTTGCGAGTCTTGGGAATTGTCATTCCCATGGGAATGTGCCTTGGGCTGTTTATTGATCATAGAATTATAGGGTTGAAAGGGATCCACGGGTCATCTAGTCCAACCCCCGGCAATGCAAGGATCGTGCTTGCCTGTTCCCTTTCCCGCCCATCTTTGCCACATTGCTAGACAGGCGAGACAGAAATCCTGTTCTTCCAGGCCCCTTTTTTCCAGCAGAGAGAACTGAAAACAACTTACGAAGAAAGTATAAAAGCAAGAATACAAGCTAAAAGACGTACGAGCCGATCCAACTCAACCCCGACCTGTTAAAAACTAAGCTTGTGTTTTAATTGTTGCAACCCGCCCTGGGGTCTTTGGGTGAAGGGTGGGTGAATAATGATAATAATCCCAAGGTCATTTTCTTAACATTTCTAAAATGGGCAAGTAGCAAAGGATGAGGTGGCACTTAAAAAAAAATAAGTTGATGGCAGCTAGATCTGAATAATAATAATAATAATAATAATAATAATAATAATAATAATTTTTTATTTATACCCCACCCTCCCCAGCCAAGGCCGGGCTCAGAGTGGCTTACAAGCAATAATAAAAACAAGATGAATGATTACAACTTAAAAACAAAAATAAAATACAACATTAAAATAATGGAACATTAAAATATTAAAATGTAGCCTCATAGCAGGAGGAGAAGGAAAAGAAAGAAAAAAAGAGAGAGAGGGAGGGAGGGAATCAAATTGGCTCCAAGCCAAAGGCCAGGCGGATCAACTCTGTCTTACAGGCCCTGCGGAAAGAAATCAGATCCTGCAGGGCCCTGGTCTCATGAGGCAGAGCGTTCCACCAGGCCGGAGCCAGAGTTGAAAAGGCCCTGGCTCTGGTCGAAGCCAATCTAACTTCCTTAGGGCCCGGGACCACTAGGGTGTTGTTATTTATGGACCTTGAGGCTCTCCGTGGGGCATACCAGGATGTGCAACGCAAACCTGGTACCCAGACTTGGAAGCTGGGATATGACAGACATCATGAATTTGGCACCCTCCAGTTGTACTAAAACTCCCACCAGCACCAGACTACATGGGAATTCTAGTCCAAAAGCTCTGGAGGGCACCAGGTTGGGAACGACTGGGAGAAAATTGGAGAAAATTAACCTGGGCTCATTAGGAAGGTGTACTTATTCCCCACTACCACCTAGGTTTGAACAAGGCTGGAACAAAGTTTAAACAACTTTGGAACGAGCAGATGATTTGAAATGTTTGTTAATATCCCCCAAGCCCCTATAACCTCCCCGGTTTTATATTAACAGTTTTGTAAAGCTATTGTAGAGACGCGGGTGGCGCTGTGGGTTAAACCACAGAGCCTAGGACTTGCCAATCAGAAGGTCGGCGGTTCGAATCCCCTGCTCCTGCCAACCTAGCAGTTTGGAAGGATGTCAAAGTGCAAGTAGATAAATAGGTACCACTCCGGCGGGAAGGTAAACGGCGTTTCCGTGCGCTGCTCTGGTTCGCCAGAAGTGGCTTAGTCATGCTGGCTCCCTCAGCCAATAAAAAGAGATGAGCGGCGCAACCCCAGAGTCTGTCACGACTGGACCTAACGGTCAGGGGTCCCTTTACCTTTACCTTTACGGCTGCTGTATGAATGTCTGTATATATTTTTGGTAGCAGCTAAGGGAAATAGTTTGCCGGTGAAGGATCCTGAGAAGGATAACTGGCATCAATTTAGTACAAGGAGGACTAAAGTCAATACGTTTAAAAAGGGTCAATGTGGAAATTTTAGACGGAGAACATGTGAGGGGTTATCTTCCATTTTCTTTCCTTACCGCCTATTCTCTATTTCCTTTGCAAAAACTTGGAAATTTGGTGGTGATGTAACAGTTCCCTGTCCTGCTGTTTTACATATTATTCAGCTCAATATTTTCAGGAGTTGTCCCCAAATCAGCTCTGGAGGGTTGTGAGAGGGAAACCCAGAAAAGATTTGAGGTCGGGGAGGGGGCATATGGAAGAGGAAAGGATTTTTGCCCCCACAAAAATAAAATGACTTTTAAAAAGAGTTAATCTTGGTTCAGTTGTTTCTGAAAATTCCATTGATAACTGTCACCTGTTTCCCCCATTCTTCTTTCAATGTTGCCATTTAATCCATCTTTCTTTCTGTGGGCATTCGAGGGATGAACTCGGACAACTTGCCTACCTTATTTTTTAAATAACAGTGGGACAATGGGGGGCGGGGAATAAGCTCCACAGCACCTGAAAGAGCAACAAATGCATTGTGGGATCAGGTTTCATTGTGTAGAATCCACTGATGTTTTTATTATGGAAATGTTTGGGGATTCAGAGAGTTGGATAACAGCCCGGATTGGAATGGAGCCAGATGAAGCTGTGCTAGCAAAAAGACAGTCGGAAAAGTATATTACACAAACAAGGCTGTATTTGACGGACGAAAGGATACTATGATTTCTGACATGACTGAGAATCGTAGAGTCAGAGACGAGAAGTCAGAGTGTTAAAATCGAGATGCGGAAATATGGAAGCAACGACGAGAGGCAGGATTGAGATTTGGAGTTATGCTTCAAGGTCCAGACTATGGGAAGCCAGAAAATTTTTTAAAATTATAATTTGGAAGATAATTCAACCTTTATTTTATTTTATTTTATTTTTTTATTGGATTATGATTTGATATGTTAATTGGATATTTTTTTTTGGAAAATTAATAAAAATGATTTAACAAAGGAATATTAAGGGAGAGGTGGTATTTGGCGGGGGGGGGGAGAGAGGGACACACACACACACCATGCTCCTTCTGGGGTGGTTTGTCCACCTTTGCTCCCCAACCTGCACTCAGATCTCACCTGTGGCTCCTAGAAGCTTTCAGCATGCGACAGCGGCCACAATCCCAGGATACGGCTTCAACTGGCTGGCTAAACCAGGCGAGGGCAGCTGATGGGTCTCAAAACTTCGGTGAGTTAGGGATGCCCCCTGCATGCGAAGACAGGTGGGTTGAGCGGATTAGACCAAGAGTGGTTCCTTTTTTAAAAAAAAATTTATTTTTTTATTAGGAATTTCAACATAACAATTTATCAAAACCACATCATACTCATCCCCCCCCCCAATTTTTCCCCTCCCCCAAAAAGAAACCCACCCACCCCAGACTTCCCTCAGCTCTATGGTTTTTCAGCACATGTTATTTTCTGCATATTATAAAATTGTAAAGATCCTTAATTTATCTATCTATATACAGTGGTACCTCGGGTTAAGTACTTAATTCGTTCCGGAGGTCCGTTCTTAACCTGAAACTGTTCTTAACCTGAAGCACCACTTTAGCTAATGGGGCCTCCCATTGCCGCGGCATGATTTCTGTTCTTAACCCGAGGTACTACTTCTGGGTTAGCAAAGTCTGTAACCTGAAGCGTATGTAACCTGAAGCGTATGTAACCCGAGGTACCACTGTATTACCAATAAACAGTTTGTGAATGTTTATTCAAAACCAAGAGACCAAGAGAGGTTCCAGCGGTCAAGAATGTGGTTTCTGCAGGTGTTGTCAGGGCCGCCTTGCCCATAGGCGTTAGGGGTGTGGGGCACCCGGGCTCCCAGGGGTGCCAGGCTGAGAGTCTGGGGCCGAGATTTGGAGTCCAGGGATTGGGAAGAGCCGACAGCCGCTGCTGAGCGGAGCAGAAACCCCTTGGAGCACCACAGCTCTTCTGCAGGTGAGCGAGGCGCTGAGGCAGCCAGCTGGATCTGCCCTCCTGTGCGCCTGGGATTGGCGGGCCGTCGAGAGAAGCCGCCCAGCGCACGCTGCTCACACGAGGCGCCCGGCTTCACACGGTCACCGCTGCCTCAGGCTCGACTGTTGTTGCGCTGGGCTGGGCTTGCCCCCCAGCCTTGCTCTGCTGCCACCGCTGCCGCCTCGGGCTCCTCTGTTGCTGCTGAGGTGGCCGGTCAGGCCAGCTGTGCCGTGCATGCCTCACCAGCCCGCCCTATAAAAAGGTCAACAACTTTGGTCAACCTAGAGGGGCGGATCTTTGCACCCTGGCGCCACGTATGCTTAAGATGGCCCTGCGTGCTGTACAGTGGTACCTTTGGTTGCGAAGACGATCCGTTCCGGAGCCCTGTTCACAACATGAGCAGAACACAACCCGCATCTGAGTGGGTTGCGATATGCCGCTTCTGCGCATGTGCGTGATGTCATTTTGCGCGCATGCACGAGCGGTGGAACCCGGAAGTAACCCTTTCCGGAACTTCCGGGTCTGTTATGTACTGAGTTGAATAGGATCCAAACCGCAGCAGTCTGATTGGTCCTAGAACAATAGGATCCAAATTGCAGCAGTCTGATTGGTCCTAGAACAATAGGATTCAGAATGCAGCAGTCTGATTGGTCCTAGAACAATGCAGCAGTATGACTGGTTGGCAGGAACCACCCAATCATGCTCCAGATAGAAGTGAATCCACAACCTGATTGGCTTACAGTAGAATTCTAGAATTAGCCAATCATGTGCAGCCCATTGTGTAAATAATGTATATAAAGCAGATACTTTGAGGGGACTTTCATTCATTCCTCCACACCACTATGAGCTGAATAAAGAGCATGAAATCACTTTGCGACTCTGAGTATATTTCAGGGTCGCAACCTGAAAACGCACAACCTGAAGCAAACGTAACCAGAGATATGATTGTATAGGGAAGTGAGGGGCAGATGGGGCTCCTCCACCTGGGAAGGGAGCCCATCTAGGAGAAGGAAAACACTGATCCTAAACCTCCGCTGCCTTGCGGGATATATTTGGGAGAAGAAAAGCTACGGAGTAAATCATACACAAATTTGGAGTGAATTCCCTAAGAAAGTTGGATGGCGCCTTGAGCACCTCCTTCCGGAAACTTCTGCAGCCAAGCTGGTGCCAAACATATTGTTCTGCTTTCCTTTGGGCCATATCAGAGAGAGGGGGACTTGGTTTAGGGTTGTCATACGTCCAGAATTTCCCAGATGCAGCCAGAATTCAGCTGTCGGAAACAGTGTCCCGGCAGAAATCCAGCAACCAATGTCGGAAGTGTAGATTTTGGTGAAATTTCTTTAAAATACCTCAGAAACACAAAGAAGCAACTTGGGGAGGGGGAGCTCAACAACTTTTGTGCCTGAAATACTGTATTTTCCCATGTATAAGGCTATAAAGTAAAGGTAAAGGGATCCCCTGACCGTTAGGCAGAAACAACAAATTCTCTCTGTGGGATTGGAATAACACTTGTATTGCAACGATGAACTATGGACATAATGGAGATATAAGATGTGGGTTAATATAAAATATGCAGAAGGAACGGATTAACAATAAGACCCACAAAGGGGAGGAGGGATGTCCAAGGGACTCTTTGGAATCTTGTTCTTATATATTATGCAGAATGCCGCGGCGAGACTCCTTGCCACAGTCCTTGCCGCGGGATCACATTCATCCAGAGCTTTACCAACTGCACTGGCTCCCGGTGGAGTACAGGGTCAGGTTTAAGGTGCTGGTTTTGACCTTTAAAGCCCTATGCGGTCTAGGGCCCTCGTACCAACGGGACCATCTCTCCTGGTATGTCCCATGGAGGACCTTCCAGTCTTCAAACAAAAACATCTTGGAGGTCCCGGGCCACAGGGAGGTTAGACTGGCCTCAACCAGAGCCAGGGCTTTTTCGTCTGTGGCCCCGATCACCAGATCACCAGAACGCTCTGTCCCAAGAGACCAGGGCCCTGCGGGACTTGACATCTTTCCACAGGGCCTGCAAGACAGAGCTGTTCCGCCTGGCCTTTGGCTAAGGCACAGCCTGACCCTTATGTCCCCCCGCTGTTGTGACGTGGGGTTTGTGATTTCAGCTCTCTTGACATAATATGCTGGAGACAGTTCTCTAGTAACACTTCTTTATTAAAGCAACAAGACTGAGACTTGAGGAGGGGAGAGCTACATTTATAGGGACAGGGAACTAGCTAGAAGGGATACATTTTGGAGGGAACAATCTCAGGCAATCACAGTCCTGCCTTTTGGAGGAAACCAATAAGACAGAGGATCCAAATACAGCAGCTTAAATGAACCAATAGTAGCTGTACCCTCTGGAACCAAAAGGCAGTTACTTTACCCTAATGCAAATACAGACAATAATAATACAGATATAAAATCCTTTGACTCAATACACAACACCCGCCTTATGGTTTTGATCTATCGTCTACTTTTAAAATGAGGCTGCATTTTAAATTGCATTTTAACCTGTATTTTAAATTGGTTTTTTCCCCATTATTATCTTTTTACTGTGATTTTATTGGTGTTAGCCGCCATAAGCCCAGCTCTGGCTGGCGGGGGAGGGCGGGGTATAAATAATAATAATAATAATAATAATAATAATAATAATAATAATAATAATTAATATAGTTATGTGAGTGTAAATATAAATTTGGAAAATCAAATAAATAGATTTTTAATATATATATCTCTGGTTGCTAGGGAAGGTGGGGGGCCTCTCTCATCGTTTTCTCAGGGGAGAATAACCGAGGAGGACCCAGCAGATAAATGATGCTTCAGGTACAATAATTGCAAAGCAGTTGGCAGGCAGGGGAGGGAAGGAGGGAGGGAGGGAGAGAGAGGCAGCCTGGTCCTCCAGAGGCTTCCTAGAAAGGCAGGAAGTTCTGAAAGTGAGGTGGAGGTGGGGGAAGACAATAGGGAGCCCCCCCCCTTCCCTGGTCTTTCCAGGCAGGGAAGGAAGAGGCCTGGTGACATTCCTTGGCCAGGAGGAAGACATGGTGCGGGCAGGTATCCTGCATGGGGAGGGCAAGAATTGGCCTTTTTTTCTTGGGGGAGGGGGGGGGGACATAAGATTTCCTTCCTATTGAAATCACACAAATACACCCAAATTATTATTATTTTTTTAAATGGGAGGGTGGGGGGTCTGACCTCTGCAACCCAGCTGCAAAAATGGGATGCCTTTGCAATGCTTCTGTTGTTGCTGTTAGGGTAGCTCAGCATGTTAGTTAGAGCATGGAGCTGGCAGACTGCAGGTTCGATCCCTTTGGGGGGCAGCTGCAGATTCCTGCATTGCAAGGGGGTTGGGCTAGATGACCCTGCGGACCCCTTCCAGCTCTACGATTCTGTGACCTGCTTTTCTCCCACAACCACCAATCCAGCAACTTCATCTCCCATGGGAGATGGGGAGACCCTCTGATTGCAGAGGAAGCAGCATGGGCGGAGGAGAAAAAAAAAAGAAATTACGTCCCCGCCTTGCAAAAATAATAATATAGGATTATCCAGTTGCAAAGAGCCCCCTTTCCGCCCAAAAATGCATTGATTGCATTGCAAGATGTTCTCTCCGTCTGAGCTCTGTCCAATCTCTGTAGGTGCTGCAGAGGAAAGCTGTTTTTTCACACCAGGGACTTCCAAGGGAAACAGACACACAGGATTAAAACAACTATCCCCTTCATTCTTCTTTGTCTCCTTTCCAGGCAGCAGAAAAAGCTCCAGCAACACCTTCTGGGTCTCCTCCTCTTCACAGTGAAATGGGAAGAGACTCTACGCAGCCCGCTCAAGTAAGAGACTGGGGGGGGGGCCTTTGTGGGCTTACTTTTATGGGATGCATCTCTGAAGACCCTTGCCCATGCATTTTAAGCACATGCCCTTCCCTTGAGTTCTATGGTTGCTGAATGCCCTGGCCTTCTCCTCATTATTACTATAAGTAGTAGTAGTAGTAGTACAGTGGTACCTCGGATTACATACGCTTCAGGTTACAGGCTCTTCAGGTTACAGACTCCGCTAACCCAGAAATAGTACCTCAGGTTAAGAACTTTGCTTCAGGATGAGAACAGAAATCACGCCGCGGCAATGGGAGGCCCCATTAGCTAAAGTGGTGCTTCAGGTTAAGAACAGTTTCAGGTTAAGAACGGACCTCCGGAACGAATTAAATACTTAACCCGAGGTACCACTGTATATAGATAGATAAATTAAGGATCTTTACAATTTTATAATATGCAGAAAATAACATGTGCTGAAAAACCATAGAGCTGAGGGAAGTCTGGGGTGGGTGGGTTTCTTTTTGGGGGAGGGGGGAGGGGAAAAATTGGGGGGGATGAGTATGATGTGGTTTTGATAAATTGTTATGTTGAAATTCCTAATAAAAAAATATTTTTTTTTTAAAAAAAGGAACCACTCTTGGTCTCATCCGCTCAACCCACCTGTCTTCGCATGCAGGGGGCATCCCTAACTCACCGAAGTTTTGAGACCCGCGGCATGGCAGCAGCAGGAGGCCCCATTACCTAAAGTGGTGCTTCAGTTTAATAACAGTTTCAGGTTAAGAACCGACATCTGGAACGAATTAAGTACTTAACCTGAGGTACCACTATAGTAGTAGTACCTTGCCCATCAGACTGGGTTGCCCCAGTGGGAAAGCACTAGTCAATTCCACTAGTTTGCTCACCTGGTCCTTTTGAACCACAGCAATAAAAAAGGGGGGGGGGACGCGGGTGGCACTGTGGGTTAAACCACAGAGCCTAGGACTTGCTGATCAGAAGGTCGGCGGTTCGAATCCCCACGACGGGGTGAGCTCCCATTGCTCGGTCCCTGCTCCTGCCAACCTAGCAGTTTGAAAGCACGTCAAAGTGCAAGTAGATAAATAGGTACCGCTCCAGTGGGAAGGTAAACGGCGTTTCCGTGCGCTGCTCTGGTTCGCCAGAAGCGGCTTAGTCCTGCTGGCCACATGACCCGGAAGCTGTACGCTGGCTCCCTTGGCTAATAAAGCGAGATGAGTGCCGCAACCCCAGAGTCGGCCACGACTGGACCTGATCGTCAGGGGTCCCTTTACCCTTTTACCTTTAAGCAAAACAAAAAAAAAAACCTAAAGAAACCCGAATCATTATTGTTATTCTTATTTTCATCAAAACCTCCCTCTCCTCCCCTTGCCTCCTGTGGCAGGAAGATGTCAAGGCTGCCCAATGTAAATCCCCAATGTAAATCTGTTGCCAGGCCACTCACAAGGTTCTTGTCATTAATTTACAAGCCCTTGGGTCCATGAATCCTCAAAGACTGCTTCATCCCTTATATCTCTTCTTGACCACTGAAGTCTTCAGGGGAGTCACTGAGGCACTCCCCCTGTGGCTCGGATCCACGAGAATTACGGGCCCAATCTTGTGGAAATCCCTTGCAGTTGAGGACAGAGTAGAACTCCTTCCCTGTTGAGTTTTTGGCACTTAACTGAATACTTTTTTTTATTCCGGCAGCTTTTTTAAAAAATTGAACTCCTGATTGTATAGTTTTCATTCATGTTTTAGTCTTGTTGCATCAGACGACTGATAAAATGGTATGCAAACAGTCTAAAGAAATGATGCGATTTCACAGTAAAAACATCCAACAGAAACGATTTCTGGAGAATTTCCTATTGAACAATTAAAAACGATTGCATTTCGGACACAGTGACGGATAGGGCTCCCATCAACTCCTTTTGCACAATAAATGGTTTCTGCCTCTACATGGATAAGTGAGGCAAGACCTCCCCAGGCGTAGAGTGAAAGAAGCTGGGATGCAATCATACCTAGGACTTGTTAGAAGGATCAGTTCAAACAAGGGTAGAAAAACAGATCACTAATTTCAACCAGTTGCAGCTTAATCGTACAGTGTATAGTGGTACCTTGGTTCTCAAACTGAATCCATTCCAGAAGTCCGTTCCAAAACCAGAGCGTTCCAAAACCAAAGCACGCTTTCCCATAGAAAGTAATGCAAAATGGATTAATCTGTTCCAGACTTTTAAATACAACCTCTAAAACAGCAATTTAACATGAATTTTACTATCTAATGAGACCATTGATCCATAAAATGAAAGCAGCAATAAATACAGTGGTGCCTCGCAAGACGAAATTAATCCGTTCCGTGAGGCTCTTCGTATAGCGGTTTTTTCGTCCTGCGAAGCAAGCCCATTGACAGCTTAGCGGATTAGCGCTATTAGCGGTTTAGCGGCTTTTAGCGATCAGCTGAGAAGCGGCTTATCAGCGGATCAGCTGTTAAGCGGCTTAGCGGCTTAGGGAAAGGGGGGGAGGGGAAAAAACCCCGCAGGAACTCGCAAGACATTTTGTCTTGCGAAGCAAGCCCATAGGGAAATTCGTTTTACGAAGCGCCTCCAAAACGGAAAACCCTTTCGTCTAGCGGGTTTTCCGTCTTGCGAGGCACCACTGTACTGCAGTCACACAATCAATCAATTAGTAGCTGAACTGGGTTCCACACAGTCATAAAAACAAACAAAAAAAGAGCAGCAAAAACGCAAAAACAGGCTGACCTCAGCGTAACACTCAAAACGGAAGCATAAAACTCAAAACGGAAGTGTGGCACTCAAATCAGAAGCGTAACACTCAAAACGGAGCATCTTCGGCCTCCGAAAAAAGTTTGCAAACCGAAACACTTACTTCCAAGTTTGCAGTGTTCGGGTTCCAAGTTGTTTGAGTACCAAGGCGTTTGAGAACCAAGGTACCACTGTGGTATCTTTTGAGTTGCCTGCATTGCTTCCCCTCTCTTCCGACTCTCCTTCCTTGGAGGTTTTTAAGCAGAGGCTATCTGTCATGGATGCTTGAGCTGAGATTCCTGCATTGCAGGGGGTTGGACTAGATGACCCTCGGGGTCCCTTCCAGTCCAAAGTTTCTATGATTCTATGAATAACATAAGGGACCTGCTGGATCAGGCCCCTCTAGTCCAATATATCGCTCCTACAGCGGCCAACCAGATGTCTCGAGGGAAAGCCCAGAATCAGGAGCTGAGTGCAACAGTGTTTTCCCTCTGCTCCTGAATCCCAGTTCCCGGGAATCCCAAGTGAATCTGCATTCAAGTCCAGCTTCCTACACGCATCTGGTTGGCCACTGTGAGAACAGGATACTAGACTAGACGGGCCTTTGGCCAGGTCACGTCTGCTCACCTGTCCGACTGCCTGTGTTTGTGTGTGTGATGAGACATACCTTATTTTCCACTTTAGGCTCCTGCGACCTTTGAGGAGGTGGCTGTGCATTTCTCCAAGGACGAGTGGACTCTGCTGGATCCAGCCCAGAGGGCTCTGTACAGGGAAGTCATGCTGGAGAATTATGGGGAGGTGGCCTCTTTGGGTAAGCACCCCCCCCCGTTGCCTTTCTTGCGGCCACGGACCTACGGGACCACCTCTCCTGGTATGCCCCACGGAGGACCTTAAGGTCCACAAATGAAAACACTTTGGAGGTCCCAGGTCGCAAGGTGGTTAGATTGGTCTCAACTAGGGCCAGGGCCTTTTCAGTACTGGCCCCGACTTGGTAGAATGCTCTGTGACAAAAGACTAGGGCCCTGTGGGACTTGACATCTTTCCGCAGGGCCTGCAAGACAGAGCTGTTCCGCCTGGCCTTTGGTTCGGACTCAGTCTGACCCTTATGTTGCCCTCTCCTTATGGTTTTGATCTATGGGCTATTATTAAAATGAGGCTGCATTTTAAATTGTATTTTTAACCTGTATTTTAAATTGTCCCCCCCCCCCCCATTATGTTTTTTATTGTAATTTTACTGGTGTTAGCTGCCCTGAGCCCGGGGAGGGCGGGGTATAAATAAAAAAATATTATTATTATTATTATTATTAGACACGGAGAACTCCTGTTGCTTTTTCGGTTTATCTGCTTTACCCGACCGCATTTGTGCCAAGCTCATTCCTCTTATTCCAGAGAGGATGATGGGGCTCTTTGCCAGCCCCATATGAGAGGGCAGCTGGGATTGGCCGGCGGCCCTTGCGACTGATAGGGCAGAAGGCAGGGAGGCCTGACAGTAGGTGGCGCCAGAGCCGGCTTGTTCTGCTTTTGCCCCAAAGCAAGCATTGCCTACCCCTGAGCTGAATGCCATTAAGAAGGCAGGTTAAAGGGGGCTGGCTGAAGGCAGGCAGAGGTTAGTGGGACAGTGTCAGGAGCGAGCCAGCAATAAATCACACTTGTCATAGTCCTTTGCTGCCAGCCGCAGCAGAACTCAGTAGAGGGAGAAGCCAGCCTACCAGCCGAGTCTCAAGAAGTACTTGCCTGAAGGCAGAGTCCTTAGGTCCAGTATCTCAGTTCATGTAGTCAGACGATCTGGGGGTCAAGACAGCCAAGAGTCCAAGGTCGCAAGAAGTAGCAAGGTCTGGCCAGGAACAATGAATGTGGCTTCCAGCAACTGACTGAGGCCAGAAACCCTGCTTAAGAAATCTGGAGCCAACTGGTTCACACCAGGAGCAAGAAGGCTGATGAGCAGCAGGTGAAGCCGACTCCTGGCCCATGACAACACGGAAGTTAGCTCTTGATTAGAAGAAAAAAAGTCTGTGCAGGCCTAGTGAGCAGAGCAACTATTTTCGGTAGGTCTTGCCCCTATGAGGCAGTTGAGGAGACTGAATGTTCCTGCCTTCCCACAGCTGCCTGAATCTCCTTTTGCGCCAGGTTCTTCCCACGCAATGGGAGACTATGCTGACGCGCCTGTCTCTGCTCCTCCCTCTTCATACCTCTTCTTGTCATGGGAGTCCAGTGGGGAAGGGAGCTTATAATGGCAGAAGTGGGAGACACCCTGCCTTCTTCACCAGCCTGACCCATCTCTATCTCAGTCTCCCTCTTTTCCTTTTTTTTATTTAGTTTTTTTACATATATTTTCAAATTTATACATTTCATTAGTTTTACAATCAATTTAACATTTCAAAATTTGATTTCCTTCCCCTCTTTCTGCCATTCCTTAAATTTACTTTTTCTATCCTCTGCATATCCAAATTCATTTAACTTGCTCATTTATTTATCCACTGTAAATATATACCGTATTTTTCGTCCCATAGGACGCACCTAGTTTTTTGGGGGGGAAATAAAGGAAAAAAAATTCCCCTTTATTTCCCCCCCAAAACCAGGTCGGGGAAACCGAACAAGGTCGAGGAACAGCGGGATGGCGGCGCTGCGCCTCCCTGCTGTCCCCTGAGCTTGTGGGGCTGGCCGATGTCTGCCCAGCGCGAGGGGCGCTCTGCTTCAGGGCGCCCTGCGCGCCGGGCGGCAGGCTGCTATCCGCAGCGTGGGGAGCCCTGCAGGGAACTCCTGCAAGGCTCCCCATGCTGCGGATGTCTGCCCGGCGCGAGGGGCGCTCTGCTTCAGGGCGCCCCGCGCGCCGGGCGGCAGGCTGCTATCCGCAGCCTAGACAACCCTTTGGGCTGCCTAGGCTGCGGATGCTTTCCTGAAGCCTGAAGAGCGAGAGGGGTTGGTGCGCACCGACCCCTCTTGCTCTCCAAGCGTCAGTGAAAGCCTGCATTCGCCCCATAGGACGCACACACATTTCCCCTTCATTTTTGGAGGAGAAAAAGTGCGTCCTGTAGGGCGAAAAATACGGTACTCTTATTACAATAATCCCGCCAGTGTTTTTATCTGTTTACAATTTAGCTATAAATATTCAACAAACCTTTTCCATTCTTTTATAACAAGTTTGTTATCTTGATTTCTTATTCTTCCGGTAAGTTTTGCCATTTCTGCATATTCCCTGAGTTTTTGTATCCATTTTCCTTGTGCTGGGACTTCTGCTTCTTTCCACTTTTGGGCAAGCAACATTCTTGCTGCTGTAGTAGCATACATAAATAGATTTCTATACAATTTACCGTCTTTTTTTTCTTTTTTTAAATATCTTTATTGACTTTTCCAAAATTAATTTATAAAAGAAAAAGAAAAAAAGACCGTATTTTTCGTCCCATAGGACGCTCCGTCCCATAGGACGCACCTAGTTTTTTGGGGGGGGAATAAAGGAAAAAAAATTTCCCTTTATTCCCCCCCCCAAACCAGGTCGGGGAAACCTAACCAGGTCGAGGAACAGCGGGATGGCGGCGCTGCGCCTCCCTGCTGTCCCCCGAGCTTGTGGGGCTGGCCGATGTCTGCCCAGCGGGAGGGGCACTCTGCTTCAGGGCGCCCTGCGCGCCGGGCAGCAGGCTGCTATCCGCAGCGTGGGGAGCCCTGTAGGGAAGTCCTGCAAGGCTCCCCATGCTGCGGTTGTCTGCCCGGCGCGCGGGGCGCTCTGCTTCAGGGCGCCCCTCGCGCCGGGCGGCAGGCTTCTATCCGCAGCCTAGACAGCCCTTTGGGAACTCCCGCAGGGCTGCCTAGGCTGCGGATGTCTTCCTGAAGCCTGGAGAGCGAGAGGGGTTGGTGCGCACCGACCCTTCTCGCTCTCCGAGCTTCAGTGAAAGCCTGCATTCGCCCCATAGGACGCACACACATTTCCCCTTCATTTTTGGAGGAGAAAAAGTGCGTCCTGTAGGGCGAAAAATACGGTAGGTAGTTCAAGTTCCAGTGATTTCCGGCTGTGGGGAAAAAGAAGCCCAGCTCCCCAGTACTATAAATTGATGGCTTTCTCTTTCAGCTGCTACTGAACCTCTACGATGTTGCATGAAAGCACACAAAATGCTAAATAAAGGGTTGATGCTCACAAGGGCTGTAAAACTCTGTGATGTAATATGCCCTGAGGCAGTGATGTCAGTCAGTTCAGTTATGTCAGTTATGAACAGTTAAGAGCAGCAGGTCTGTTCTGTTGTGTTGCTGTCTGCCTTTGGGCTAGTCGGGACTCAGCTAGATTGATAAAGAAAAAGTGCTTTATATGTGTTGTATATGCATTATAACACTGTGACACCAGATGGCGCTGTGGAGTCCCGTTTTTGCCTACCTGATTTCTCATACAAAGTTTACAATGCGTTTTAACTGAAACGCTTTTTTTGAAGTGTCACTATCCAGCCTCAGCCTATAACAGTATTTATCTTAGATACAAATCTATGTAAGATGTACAGTGGTACCTTGGAAGTCAAACGTAATCCGTTCCAGAAGGACGTTTGACTTCCAAAATGTTTGATTTCCAAGGCATGGCTTCTGATTGGCTCTTGCAATCAGAAAAGCCAATTGGAAGCTGCTTGTCGGCTGCGTTGGACACCCGGCTTCCGAAAAACGTTCGAAAACCGGGACACTTCTGGGTTTTCTGCGGTCAGGAGCCGCAACGTTTGGCAATGGAGACAATAATAACCGAGGTTTGACTGTATTATCAGCATATGTAACACCTACCTGCATTGTATAATTAATCTCACAAGCACACTGATATACCTTCCAACGAAAATAGGGACATCCTATTCCATTATTATTATTTTACTGTTTATACCCCACCCACCTGACTGGATTGTCGCAGCCACTCAGGTGGCTTCCAACATATATAAAAAACCAAAACATTAAACTTTAAAAGAACTTCCCTATACAGGACTACTTTCAGATGGTTCGAGAGTCAGACAACTCCAGGTTGGGTTCCAGGTGGAAAAATCGGAACTAGAGACGGAATTGTTAGAACCAAAAAATAAGATACTTTCGAGAATGTATAACTTGCTGCTTAAATGGAATACACAGGATGAGACAGTTAAATCTGCCATGATAAAATGGGCACAGGATATTGGACATAACATTATGTTTGAGGACTGGGAAAGGTTATGGAACACCGGAATGAAATTCACGGCATGTAATGCCTTGAAGGAAAATATTATGAAAATGGTATACCGGTGGTACATGACCCCAGTCAAGCTTGCCAAGATATATCACCTGTCTGATAATAAATGTTGGAAATGTAAGGAGGCGGAAGGGACATTCTTTCACCTCTGGTGGACTTGTCCAAAAGTGAAGGCCTTCTGGGAGATGATTTACAATGAGTTAAAAAAGGTATTTAGGTATACCTTTCCCAAGAAACCGGAGGCCTTTCTTCTGGGCATTGTGGACCAGAAAGTGTTAAAGAAGGATAGAATTTTCTTTATGTATGCTACCACAGCAGCAAGAATTCTTATCACAAAGCATTGGAAGACACAAGATTTACCCACGCTGGAGGAATGGCAGACGCAGTTGATGGACTATATGGAACTGGCCGAAATGACTGGCAGAATCCGAGACTTGGGAGAAGAAACAATGGAAGAGGACTGGAAAAAATTTAAGGACTATTTGCAAAAACATTATAAGTTGTATGAATGTTAAGAAAATGCACGATTTAGGAAATTTTAGCTTCAGCAACTTTAATAGGTGAAATGAAAATTAAGGTATAAGAATTAAGAGGTGGAATTATGAAATAATTTTATTATGTTTAATTTAAATATATAAGAATTGGGATATAACATTCTGAACTTAGAAACATGATAAATTGAAAGATACAGTAAGTTATGAAATAAGGTAACAAATTGCTGATGTTTGTATTACAAAGAATGCAGGGTTTGGAGGATGTGGGGAAGTCCAGTTAGTTTGTTAAAAAATATTAAGAAAAGTTGAATTTTTTTTAATATTTTTTCTTTTTTTCTCTATTTTTTCTTTCTTTTTTCTGTATGACCTGGATTATAAGAAAAGAAACTCAATAGAAATTGGGCACATAACCCCAAATATCAAGTGTTAAAAAAAAAAAAAGAAACCACTGGTTGGCATCAGTCTGGTTAGGATTCAAACGGAAATGTGCACACCATAAAAGCACATTTTATTTGTTTATTATTTATTTATTTAAGCCCAGTGTTATAAAATGCTCTATGCCATATGCAAAAATGCATTATAAAAGCAATAAAACGTTTTTAAAAAGAGAAAAGAAAAAAAAAAGAGAGTCAGACAACTCCATACCCTCCAACATTTCTCCAATGGAAATAGAGATGTCCTAACGAAAATGCCGGGATCAAATCAGAAACTGGGACGGCTTCTGTAAATCTAGGACACTTGGAGGATCCGCACTGAGTAAAAGTTATTTGTTATTTAAACTCTAAGCAGAGGTGGTCATGCATAGTTTTTATAGGAGCGAAAAGGCAACTAATTAAAGGGTCAAAAGACCCAAGCTCTCTTTGGCATAATTCTGTAAATGGGGACTAGATTTTAACTCGCACAAATGAAACCCCAGGCCTGTTTTTGCTGTTCTGGAGTCTTCCTCTGGCTCCCCTACCAGGCACCAGAGCCCAGCATTGCAAACGGCCTCTCATTTCTTTCCTTCAGAGCTGTAGACTCCTTAGGCTGAGCCAAGTTATATGGCCAGCCCAAAAAGCCTTTGGCCACAAGCCCTTCTGCCTTTCCTTCTGGATCTTCTTTCCCCGTCCTCTTCCTCTGCATTCTTCTGTCTGACTCCAGGAGCATCAACAGCTCCAACTAACTCTGCTAAATAGCACCTGGCTATATATACACTTCCTTGGGCAAACCCAGCCAATCACAGCGTTTCACTAAGAATTCTAAACCTGCATCCTCCAATCAGAATACGCACTGCCTCTATCCCTCTTTTGCATACTGAGGGTTCTATCTCCAACTCCTCCTCAGTTTAAAGTCCTTTGGTCCAGCCCCAGCCAATCACAGCGTCTCACTGAGAATTCTAAACCAGCAACCGCCAATCAGAATGCACATCGCTCCAGCCCCTCCTCAGCTGTCCGTCAAAGTTCCCACAGTGACAGTTAAACGGACTTGCACTGACCAGAGAGAAGACTTCCCCCATCAAACACATTGCAATAACAAATGCCAGAATACATTGCACAGTTTAAAGAAGCAGGTTTTCTTCCCAGTCAATCATATTTGTATATTTGAGCCCTAGAAGGAAAGGGGAATACTCTTTCAGACCCCTTAACACTCATTCTGTGCACAGGAGGGAGTCAGCCAGGCTGCATACAATGATTCCCACCATTGTTGTTGTTGTTGTTTAGTCGTTTAGTCGTGTCCGACTCTTCGTGGCCCCCTGGACCAGAGCACGCCAGGCACTCCTGTCTTCCACTGCTTCCCGCAGTTTGGTCAGACTCATGTTTGTAGCTTCGAGAACACCGTCCAACCATCTCGTCCTCTGTCGTCCCCTTCTCCTTGTGCCCTCCATCTTGCCCAACATCAGGGTCTTTTCCAGGGAGTCTTCTCTTCTCATGAGGTGGCCAAAGTATTGGAGCCTCAGCTTCAGGATCTGTCCTTCCAGTGACCACTCAGGGCTGATTTCCTTAAGAATGGAGAAGTTTGATCTTCGTGCAGTCCGGATTGATGTAAACACATGCAGTAAGAGATAACTAGGGAGAGCATAAGGGGAAATTAGAAAATAGATTTGAATTGGCTATGCAGTAATAAAAAGATATAAAATAACTAACTGCAGAAAGGAGGGGAGAGAAGTCAAAGGGAATTGGATTTATTGGTTATTACATTAATCCCTCTAATGTTTTTATCTGTTTACAATTTATTTGTAAATATTCAGTAAACCATTTCCATTCTTTTATAAATAGTTTGTTATCTTGATTTCTTATTCTTCTGGTAAGTTTCACCATTTCTGCATATTCCCTTTTTGTATCCATTCTTCCTTTACTGGGACTTCTGCTTCTTTCCACTTTGGGGCAAGTAACATTCTTGCTGCTGTAGTAGAATACATAAATAGATTTCTATACAATTTACGTAGTCCTGTCCCTATAATCCCCTCCGTTCCTGCTCCATCTTCTGCTTCTGGGCTGCTCTCTGCCACAGCCTCCTCCTGCTCACTAAACCCTGTCACCTCTCCAGCTTCCGACACCTTCTCCTCCCAGTCTTCTCTCTCTGACCACCCATCGTTGTCCCATCACCAATCCCTGGGCTCTGAGCCTTCTTCCCTTAGGGGGTTCCCCGACTGCTGCTTCTCATCATTTCCCTGTATCCAATGATGGCACTACCTCTGTCTTAGGGGGCCGGTAACAGAACCAGTCTAGTCTGAAATTCTGGACTCCTAGAAGGAAGAAAAATATTTTCTTCTTCTTCTTCCATTCAAGATGGGCCTCTGATTCTTCAACCTCTTCTCATCAGCTGGTTGGAAGGAGAGGGAGAGCAATTTGACCTGGAGCGACTGGCAGGTAAGTGGGGCCGGGTTGTTAACTTGCCAGTGCCTTCCCCCCCCCTATTAAAAATGTTTAGGGGGTAGTCTCATTTTGACTCAAGAAAATCACCATTTTATAGTTCAAATTGGAGAAAATAAATACAGTAGATGGACAAAAGCGCAAAGGACACGCATTACCTCGTATTACACAGCTGACAGCTCACAGTAACTTCCACATTGGCATGAGGTTGTGTGCACTAACATCTTCCCGATTCCTCTGCTTGCTGCTTTTCCTAGTCATATTGAAACACCGCCCTTCAATGAGGCCAAATTTTCATCAGTAAAATACCACACATCCAAGTGCCACACTACTTCACACATTAAACACTCGCTTCCGCCTGACACTCAGGAAACACTGTGACAGGAAATAAGGCCGCCATCGGGGGTAGCATCAGACCTGACGATTCACCGTGCTAGAGAAGAAACTTTTTTTTAAAAAATAATAATAGTTTGTTCTCCCATTAGATTCACAAAATGCTTAGTGGTGTGCATACCCTGCAACCCCCCCCCCAATAAACACTGCTCAGAATAGCCTGAGACTAGATGCCTTGACACGGGACGCGGGTGGCGCTGTGGTTTAAACCACAGAGCCTAGGACTTGCCGATCAGAAGGTCGGTGGTTCGAATCCCCGCGAAAGGGTGAGCTCCCGTTGCTCGGTCCCTGCTCTTGCCAACCTAGCAGTTCGAAAGCACGTCAAAATGCAAGTAGATAAATAGGCACCGCTCTGGCGGGAAGGTAAACGGCGTTTCTGTGCACTGCTCCGGTTCGCCAGAAGCGGCTTAGTCATGCTGGCCACATGACCCGGAAGCTGTACGCCGGCTCCCTCAGCCAAGAAAGCGAGATGAGCGCCGCAACCCCAGAATCATCCGCGCTGGACCTAATGGTCAGGGGTCCCTTTACCCTTACCTTTACCTTTAGATGCCTTGACACCCATCGTGAATGGTTTTCACCCACTTTGATTCCTCACAAAATGAAGGTGGGGGCGGCATTGCAGGGGCTTAGACTAAATGCCCATTTGAGTCCCTTCCATCTCCACAAGGCTATGATTCCATGAACTGCAAATCGAACCCAGAATCGTGGCTTGCATCTCCAAAGTCAAGCAGGTTGATGTGGTTGCCATGCAAGGAAAGGCATGGAAAATATTACCCTGCCATCTTTTTTCTCTCGTCGCCTGTGCAGGTGGAGGGGAAACTTCCATGACGTGCTCAAGGCTCTCGCCTTTTTGTCACCGGGTGGAAAGAGCCGTTCTGCCCTTATCTCAGGTAAGCAAAGCTCCTCCTATCCGTGGCAGAGGCGATCTAGGAAAAGGCTGCTCCCAGTGTAAAAATAAATGACTTTTTTAAATAATCAGATTTTTAAAATTTAAATCAGATTTTTTTTATTTAAATTGGATTTTTAAAATAAAATGCTATTGGAGGAAAAGTCTTTCTAAATATAGTTTTCTATTTAAGTTGCATTATAGTCCAAAGGCTATTCATCAGGAAATAAGGATTTGTTTTAAATTTCTCTTGTGTGCTAAAACTCAGTCTGCTTTTTAATAAAAAATGTTTAACCATATCAGTTAACAAACATGCTATAATGTTATTGTTTTAGTTAAATAAATTGTTATTAAGGAAATGATTATTAGGAAATGATTATTTTTCTCCTTCCAATAAAATACAGCAGAAAAGTTGTCCAAATATGAACAGTTAACTTATTAAACCTCACAATAATTTCATAATCATCTATGTCTAATAGTATAAACAAATCAGTAATTTTTGATATAACTGCAATAACTACTCTGTAAATTTATTACTCCAAAAGTGAAACCTTCATCTGGTTGTAAATATTAAGATTATACCAGTAAGAATGAGTCTTTCTGTAAAAAAATGATTTAAATCAAGTCTTACTGGCTAGTGATTTAAATCGTGATTTAAATCGTGATTTTAAACAATTTGATTTAAATCAAATCCACCCTGGTTGCTCCTCCCATTTGCTCCTGAGGCGGGGCTATGCGAGTGGCCCAACCAATCAGAGCAGGCCACAAAGAGAAGGGCAAAAGCCCCTTGGCACAAATCCTGGCAAGCAGATGCCAGCATCCTGTGTGGCAGATTTGTAGGATAGATGGGTCCTCAAATCAATTTCTTCTTCCTGCCTCTGCATGGATTCTTGTTTGAGTTGGGTTATTTCTTTTTGCTAAGGGCAAATCAGTTTGCTGCTGTTGAGAAAACACATCCTTCTTTTCCCAGGGTTTGGTCTCCTTTGAGGAAGTGAGTGTCTCCTTCGCCGCAGAGGAGTGGGCTCTGCTGGATCCAGACCAAAGGGCGCTGTACAAAGAAGTCATGTTGGAGAACTACAGGAATGTGGCCTCTCTGGGTGAGGATTGTACGGGGAAACACGGAGTTGGAAGGCGTCGACATGCAGAGGGCCGGGAGGCCAGCTGATAAACCCCAGCTGTGCCGTCTCCTTCCATCGGCCCGTACTCCGACGTAAATCAGCGACCTGGACTTGAGAAGCCAGGGCACACTATTAGCAGAGTGTATAATAATAATAATAATAATAATAATAATAATAATAATAATTTATTTATACCCCACCCATTTGGCTGTGTTTCCCCAGCCACTCTGGGCAGCTTCCAACAGAACACTAAAATACAATAACCTATTAAACATTAAAAGCTTCCCTAAACAGGGCTGCCTTCAGATGTCTTCTAAAAGTCTGGTAGTTATTTTTCTCTTTGACATCTGGTGGGAGGGCGTTCCACAGGGCGGGAGCCACTACCGAGAAGGCCCTCTGCCTGGTTCCCTGTAGCTTCACTTCTCGCAGCGAGGGAACCACCAGAAGGCCCTCGGTGCTGGACCTCAGTGTCTGGGCTGAATGATGGGGGTGGAGGCGCTCCTTCAGGTATACTGGGCTGAGGCCATTTAGGGCTTTAAAGGTCAGCACCAACACTTTGAATTGTGCTCAGAAATGCACTGGAAGCCAATGTAGGTCTTTCAGGACCGGTGTTATATGGTCTCGGTGGCCGCTCCCAGTCACCAGTCTAGCTGCCGCATTCTGGATTAGTTGCAGGTTCCACTTCCCCTTCAAAGGTAGCCCCACATAGAGCGCATTGCAGTAGTCCAAGCGGGAGATAACTAGAGCATACACCACTCTGGCGAGACAGTCTGCGGGCAGGTAGGGTCTCAGCCTGCGTACCAGATGGAGCTGATAGACAGGTACCCTGGACACAGAATTGACCTGCGCCTCCATGGACGGCTGCGAGTCCAAAATGACTCCCAGGCTGCACACAGGTTCAGTCTCTGATTGCTTGGGGAAAGCCCCAGAGAGTTGGAGACACAGATGGCTGTGGAGAGGCAGGGACTTTAGTCTCAGCAACTGATTTCCATGGAGGAAGACTATCAGGAAGGAGCTGCTCTGCTCATTAGGCCTGACACTCAGCCAAATCTGTGGAGACTGTGTTTTTGCTAAGAAAGTGTTAACTCCTACTTGGAACAGTGTGATTTACTGCTGGCTCGCTCTTTGACAGCAAGGCAGATGCCCTACCACATAGCTGTGCTCCTTCCCCTTCTGATACCCGGTCCACTTGTTTCTTCCTTTTTTAAATCCATTGTCTTCATTCCATTTGCCCTTTGGGGTGGGATGGAGGTACAAAACAGGCCACGTGGCCTGGGATTTCTGGACGCGCAGCTCACAAGTGCCATAAATATTTGTTTTCTCTCTCTTTTCTAAATCCCATGAAGAAGGTCCTCTGATGCCCAAATCTGACCTTGTCTCCTGGCTGGAAGGAAAGGAAGAACTGCTGGCCTGGGACGAGCCTGCAAAGAAGGAAGAGTGGTTTTTCCAGGAAAAATTGACTGGTAGGTCCTCAGATGAAAAATACCAATTTGAGAAAGAGAGATCTGTGCCCGGTGAAATTGAGTGAAGGAATCATCCAGAAATGAATTTGTGTGATTCTCTCAGATATTGGCAAATGCAAAAGGTAACCTAGCACGGTGCGTAGAGAGAAAAGGGAAGGATTTTGGAGATTGTGAAATAACAAAAGCAGCTAGTCCTCAGTTTCTGCCTTGAAGACCAATCATGTTTTCTTTTCGTTTCCTTTTCCCAAACAGAGGATGGACTTGGCTTTGAGAATTATAAGGAGCAATCTGTGGCGTCGTTGGAAACAGCTAAGCAGGAAGCAGCAACAGAGGCCTTTGGGACACGAAAGGGACCTACGTATCTTGAGGGAAATGAATCTTCTCCTTCTTTGCATGATGATTTTCATGAAATCCTGAGCGTATATCTACCTCACATAGGGAAGAAGTGCCCAGTGTGTGGGAAGACTTTCAAAGATGAATCGAGCTTGAATAAACATTGCAGAACCCACACAGGAGAAAAACCATATCAATGCCTGGAGTGCGGAAAGAGCTTCAGTGGTAGCGGAAAACTTACAAGACATAAAAGAAGCCACACAGGGGAGAAACCGTATCAGTGCCCTGAATGTGGAAAGAGCTTCAGTGAGAGAGGGACACTTATTAGACATCAGAGAATCCACACAGGGGAAAAACCTTACCAATGCCTTGAGTGTGGAAAGAGCTTCAGCGACAACAAAACACTGAATAATCATCAAAGAACTCACACAGGAGAGAAACCATATAAATGCCTGGAGTGTGGAAAGAGCTTCAGCTACAGTAGCATCCTGAATACTCACCGAAGAACTCACACAGGGGAAAAGCCATTTCAGTGCCTGGAGTGTGGAAAGAGCTTCAGTCGGAGCACCCACCTTTCTGCCCATCAGAGAACTCACACAGGGGAGAAACCATATAAATGCCTGGAGTGTGGAAAGAGCTTCAGTGTTAGCTCAAACCTTAGTTGTCATCAGAGAACCCACACGGGAGTGAAACCATATAAATGCATGGTGTGTGGAAAGAGCTTCAGTGCTAGCTCAAGCCTTACTTTACATGAGAGAACTCACACAGGGGAGAAACCGTATAAATGCCCTGAGTGTGGAAAGAGCTTCAATCACAGCTCAAATCTTACCTCACACCAGAGAACGCACACAGGGGAAAAGCCATTTAGGTGCATGGAGTGCGGAAAGAGCTTCAGCCAGAGCATAAGTCTCACTGCCCATCAAAGAGTCCACAGTGGCGTGAAACCATATACGTGCCTGGAGTGCGGAAAGGGCTTCAGCGACAGCAAGACGCTCACTACTCATCAGAGAATCCACACGGGGGAGAAGCCATACAGATGCGGTGAGTGTGGGAAGAACTTCAGCGTCAGCTCAAGCCTTACTTCACATCAGAGAACTCACACTGGGGAAAAGCCCTTCAAATGTGCAGAGTGTGGGAAGGGCTTCAGTCAGAAAGCCCACCTTTGTGCCCATCAGAGAACTCACACAGGGGAGAAACCTTACCAGTGTCTGCAGTGTGGGAAAAGCTTCAGCCAGAGCACAAGCCTCAGCACACATCAGAGAATTCACACAGGGAAGAAACCGTACGAATGTCTTCCGTATGGAAAAAGCTTCAAGAAGAGCTCAGATGTTTCTTCGTATCAAGGAAGCCACACAGGACAACTTTGGATATATGGCCCTTTGCTTCAAAACCAAGACGATGGTGTATTGCCTATATTCTGTCCATCGGGCAAGGAGAGGGATTTTGATGACAAACTCCTATGTTTCATTTAAAAGATGAACAATGCAACTATTTGACTCTTGGTTGGGTGCTGTTTAGTCCCACGGGTTTGCGGCTTCCTGTGTTTCCTAGTAACAAAATCTGCCTCTTGCCTTCATCCTCTGCCTTGTTGTTGTCAAACGTTGGAGGCAAAGGTGCGGCAAAGTGGTGGCCGTTCTCTATGTATCTTGTTTTAAGAGGATTCTGATGAGGCTCTGAGCAGGCTGTCCTCTGAAGGGAGGCTAAAGCAATTTTTAAACTGGAACAATTTTGGAGAACGCTGAAAAAACCCTCGTATGACTTTCTTGCTTTGTTTTGGAACTCTTAACGTGTAGTGGGGAGCTGTTCATGTAAGATAATCTACAGCGGGGAGTGATGGTTTCGGTGTATATTCTAGTGCCCAGTCTTTTCAGTATTGTTAATAAAGTTTCACAACTATGATGCCGGTTGTTCAGATGGTGACCGTATGGCAGGGTGGAGGAACTTTTTTTCATTGTGGAAGGTGGAAAGTACTTTGGTGATAAAAGGAGCACTTCCTACATATATAAAAAACACAAAAGAAACTCACAACAGGTTGAAATATTTTCAGTGTGTGGAAAAAGCTTTAGTCAACACCTTACTATACCCGAAAAAGCCCATGAGGGGCACTATGGAAATGTATGGAGCAGGGGTCAGCAAACTTTTTCAGCAGGGGACCAGTCCACTGTCCCTCAGACCTTGTGGTTGGTCAAACTATATATCGGGGGGGGGGGTGAACGAATTATTATGCCCCACAAATAACCCAGAGATGCATTTTAAATAAAAGGACACATTCTACTCATGTAAAAACATGCTGCTTCCCGGACCGTCCGCGGGCCAGATTTAGAAGGTGATTGGCCGGATCCGGCCCCCAGGCCTTAGTTTGCCTACCCATGGTATGGAGTATGGAAAAAGCATCAGCCAGAGTCAATGCATTGCTTGAAGGTCGATCAAAGAACCATTTCAAAGTATCAAAGATTAAGATGATCATGACCATGAGAAGAAAGGGGAGGGCAAACTTGATGAGCAATAGGTTTTTGCTACAACCCTTTTAGTGCTTGAGATTCATGCAACTGCAGCTGTTGAAATAAAAACTGAACTTGCTTTCATGGCGTGTCTGATCACTGATAAAGAAGAAATCACCCACCCTTTATTAGAAATCCTAGTTTTCAAAGTTTTGAATGTGCACCCTGTCTGCGGTCTGGAGACACATCTATTTATCCCAGAGGACAGGATCACACTTCAAAACGACCTTGACAGATTAGAGAACTGGACCAAAACAAACAAGATGAATTTTAACAGGGAGAAATGTAAAGTATTGCACTTGGGCAAAAAAAATGAGAGGCACAAATACAAGATGGGTGACACCTGGCTTGAGAGCAGTGCATGTGAAAAGGATCTAGGAGTCTTGGTTGACCACAAACTTGACATGAGCCAACAGTGTGACGCGGCAGCTAAAAAAGCCAATGCAATTCTGGGCTGCATCAATAGGAGTATAGCATCTAGATCAAGGGAAGTAATAGTGCCACTGTATTCTGCTCTGGTCAGACCTCACCTGGAGTACTGTGTCCAGTTCTGGGCACCACAGTTCAAGAAGGACACGGACAAACTGGAACGTGTCCAGAGGAGGGCAACCAAAATGGTCAAAGGCCTGGAAACGATGCCTTACGAGGAACGGCTAAGGGAGCTGGGCATGTTTAGCCTGGAGAAGAGGAGGTTAAGGGGTGATATGATAGCCATGTTCAAATATATAAAAGGATGTCACATAGAGGAGGGAGAAAGGTTGTTTTCTGCTGCTCCGGAGAAGCGGACACGGAGCAGTGGTTCCAAACTACAAGAAAGAAGATTCCACCTAAACATTAGGAGGAACTTCCTGACAGTAAGAGCTGTTCGACAGTGGAATTTGCTGCCAAGGAGTGTGGTGGAGTCTCCTTCTTTGGAGGTCTTTAAGCAGAGGCTTGACAGCCATATGTCAGGAGTGCTCTGATGGTGTTTCCTGCTTGGCAGGGGGTTGGACTCGATGGCCCTTGTGGTCTCTTCCAACTCTAGGATTCTATGATTATTTAGCAATGCAGCTGCTGCTTTTTGAGCTTCCTCCATAAAGCAGCTTCTTTATTAATTGCCCCTTGTTTGAAAGGGGAAGTGGCTTATTTCATTTGTAAGATTTCTCACCTGCTTTAAAGGACGTAGGAAGATCTCTGCTGGATCTGTCTCAAGGCTCACAATGGCCAACCTGGTGCTTCAGTGGGGAGCCCAAAAAGCAAGACCTGAACGCAACAGCTGCTCTCCCCACTTGTGATTCTCACAAAATTTATAGCCTTCCTGCATGAACTTGCTTCAGTTATGCAGGTTGTTTCTTCTGCTTTTATGATGTGTGTTTATATTTGTTTCTAATCTACTGCAGCAGGACGTGGGTGGCGCTGTGGTTTAAGCCACAGAGCCTAGGGCTTGCCGGTCAGAAGGTCAGTGGTTCGAATCTCTGCGACGGGGTGAGCTCCCGTTGCTCGGTCCCTGCTCCTGCTCACCTAGCAGTTCAAAAGCACGTTAAAGTGCAACTAGATAAATAGGTACCACTCCAGCGGGAAGGTAAACGGCATTTCTGTGCGCTGCTCTGGTTTCTCCAGAAGCGGCTTAGTCCTGCTGGCCACATGACCCGGAAGCTGTACGCTGGCTCCCTCGGCCAATAAAGCGAGATGAGCTCTGCAACCCCAGAGTCGGCCACGACTGGACCTAATGGTCAGGGGTCCCTTTACCTTTACCTAACATGGGAATTAGCAGCTAATAAAAGTTTGGGTGCTCTTTTGTTCGGGTCTTCCATCTTGTTCCACGTTGTGGCAGGTGGGCGTCCTGTTAACAGTACCTCAGGTTAAGAACACCCCAGGTTATGCACATTTTTAACCAGGAACTGGGTGTTCCGGCTTGCGAAATTATTTTGGGATGCAAAGGAGCTCTGATAGAATCATAGAATCATAGAGTTGGAAGAGACCACAAGGGCCATCGAGTCCAACCCCCTGCCAAGCAGGAAACACCATCAGAGCACTCCTGACATATGGTTGTCAAGCCTCTGCTTAAAGACCTCCAAAGAAGGAGACTCCACCACACTCCTGGGCAGCAAATTCCACTGTCAAACAGCTCTCACTGTCAGGAAGTTCTTCCTAATGTTTAGGTGGAATCTTCTTTCTTGTAGTTTGGAACCATTGCTCCGTGTCCGCTTCTCTGGAGCAGCAGAAAACAACCTTTCTCCCTCCTCTATGTGACATCCTTTTATATATTTGAACATGGCTATCATATCACCCCTTAACCTCCTCCTCTCCAGGCTAAACATGCCCAGCTCCCTTAGCCGTTCCTCATAAGACATCGTTTCCAGGCCTTTGACCATTTGGGTTGCCCTCCTCTGGACACGTTCCAGTTTGTCAGTGTCAGTGTCCTTCTGTTTGTCAGTGTCCTTCAGAGGCCTGGAGCAAAGCCCCGGCAGCATCTAGGTGCAGCAGGTTGCATCCTAGCCCCAAACGTTAGGTAAGGAACACTTCCCTAATAAAGACTAAGAGCCAAGTCCAGTGGTGAACCTGGTAAGTAAACAAAGTGAGCCTCAGCCGAAAAGCACCAGCCCTTGCCCTCCCTTGCCCGCCCCCAGCTGGTAGCAAGGTGGGTGGCACCTACCAAGGAAGCCCACCCACCCTGTGGGAGGGGGGAGTGGAAAATACTGGGATTCTGCAAAGGATTTTGGGATTTGTTTATGTGTGTCTGCCGCATGTGCCTTTGTCTCTGCTTTGCTCCTTCTTTTGGGGGACTCTGCCTTCTGCCGTTGTTTTGGGGATTGTGTGGAACCCAGTTCCGCTTCCTGGGACTGCTGACATGAAGAAAAGCAGCAAAGCCAAGAGAACCGTGATAACTGTTGAGGTAAAGAAGGAAATTATTTCCATACATGAAAGTGGGGTCCGTGTAGGTGATCTGGCAACGCAGTTTGGGATGCCCAAATCTACAATTAGTACCATCATAAAAAAGAAGGATGCTATTAAAGGGGCCAATGTTGCAAAGGGTGTTAAAACGCTCAAGCAACGGACCCAGACAATGGAAGAAATGGAAAAGATGCTTTTAATATGGATAACTGGGAAACAGGAGGCCGGCGACAGCATTTCTGAAAGCATAATTTGTGAAAAAGCTTTACAGTTGCACGCCGACCTCATCGCAAACGCCCCTGGACCAAGTGCTGAGACTGAGAGTTTCAAGGCAAGCCATGGGTGGTTTGAAAGATTTAAGAGGAGAACTGGCATCCACAGTGTTGTGAGACATGGTGAAGCTGCCAGTGCCAACCAACTAGAGGCTGACCAATTTGTTTTGGAGTTTAAAGATTATGTTGAGTCGCAGGGCTTCGTTCCCCAGCAAGTTTTCAACTGTGACGAGACAGGTCTCTTTTGGAAGAAAATGCCAAAGAGGACTTACATAACAAAGGAGGAGAAGGCATTGCCAGGACACAAGCCCATGAAAGACAGGCTAACCCTTTTATTTTGTGCAAATGCAAGCGGAGATTTTAAGCTGAAGCCTTTGTTAGTCTACCATTCCGAGAACCCCAGGATATTTAAGAAAAACAAGGTCGTAAAAAGCAAATTGCATGTGATGTGGAGGGTGAACAGCAGAGCTCGGGTAACCAGGCAATTTTTTATTGAGTGGGTTCATGAAGTGTTTGGGCCAAGTGTGAAAAAATACCTCCAAGACCAAAATCTTCCACTGAAGTGTCTGCTTGTTATGGATAATGCTCCAGGTCACCCTCCAGGCTTGAAGGATGAGTTGATAGAAGAGTTCGGTTTTATCAGTGTAAAGTTTTTGCCCCCCAACACGACTCCTCTCATCCAGCCCATGAACCAGCAGGTCATATCAAATTTTAAGAAGCTTTACACCAAAGCACTCTTCCAAATGTGCTCTGAGGTGACCTCGGACCCAGAGCTAACCCTCAGAGAGTTCTGGAAGAATCATTTTAATATCCTCCATTGCTTACATATGATAGACAAAGCATGGAGGGATGTGACTCAGAGAACACTGAAGGCAGCATGGAAGGAATTGTGGCCAGATGCTGTCCAGGAACATGGAACGGAGGTTGTTGAAGAGGATGCTCCTATTGTTGAGGAGATTGTGTCTCTGGCAAATTCCATGGGCTTGGAAGTGAGTGGTGCTGATGTGGAGGAGTTAGTGCAGGAGCACAGGACTGAGCTCACCACAGAAGAACTTCAAAACATTCTGATGGAGCAGCAAAAGCCAGCAACTGAGGAAATAATTTCATTGGAGGGGGAGAAGGAGGAGAGCAGAGAAAGTGCACCTACAGCAGCAATCAAAGAAATGCTTGCAAAATGGGCAGAAGTGCAAGCTGTTGCTGAAAAATATCACCCTGATAAAGATGCTCTAAGTCATGCCACTAACATCTACAACGATATCGCTATGTCTCACTTTATAAAAACCTTAAAACAACGGCAAAAGCAAGTCTCAATTGAAAAAAAATTGGTAAGGAAAAGATCCAGTGAGTCTGAACCAGGTGGTAGTGGTGTAGGTGGCAGTGGAGGACCCCAACCCCCCATCCAAACAATGACTATCATCAGTGCAGGTAAGAAAGGAAAAAAATCACATTTTAGTTTTTTTTAAATCATCAATACGCTCAGGATGCTTAGATGAGATGGCCAAGAGATGACCTACCAGGTCAAGTTGATGGATTATGCCGAAATGGCTAAAATGACCAGAAGAATCAGAAATCAGGAAGAGCAAAATTTTAATAAGGAATGGGGAGAATTTATAATTTATCTTAAAAACCATTGTAAACAGTTGAAATCATAAGTAGGATTGGAATAACACTTGTAGTTTAATGGTGATTTTGGGGCACAATGGAGTGGTAAAAGATTTGGATTATCATAAAAGATGCAGGAGGAAATGATTAACAATAAGACCCATAAAGGGATGGAAGGGAAGTCCAGGTGATGTTTTGGAATCTTGTTTCTGTGTTGTATGTTGGGTGTGACTGTAAAATTTTAATCTGAAATGGATCCTATAGCTCTGATCCAGCAGGTTTTTCTCCTTATGTCCAACTAGGTGGACTTTTTTAAAAAAGTCTTCTGGGATTATGTTAGCTGGAGATTTGGGATCATGGCCTCAAGAGCTGGTGGCCCCAGGCATAAGAGCCCAGCTGCCAGAACTTGATTTTGGGAGCCCTATGGGACAGAAATAAGTAAGCTGCCTGTTATGTTCAATATCTGGGCATTCTCACTTTGGAGAATGTTTTATGGGATTATGCTAGCTGGAGATTTGGGATCATGGCCTCAAGAGCTGGTGGCCCCAGGCATAAGAGCCCAGCTGCCAGAACTTGATTTTGGGAGCCCTATGGGACAGAAATAAGTAAGCTGCCTGTTATGTTCAATATCTGGGCATTCTCACTTTGGAGAATGTCCAACTAGGTGGACTTTAAAAAAAAAGTCTTATGGGATTATGCTAGCTGGAGATTTGGGATCATGGCCTCAAGAGCTGGTGGCCCCAGGCATAAGAGCCCAGCTGCCAGAACTTGATTTTGGGAGCCCTATGGGACAGAAATAAGTAAGCTGCCTGTTATGTTCAATATCTGGGCATTCTCACTTTGGAGAATGTTTTATGGGATTATGCTAGCTGGAGATTTGGGATCATGGCCTCAAGAGCTGGTGGCCCCAGGCATAAGAGCCCAGCTGCCAGAACTTGATTTTGGGAGCCCTATGGGACAGAAATAAGTAAGCTGCCTGTTATGTTCAATATCTGGGCATTCTCACTTTGGAGAATGTCCAACTAGGTGGACTTTAAAAAAAAAGTCTTATGGGATTATGCTAGCTGGAGATTTGGGATCATGGCCTCAAGAGCTGGTGGCCCCAGGCATAAGAGCCCAGCTGCCAGAACTTGATTTGGGGAGCCCTATGGGACAGAAATAAGTAAGCTGCCGGTTATGTTCAATATCTGGGCATTCTCACTTTGGACCAGCCAACCCAACTGCCTCCAAATGAGACAAACACACCATTAAAAAAAAAAAGCCTGTTGCAGGACAAGGACAAAAGAGCTCGACTAAAAACTTTGCTGGGTGGCTCAGAAAAATGTCCACCCTCCTCCTCCCTGTGTGGTGGACTCTCCTTTCTTGGGGGTTTTGAAGCAGAGGTTGGATGGCCATCTGTCAGGAATGCTTTAACTGAGTTTATTCCTGCATTGCAAGCGGGTTGGGCTAGATGACCCCCAGGTATCCCTTTCTATGATTCTCTTGAAATGTTTCTGGGCGCGAGACAAAGTGCGAGCAACTTGTCTTTCGTTGCCTTTGAGCAAAGAGGGAACCAGAGGAGGATCGCTCCCGGCTTCCCGAGAAAAATCAGCGCCTAGGAAGGATCCGGGCGCGATGGGCGAGGACCAGGCGGCTTCTGCCGCTGCGCCCCTCAAGGGTTAAACGCACTGAGCCCCGCTTCCTAGAGGGGCAGGAAGTTGGAACGTTGCGTCGGTGGGGGAAGGCGATGGCGAGCGCACAGGTCCGGCATTGGCTTCCGGAAGGGTGATGTTCCGGGCGGAGGTCTGAAGCTTCGAAGAAAAGGGCCGGGCCGAGGAGGTGAAGGTGCAGCCCCCGGAGGGCGGGGCGGGGGCAATGCTGGGGGGGGGGGGAGAGGAGAGACCCCCCCACCTCCCTCTCGAAATCCACAGGTTGTGGGGCTGGGGCTTGCAACATGGCTGCGAAAAGGGACCCGCCTGCTTTATAGCTGGCGCTGCAAGGCCATCGTATACGGGGGTTATTATTACAGTATCAGTGCTTTTTTTGTTTTTAAAAAAATGTTTAGGGATACTCTCATTTGACTCAAGAAAATCACCATTTTATAGATCAAATTGGGGGAAATAAATACAGTAAATGGAGAAAAGTACAAAGATTCACAAAATGTTTAGAGGTATGCGTCCCCTTGCATCCCCCCCAGAAAAAAACACTAATTATTATTATTAATTGTGTATGGGGGTTGTTGCTGTTGCTATTTAATTCATCATATATGGAGTTATTATTAGTATTATTGATTGCGTATGGGGGTTATTAGTATTATTGTTGTATATGGGGGTTATTATTAGTCATATTAGTATCATCATCATAAAGGTAAAGGGACCCCTGACCATTAGGTCCAGTCATGGCCAACTCTGGGGTTGCGGCGCTCATCTCGCTTTACTGGCCGAGGGAGCCGGCGTACAGCTTCCGGGTCATGTGGCCAGCATGACTAAGCCGCTTCTGCCGAAGCAGAGCAGCGCACGGAAACGCTGTTTACCTTCCTGCTGGAGTGGTACCTATTTATCCACTTGTACTTTGACATGCTTTCAAACTGCTAGGTGGGCAGGAGCAGGAACTGAGCAACGGGAGCTCACCCCGTCGCGGGGATTCAAACCGCCGACCTTCTGATCGGCAAGTCCTAGGCTCTGTGGTTTAACCCACAGCGCCACACGCATCCCATCATCATCATCGAATCATACTATTGTAGAGTTGGATGGGACAGGGGGGCAAGGCATGGGGAGCTCAACAGGCAGCACTAATCATACAATTGGAAGGAACCCCGGGGATCCCCTAATCCAGCCCCCCTGCAATGCAGGGATCTCTGCTGAAGCATCCATGGCAGGTGGCCCTCCAGCCTCTGCTTGGAAATCTCCAAGGAAGGAGAGTCCACCACCTCCTGAGGGAGACAGTACCACTGCTGAACATCTCTTACTGTCAGAAATTTTTTCCATATGTCTGGTTGGAATTTTCTTTCTTGTAACTTGAAGCCTCTTGTTTACATCTTCTCCGTCTCCTCCCCAGGCAGCACAATGGCATCGAAGGCCCTACCAGGATCCTCCCTCCTTTGGGGTGGAGCAGAAAGAACAGGTGTGCAGCCATCTCAGGTAAGTTAGGGACCACCTGGGAGAGATGCAGGGGGCAGCCTGGACACCTCCGCTCTGTCTCACCATGCTGCGGGAGGCGGGTACTGAAAAACATTCCCCTTTCTTCTTGATGCCCAAAGATATGAAGATGATCTAGCGAGAAGGCTGTGGAAATGACTTTTCTTCAGAGTCTTGAATCTAGCAAAAAGGAAAAAAATAGTAAGGTGATAGCAAAGCTGATTTGTTTAATTTGTATGCCGCCTTTGTATGTTGAGAAATCTTTAAGCCGTTTACGTAGTAGATACCAATGGGTGGTTTTCAATTATCTCATTCCGTCAGCTCAGGGATTACTGCTAGTGTGGCAGGATTCCACCCTGCTCATGTGCTGCCCACTCCCCATATGTGCTCCAGAGAGTTGGGAGACCCCCTAGCACAGATTTTTTTGGGGTGGGGGGAGATGGGGGGAATTCCATTGCACCAATAGAAATTCCTGCACTGATGGAATGAATGCCTTATCACTATGTTAAATGCAACCATGTGTGTGTGTGTGTGTGTGTGTGTGTGTGTGTGTGTGTATAAGTTAAAAATAAAACTTATATAATAAATACAACTTTCAAGCAACTCAGTATAACAATGCATTGTTCTAAACAGTGCACAGAAAAAATACAAAAAAAACCCCACATCATTTTGTTTATGTTTATTATTCTACTGGGAAAAACAAATAAAATACATACCTCAAACAAAACCGTATCTCAGAAGAAAAATACATCAAGATACAACATTGGAATACAACAGATTTGCAAAACACACAATAACACACAAACATAGTTTTTTTTTAAAAAAACAAACACATAAATATTATAAATGAATAAACACCCCCCCCCCAACTTAGTAGCTTAACCGCCCCTAATTTCAAACAGGGAGCCATGGTGTCTGTAAGGAAGCTTATTTCTGAGTAGAGAATATGTGTTTCTTTCAGTGTCTGGTGTCCTTTGAGGAGGTGGTCGTGTCTTTCACGAAAGGGGAGTGGGATCTCCTGGATCTGGGCCAAAGAGCTCTCTACAAGGAAGTCATGCTGGAGAATTATGAGGCTTTCATCTCTTTGGGTAAGGACAATCGTCCCTTGGTGGACTGACGCTAAAGGGGTAGATTCCTATTCTTGGAATTTGTCACTGTACTGCAGAGATGCCAGTGTGGAAACATATGGCAAGGCTGTGGGCCCACAAGGCATCTCCTGGGCCATAATTTCCCGGACCTGTCTAATGCCATATTTAAAACTGGCAAAGCACAGTTTGTGGAGATGTGAAGCTTAATGGGGTTTCACTTTCCCCTAACCTGAACACAACATCCATTTTCCTCCTCCTGTTTGTGGGAAATATGAAGGCATGGGAAAACGTGGGGCAGTTTTCTCCCCAAATTTTCCTTCCTCCCCCAATTTTTTGGAAACAAATTCAGAAAAAACCCTTGGAAATTCCCCAGTTTTTCTGTCATTCCCCCAGGCCTTCATAGCTCTACTCCTTGTTCCCTCAGACAACAGATGGGTGTGTGTGATTATTTGACCAGAGACTATACTAGATCTGATAGGCCTTTTCTGTGATTCAAGAGGGTGGTTCTTAGGTTCTCATGGGGAGGCGAAATCACCATCAGGTTGAGGTGTCCCATACGCAGAAAGATCCCCAAACTAAAACCAAGTATCAGATGAATTCCATGGAGTTCAGATTCCCCTCTCCTATTTGTCGCCAGCATATATAAGAACCTGCCTTTCCCTGATTCGGGAGGACCTAGGAATGGGTGGGCTTGGAATGCCAAAGTATTTTCTACCCCAAAACAACATGTCTTTCAGTTCCCTTGAAAGGATTTCCCAAACCAGACCTCATCTCCCGGCTGGAAGGAGGAGAGGACCCCTTTCTCTGGGACTCCAAGGAAGAGGAAATGTCAGCAGCAGGTACTTTTTTGGGAGTCTTGCCGGGCCATTTCATTCCCTGGGAATTGAGGAGGGGGTTCCTTCGCGAATTCTTCAGCTTCTGCTTAATCTCACCGAAGACTGACAGAACCATCCGGCTGTGGGTTCTTCCTCGTAGAAGAGGCTTCACCCTCTTAACTCATGTTGCTGGCTCTCACCCCAAAGCTCCTTTCACTGTCTGCCTCTGAGGTTTCTTCAAGCCGGCGTATTTATTTACTATAGATCTATATTTTTATGGGCAGTATTGAGTTGAGTCCTCCTCCCCAGGGAGGCTTGCCTGGTGCCTTCATTGCATATTGAGGCACCAGGCAAAAACATTCCTCCTCTCCTTTCTTTATAAGAAAAGTGATTCCAGCTAAACATCAGGAGGAACTTTCTGACAGTAAGAGCTATTCAACAGTGGAACAGTCTCCCTCAGGAGGTGGTGGACTCTCCTTCCTTGGAGGTTTTTAAGCTGAGATTGGAGGGTGTTCTTCCCGATGTTTCGTCAGAATCTCCTTTCTTGTAACTTGAAGCCAAACGTTTCAAGGTTTCCAATAGCAATGTATTTTAGCCATCAAAGGCCTGGGTGAACAGAAATATTTTTAATCTCCTCCTCCTTCAAGCCAATAAAGAGGACAACAAATGCACTTCATCAGGGAGGGCATTCCACAAATGGGTGACCACCACCAAGAAGGCCCTGCCGTGGGACAGCACCAACTGGGCAGCAGCCAGTGCCATCAACATCACCAAGACCTCTCCTGCCAATCGCAGGGGATTTTTCTGATACCCCCTTTGCTCTGGAACTTGGCTTCTGACTCTGTTGGACCACCCACCTGCCCCCGAGCCCAGTGTCAGCCAACTCCCCTGGAGTCCTGACTCCTGAGAGCCTGCCTAAAGTCAGGACAATGTACATACGCAATAGGCAATCTTTATAGAATTCCTTCAAACCATAACAAGTACAGTGATTCCAGATATTGACTACTGTGACTACATTATTATTGAGCAGTAACTACATTATTGCATGAGCACTGTTCCACAGCATTTGATATTTTCATTTACATACATTCATTCGAAAGGAGATGGGTTTATGAAGCAATTCTATATCCTCCCACCACGCTGACGAAGAATTCGACGAAACAGTAGTCAATATCTGGAATCACTGTTCAGTGTTGGACATCATATTTGCTGAATACACAAAGCTTCACAGCTTGTCTTTCATCATACAAAGTCTGGTACCTCGCTTCTTTTAAAGATTTTCAGAGACTTTGAGACTAAAGATTTCATTTTGTCCTTGTTATGGTTTGAAGGAATTCTATAAAGATTGTCTATTGCTTATGTACATGGTTATTGTGTAGCCTAGACATTGCTGACAAGGGGTTTGTTTGGTTACTTAAAGTTAGGACAAATCAGTTCACTGGCAGAAAGATTGCAATACGAAAGCTCACCCCAACAGCTGCCCTTCCTAGACTACAATTTCAGAACAAATGCTCATCTAACTGGATGTAACTTGGTGTACAGAACTTCAGAACAAACCTTTGTAGCGACTGTTTTAGTAGCTGATCAGTTGATTTACCCTTAAAGTAACAGCAACCACAGAAGAGTGAGCTTTCCCTCAAGATGGTTTTTCTTGTCTACCCCATTATGTTAAAATTATGGAAACTGATATGCAGAAATTAAGTGGGGAATGGACCTGAAATGAATATGTGTTGTTCTCTGAAATACTAGCATACACCAAAGGTAACCTAGGTCTCAGCACAGTGTGTAAAGAGGAAAAGGGAAGAATATTGAAGATGTTGACCAAAGATAAGCTGCTAGGTCAGGGGTCAGCAAACTTTTTCAGCAGGGGGCCGGTCCACTGTCCCTCAGACCTTGTGGGGGGCCGGACTATATTTTTTTTGGGGGGGGATGAACAAATTTCTATGCCCCACAAATAACCCAGAGATGTGTTTTAAATAAAAACACACATTCTAGTCATGTAAAAACATGCTGATTCCTGGACCGTCCGTGGGCCGGATTGAGAAGGTGATTGGGCCAGATCCAGCCCCCGGGCCTTAGTTTGCCTACCCATGTGCTAGGTCTTAGTTTTTACCCTGAACCCCTAATGAGATTTTCTTTTCTTTTCCCCAGCAGGTGAAGGGGAAGAATATGAAATTTATAAGGATCCATTTCTGGTGTCTTTGGAAAGAGTCCAGCAGGAAGCGGGGAAAGGGGTGTTTGCAAAGCGAAGGAGACCTAAAATGCTGGATGGAAACAACTCCAGGGATGAGAGGACTGAATCCTCTGCTTCTCTGGGTGAGGAAATCCTGAGCTTGCGTGTGTTTCACAAGGGAAAGAGAAGGAAAAGGTATCCATTGGGTGGGAAGACTCTGACAGAGGAATCGAGCTTGAGTCACCGACACACTGCCCACCCAGAGGAGAAACCGTTCAAATGCCTGGAGTGCGGAAAGAGCTTTAGCCACAACGTGAGGCTTATCGCTCATCAGAGAACCCACACAGGGGAGAAACCGTTTCAGTGCCCTGAATGTGGAAAGAGCTACGCTGAAAGAGGGACACTCTTGATACACCAAAGGATCCACACAGGAGAGAAACCTTATAAATGCGAGGAGTGTGGCAGGAGCTTCAATCACCGGTCCAATTTTACTTCGCATCGGAGAACTCACACAGGGGAGAAACCTTTTAAATGCATGGAGTGTGGGAAGAGCTTCAGCCAGAGCACAAGTCTTACCACCCACCAGAGAATCCACACAGGGGAGAAACCATTCAAGTGCAGCGAGTGCAGGAAGAGCTTTAGCCGGAGGTCGAGGCTCACCTCTCACAAGAGAACTCACACTGGGGAAAAGCCGTTCCGATGCCCAGAGTGTAGGCAGAGATTCAGTCAGAAAGCCCAGCTTTATTCCCATCAGAGAATCCACACGGGCGAGAAGCCGTACCAGTGCCCCCAGTGCGGGAAAAACTTTGGTCACAGCACAAGCCTTAGCGCTCATCAGAGAATGCACACAGGGGAGAAGCCGTACGAATGTCCACAGTGCGAGAAAAGCTTCACTTACAGGGGGAGCCTTATTGCTCATCAGAGAAGCCACTCCCCGGAGAAGCCAAAGGAGTGCATGCAGCCTGGGAAGGGCCTCAAGGAGAGATCAAGCGCTTCTTCACATCAGAGAGGCCACACAGGAAAACTCTGGATATATGGTCCCTTGCTTACAAACCCAGCTGACGGTTCAGCGCCGGTTCCCTGTTCATCTGGCAAGGAGACTGATATTAATGGGAAATTCTTTGTTTTATTTAAAAGATGAGCAGTTGGACTCTTGGGCAACTGCTATTCAACCCCATCGCTTTGTTTCATTTTGCGTTTGCGAGCTACAAAATTCCACTCCTGCCATCATCCTGTGTCGTTGATGTTGTCAAATGTTTGGGGCAAGGCTGTGGCTAGGCAGTTTTTCATTTGTATCCTGCTTTAAGTATATTCTAGTGGTCATGTTGCACATTGAACCTCTCGGGTGGTGCTAAGACCACCTTCAACTGTACATTTTGAAGCACTTCGAACAGCCATGGTTTCCCCGCAAAGAATTCTGGGAGCTGCAGTTTGTCATGGATGAGAAGAAGACGAAGAAGAAGAAGAATCCACCCATCCAACTGGGTTGCCACAGCCTCTCCCAACAAAATTTTAAAAGGACAATAAAAAAATCAAAGATTAAAGACTTTCCCATAGAGTGCTGCCTTCAGATGTCTTCTAAACATCAGATAGTTATTTATCTCCTTGACATCTGATGGAAGGGCATTCCACAGGGAGGGTGCCACTACCAAGAAGGCCCTCTGCCTGGTTCCCTGTAACCTCACTTCTCGCAGGGAGGGAACTGCCAGAAGACCCTCGGAACTGGACCTCTGTGTCTGAGCTGGGCAATGGGGATGGAGACACTCCTTCAGGTATACTGGGCTGAGGCCGTTTCAGGCTGGAATTGTGCTGGAAACGTACTGGGAGCCAATGTAGGTCTTTCAGGACCGATATTATATGGTTTTGGTGGCCACTCCCAGTCACCAGTCTAGCTGCCACATTCTGGATTAGTTGTAGTTTCCAAGTTACCTTCAAATGTAGCCCCACGTAGAGCGCATTGTTAGGTGATGCCCCTGTTCCCCTAGCAGAGCTACATTTCCCAGAGTGGCTAAAAAGGCTATTCCTCTTGCCAGGGAACTCTAGGATTTGCAGCTCTGTGATACTCCCACAATTCTTTGGAGGAAGCTATGACTGTTTTTAAGTGGTATCACGGTGATTTAAATGCATTGTGGCTTCAGTGTTGGTGGGGGAAGGCTGTTATGTTGAAGGTAGCTGAAAGCAGTCCCCCCCCCCCGCAATGGAACAACTGGGAATTTTTGGAAAGCTCTGCAGATGGGGTGAGGTATGTTTTTTGTGTGTGTGTTTTTGTAACTCTAATGTGTAATAGCGGTTTTTAATGCAAGACAACCCATTGTGTTGGAGAGTGATTATTTCTGGGCATACTAAAGAGCTCAGTGCTTTCAATCTCTTTCTGGATTTCGCATCATTTTAGAGCTTGAATTTTACACAATTGCATTTGTTTAAATAAAAGCAGAACTTGCTTTCAGAACATCCCCCCTTCATTAGAAATCACTGCTTTCAAAATCCTTGGTTTGCGCTTTCCCCATGTTCTGGAGCCACTTTTGTTCCATTCAGCACCTGCACTCTGCTGCTTTTTGAGGAACTTCCATCATGTAGCATCTGGGCTTTTTTTATTAACTACTTGCTCCTCATTTGAAAGGGGAAATGAATATTATTTTTAAAATTCCCTAAGGTTTCCTCCCTGCCCGTCACCGTACGGTCACAGGGAGGGCAGATTACAACCATTTAATAGGCAATCAGTACTTTTGTTCTAAAAAAAATATTTAGGGGTACTCTCCTTTGGACTTAAGAAAATCACTATTTTATAGTTCAAATTGGGAAAACTAAATACAGTAAATGGACAAAAGTACAAAGATTCACAAAATGTTTAGGGGTATGCAGAGCCATCTTTCCCATAGGGCTTAGTGGTTTGTTGCGCCAGGGCGCTGGCCTCTCAGGAGCGCCCCAGGGAGTGGGGGAGCTTTGCAGCTCTACCGGCGGCCTCCCCTTTCCCTGCACGCCGCCAGCTGCACCTCGCCAACCATATGGCTGGCGGACGTGCAGCTTGCCTCCCAAACCTCCGCGGGAGGAGAGGCGATCCCTGCAGAAGCTTAGGATGGAAGCTGCGCCCCCCAGTGAAGGGGTGCAGACAGGGTGGCATTGCTCCCTCCCCCCTCCCCACACACGTAAGTGTTACTGTGGGTTCCTCAGAAGATGGGTGGCAAGGCATGGGGGCCTCAGCAGGCGGCATCAATCATAGAATCGTATCTCCTCTCAGTCTCCTCTTTTCCACGCCAAACATACCCAGCTCCTTCAACCATTCCTCTCAGGCTTGGTTTTCAGACTCTTCATCATCTGCACACCTTCCAGCTTCTCAACATCCTTCTTAAATTGGGGCGCCCAGAACCGGGTCTTTTTAGCCTGGAGAAAAGGAGACTGAGAGGAGATAGGATAGACATCTTCAGATATCTGAAGGGCTGTCACATGGAAGGTGGAGCACGCTTGTTTTCTCCTGCTGTGGAGGGTAGCACTCGAACCCATGGCTTCTGAGATTCCAACTAAACACCAGGAAGAGGTTTGTGACATTAAAAAACGTTCGACAGTGGAACGGACTCCCTTGGTAAGTGGTGGAGACTCATTCCTTGGAGGTTTTTAAGCAGAGGTTGGCTGGCCATCTGCCATGGATGCATGGACCCTAGCCCACTCATAATTCTGTGATCTGTGCAGTACATAGTTAAACTATGGAACTCCGGCAAGAGGCAGGTATGGATTAGACACAGAGATGTAGGCAATTTCATAGAGGAAAGAGCTATCCAGATAAAAATTCAGATATGTTCTACCTCCCTGTCGGAGGCAGTAAACGCTGCTTCTGAACCCCAGTTGCTGGAAGCCACAGGATTGGGCGTGCTGTCGCACTCAGAACCTGCTTTTGGGCTTCCCATTGAGGCTGGGACCAGAATGCTGGACTAGATGGGCCACTGGACTGGCCTGATCTCAGCAGAGAGCTTCCCATGTTCTTAAACCAAGCAGAATTAAAAACCACACACACACAATCAGAGCGGGAGAGAGAGAAGGCTCCTGCAGTTCAGCCGTCCAATGGTTAAATGGACTGAGCTCTTGTTCCTAGAGAGGCAGGGAGTTTTGAAAGTGAGGTGGGAGAGGCTATGGGGGGGCGGGCACACTCCTTGGTCTTCCAGGGAGGGAAACAAGCCTAGTGACATTTTTTGGCAAGGCTGATAGGTGGAGTGGAGGCCTGGATCCAAGGGGTGCAGGAGGAGGATGCATTTGGGGGAAGTGGCGCAGCAATAAAACTACTAGCACATTTGCAAAGCTAAGCAGGGTCCAGTATGGTTTCAAATTGGATGGGGTACCTCCATTGATTCCTGCATTGCAGGGGGCTGGGCTGGATGACCCTGAGGGGTCCCTTCCAACTCTACTATTCAGTGAAAGAGAATCCCCCTTCCCACCTCCCCTCTCAAAATGTTAAGCGTGGGGTGGTGGTGCTGATCCATGCCAGACTGCCTGGGAAGCCTAGACTGCAAGAGGTCACACTTGGTCTCATTGGATGTGGGGTGGGAATAAATGGATTTGAGGGCAGGGGTGGGCAGGTGAAGGAGCTCTTTAAAAAGGAGGAAGAACCCCCCCCCAAAAAAATCCACACCCATCCAACTACAAAGTGACCCCAAAAAACCCTGGATTGGGTTTTAAAGGCTCTTCCTCCCCTCCTGCCTCTACTCTGAACTCTTATCAAATCTGTGTAGGGGCAGGAGAGGAAAGAGCCTTGCGGAGGGAAGAGGGGAACGTAGCTGTGCAGCTTTTCAGTGCCAGAGCTGGAGGGGAACTGCTTTTTTGGTTTCCTGAACATGAAAAGAGGCTGGTCCGTTTCTCTCCTCCATCATCATAATCATCATAACAACAACAATAATTTATACCTCACACATGGGCATGGTCAGGATTTTTGTTGGGAGGGCAGGCCTTTTCTTGGGGGGGCAGAACCTCAGTTAGCTATGTATTTTTATTGATTTCTATTGGTTGGGGGGGCAGCTGCCCCTCCCTGCCCCCCTTGGCTACACCCATGACCCCGCACATCTGGCTTTGTTGCCCCAGCTGCTCTGGGCGGCTTCCAACACACATAAAAAATAAAACATCAATAATGAATTTATCGGAACTGTTTCTTCCTTCCTGTTTTCTTCCTTCAATTTTCAGGCATAAATCCTTTGGTAAGGAAGGGATCATATTCCCCTTTCCTTCTAGGGCCCAAATATACAAATATGATTGAATGGGAAGAAAACCTGCCTGTTTAAACTGTACAATGTGTTCCGGCATTTGTTATTGCAATGTGTTTGACGGGGGAAGTCTTCTCTCTGGTCAGGTGCAAATAATAATAATAATAATAATAATAATAATAATAATAATAATAATTTATTATTTATACCCCGCCCATCTGGCTGGGCTTCCCCAGCCACTCTGGGCGGCTTCCCAAAAAATATTAAAATACTGTGATACATCAAACATTAAAAGCTTCCCTAAACAGGGCTGCCTTCAGATGTCTTCTAAAAGTCTGCTAGTTGTTCTCTTATTAACTGTCCGTTTAACTGTCACTGTGGGAACGGACAGCTGAGGAGGGGCTGGAGCGATGTGTATTCTGATTGGCGGTTGCTGGTTTAGAATTCTTGGTGAAACGCTGTGATTGGCTGGGTTCGCCCAAGGAAGTATATATATAGCCAGGTGCTATTCAGCAGAGTTAGTTGGAGCTGTTGGTGCTCCTGGAGTCAGACAGAAGAAGGCAGAGGAAGAGGATGGGGAAAGAAGATCCAGAAGGAAGGTCAGAGGGGCTTGGTGGCCAAAGGCTTTTTGGGCTAGCCATACAACTTGGCTCAGCCTATGGAGTCTACAGCACTGAAGGAAAACAAATGAGAGGCGGTTTGCAGTGCTGGGCTCTGGTGCCTGGTAGGGGAGCCAGAGGAAGACTCCAGAACAGCAAAAACAGGCCTGGGGTTTCATTTGTGGGAATTAAAATCTAGCTCCCATTTACAGAGTTATGCGGAAGAGAGCCCTTTAATTTGTTCCCTTTCCCCTCCTATAAAAAACTATGCAAGACCACCTCTGTTTAGAGTTTAAATAGCAAATAACTTTTACTCAGTGCAGACCCTCCAAGTGTCCTTGTTTTCCAGGGACAGTCCTAGATTTACTGGTTGGATAGTGTTTTCGAGGTTACCAGCATGAGTTTGACCAAACTGCGGGAGGCAGTGGAGGACAGAGGTGCCTGGCGTGCTCTGGTCCATGGGGTCACGAAGAGTCGGACACGACTAAACGACTAAACAACAACAACAACAACAACAACCTAGATTTACAGAAGCCATCCTGGTTTCTGATTTTATCCTGGCATGTCTTGCTTTTCATTAAAGGTAAAGGTAAAGGTACCCCTGCCTGTACAGGCCAGTCGTGTCTGACTCTAGGGTTGTGCGCTCATCTCACTCTAGAGGCCGGGGGTCAGCGCTGTCCGGAGACACTTCCAGGTCACGTGACGAAGCTGCTCTGGCGAGCCAGCACCAGCGCAGCACACGGAAACGCCGTTTACCTTCCCGCTATAAAGCGGTACCTATTTATCTACTTGCACTTTAGGGGTGCTTTCAAACTGCTAGGTGGGCAGGAGCTGGGACTGTAGGGAGCTCACCCTGTCGCGGGGATTCGAACCACCGACCATGCGATCGGCAAGCCCTAGGCGCTGAGGATTTACCCATAGCGCCACCCGCGTCATTAGAACATCCCTATTTTCAATGGAGAAATTTTGGAGGATATGGAGTTGTCCGACTCCTGAGCCATTGGTTCTGGTGTTACGGGGAGAAAAACTTGCCTCTATCCATTTTCCCCTCGCTGTGAAATGTGTGATGCGAGCCTCACAGACAAAGGAGCATGCATCAATAGAGATGGACGGATGAGAGGATGAAGGACTTGACACAGAAAGTATCTCTGTGCGATCCTCTGCATGTCTACTCAGAAGTAAATCCCACTGGACTCGATGAGGTTTCACTGCCAAGTCAATGTGTGTTGGGCTGATAAAAATATCTAGGGGTCTTAGCAGACCACAAGCTTAAGATGAGTCAACAGTGTGATGCAGCGGCAAAAAAGGCCAATATTTTTCTAGGCTGCATCAACAAACAAGTGTACTGATCAAGAAAAGTAAGAGCATCACTCTATTCTGCATTGGCCAAACCCCAGCTGGAGTCCTGTGTCCAGGGCTGGGCACCGATGTTTAAGGAGGATATTGACAAGTTAGAACGTCTGCAGAGAAGGGTGATCAAGACCTTCAAGTGTCTGGAAACCAAACACTGCAATAGGAATAGGGGCCCCACTATCAATTCTCAGCACCCTTAACAAACTCTGTCTTTCAGAATTTTGGGGGGAAATGACTGTGTAAAGTAGCCCTTTACATGTATAGTGTGATTGTAGACTTAGCTGGATGATGATGATGATGATGATGATGATGATGATGATGATGATTTATACCCTGCCCATCTGACTGGGTTTCCCCAGCCACTCTGGGTGGCTTACAGGATATATAAAAATATAATGGCCCAAAGTCTCTGAAATCCTCGTCCAGCTGTCTAACCACGATAACACACCGGCAACTTTCTGTATATGCTTCTGACTTCCTCATGGGGTGCTGCACAATTATTATTACCTTGAGGCCCTTGGATGAAAGGTAGGGTATAAATGTGAACATGAATTTAAAAAATCTGTATGAAAATGTTCCACTGAAACTTTAGATATTTGCTGTTTTTAAGTGTGTGTGTGTGTGAAGACCATATTCATGGAAGACAATCTTACCCGGCTTACGAATGATTGCCAACGAAGAAGACCTTTGAGGGTTACACTCCCTGGATCCCATGAAAATATTTCAGCAAGGCCTCTGGAAGAATGGCAGACCAAGGTGACTGAATTTATGGGACTGGCAGAGATGACCGGCAGAATCCGTGACCAGAGGAGAGAGACAGTGGAAGAAGACTGGAAAAAATTCAAAATCTATCTTAAAAATTGTTGTAAAATCTCGGAATGTTAAGATGTTAAGGGATTGGATATAAAGAATTACAGCTGTAAAAATTGAAATTTAAAAAAAGCTTTAAAGAGAATTAAATATAAAAAGGGATGAAGGATTGCTAAAAAATTTTAAAATAAGGATGCAGTGGAGGGGAGGTTTGGGGAAGTCGTGTTATGTTTGTCTGTTTTTTGTTTATGTTGTAAAATTAATAAAAATTATTTTAAAAAAAAGAAAGAAAGAAAATATTTCAGCAAGGGGAAGGGGACCGCCGTGGCCCCATCTTTGGCCAGAGGAGTATCCAGCTGGCTCTCTCACATGGCTGTATGAGAGCCATGTTCAAATATATAAAAGGATGTCACATAGAGGAGGGAGAAAGGTTGTTTTCTGCTGCTCCAGAGAAGCGGACACGGAGCAATGGATCCAAACTACAAGAAAGAAGATTCCACCTAAACATTGGGAAGAACTTCCTGACAGTAAGAGCTGTTTGACAGTGGAATTTGCTGCCCAGGAGTGTGGTGGAGTCTCCCTCTTTGGAGGTCTTTAAGCAGAGGCTTGACAACCATATGTCAGGAGTGCTCTGATGGTGTTTCCTGCTTGGCAGGGGGTTGGACTCGATGGCCCTTGTGGTTTCTTCCAACTCTATGATTCTATGATTCTATCCCTGCTCTGGGATAACAAGACCGTTTGGCCCCCAACTGCCAGTTGCCCTGGGACCACCGAGCGAAAGGGAGGCCCAATTGGGCCCTGTCCGTCCTTCTCTTTCTCACACACCTTCCTTCCTCCTCTCACACGCGTATTCCTCCTTTCTCACACACTTCCTCTCACACACTTCCTCCTTTCTTTCTTTCTCTCTTTCCTACACATACATCCCCCCCATATTTCTCTCACATACAGCTCCTTCCACTCGGACATCATAATCATTATTATCATATTTATTAAATTTGTTTATCACCCTATATCCTCAGGGTGGTTACCACCTAAAAGCACAAAAAGCACAGCATGAAAACACAAATTATGTAATAAAAACTAAAACAAGCCAAACAATTATACAAGTTCTCACACATTCCTCCTCCTTTCCTTCTTACACTTCTTTTTCACATACATTCCTCCTCCTTTCTCACACTCTATCTCCCTCCTCTTTTTCACACATTCTTCCTTCCCTCACTTTTCCACACACATTCCTCACACACCTTTCCTACCTTCTCTCTCTTTCTCACACATTTCTTTCTCCCCCCTCTCTCTTCCTCTTTCTTCCCCCTCTCTCACACAGACACAACCTCCTTCCTTTCCCTCTCTTTCTCACATTCCTTTCATCCCTCTCTCTGACACAACCTCCTTCCTTTTCTCTTTCTTTCACATTCCTTTCTTGCCTTATTCCTCCATTCTCTCTCTCTCTCTCTCTCTCTCTCTCTCTCTCTCTCTTTCTCTCTTTCTTCCCTCTCTCACACAGACAGAACCTCCTCCCTTTTCTCACTCTTTCTGACACAAGCTAGTCAATTATACTAAGCCCCATCTCCACCCACTGCTATTTGGGGACTTTGAGATCGGTGGGTAGAAAATCTTGAAAATTGGACAAAATGACAGGAAGGATTCGAAACCTGGGGGACCAGAGATTTACAGGAGACTGGAAGAAGTATATGAATTATTTGAAGAGCAACTGTAATCAACAAATTATGCTAGTAGGACTACAAGAAGTTTTGTAAGGAGAAATATACAAAGTGTTACAAAGTAGAAAAAGATAGAGATATTGGTTATGTGTTTGAAATGTAATAGGGAAGATAAGAAATGCATACTGAGAGTTTAGATTGGAAAATTTCCAAAATTGATGGAAGTAAAAAAACTGAATAAGATGTAAAAGTATGTTTAATTACTGTTGAAAATGGTAATGTTAAAAATACTACCGGTAATAAAAAATTATATATATATAAAAAAGAAAATCTTGAGAAACTCCAGGCCAGATTTGACACCTTGGTTGCCCCTATGTGATTCTATGACTCCTTCAGGAGGAAGGGCTGGGTATAAATTAAAGCAATAAAAATACAATATTGAGCCTGTCCTTTCACAGGCTGCCCAGGAGAGAAGTGTACAACGGCCAGTTTTCTGTTTACTTATTTATTCTTCCCACTTATTAGTCGCCCGATAACAGATATTTTTCAAGCCAACATACAGTAATAGTGTAAAACAATTTTTTAAATGCAAGCAGGTACAACAATGCCAACAATAAAATCCAACCCAGCGTAAAAACGCACAAGGGAGCCACCCGCAACCCCTCCAGGACTCAACACCCCCCTACAAAAGCTAAAAAGCAATAACTAAATTGCCATCGATCTCCGGACACTAAAGTAATATATGTTACATTACGGTAAAATAATATCGAATGACGTTAATAGGCTTGGGGGGAATAAAAAAGAGATCTTGCCTGACACCAAAATATGTATAAGTAGGGAACAAGGAGAGGGATTTACAAATTGAGTTACGTGGGTGACTGTCCAAATATTTGTCACATCTCCTTCTCTGCTATGAAGGTGTAAAAAGGTATTTTTTGCGTGTTGATAGGGTCACTACAAAGTTTGGTCACCAGATGACAAAAGAGTTAAGTTTTATCTGAGTGGAGTGGATGTTTCCTAGGTCTGTTCTCTTATTGCTGGAGAAAGTCAGTAAGGTTTTTGTCTTGCTTTCTGACCACTTTCTCCTCTCAGCCTTCTATGACAAAGAGTCCCCAAGACAGTTTTTATTCTGTTTATCACGAGATAGAAATTCCCCTCAGGATTTTCCTCTCCATTGATAGAGGCTTCCAGGGCACAGTCATAAGATGGCTTCTATTTTTTCTTTTTTTGTCACGTGACAGAAATTCCTCTCAGGATTTTTCCTCTCCATAAGACAGAGCCACCAAGAGTTTCTATACTTTTTGTTACGTGACTAGGGATGCCATATTTCAAAAGGCGAAAATTCGAAAACAAAAGTTGTTGAGGTTGGTTTTTTGTTTTTGTTTTTTTGCCAAAGTTTTTAGTTTTGCCCAAAATTTTGCTGAAAGAGTTTTTGTGCTATTTTTAAGGAAGATCGCCAAAAACGGCACTGTTGCCATCCATCCAGATTCTCCCAGACATTTCACCATATACATGACAGAAATTCCCCTCAGGATTTTCACTCTCCATTTATGGGGTCTTCCAGAACACAAATTAACCAAGACAGTTTTTATTCTTTTCACATGACAGAAATTCCCTGAAGGGTATTTTTCTCTCCGTTGATGGAAACACAGATACATCTAGCCAAACACATGCTGACTAGGATTTGGTCTGCAAACGCAGCACCACCTATGTCCACCTCACAAGTCAGTCTTTCCTGTCAAAAGTTCAGCCGACAGTAAAACTATTAGTCTTAAAAGTGATGTATTCATCTGCCATTTTCTCCGCAAGAGGTGAATAAGTCTCTTCTTCTGTCACACATTCTTATATCTGAAGGGTGACCAGCTCCTCGAATGACGCACAGAAACACCTAGCAAAAACAGTATTTTCTAAAAGAGTCATGTGGAAGACAAAGGACCAGAGATATGAAAGTGACTTCCATACAACGACAGGCAGCAGAGGAACATAGCAGCGTTCATACATCACAGAAGTTTGCTTGGTGGCGGCCTAACATGAAAGTACTATTTCTTAGATTGCACGATAGGAAATATATAAGCTTAAAAAACAACAACATAAGATTAGGAGACCTTCTTCCCTCTGCAGTACACCTTCAAGGAATCAGGACGTCTGTAGTGCCTGGAAGAATTGCCAGATTTTATGATTGTGCAGGCGAGAATTCATTAAAATCTAGGCAACTGAAGAGGAGACTCTGCAATTCCGGAAGCTCTTTCTTTGCTACAATCATTTTCATGATTTCTGATTAGCTGTGAACTGATCCGTTGCAGAAGCTGCAGTATATATATAAATTTCCCACAACGTGAATAATTCCTGGAGCCCGACAAGGCTTATTGCATGACAACCGCTCCACTGTTTTCATCGGTGCAGTGGATCATCTCCTCCTTGAATTCTTTGATGTCTAGGAAGTTCTGAGCGCTGGCCGAAGCTCTTTCAAAACTCCAAGCGCTGAAATGGTTCTCGGTGTGAACCCGCTGGTGTCTTATAAGGAGTGTGCTTGAGGTGAAGTTTTTCCCGCACTCCAAGCATTTGAACGGCTTCTCCCCGGTGTGGCTTCTCTGATGTTTGTTGAGCAGCGAGCTCTCGCGGAAGCTTTTCCCGCACTGCTGGCATTTGAACGGCTTCTCCGCCGTGTGGGTTCTCTCGTGTCTAATAAGGAGCGTGCTCCAAGTGAAGCTCTTCCCGCACTCCAGGCATTTGAAGGGTTTGTCTCCCGTGTGGGTTCTCACGTGAGAGATGAGGATGGAGTTGTGGCTGAAGCTTTTGCCGCATTCCATGCACTTGAAGGGCTTCTCGCCGGTGTGCGTCCTCTCGTGGCAGGTGAGGTGTATGTGCTGGCGGAAGCTCCGGCCGCACTCCAGGCATTTGAAGGGCTTCTCTCCCGTGTGGATCCGCTTGTGGGAGGTGAGGTGGATGAGCTGGCGGAACCTCTTCCCGCACTCGGGACACTTGAACGGCTTCTGCCCGGTGTGCATCCCTTGGTGCGCAGTAAGGATCCCGCTCTGGCTGAAGCACTTCCCGCACTCCAGGCACTGATACGGCTTCTCCCCGGTGTGGGTTCTCTGATGTGAAGTAAGGCTCCTGCTCTGGCTGAAGCTCTTCCCGCACACTGGACACTTATACGGTCTCTCCCCCGTGTGGCTGACTTGGTGTCTGATGAGGTTGGTGCTGTCACTGAATTCCTTCCCGCACTCCAAGCACTTGAACGGTTTCTCTCCCGTGTGGGTTCTCTCGTGTCGGATAAGTTCTGAGCTCCGGCTGAAGCTCTTCCCGCAAACCTGGCACCTGAAGGGCTTTTCCCCTGTGTGAGTCCTTTCATGTCGAATGAGTTCCGCGCTGTGGCCAAAGCTCTTCCCGCACAGCAGGCAGTTAAACGGCTTCTCTCCAGTGTGGATTCTTTCGTGTCTGATAAGGTGGGAGCTCTGGCTGAAGCTCTTCCCACACTCCCGGCATTTGAACGGTTTCTCTCCGGTGTGCGTTCTTTCGTGGGAAGTAAGGTGGATCTGCTGGCGGAAGCTCTTCCCGCACTGCTGACATTTAAAGGGCTTCTCCCCGGTGTGGGTTCTTTCGTGGGAGGTGAGGTGGATCTGCTGGCGAAAGCTCTTCCCACACTCCAGACACTTGAATGGTTTCTGTCCTGTGTGCATTCCCTGGTGTGCGGTAAGGATCCCACTCTGACTGAAGCACTTTCCACACTCCAGGCACTGATATGGTTTCTCCCCGGTGTGGCTTCTCTGATGTGAAGTAAGAATCCCAGCCTGGCTGAAACACTTTCCGCACTCCAGGCATTTATAAGGCTTCTCTCCCGTGTGACTCCTCTGATGTGAAGTAAGGTTTCTGCTCTGAGTGAAGCTTTTCCCGCACTCCAGGCATTTGAAAGGTTTCTCTCCTGTGTGGATCCTTTTATGTCGAATAAGCTCTGAGTTGCGCTTGAAGCTCTTTCCGCAGTCCAGGCATTTATACGGCTTGTCTCCTGTCTGGGTTTTCCAACGCATTTGAAGGCCTGGTGCATCGTTAAAGCTTTCCGAATACGCCGGGCACTCATTCCTTCTTCCTCCTTTATGTTTTCCTGGATGGGCTGGGATTTCAAAGAAGCCGCTGTTCAGACAACCAATAGTTTCACCCCAATCCTGATCTGCCTCGCTTCCTGCCTGCATCTTTATCCCATCTTGATTCCCAAGGTTCTCGACCATAGCTGGAAATGTAATGCTTTCCTCCAACGCCTGATGGGCTTCCTCATCACTTTCTCTCTTCCACACATGCCCTGCTGAAATAAAAGAGAAATGTGATGTGAGGGAAAAGAAGAAAAATCAATTACAGAATACAACAGCTGCCCCAAACTTTCTACCATTTTGCCTCTCCTTGTAAACCAACAGTAACCCCTACCTAGTCAACAACTTCAGACCTTGGCATTCTTCAGACATTTGGCCTGCCGTTGCTATTATTAAAGGGACCCCTGACCATTAGGTCCAGTCATGGCCGACTGGGGTTGCGGCACTCATCTCGCTTTATTTGCCGAGGGAGCCGGCGTACAGCTTCCGGGTTATGTGGCCAGCATGACTAAGCCGCTTCTGGTGAACCAGAGCAGTGCACGGAAATGCCGTTTACCTTCCCGCCGGAGTGGTACCTATTTATCTACTTGCACTTTGACGTGCTTTCGAACTGCAAGGTTGGCAGGAGCAGGGACCGAGCAACAGGAGCTCACCCCGTCATGGGAATTCGAACTACTGACCTTCTGATCAGCAAGTCCTAGGCTCTGTGGTTTATCCCACTGCGCCACCCGCGTCCCTGTTGCTATTATTACTTTAGTTATTATTAACATTGATTTATTAATAACCTTCTAAACCACCATCTCAAAGTGATTTACACAATTAAAAACTCAGAAACAGTAATGAGTTTTTAACTGTGTAAATCACTTTGTGGTGCTTGTTTAGAAAGTGATTACAGTGGTACCTTGGGTTAAGTACTTAATTCGTTCCGGAGATCTGTTCTTAACCTGAAACTGTTCTTAACCTGAAGCACCACTTTAGCTAATGGGGACTCCTGCTGCTGCTGCGCCGCTGGAGCACGATTTCTGTTCTCATCCTGAAGCAAAGTTCTTAACCTGAAGCACTATTTCTGGGTTAGCGGAGTCTGTAACCTGAAGTGTATGTAACCTGAAGCGTATGTAACCCGAGGTACCACTGTATTCAGTTATTTGAAGTTCCACAGATCACTCTCCTTCTCAGGCTGAGAGGGAAAATGGCGAAAACAGGATATTTATTGGGACATTGTGATTTTTGCAGCTGCTGTTAAAGTTGCAAAACAACGAAGCAAGGGGCGGAGGAATGGAGAACTTCTGAAACAACAGTGGGATGTTAGCTCCGCCCAAAGCAGGATGGAGAACAGCAACAACCGGGAAAAGATAGACTAAACATTTTACAAGGAGAGGAAGAAATATCACGGGCAGAATAATTGCCACACACAGGAAGAACCAGGATATGGTTGAATGCTTCACCTGTAGATTTATAAATCCCTTAATGTGTCAATACGAACGGAAGTCGTTAATATTGCAGATGTTTTATAAGGGATTGATATTTTGACAGGAGTGTAGTTGAAATTAATAAGATTTTGGAATGCAGAAATAAAGTAAATCATCAAACCATCAATTCTAGCACACGGGGGGGCCACCTAAATTTTATAATTTGGCATCTGAATTATTGGTATTAGTAACTGCATTATAATTTGGCATTATTAAAGGTAAAGGGACCCCAGATCATTAGGTTCAGTTGTGGCCGACTCTGGGGTTGCGGCACTCATCTCGCTTTATTGGCTGAGGGAGCCAGCGTACAGCTTCCGGGTCATGTAGCCAGCATGACTAAGCCGCTTCTGGCGAACCAGAGCAGCGCATGGAAACGCTGTTTACCTTCCCGCCGGAGCGGTACCTATTTATCTACTTGCACTTTGATGTGCTTTTGAACTGCTAGGTTGGCAGGAGCAGGGACTGAGCAACGGGAGCTCAACCCGTCGTGGGGATTTGAACCGCCAACCTTCTGATCGGCAAGCCCTAGGCTCTGTGGTTTAACCCACAACATCATCCGAGGCTATTATTGGATTATTGTAATTAAAAACTAATAAAAATTATTTTCAAAACAACAACTCAGAAACAACTAAAACACTTAAAACAAGATATTATTATTAACGTATTATGGTGTGCGAAACTCATATTCTGTTTTTTAGGATACCGTTTTATTGTTTTTTCATATTTTTGAATGCCATTTAGGGATCTTTAAAACACACAGAGCAGTTTAGATGTGCTTTAAAACAAAGAAACAAATTTAGAATGGAGCTCTATCCAATTTTGAATGGAACTCACATTCATCGACCACATTCTGGAGAGCCAGGCTTGTGTGGGATCGTCCGGTGGAAGCCATGAACATTTCTTCGAACCTGGGGCTTTCCTCTTGGATATGCTGTGCCGTGATCTCTGCCATGTTCCTGTCATCTTTGCGGGAGCAGGTAGAGAAAAAAGAAAGAATGAGAATCGTAAAACTTCAGTCCTAGATACAGCAAGATAGGAAGATCCACAGGAAAAGGAGTCGGTGAAAACTCGTGATTTGTTTGGAGGCAAACAAGACATAAAACCAGGGTTTGGATATAACGCTAAGGCATAAGGCTAAGGCATAAGGATATAGCTCCTGGCAGCAAACTACCAGCAAGGGAAAAGCAAAGCACCTGCAAATTTCATCAACTTGCTCTCAGCAGTGCTCACATTAATGTTAAACCATTGTTTAACTATGGTTGAACATGATATATAAGCAAGGCCATCAGCGGTTTTCGCTTTCATCTCCGAGCTTGCAGTTTGGGAAAAGAATTCAAAGCCCCAAATGTCACTTTGTTCCTTCTTTCTTTCTACGTTATGAAAACCAATGTTCCCATATACACCACGATTTACAACAGCGTACAGTGGTGCCTCGCAAGACGAAATTAATCCGTTCCGCGAGTCTCTTCGTCTAGCGGTTTTTTCATCTTGCGAAACAAGCCCATTGACGGCTTAGCGGATTAGCGCTATTAGCGGCTTTTAGCGGCTTTTAGTGGCTTATCGGATCAGCTGATAAGCGGCTTAGCGGCTTAGAAAAAGGGGGGGAAAGGGGAAAAAAACCGCAGGAACTTGCAAGACATTTTCGTCTTGCGAAGCAAGCCCATAGGAAATTCGTTTTGCAAAGCACCTCCAAAACGGAAAACCCTTTCGTCTAGCGGGTTTTCCGTCTTGCGAGGCATTCGTCTTGCGGGGCACCACTGTACATCTACAAAACACGTTCTTACTAAGCTGGTTTGACATCAACTGATAGGAAGTGCCTACAGAGGGTGGTGAATACAGCACAAGGTATTATGGGCTGTCCCGTGAATCCACTGGATGAAATAGCGGAAGAACGTTGCCTCAGGAGAGTGAGGAAAATTCTCAAGGATGATTCACACCCTGGCTGGCACTTTCTTGATCTCCTGCCCTCGGGCAGAAGATATAGAAGCATGACTAGTCGCACCAACAGGGTAAAGAACAGCCTCTATCCGTGGGCTGTTAGGCTGCTGAATGAAAAGATAACAACAGGGCAACTGACTTTCAGGTTTGGTGGGTGTGCGTCAGTAAACGAGGGAATTAAGACTAAGAGAGCTGAGTGGGGGGTGCTCGTGTAATCTCACTGTATACAAGTTGTACAAGTGTCAATAAAATATTTCAATTTCAATTTCAATCGCTGCCTCTTGGGGGAGTGAATCCCACAGTTTAGCTGTCTGCTGCGTGAAGAAGTCCTTTGTCAGTCCTGAATCGTCCAACATTCAGTTGGATGTCCCTGTGATGTTAACATATGAGAGTGCTGGTGGTGAATTAGTTAAACAAGTTACCCAATCAGAAACCGGGGGGTGGAGTCAGAGGGACTATAAAACCAGCTCTGGGAGGGGGGAAAGAGGAGTTTGATGGGAGTTGGGTGGTTGGTTGGAGTGGGAGTGAATTGAGATAGAGTCTGTGGGGAGGTTGAGTCAGTGCAGTGAAATAAGTTGAGTGAGGAACAGTTAGGAGCTAGGAAGACAAGTAAATATCTGAGAGGTGGTTTAGTGAGTGAGAGCAGGTAGCGGAATTTATAGGTCTGGATAGGCACCCTATGACTGTAATGGACCGATGCCGTTTATGAAACCACACGCTTGTTAAACTGCAATAAATAAACAGAAGTTTATGTTCCAGTTTAAACCTGACTGGACTCAGTATTGTCCCAGGTAGGGCCTGGGTGGTGGCAGTGAGAAATCAAGTGGTGGCACAGTGATCAATAGACGGTGAAACGTCCGGGGACCCTGTGTGATCGCCACACTCCCAGCGCTATTTTTCTGGGAAGAGAGGTCTCAGAACCCACCATAAACACCTCCCTTTTTCTTTTAGAATGGCACCCACCCGGGGGGTTGCCAGAACTGAGTTCCGGTGAATTCCTCCTGGAAAAAAAGAGAAAAGCTCCGAATGTCCCCAAGTTCCAGTGTTATGAGAGAGAGACAAACTCCCCCCCCCCCGCCATCCACTTTCTCCAGCTTCGCTGACCTACCCCTAGTTCCATCATTCGATGTTAAGAGGCAGAAAAGCTTTCTATCTGCTTTCTCCATCATCATGGATAACTTGACATATCTCTGTCGTCAGGCCCCTTTATTCACAATTTTTCTACTCTTAAGTAGCTGCCCCCCCCTCACAAAAAAATATTTCCACATACAGTGGACACACCGGGTTGCGAACGTGATCCTGCAGTGGTACGTCTGGGCATGCACGGGTTGCAATTTGGCACTCCTGCACATGCGCAAAGTGTGATTTAATGCTTCTGCGCATTTGTGACCGCCGAAACTCAGAAGTAACCCATTCCGGTACTTCTGGGTTTCGGCAGTCCGTAACCCGAAAAAATGCAACCTGAATTGTTTGTAACCCGAGGTACGACTGTAGATGAATTACTCCAGCCCCCCAGTTGTGAAACTGCTGTGTGAAATTGTAGTCTTTAAAAGCTATGGGCCACCCCGCATGGCACAATGAGAAAGGTTAGAGAAACGTGCTTTTAATGCAGAGACGGGGAATTTGCAACCCTGCAAATACCGTTGGGACTCCCATTGGCCAAACCGAATTCCCAGCCAGCATGGCTGATAATCAAGGAATTATGGGAGTGGGGCGCCATCATCTCCAGCTCCTCCCCCATCCATCCCACTTTCGAGAAAAGAAGTCTTAATAAATGTTCTGCTTCTGAACTTCCCGTAGGGACCTGGTTGGTTCAACTGGCTGCTGGACTAATCTGGATTAGGAGCCGAGATTGGCTTGATCCAGCAGGTTCTAAAAACGAAGACGGCAGGATTCTTTTCACACACTGCTTTTATTTTGTGTTCCCGTTTCTTGTGAGGAAAAAAATGCTTTTTGGAAACCATTATGGATGTTGCATTTGATCTAGACCAGGGTTTCCCCAAACTTGGGTCTCCAGCTGCTTTTGGACTAATAATAATAATAATAATAATAATAATAATAATAATAATAATAATTGTATTTATACCCCGCGCTCCCCAGCCAGAGCCGAGCTCAGGGCGGCTAACACCAATAAAATGTCAGTAAAAACATAGTAAGAAAAAAGAAAAAGAAAAAAGCAATTAAAAACACAGGTTAAAATGCAATTTAAAATGCAGCCTCATTTTAAAAGTCAAAACCATAAGGGGAGGGAAACGTAAGGGTCAGACCAAGCCCAAACCAAAGGCCAGGCGGAACAGCTCTGTCTTGCAGGCCCTGTGGAAAGTTGTCAAGTCCCGTAGGGCCCTAGTCTCTTGTGACAGAGCATTCCACCAAGTTGGGGCCAGTACTGAAAAGGCCCTGGCCCTAGTTGAGACCAACCTAACCACCTTGTGACTTGGGACCTCCAAAATGCTTAGCTGTCAACGTTTCCCTTTTTTAAAAGGGAAATTCCCTTATTCTGAATAGGATTTCTCGCATGAAAAGGGAAAAGTTGACAGCTATGAAAATGTTGTCATTTCTGGACCTTAAGGTCCTCCGCAAGGCATATCAGGAGAGGCAGTCCCATAGGTATGTGGGTCCGAGGCCGCATAGCAGGAACAGGACTCAGGGATGATGGGAAGCGTAGTCCCAAAACAGCAGGAGACCCGAGTTTGGGAAACCCTGATCTAGAGTCTCAGCGTCCTTTCCAACTCTGCAATTCTATAATTCTATGACTCCCTCCGCATAGCCCCAGGTATACCTTACGTTCTTAAGAATGCCAATTGTTGGTAATCATAAATAGGAAGTGTGTTGCGATTTCGGGCGTCCCATTCAGGCATCTGGCTGGCAACCAGGATACTGGCTTAGAAAGGTTCCCTTTGGCCTGGTCTTCTTTTTTTCTGCTTATGTGCTTAATCTCCTCACCATAGCTGTCAACTTTTACCTTTTCTTGCGAGGAATCCTATTTGGTGCTGACCTTTAAAGCCCTAAACGGCCTCGGCCGTACCTGAAGGAGCGTCTCCACCCCCATCGTTCTGCCCGGACGCTGAGGTCCAGTGCCGAGGGCCTTCTGGCGGTTCCCTCATTGCGAGAAGCAAAGCTACAGGGAACCAGGCAGAGGGCCTTCTCGGTGGTGGCACCCACCCTGTGGAACGCCCTTCCAGCAGATGTCAAAGCGATAAACAACTACCTGACATTCAGAAGACATCTTAAGGCAGCCCTGTTCAGGGAAGTTTTTAACGTGTGATATTTGACTGTATTTTTGGTTTCTATGGAAGCCGCCCAGAGTGGCTGGGGAGGCCCAGCCAGATGGGCAGGGAATAAATTATTATTATTATTATTATTATTATTATTATTATTATTATTATTATTAGGAAACGTTGACAGCTATGCTCCTCGCCTAGGTTCTCCCATGCAGTTTGAACACATCAACATCATTCATTTAAACCACATGGTTTCCCCACAAAGGATCCTGGGAACTGTAGTTTATTAAGAGTGCTGGGAATTGTAGCTCCATGAGCGGGAAAACTAGAGGCATCGGAACTGGCTATTCGGGATAACGTGAGGTGCGTTTTGTATGTGCTATCGTTTCCTGTGCTGTCTCCTTTTTAAAAAAAAAATTAATTTCTCAGATATACAGAACACCTTGCAATGCTAAAATTTAATATATAATAAACAACCAAAAGTAATTTTAAATATTTATTGCAATGACTGCTTTTAAATAGTTATGGTGGGTACAATAGGAAGAAACTTTTGAATCACAGCTTGAACTGGGTTTTGATCCTGACGCCTGTTCCCCTGTGAAAATAAGGTTTATACATATTAGTCTAACTTTTTGGGTTAAATTTGCTTTTCATTTCTACCTCAGATGATATGCTTTGCATTTTTAGCTTTGGCCCAACCTGACTTTGTTTTTTGGTTTTTTTATACTTTTTACTGGCAGAAAACAAGTGCTCACAATATTATTTATAATTCTTTTGCTTTGTGCTGTTATTTTATTGCTTATCCTGTTTCAGGAGAAGGTGAATATTGTCTTGTCAAGGGTGTTCAACTTGTCTATAAAATCCAATAAAAGAATATTTTTAAAACAAAATTTACTATAGCATAGTATAGGATTTAATGCATAATATCCGTATCTACCGGTATTTTAGCCAGCAACCTCCATGGGCCACCTCCCAAAATAACTAAAACAACTAAAATATTGGGAGGATATCATAAAATATGGTTGCCATACATTCAGAATTTCCCAGACAATCCATGTCAGCAATGTCGTTTCTGGCGATTTCCATTAAAACAACTTGCCAAAAAAAGCCAACAACTTTTGTGTACGTTTATTCAGGTTAACTTTTTGAAATACGGCAACCCTATCATAAAAGTTGTACATCTTTGCTTTTTAAATCTTGCAAAAAGGGACTGGGATTTTCATGGGATTCTGTGGAACGACCACCATAACTTTGCATTCTTTCAGAAACCAGGGGAAATCTATCATTTTTGCTGGGCTTTTAGCAGCTGATGAGTTAAATCATTTAAAAGCCATTTTTAATTATGCTATCTATGGTAATTGTTTTAATGTTTCTGTTTATTGTATAATGTTTCTATTTATTATGTTTTTTTTAATATTAGGGTGTATGTGTTTTGTGTAAAACAATAGACTCAACACAGTAGCGGTTAGACTGTTGGACTGGGACCTGGGTTCAAATTCTCACTCAGCCATGAAGCTCACTGAATGGCCTGGTCCAGTCACTGCCTGTCAGCCTAACCTACCTCACAGGGTTGTTGTGAGGATAAAATGGAGAGAAGAACCACGTGCATCACCTCAAACTCCTCCAATGTAAAACACAGTAGTAGTAGTAGTAGTAGTAGTAGTAGTAGTAATTTATTATTTATACCCCGCCCATCTGGCTGAGTTTCCCTAGCCAGTTCAGATGTCTTTTAAAGATAAGATAGCTGCTTATTTCCTTCACATCTGATGGGAGGGCGTTCCACAGGGCGGGTGCCACCACCGAGAAGGCCCTCTGCCTGGTTCCCTGTAACTTCACTTCTCGCAGCGAGGGAACCGCCAGAAGGCCCTCGGAGCTGGATCTCAGTGTCCGGGCTGGACGATGGGGGTAGAGATGCTCCTTCAGGTATACTGGGCCAAGGCCGCTTATAATTATTAATATAATAATTAATAATATTAATAATTAAGTATTAATATAACAACAACAACAACAACAACAACAACAAAGAAAAAAAACTGTCCTGTGACTATTTTTGTTGAAAGGCTATATAGTAATCTTTTTAAAAAACAAAAACAAATAAACTAATGTGCTTTCCCTACCTTCCCTCAGTTAAGAAATCCTTGTAATGTACCCTGTTTTATTGGGGCATTCTTGGACTGCAGGAATTATCGCAGATCCATATACCAGTATATATATATATATATATATGCTTTCGTAGATTTTCACGGGTACAGGAATGCAGGTTTTGGTGTCCTCGGGTGTCTTCCCGTGTAAAAGTTGGGGTGTCTAGGCGACGTTTCGACGAGGTCTCACTCGTCATCTTCAGGCTGGTGCTTTCGGCTTCTTGTTACTGGAACAGAGCAGGATCTCAGTGTTTGAGTTCCTATAAATACTGTAGAGGGGGTGTGGTGTATAGCCTCCAATGTTCTGGGCAGAGAGGAAGTTCCCAGGCTAGTGTGCCTTTTCTTCTTTTGTTCCTTAATTACTTGAGAGATATCTTGAGTGATTTCTTGAGTGATATCCTGAGTACCACTTAGGTGGGTCATTAGGTGTGGATTAGTTGTTAAAGTCTTTGTGTCTTGACCTCTTGAACTTTGTGAAGAGTTTTCCTGAGAAGATGGCTGTACTGTACTTAGTTGTGCTCTGGCTTGGCTTCGTGTATAGGGGCGAGCTGTGGTTTTGTGGCTTGTGTCAGCCAGATCTGTGTAGGGATTGCAGGGGGGTGCAGCATCCGGAGGTGCCACCATGGATTGGCTACTGGATGGTGTCTGTAATTCATCTGTGGAGAGGGTCTGGGTTTGGGTCTGGTGTGGTTGATTGGTGTTGGCGTTCTGTGTGCCTCTGGATCTGGTGTCAGTTTTTGTGGGGAGGGCTAATTTCCAGATGTCCGTGTCTCTTTAACACGGAACATCACCACAAGAGAATAATCATGGAAGCCATCGAGATAGAGAAACACCCTCACAACATGAACAAGCGTGACGACACATCCCGCTTGCCAGACATCTGGAAATTAGCCCTCCCCACAAAAACTGACACCAGATCCAGAGGCACACAGAACGCCAACACCAATCAACCACACCAGACCCAAACCCAGACCCTCTCCACAGATGAATTACAGACACCATCCAGTAGCCAATCCATGGTGGCACCTCCGGATGCTGCACCCCCCTGCAATCCCTACACAGATCTGGCTGACACAAGCCACAAAACCACAGCTCGCCCCTATACACGAAGCCAAGCCAGAGCACAACTAAGTACAGTACAGCCATCTTCTCAGGAAAACTCTTCACAAAGTTCAAGAGGTCAAGACACAAAGACTTTAACAACTAATCCACACCTAATGACCCACCTAAGTGGTACTCAGGATATCACTCAAGAAATCACTCAAGATATCTCTCAAGTAATTAAGGAACAAAAGAAGAAAAGGCACACTAGCCTGGGAACTTCCTCTCTGCCCAGAACATTGGAGGCTATACACCACACCCCCTCTACAGTATTTATAGGAACTCAAACACTGAGATCCTGCTCTGTTCCAGTAACAAGAAGCCGAAAGCACCAGCCTGAAGATGACGAGTGAGACCTCGTCGAAACGTCGCCTAGACACCCCAACTTTTACACGGGAAGACACCCGAGGACACCAAAACCTGCATATATATATATATACACACACACACACACACACACACACACACACAAATATAGTTTTATAATTTAGAGTATTCATTTAAACAGCCTTAAAATATCAACGACTTCCCTTCTTCTCTTTCCATGGTTCATTTTGCATACCATAAATCCCTGCATACTTTACATAAACTAAACTGTTCAGTATTCCATTATTACATCCATCAAAACTTGCATTGTTGAACTGATCTTAATGCGGCCAACATTTTCAAACGTACAGAGTCCCCCCCCCCATATATTTAATAAACATTTTCCAATCTTCTTTAAATGTATGGACTATTTCCATATACCACAGAAGTACCGTATTCATAAAGAGATCATGACAGGAGTCTGTAACCAGGAAGCATCCAGATTATGCTCTTAAAAATTTGTAATCTGGGCCAGCCTCCTTTTCTCAAAGTGGCCAAGCAGCTGTCTGTGGCAAACCCACGAGCACAACAAAAAATATCCCCTGCCATGACTTCCAGCAGCTGGCATTCAGAAGAATTACAGTGGTACCTCGGGTTAAGTACTTAATTCGTTCTGGAGGTCCGTTCTTAACCTGAAACTGTTCTTAACCTGAAGCACCACTTTAGCTAATGGGGCCTCCCGCTGCCGCCACGATTTCTGTTCTCATCCTGAAGCAAAGTTCTTAACCTGAAGCACCATTTCTGGGTTAGTGGAGTCTGTATCCTGAAGCGTATGTAACCTGAAGAGTATGTAACCCGAGGTACCACTGTATTACCAATAAAAAGTACTGCCTTGGGCCATGGAGGGGAATCACAGCCCTTAGACCAGGGGTCAGCAAACCTTTTCAGCAGGGGGCCGGTCCACTGTCCCTCAGCCCTTGTGGGGCCGGACTATATACACATTTTTCGCTTTATAAGACGCACCAGACCATAAGATGCACCTAGTTTTTGGAGGAGGAAAACAATAAAAAATAATATTCTGAATCTCAGAACCCAGAACAGCAAGAGGGATCGCTGCGCAGCGATCCCTCTTGCTGTTCTGGCTTCCAGGATAGTTGCGCAGCCTGTATTCGCTCCATAAGACGCACACACACATTTCCTCTTACTTTTTGGGAGGGGAAAAGTGAGTATTATAAAGCAAAAAATACAGTAAATTTTTTTTTGGGGGGGGGATAAATGAATTCCTATGCCCCACAAATAACCCAGAGATGCATTGTTAATAAAAGCACACATTCTACTCATGTAAAAACACACTGATTCCTGGACCGTCCATGGGCCAGATTTAGAAGGCGATTGGGCCGGATCCAGCCCCCGGGCCTTAGTTTGCGTACCCATGCCTTACACCTAGTACCCATTGATAGCCTTCTCCTCCATAAATTTGTCCCTCTGAAAGGTCATCAGGGTTGGCGGCAGGTCCTGCCTCCTGTGGCAGCGAGTTCCATAGGTTAACGACTCACTGCAGGAAGGAGGGCCTTCTTTTAGAGGAGGGTGGGGGGCTTTTCTCTACCCACTTTTCTGCACGCCATGCAGAGCTCTCCCAACCCACTGCCTTTATTTAGGGCAGCTCTCATCCTGGCACCTGACAGCTGCTTTGACCAAGAACTCCCATCACCAGCCCCATTTGTTGTTGTTATTATTACTATTATTATTCTGTGTTAATTATATGCTTAAGGTTGTACATTATATGCAATTATATGCTTAAGGTTGCACACCACCCTGGGATATTTGGATTAAAGAGGGGTATATAAATTGAATAAAATAAGAGCTGTTCGTCTCCCTCGGGAGGTGGTGGCCTCTCCTTCCTTGGAGGTTTTTAAGCAGAGCTTGGATGGCCCATCTGTCTTGGATGCTTGAGCTGATGCACTGCAGGGGGGTCCGACTAGAGGACCCCTGGGGGTCCCTTCCAAGTCTAAGATTCTATGAAACAGCAATAATAGGAGACAAGGAGGAGAAAGGACCTTGTGTGCAGTGAAAGGAGGAGCAACATCAGGTTCTGCTGCACAGACTGAAGGTGGCTGGGTGTCCTTTACTAGTTTATGCTGAGATCTTTGGATGAAGGGCGGTATAGAAATTTAATAAATTAAAAATAATAAATAATACTCCCCATGCTGCATGTTTTTTTTTCCCCCCTCTCTCTCCTTTTCTGCAAAGCCTGGAGCTTTTTTGGGGGCGTTGCAGCCTCTCCTCTTTTTTTTTTTGCACCCGGAGCCAGACTCACCAGATCCCTCCCCAGACACGGAAGATGCAGAACCTGCAGCCGCCTTCCGACGTTCAGACGGGGCTCCAGCTTCCAGGAAAGGTGGGGGGGGGGGTAGGGTAGAGAGTGGGGGGGGGTTAGAGGGGCGTTTGCAGCCGGAAATGGATTTCTCGGGCGCCACTCTAGGACTCCGGGCTCGCTTGATTTAACCCTTTAAGGAGGCAGGCTCCGCGTTCAGACAAAGAAGCTGCATCTAACTCAGGATTGCCGACACGGGCTGGCAGCGGCTCGCGATGGTTTCAGGGATGGGAGACCTTTTCGCAGTCCCGCTTGGAGGGATTGAAGCTCTGGCTTTCCGTGCATACAAAGGAGATCGTGGATTCGGAAGGGGACCCGAGGGTCATCTAGACCAACCCCCCGCAATGCAGGAGTCTCAACTAAAGCATCCATGACAAATGAGCTGGGATAGTTCAGTCAGTATAGCAATAGACTTAATCTCAGGGTTTTGAGTTCGAGCCCCACCAGCGGCGTAGCGTGGGTTGTCAGCACCCGGGGCAAGGCAAGTAATTTGCACCCCCTAACCCGGGGCAAGGCGAGTAATTTGCACCTCCTAACCCGGGGCAAGGTGAGTAATTTGCGCCCCCTAACCCGGGGCAAGGCAAGTAATTTGCGCCCCCTAACCCGGGGCAAGGCAAGTAATTTGCGACCCCTAACCCGGGGCAAGGCAAGTAATTTGCGCCCCCTAACCCGGGGCAAGGCAAGTAATTTGCGCCCCCTAACCCGGGGCAAGGCAAGTAATTTGCGCCCCCTAAACCGGGGCAAGGCAAGTAATTTGCGCCCCCTAAACCGGGGCAAGGCAAGTAATTTGCGCCCCCTAACCCGGGGCAAGGCAAGTAATTTGCACCCACTAACCCGGGGCAAGGCAAGTAATTTGCTCCCCCAAACCCGGGGCAAGGCAAGTAATTTGCGACCCCTAACCCGGGGCAAGGCAAGTAATTTGCACCCCCTAACCCGGGGCAAGGCAAGTAATTTGCGCCCCCTAAACCGGGGCAAGGCAAGTAATTTGCACCCCCTAACCCGGGGCAAGGCGAGTAATTTGCTCCCCCAAACCCGGGGCAAGGCAAGTAATTTGCACCCACTAACCCGGGGCAAGGCAAGTAATTTGCTCCCCCAAACCCGGGGCAAGGCAAGTAATTTGCGCCCCCTAAACCGGGGCAAGGCAAGTAATTTGCACCCCCTAAACCGGGGCAAGGCAAGTAATTTGCGCCCCCTAACCCGGGGCAAGGCAAGTAATTTGCACCCACTAACCCGGGGCAAGGCAAGTAATTTGCTCCCCCAAACCCGGGGCAAGGCAAGTAATTTGCGACCCCTAACCCGGGGCAAGGCAAGTAATTTGCGCCCCCTAAACCGGGGCAAGGCAAGTAATTTGTGCCCCCTAACCCGGGGCAAGGCAAGTAATTTGCACCCCCTAACCCGGGGCAAGGCGAGTAATTTGCACCTCCTAACCCGGGGCAAGGCAAGTAATTTGCGCCCCCTAACCCGGGGCAAGGCAAGTAATTTGCGCCCCCTAACCCGGGGCAAGGCAAGTAATTTGCGACCCCTAACCCGGGGCAAGGCAAGTAATTTGCGCCCCCTAACCCGGGGCAAGGCAAGTAATTTGCGCCCCCTAACCCGGGGCAAGGCAAGTAATTTGCGCCCCCTAAACCGGGGCAAGGCAAGTAATTTGCGCCCCCTAAACCGGGGCAAGGCAAGTAATTTGCGCCCCCTAACCCGGGGCAAGGCAAGTAATTTGCACCCACTAACCCGGGGCAAGGCAAGTAATTTGCTCCCCCAAACCCGGGGCAAGGCAAGTAATTTGCGACCCCTAACCCGGGGCAAGGCAAGTAATTTGCGCCCCCTAACCCGGGGCAAGGCGAGTAATTTGCGCCCCTAACCTGCCGCCGCTGCCAGCTTCTTCTTGCTGCTGCCTGCCTGGGCTGGGGTATTTACGGTAAGGTAGCCACGGCGGCGGTGGCGGCGGGTCCGTGTCAGGTGATTTGAGGCGAGTTGCCGCTGGCACTGCCGCCCAAACGACGCTGCTTGCCCGGAGGAGGAGGAGGGCAGAGAGGCGGGGAAAATGCAACATGGCCCAGCAGCTGCAGCAGCGGCGGCGGGGCTGTGAGGAGGGGCTGCCTGACGCAACCTCCTCGGCCTTGATGCGCGGGGACCGCGGCGAGCGCTGAGAGCCTCTGCCTGCCGGACGCCTTCAGCCCAGACGCGCGCACAGCTCGTCGGTTCCACGAGACATGGGGCTCTGCGACAGCCTGCGCCCGAGGCTCTTTGGCAACTCCGGAGGCGGTGAGCGCGCCCCCCCGATGTTGCGCCCGGTGCGGCCGGCCCCCCCTGCACCCCCCACGCTACGCTACCGAGCCCCACCTTGGGTGAAGTATTCCTGCATTGCATTGCAGGGGTTGGACTAGATGACCCTCGGGGCTCCCTTCCGACTCTCCCATTCTACACTTCACTAGAGGAGAGTGGTTATTGTAAGCTTTCAGAATACTTAGAATCAGCCAAAGTGACAGACATAATAAGACAAAAACCAAAAAGTGAAGTGAAAGAAGAATGGGAGTGTTTCAATAAATACCTCAAAAGTCAAGGTTTGAGAACAGAAATCTGGCTGAATCTGGAATAACCTTGTGAAGTGAAAGGATAAGATAGAGGGATTGATATCTAGATGTTAGGATAGAGATAAAAAGGAAAACAGGAAGACACAATAAGATATAAGAGAGGTGCTGTGGGACTGATGGAAGTCAATGTCTTTTTGTTGTTTTAGTGTTTATAGTATTAACTTGTAAGATATGGATTTGTTTTTGTTTTTTTAATTGTTGTTTCTTTCTTTAGTTTTCGAATGTTGGTTTTTGTGTCTTGTGTCTTGTTATTTTTTGATATTTTTTGTGTTGTTGTGTGGAAAATACTAATAAAATTTATTTATATATTTTTTAAAAAGCATCCATGATAAATGGGCTGGGATAGCTTAGTCGGTAGAGCAACAGACTTAATCCAGGGTTGTGGGTTTGAGCCCCAGCTTGGGCAAAATATCCCTGCATTGCAGGGGTTGGACTAGATGACCCTCGGGGTCTCTTCCGACTCTCCCATTCTATACTTAGAATCCTAGAGTTGGAAGAGACCACAAGGGCCATCGAGTCCAACCCCCTGCCAAGCAGGAAACACCATCAGAGCACTCCTGACATATGGTTGTCAAGCCTCTGCTTAAAGACTCTCACTGTCAGGAAGTTATTCCTAATGTTTAGGTGGAATCTTCTTTCTTGTAGTTTGGAACCATTGCTCCGTGTCTGCTTCTCTGGAGCAGCAGAAAACAACCTTTCTCCCTCCTCTATGTGACATCCTCTTATATATTTGAACATGGCTATCATATCACCCCTTAACCTCCTCTTCTCCAGGCTAAACATGCCTAGCTCCCTTAGCCGTTCCTCATAAGCCATCGTTTCCAGGCCTTTGACCATTTTGGTTGCCCTCCTCTGGACACGTTCCAGTTTGTCAGTGTCCTTCTTGAACTGTGGTGCCCAGAACTGGACACGGGTACTCCAGGTGAGGTCTGACCAGAGCAGAATACAGTGGCACTATTACTTCCCTTGATCTAGATGCTATACTCCTATTGATGCAGCCCAGAATTGCATTGGCTTTTTTAGCTGCCGCGTCACACTGTTGGCTCATGTCAAGTTTGGGGTCAACCAAGACTCCTAGATCCTTTTCACATGTACTGCTCTCAAGCCAGGTGTCACCCATCATGTATCTGTGCCTCTCATTTTTTTTGCCCAAGTGCAATACTTTACATTTCTCCCTGTTAAAATTCATCTTGTTTGTTTTGGCCCAGTTCTCTAATCTGTCAAGGTCGTTTTGATGTGTGATCCTGTCCTCTGGGGTGTTGGCCACCCCTCCCAGTTTGGTGTCATCTGCAAATTTGATCAGGATGCCCTTGAGTCCATCATCCAAGTCGTTGATAAAGATGTTGAATAAGACCGGGCCCAAGACAGAACCCTGTGGCACCCCACTAGTCACTCTTCTCCAGGATGAAGAGGAACCATTGATGAGCACCCTTTGGGTTTGGTCAGTCAGCCAGTTACAAATCCACTGAGTGGTAGCATAGTCAAGACCGCATTTTACTAGCTTCTTTACAAGAATATCATGGGGCACCTTGTCAAATGCCTTGCTGAAATCAAGGTAGGCTACATCCATTGCATTCCCTTCATCTACCAAAAAACGAGATCAGGTTAGTCTGACATGACTTATTTTTTAGAAACCCATGCTGACTATTGGTGATCACAGTATTCCTTTCTAGGTGCTCACAGACTGTTTGCTTAATGATCTGCTCCAGAATCTTCCCTGGTATTGATGTCAGACTGACTGGGCGGTAATTATTTGGGTCCTCTCCTTTCCTCCTTTTGAAAATAGGGACAACATTTGCCCTCCTCCAGTCTGCTGGGACTTCGCCTGTTCTCCAGGAATTCTCAAAGATGACTGCCAGTGGTTCTGAGATCACATCTGCCAGTTCTTTTTATACTCTTGGATGCCGTTCATCTGGCCCTGGAGACTTGAATACATCTAGACTAGCCAAGTATTCTTGTACTATCTCCTTAGTTATTCTGGGCTGTGTTTCCTCTGCTGAATCATTTGCTCCAAATTCTTCAGGTCGGGCATTGTTTTCTTTATCGGAGAAGACTGAGGCAAAGAAGGCATTGAGGAGTTCAGCCCTTTCTTTCTGTGTCCCCTGTTTGCATTTCACCATCTTCTCCTCTGAGTGACCCCACTGTTTCTTTGTTCTTCCTTTTGCTACGAACATACCCATAAAAGCTTTTTTGTTGCTTTTAAGCTCTCTAGCAAGCCTGAGTTCATTCTGTGCTTTAGCTTTTCTGACTTTGTGTCTACACGTGCTGGCTATTTGTTTGAATTCCTCTTTGGTGGTTTCCCCCCTTTTCCATTTTTTGTACACATCCTTTTTTAATCTTAACTCAGTTAAAAGTTCTTTAGATAGCCACCCTGGCTTCTTTAGGCACCTTCCATGTTTCCGTCTCATTGGTATTGCCTGAAGTTGTGCTTTTACTATCTCCCTCTTAACAAACTCCCAGCCATCATGAACTCCCTTTCCTTTTAGTATTACTGTCCATGGGATCTCAACCAGCACTTCCCTAAGTTTTATGAAGTCGGCTTTCTTAAAGTCAAGAAATTGAGTCCTAGTGTGCTTGGCTGCTCCTTTCCGCTGTATAGTAAACTTCAGAAGAGCATGATCACTCACGCCTAATGATCCTTCCACTTCTACCCCACTAACCAGGTCATCAACATTGGTTAGGACCAGATCTAAAATGGCTGTTCCTCTTGTTGCTTCTTCCACTTTCTGGACAATGAAGTTGTCTGCAAGGCCAGTGAGGAATCTGTTTGACCTTATGCTCTTGGCTGAGTTTGACATCCAACAAATATCCGGGTAATTGAAGTCCCCCGTTACTACTATCTCCCTTCCTTTTGCATGCTTAGCCATCTGTTCCAGGAAGGCATCATCTATGTCCTCCGTTTGGCTTGGGGATCTATAGTAAACTCCCACAATGAGGTCACTGTTATTCTTCTCTCCCTTAATTTTGACCCAAATGCTCTCATTTTGGCTTTGAGGTTCTAAATCTTGGATCTCTTCACAGGTATACACATCCTTGACATATAACGCCACTCCTTCTCCTTTCTTGTCTGGTCTGTTTCTCTGAAATAGATTGTATCCCTCCATTATTACATTCCAATCGTGGGACTTATCCCACCAGGTTTCAGTGATGCCTATTATGTCATATTTAGTTTGCTGTACCAAGAGCTCAAGCTCATCTTGTTTATTTCCCATGCTTTGTGCATTAGTGTACAGACATTGAAGTCCATTAATCATTCCCCCGTGTCTCTTATTTAAGGATTTTTTCCTCCCACCACTAGGTCTGCGTGCTGTTTGCTCCATTTGGTCTATGACATTTAGATGATCATCTTCATCAGTTGATAGACTCCTACCTTCAGGAGCACTGTCTCCCCTCCCCCCACATTAGTCAGTTTAAAGCCCTCCTGATGAGGTTTCTGAGATTTTTGGCAAAAACATTCCTCCCAACCGTTGTGAGGTGCAGCCCATCACTTGCCAGAAGTCCATCTTCAAGAAACTGCAGTCCATGATCTAAGAATCCAAACCGTTCCTGTTTACACCATTTGCGAAGCCAGCTGTTCACTTCCACTATTTTTCCCTCTCTCCCTGGGCCACGTCGTTCAACTGGGAGGACAGATGAGATGACAATTTGTGCAGTGCTTCAATTTCCTGCCCAGAGCCTCGTAGTCTCTGTTGATCTTCTGGAGGCTATTGCTTGCAGTGTCATTGGTTCCCACATGAACCAAGAGGAAGGGGTATTTGTCAGTGGGTTTTATGATTCCTTGCAGTCGTTCAATTACATCTTGGATCTTAGCCCCGGGGAGACAGCACACTTCCCGAGACATCTTGTCAGGCCCACAGATCACTGTTTCTGTTCTCCTCAGTTGGGAATTCCCTATCACCACTACACGCCTCCTCTTAGGTTTGGTCGGGGTTCTTCCGTGGTCTGTCCGTTCCAAGGTCGCCTGCACATTCCCTGAGGACTGACTTTGCTGATTGTCTTCGTATACCTGATCGACTGTAATGAGGGAGAGATCCTCAAATGGAGTCTGCTCTTCGTCTTCCATGCTAGGGGAGAGGACCTCAAAGCGATTGTGTATTTCTAAACAATCAGAGCGAACCCTGAGCCTCCTACTTCTTTGAGTCACGTTTCTCCATATATCTGGCTCCTGTGTTGGTGAACTAGCCTCCTTCTCAGGGGAGTCCCCTGTCTCCTCCATGGTGGAGACGGTGTGCTCTGTTGCTTCCAAGAAGAGCTCCAGCTCTCTAATTCTTTGGAGCATAGCTACACGTTCCTCCAGTTGCTGGACTTTGTCTTCTAAGAGGGCAATCAACATGCAATTGCTGCAGGTAAAGCTGCCTGCAACCTTTGGCAAGATGGCAAACATTGCGCAGGAACCGCAGGCGACTGCAGCTGTTCCCTCACCCTCCATCTTGAGAACGTGTCGTTGGGGGTGGCTACAGCGGTCCTCCATCATAAAAAGCGTGAATTTAGGACAAACAACTCCCCCCCCCAAAAAAAACCTAGGTCTCCCCCAACAAACGTTTGAGACTAGCTCCCCTAAATCTAAAAGATGGATCAAACCCTGCCCCCTCTGACCTTTGCACAGGGAGAGCAGCTAATCAGCCACAAAGAAACACACACACAAGAAAACCCTTTTTGCTCCTTCTTCAGCTGCTGCCCTACAAGCTCTGTATGAGCCTCTGCTTAAAAACCTCTAATGAAAGAGAATCCATCACCGAGGAAATCTGTTCGAGCCCCCTGCATTGCAGGAATCTTTTGCCCAAGCTGGGGCTCGAACCCACGGACCTGAGATTCTCTTGCCCTACTGACTGAGCTAATACCTGGCTGTCCCACCTGCAAGATGGTGCAGTGGGAGAGCACCTGCTTTGTATTGCAGAAGGTCCCAGTTCAATCCTAGAATTGCAGACGGGCCCGGGGTCATCTAGTCCAACCCGCTGCGATGCAGGAATCTTTCGCCCAAGCTGGGGCTCGAACCCACAACCGTGCTCTACCAACTGAGCTATCCCAGCTCATTTGTCATGGAAGCTGTAGTTGAGATTCCTGCATTGCAGGGGCTGGTCTAGATGGCCCTCGGGGGTTCCTTCTATGTGGGGTTCGCCCCATGTGGGGCTCACAACCCTGTGATGTAGGTGAGGCAGAGAGAGCTACAGTGGCTTTATTCCCCCCAAGGTCACCCAGGGAGCGTCATTGTGACTGAGTGGGAATTTGAACCCGGTTCCCCCAGGGCCTAAGTCCTGCACACTAACCACTGCACCACCCAAGGGTGCTCTGGGATTGGGGATATCCTGCTTGTCTTGCAGACCCTCCAAGTGTCCCTATTTTCCAGTCCCAGATTTACAGAAGTCAGCCTGATTTGATCTCTTTTCCTTAGGACAGGGGTCAGCTAACTTTTTCAGCAGGGGGCCGGTCCACTGTCCCTCAGACCTTGTGGGGGCCGGACTATATTTTTTTGGGGGGGAAATGAACGAATTCCTATGCCCCACAAATAACCCAGAGATGCATTTTAAATAAAAGGACACATTCTACTCATGTGAAAACACGCAGGGCCAAATTTAGAAGCTGATTGGGCCAGATCCGGCCCCCGGGCCTTAGTTTGCCTACCCATTCATTAGGACGTCCCTATTTTCATGGGAGAAATGTTGGAGGGCATGGCACTGAACTGGGGGAAAGCGAGGAAAGAGCTACTCCTACCCCAGTTTGGCCCTTTAACGGTTAAAGCCACAGAGCATGAATTCCTAGAGAGAAAGGAGGAAGTGAGGGCCGCATGGGGGACATCCCTGGGCAGGGCACCTTCCTGTCCGTCCTCTTTTGTGTTCCCCAGTGGGGGGGGGAAGAATGGGAGACCCATCCCTGTGAGTTAGAAAGGTGGGAGCTGGGGTGACAGGCATGGTCTTCCTTGGGAGGCCACGGCCAGGCCGAGCAGGAGGGTGGGGGAAGGCGGCTGGGAAATGGAAGGACCCAGTGCAAGAGGGAGAAGCAACCCAACTTCTGCTGCAGGGAGCAATAAAACCTCAAAATACATTTGCAAAGCTCAGCAGGGTCCGCTGTGGTTTCATATTGGATGGGGAGTCTGCAGGAGGGGAGAGGAGCCGCTGCCCATGAACCCCGCAAATCCCCTTCATTTTCTAGCATTGGTCTGATTCGGGGAGAGGCAGCTTCCTTGTCTCCAGTTCAAAGGGCTCTTCGTTCATGAGGACCGGGGTCTTTCTTTGAGGGTCCATAAATAGCAACACCCTAGAGGTCCCGGGCCCTAAGGAAGTCAGATTAGCCTCAACCAGAGCCAGGGCCTTTTCAGCACTGGCTCCAGCCCGGTGGAACGCTCTGTCTCATGAGACCAGGGCCGTGCGGGATCTGATTTCTTTCCGCAGGGACTGTAAGACAGAGTTGTTCCGCCTGGCCTTTGGCTTGGAATCAATTTGACTCCCTCCCCTGCTTTCTTTCTTTTTTCCTTTCTCCTGTGATGAGGCTGCATTTTAATGTTTTAATGTTGTATTTTAATTTTGTTTTTAAGTTGTATTTCAATCGACTTGTTTTATTATTGGTTGTTAGCCGCCCTGAGCCCCGTCTTGGCTGGGGAGGGTGGGGTATAAGTAAAATTTATTATTATTATTATTATTATTATTATTAGGTGAGGGATCACCACTCAGGGAAGGAGTGCACGCGGAACTTCTTGAGTTCAATCTTGGATATCTCCAGGTAAGGGCTGGGAGCGGGCCCTATATGAAATCCTGGAGAGCTACTTGCCTGTTGGTGTGACAGTCCCAAGCGCCCACTTACCTGTGGGTACACAGCAGCATTCTCATCCCCCCGGTAGCTCATATGCAAAAGAAATCTTAATGGTTGATTAAGGGAAGGGATTTGGCTTGGCGGCAGAGCAGCTGCTCTGCGTGGAGAAGGTCCCCTGGGATCTCCAGCTCAGGCTGTGACTGTTCCCTGCCTGAAAGCCATGGAGAGCCAACGATCGAGCAGCAGGGAGACCAATTTGGGATAATGACACTTCTTAATTATTTAAATAGCTCTTCACAGAACCATGAGGACGAGAATCTTACTTAATCTCTAAGGAAAGGGGCTACAGATCAGTGGTAGAGCACCTGCATGCAGAATGTCACACTTCAATCCTTGGTTTTGGGGGAAACACCTTTGCCTGGAACCTTGGAGAACCAATGTCAGTCACCGCCTGGAATCTTCCTCCCCCCCCCCCCCCGCAGAACTCCCAGAGTTCCCTGGGATGAAGGATTGCTTCTTAAGCCACACTGGGAATTGTAGCTGTGTGAATAGGGGCTTCCTAGCAACACCCAGCCCCCTTGACAAACTACAACTCCCAGTATAATTTGGGGAAATGGTGTCTCTTTAAAGCGGTTTCATCCCACTTTAAATGTTTAGTGCAAATGGGGCCTCCAGAGCACCCTGTTCCATCAGTTGCCTCACTTTTGTCTGTTTCGATTCCCATTTCTTTCAGTGTAAAGAAGCTTTTGCCAGAAGTGGGGGAAAGATTTCTGCTTCCATGTGACCCTTCTTTGGCCAGAGACTTGCCGCTGATCGAGAGGCAACACTCCGTCACATGTTCCCAGGAACCTCATTCTTGTGCTGACCCACAAATTAACAGGGGAAACGTTTTGTCCCTTACACAGAAGACAACTGAGGGACATCTCCCTGTGAGTGAAAATGGCTGCAGAGCAGAGAGCAGAAATCCCAGCAGCCTCTCTGGGTCTCCAGCTCCAGTTGGCACCAGAGGCCGGTGCGGAGACAGGAATTAAAACGGAGCAGGCGGAATTGGCAAGGCTGGCGCCAGAGATGGCACCGGAAGGGACTGTCTGTCTTGGGGGCACAGAGGGACTGCATCCGAGCCAGACGGACCCACAACATATCAAAGAGGAGTCGGAAGAGGAGCTGTCGTCCCGGCAATGGGAAGCCCAGTGGCAGGAATTCCTCCGGACTGTGCAGGCCCCACACTCTGGGGGAGAAGGAAGCCCACAGCTCCTAGGGGATGGGGTATGGGGCGAGGCAAAGCCTTCTGGGTCCTCCTTTGAGGGAGCAGCCAATCCCAGCAAGTGGGCTGGAGCAGGAGACAGCAAGACCAGCCAGGGAAACATCAGGCAAGCGAAGGAAATCAAGATGGAGGACGTCAGCAGCTCTGAGGCTCATCGCCAGCTCTTCAGGCAGCTCTGCTACCAGGACACCCAGGGCCCTCGCGAGGTCTACGGGCTCCTGAGGGAGCTTTGCCATCAGTGGCTGAGGCCAGAGAAGCACACCAAGGAGCAGATCCTGGACCTGGTGATCCTAGAGCAGTTCCTGGCTGTCCTGCCCTCGGAAATGGGGAGCTGGGTGAAGGAACGAGGCTCAGAGGGCTGCGTCCAGGCCCTGGCCCTGGCAGAGGAGTTCCTCCTGAGGCACCAGGAGGCGGAGAAGGCGGGAGGGCAGGTGAGAGAAGCATTTGGGGGTCCAGAGTCGACAAAGGGGTTAAAGAAGTGGCCATTAGCTTGCAAACCAGTACAGTGGTGCCTCGCAAGACGAAAAGAATCCGTTCCGCGATTCTCTTCGTCTAGCGGTTTTTTCGTCTTGTGAAGGAAACCCATTGACGGCTTAGCGGATTAGCGCTATTAGCGGCTTTTAGCGGCTTATCAGCTTAGTGGATAAGCGGCTTAGCAGCTTAGAAAAAGGGGGGGGGAAGGGGGAAAAAGTCGGAAAAACTTGCATAGGGAAATTCGTTTTGCGAAGCGCCTCCAAAACGGAAAACCCTTTCGTCCAGCGGGTTTTTCGTCTTGCGAGGCATTCGTCTTGCGGGGCACCACTGTATTCAAATTTGTATCTTTATTTAACTTTTTAAGAAACTACCAGGAGCGGTAAAATGGTCTGCAATACATGAGATAAAGTACAAACTGCCTATAAAAACAACTGATAATCCATAGAAATACTGGGCCGCATTTCACAAGCCTGGTCGCATTTGTTCATGCATTGGTATCCTCGAGGCTTGATTACTATACGATAATCTTTATTGTCATTGTCCCATACAGAACAACGAAATTGAAAAAATCTACATCAGACATTCAAAAACCAACAAGCCTGCTATCCCAGCCTGGTTAACCCCTAAAAACTTTGATGCCCCAAATTTAAATAGAATATACTCCCACAGAGACTACCTCACACTGTGTTTAAAACCAAAATCGCATTTGGATAGAAACTGTTTCCCAGGCGGCTAGTCCTAGTCTTTATAACCCTGTACCTTCTTCCAGAAGGCAGAAGCTGAAAGAGATCATTTCCGGGGTGTGCACTATCCTGCACTATCTCTGCAGCTTTCTTGTGGCACCTGGAAGCATAGATTTGATCCAAGGTGGGAAGAGTGCGCCCAATTATTCTCTCCACAGTCTTTACAACCCTGGACAGCATTGTTTTTCCCCTGACCGTGCAACTCCCAAACCACACACACAGACCATAAGTTAATACACTCTCCACAGTACAGTGGTAAAATGCCATCAACAGGTCCTTTGAGAGATTGTTTTTCCGGAGGATGCTTTCTGCGTGGGGCTGCCCTTGGGATTTGGTGCAGAATGCAGGTGTCCTGACAAGGTTGAATGGAAAGTGTTACTCTCTTTCAGGGACTGGGGGCCATTGAAGAGGGGGCAGTGTGCACTCCCAAAGGAGAACGTTCCTTGCTGGATCCAGGCCGAAGACTTGAGCCCAGGGAAGCCCTGCAGAATTATGAAAACAAGGCCCCTTTGGGTAAAAAGACACTAATTCTCCCTATCCCAATCTGTTGTGAGTTTTTCCATGAAATTGTATTCTAGATTTGGCTCTTTAGCTCTGCTCTCTGTGCATCTGTAAGGTGATTCAGGTTGGACACAAGAAAATGTCCCCCCCCCCCCCCCGTACAAGGCAGGCCATTCCCGATTTGCACAGGGCTGGGATTCTGGGATTCTGGGTCACTGTCTGCGATGGTGGAGTGTGCATAAGCTCACTCTTCCGCATTATGCCCCTACCTCGCCTCTTTTCCCGACCATTTCTAGGTCACCACCATGTACGCATGCATAGTCGCGCATCAGTTAGACGCAAGTAAACCGGCTTTTGGATGTGCATAGCTAAAACTCTGGCATTTTCACATGCAATATTTATTTATTTTATAAAACTTGTATAGCGCCCTTCCTCTGAAGATCAAAACGCAAAATACATAATACAGTGGTACCTCTGGTTACGTACTTAATTCATTCCGGAGGTCTGTTCTTAACCTGAAACTGTTCTTAACCTGAAGCACCACTTTAGCTAATGGGGCCTCCTGCTGCTGCCGCGCCGCCGGAGCACGATTTCTGTTCTCATCCTGAAGCAAAGTTCTTAACCTGAGGTACTATTTCTGGGTTAGTGGAGTCTGTAACCTGAAGCGTCTGTAACCCGAGGTACCACTGTAAAGACAAAAGCTAAGCTAAGCCAGACACTATGGAAAGGAATATGCAATGGTGGCCACAATTTTGGGGAGCAGGGAGTGTGCCTGCGGGAAGTGGGTCGTAGCTCAGTGAGTGTCCCAACTCAAATTGAAACGCTACAATAGAGGCTCTTAGGTGAGAGCAAAAAAGGAGCTTTCTTCAAAGCTTGCAACGGCCCAGGTACAGATCACCAAAGGTGCTGGCTGGAGAGTTCACAGACAGCATCAGGGGGTCCACTGCCAGGCGGTTTTTGCTGCTTCTGAGTTCCCTTTTCAGCCCAGCAACCCCCTTCCAAGGACCCCCAAATGTCATAGAGGCTTAGGGGACCTATGGAAGAAGGTGGGAAATGGCACAGGGCAGCATGAGAAAGGGAGGGAATCTTGAACAAATTTTGGGCAGAGGTCGGTAAGGATTACTTCTGCTTTAATTTGTTCTATTGCGTATTTTGATTATAGAGGTTTATATTTTTAACATCTGTACTACTGGATTTTTCACTCGTTCGAAGCCTGGCTTGACATTACGGAGCCATTAAGCATTAAGCCTATTTTGACATCCATCATAATTTGGGGGTTTTGGCAACTTGCTCATTCTACGGTTCCTCCCCCCCCCCACTTCTTAACAGATTGCTGGCAGGTAGATGAACGCCAAGAGGGAAACCCCCCACTTGAGAGAGCCATGGAAGTGGCGACTTTGCAGAGCTGCTTCCAAAGGAGAACAGCGGATAATACACCTTCCTGGGGCGAGGAGCGGGAAGAGACTTCCGAGCATCAGCCGAGACCAAGAAAGAAGCAGAGGAACCGCCCCAAGAACAGGCTGAGCAAGTCCATCTCTTGCACCGTCCACCTCCTGCAGCACCCGTGGACCCAAGAGGCCACGAAACTGCACCGGTGCTCTTACTGCGGGAAGAACTTTGACGGCCCGTCGCACCTGATCATCCACGAGAGGAAGCACACCGGGGAGAAGCCCTATAGCTGTGCCACATGCGGGAAGAGCTTCAGCCGCAATTGGAGCCTGGTCATGCACGTGATGACCCACACAGGCGAGAAGCCCTACAAGTGCTCAGCCTGTGGGAAAGGCTTCCGGCAGAAGTCCGCCCTCACCATCCACGAGAGAACCCACACGGGGGAGAAGCCCTACAAGTGCTCAGCCTGCGGGAAAAGCTACATGTGCAACTCGCGCCTCGTCGCGCACGGCAAGAAACACTCCAAGGAGAAGCCCTAAGAGTGTCCCTCCTACGGGAAGAGCTTCCGCTGCAATTCCCAGCTCGTCCAGCGCCAGAGGGTCCACACGGGGGGGAAGCCGTAGAAGCGCTCTGTCTGCGGGAAGAGCTCCAGCTACAAGTCAGACCTTCTCGGACATAAGAGAACCCACAGTTAGAGGGGGGTTTTCTTCTGGTGGCAGACGACAGAACCATGAGACTGGTGTAAAACACTCAAACAAAGGTTTTATTACAGCTATACAAAACAACAAACACAAATCATGTTGGTGTTATCTCTCTGCAGGCAAATTCAAACTGCAATTTCTCCTCTTTTTATACTCATCACCAGCTGTACCTAATCAGCCTAGAAAACCGCTCACAGAAACAGTTCTTAAAGTTACAGTCATTTTTTCTGTGTGACTCCTAACACCCCCTCTCATTCAAACAGAAACAGAAACAAAACAGTACTTTAAACATATACAAAACATATTTATACATCATGCACAACAATTCCTAATTTTGTCACTAGCTGTGCATGTTTCTCAAAAGTTAGTGCTTTCATAAATATATCAGCCACATTTTACATGCTCTCACAGTATTTCAGCATTATCAGGTTTTGTTTAACATTTTCACTTACATTCTGATCTTTAATCTCCAAATGTTTTGATTTACTTTTGAACTGCTCAGACCCAGACAAAGTTATTACAGCTTGATTGTCTTTCCATATTTGAACTGGATAATCACATTGTATATTAAATAATTGAGGATTTGAACGTAATATTTTATTTCATTACACAACTCTGATAAAGCACAGTATTCAGCCTCTGTTGAAGATGTGGTCTTGATTCCTTGCTTTTTGGACCTCCAATCTATCAAGGAATCCCCAAATTGAAACACCATGCCAGAAATGGATTTTCTATCAGGCAGGTTGGCCCAATCGCTGTCAATGTAACACTGCAATTTTGTAGACCCTGAAGATGGTAATCTTAAACAATAATCAAGTGTAAGTTTTAAATACCAGAAAGTACGTTTTAAACCCTTCCAGGCATTTTCTGTGGGGTAGCTTACTAGTCTGCTCAGTATTCCAACTGCATAACTCAAATCTGGTCTGTTCCACAATGAAATGTATAATAAACTTCCAACTATTGAATGGTACATTTCAGGATTTACTGGTTCTGTGCATTCTCCTTCATTATTGAAAAAACCTATTTCCATTGGGGTTTTTATTCCCTTTCTATTTTGCATATTGTTTCTTTCAAGTAATTCCATTATTTTATCTTTTTGACTCAACAAAAAATTTCCATCGTTTGTCCTTTGAATTTCTAGACCAAGATAATTTTTCACTGGTCCCAAATCTCTTACTTTAAATTAGTTGTTCTGCAAATTTGTCCACTTGCTTGTCATTTTTTGTAGAATAAAGCAAATCATCAACATAAGACAAACATAATTCTTGTTTATCACCCTTTCCTTTAGTGTACAAGCAATTATCAGCTAAGCTTCTTTTAAAGCCAAGATTTTTTAAAGCATTATCGAGACGCTTGTTCCAATTTCTAGCCGATTGTTTGAGCCCATAGATTGCTTTGTGTAACCTATATACAGAATTCTGTTCGCCTGCCTCAAATCCTGGTGCTTGATTCATAAAAAATTCTTCGTGCAGTTTTGTGTTAAGATAAGCTGTTTCAATATCAAAATGATTTACTTTAAACCCACGTTGTGCTGCAATAGCTAGCAATAAACGTACATGTTCGCTCCTTGCAGTAGGAGAAAAGGTTTCATCAAAACTTTCACCTTTTCTTTGCGTAAAGCTTCGTTCTACCTGCCTAGCTTTGTACTTAACGCTACCATCTGCCAAGTGTTTTATTTTATACACCCATCTACAGTCCACTGCCTTTTTTCCTTCTGGCAATGGCTCAATAGTAAACACATTATGTTCTGCCAAAGATTTCATTTCTGCTCTCATTGCATTTTCCCACATTACTATTTCCTGGTGTTGTAACTTTAAAACCTCCTCATAATCACAAGGTTCTTTCTTCACATCAACAGTTTTAACTTCTTGTATAGTAAACCTTTCTGGAGCTACCCCTTATTGCTCCTTTGTGATCTAACTTGAGCACTCTCCCCCTCTGAACTATCTTCCCCTTCTGATTCATCTTGCTCAGCAGAAATTGGTTCAGCTTTAGGAGATTGTGTACTGGGACTCTCATCCCCTGATTCCTCATCACTATCACTTTCACAACTTTCTTTAATTTGTGGCTTTTCTTCCTCAGATTTCACAAATTTATCTGTATCATCTGAAGATAAAACTTCTGAATTTCCATGTAAATGAGCCCACCCATCTTGCTCACAAAACTTTGCATGTTTTGATATCACAACTCTGCCACGCCCTAGTGCAAAACGATACCCTTTTGACCAACTTTGATTACCAACAAATCTAAGTCTCTTTGCCTTGGGATCTCCTTTCCTTCTCTGTCCTTTTGGGATGTGAACCCAAGCCCAACAACCAAAAGTTTTAACAAGGTCCAAAAAAGGCTTTTTTCCATAAAGCAAAAAATGAGGGGTATTGTTTAGGGTAGAATGAAACAATCTGTTCTGTATGTAATTAGCACAGAGAATTGCTTCCCCTCAAAACTTCCTGGATAAGCCAGAATCACATAACATAGAATCTAGCATTGTTTGTAAAGACCTTATCTTGCGTTCTGCAATCGAATTTTCTTCGGGTGAAAAGGGACACGATTTACAGTGACTAATACCATGTTTTTTCAGCCATATCTGGGGGGCTTCAGACATGAACTTGCCTCCATGGTCACTCTGCAATTGGGTAACTTTGTAGGAAAACTTCCTTTCTATATAGTTGACCCAATTTTTAATCAGTTGACCAGTTTCACTTTTGTGTTTTAACAAGTATACCCAAGTATACCGGCTATAATCATCCACAAGAACCAGAAAAAACTTTGCTCCTCCTTCAGATTCTACAAGTGGCTCACAAAGGTCTGAGTGTACTAAAGCAAATGGCTTCTTGCTAATTCTATTACTTTCAGGATAAGATCTCCGCTTACTTTTAGACTCCTTGCAGGTATTGCAGTCCAGAAAAACTAGACACTTTCTGGTTACGATGAGGTGTTGTCGCCTTCCTCTCATGGCGTCTTTCCTCCTCATCAAGCAAATGCCCTGTTAAGAAATGCATCGTTAATTGGTTTTCTGGAATTGCCTCCAGCATCATCACTAAATTATCCCATGACTTGGGAAGTAAAGACAGCACAATATAAACCTTTCTCTGCTCAGAAAAATGTTCCCCAAGTTCATTTAACTGTGAAAATAAACCACGCATTCTTTGAAGGTGTTTAGAAACACATTCACCCTCACTTAGTCCAGCTCAGTACGGAGCTCTCATTAGAGTAATTTTGCTGCCAGCAGTATCTCTAATGTGTATCGCTCTCAGTGCTTTTCAAATCTCACTTGCTGTTTCAAGGTCTTGCACATGAGATACCGGTAATTGAGACTTCTCTAAACTCAAAATTAAATTGGCATATGCTTTGTCCTCCAGTCTTTGGTCTGCTTCATCTAACTCTTCATACTTATCTTTTACAGGAGCATTAACAATAACAGTCCAACATTGTTCTTTCTTTAAAAATGCCTGCATCTGTAAACTCCATGACATATAATTGGATTCTCCCAGTTTCTCTGCTGGAAAACATGAAGCTCCCCCTTGAGCTCCAGCTCTTAAGTCCAGCCATGGCTCCACCCAGCTTTCAGCTTTCCACTCAGTCTTTACTCACACGTGGCTTGAAGAATTGCTCGGCTCCTCGCCTCAAACAGACACTCCCTGCCGACGCCTTCACACAGCCAGCTGCTTGAGAAACGCAGAGTTGCTTCCAGTCTCTGGGTTCTTTTCACGCTCTGTCTCTGCCCACTCAGGACTGGTGCTCATAACCTGTTGGGGGGGGGGTTCTTCTGGTGCCCGACGACAGAACCACGAGACCGGTGTAAAAGACTCAAACAAAGGTTTTATTACAGCTATACAAAACAACAAGCACAAAGCATGTGGGAATTTGCCTCCCTCTTTTTATACTCATCACCAGCTGTACCTAATCAGCCTAGAAAACCACTCACAGAAACAGTTCTTAAAGTTACAATCATCTTTTCTGTTTCTTTGCAGAATGACTCCTAACACCCGCATGCGGGAGAGACCTTACCAGTGCGACAAGAGAGGGTGGGGTTTCGTTTGGAAATCGCAGCTCGTGAGCCACCAGTGGATGCCCAGGGAAGAGGAACCTTGGCGCAGGAACCCGCTCACTCTGAGGAAAGCGTTCGTCATCACTCACTTCATATGAGGAGGCAGAAGGGACCGAGGAAGTTGCCCTTCTACCGAACCAGGCCGTTGGGTCCATCCGGCATACAGTTGCCACACTGACTGGCCATGGCTCGCTAGGATTCCAGGCAGGGTTCTCTCTGAGACCTACCCAGAGATGCCAGGGATTGAGCGTACGCAAAGCAGGTGCTCTGCAAATGAGCTATGACCATTCCCCATTTCTACCAAAATACCCGCCTTATTAAAATGCTCCACGCATTAGGTGTGTGGCAGCCGTGGGGAGCCTTGAATCCACAGCTCTGGCTGACTTCAGAAGGTCTCTTTGTCCCTCCCCGATCACTAGTTTCTTAATATCTTCAGTCTGGTTCCAGGGCAAGACTTCCATATTTTTTTAAAAAAAATTATTTATTTATTTTTCCAGAAAAAGAAGAAACATCAAAACAATACAAAACAACAAAGGCAATCACCAATATACATCAAAAAAAAAAGGAAAAAAAGAGAGAAAAAAAATGAGAATAAAAACTCCAATTTTTAAATTCATGTTTACAAAAACTGTCTTTCTTGACTTCCTCACGCCTCCCTTTTTTGTGTTCCTCTTTGTCCAATCAGATACAGCAAATCCTTACCCTCCTTCAAAACTCATTTCTAATTATTATAATCACTTCTATTATGTCTCCGATCTTTCCTCCTTAGGGCAAGACTTCCAAACTGAGTTCACACCACAAAAACCCCAGTTCTACGATACTCACAGGTTCCTTGTTAATGCCAAGTTGACGCTCCCGAATTATTATTTTTCTCCATTATTCTTATTAATTTTTCAGTTTTACATTTTAGAATATTAATTTAAACAACCTTAAAATATCAATGACTTCCCTTCTCTTTCCATGGTTCATTTTGCATAGCATAAATCCCTGTGTATTTTATATTAATTAAACCATTCAGTATTCCATTATTGCATCCATCAAAGCTTATTTACACTGTTGAATTCATCTTAATGCAGCCCACGTTTTCAAAAATACACATCCCCCCCCCATATATTCAATAAACATTTTCCAATCTACTTCAAATATACGTTCTTCTTGTTCTCTTATTCTGTATGTTAGGTCTGCAAGCTGCACATATTCCATCAGTTTAAGTTGCCATTATTCTTTAGTTGGTACCTCACTCGTTTTCCATTTTGGGGCTAACCAAACACGGGCCGCAGTAGTGGCACACATCAACAACCTTTTTTGACACCTGTGAATTTCCATCTGAATTATCCCCAACAAAAAGGACTGGTTGTTTTGGGAAAGTACTTCTAAACATTTTTTTTCAATCCCTTATTAATTATTTCCTAATACTCTTTTACAGGTCCACCACATATGATAGTCACATTACATCTCCTGAAAATGACACTCCTGAAAACATATTTGGGCTGCATCAATAGAAGTATAGCATCTAGATCAAGGGAAGTAATAGTGCCACTGTATTCTGCTCTGGTCAGACCTCACCTGGAGTACTGTGTCCAGTTCTGGGCACCACAGTTCAAAAAGGACACTGACAAACTGGAACGTGTCCAGAGGAGGGCAACCAAAATGGTCAAAGGCCTGGAAACGATGCCTTATGAGGAACGGCTAAGGGAGCTGGGCATGTTTAGCCTGGAGAAGAGGAGGTTAAGGGGTGATATGATAGCCATGTTCAAATATATAAAAGGATGTCGCATAGAGGAGGGAGAAAGGTTGTTTTCTGCTGCTCCAGAGAAGCGGACACGGAGCAATGGTTCCAAACTACAAGAAAGAAGATTCCACCTAAACATTAGGAAGAACTTCCTGACAGTAAGAGCTGTTCGACAGTGGAATTTGCTGCCAAGGAGTGTGGTGGAGTCTCCTTCTTTGGAGGTCTTTAAGCAGAGGCTTGACAACCATATGTCAGGAGTGCTCTGATGGTGTTTCCTGCTTGGCAGGGGGTTGGACTCGATGGCCCTTGTGGTCTCTTCCAACTCTATGATTCTATGATTCTATGATTCTATATCTTTTCCTTGTAGACTTTAGAAGGATAAATAAACTGAAACCATTCCCCGCCTCTCGAAGCATTCTCTTTTAATGCTGCTAGCAGTTCTGAATGTGTTGTCTCTTCTTTGGCTCATCCCTGTTTTGCGTGACACCTTTTGGGAGTCTGTCAGTTGAGGCTGGCCAGCAGTCTCTCTGGTTAAGCCCAAGCAGCTGTGACATGTAGTTCCTCTTCTGCAAGCACCAGTGTATTTTGTCCTAATCTTTAAATCTACAGATTAGTCATGGAAGTGCTCACTGGAAGGACAGATCGTGAAGCTGAGGCTCCAATACTTTGGCCACCTCATGAGAAGAGAAGACTCCCTGGAAAAGACCCTGATGCTGGGAAAGATGGAGGGCGCAAGGAGAAGGGGACGACAGAGGACAAGATGGTTGGACAGTGTTCGCGAAGCTACCAGCATGAGTTTGACCAAAGTGCGGGAGGCAGTGGAAGACAGGAGAGCCTGGCATGCTCTGGTCCAGGGGGTCACAAAGAGGCGGACACGACTAAACGATTAAACAACAAGTCATGGAAATGGCTGGCACTTCTCTGATTTGGATGAACTCTCGCTCAGTCAATTAAACTTTCCCTTGTTTAAGAATATTGTTGCCCTTGGCCTCGGGAATTAAGACACATTCAAGAGGATTCGGAAATCACTCCTGCAGGGACAGTGAGGATGGTGATGGTTTATTTTTTGTACCCCACCTATCTGGCTCGGTTTCCCCATCCACTCTGAGCTTCTCCGAACAGAATATTAAAAACATGATAAAACATCAAACATTAAAAACTTCCCTAAACAGGGCTGCCTTCAGACGTTCTTTTCCTTGACATCTGGTGGGAGGGGTTCCACAGGGACGGTGCCACCACCAAGAAGGCCCTCTTCCTGGTTACCCTCACTTCTCGCAGGGAGGGAACTGCCAGAAGGCCCTCGGAGCTGGACCTCAGTGTCTGGGCTGAACGATTGAGGTGGAGACGCTCCTTCAGGTATACTGGGCTGAGGCCGTTTTGGGCTTTAAAGGTCAGCACCAACACTATGAATTGTGCTCGGAAATGTACTGGCTGTGCCTCCACGGTCAGGGCTCTTAATGCCACGCTGGGAATGGCAAGGGGTGGTAGAATGTGGCTCTTGTGCTCAGCTCCTGTTTACAGGCTTCCCATGAGGTCCCCTCGTTGGCCTCTGTGAGAACAGGATGCTGGACCACTGGGCTGATTCAACAGCCAGGCTCTCCTTTTTTTTTCTAAGTCACCAGACTCTCCACAAAGATTTTTATGTTGCTTGGTCATTCTTGCACAGCATCCCTAACTTTGCACACGGTCCCACCACTTTCTTTTCTTTTTTGGGAAAAAATTATTTACTTGGTTTTTCAAATTACAGTTTTACAAACACATATCCAACATACAACACAGAAACATGATTCCAAAGAATCTCTTGGACTTCCTTCCTCCCCTTTGTGGGTCCTATCGTTAAGCCTTCCTTCCTGCATCTTTTATAATAATCCAGATCTTTCACATCTCCATTGTGTCCAAAATTCACCACTAAACTACAAATGTTATTCCAATCCGACTAACAATTTTAACTGTTTACAATGGTTTTTTAAGATAAATTATAAATTTTCCCCATTCCTTATTAAAATTTTGGTCTTCCTGATTTCTGATTCTTCCGGTCATTTTAGCCATTTCAGCCTAATCCATCAATTTAATCTGCCATTCTTCTCTGGTTGGGACTTTTATCTTCTTTCCATCTCTGGCCAATAACACCCTCCACCACTTCCTTTTCAAATTGAACAAGAGTGGGATCTCTGAAGAAGAGCAACGATTGCCAGCAGATCTTGTCCTTCTCCTGGGACAACAGAACGAGAAGGATGTAAGCGAAGAAAACATCTATGCAAATGATGATGCGTCTTAATTTTCAGGGAACATACCTTTCCATATAATTTATTTCTGTGGGCGGGGTTGTGTGTGTTTGTGAGGGAGAGAGATATCGGCAAAGATAGCAAACACGGAGATTCTCTGTTATACCCAGTTGCAATTCAATGTATTCCTGTTGTGTTTTAAGATTTTCCTGATATTATAAGTGAGCCGGAACTGATCTGCGACCGTAATAATAAAATTCAATTCAATTCAACACTGAGATTCCTGCATTGGAGGGGGTTGGGCTGGATGACCGTCGGTGTCCCAACACTACTATTCTATGATGAAAAGACACAAAATACATAACAAAAAGAAGATCAAGGGCAAACCGATAATTCCAACAACACATTTAAACACTTTGCTCCTAAAGTTGTACATATTATATAATACAATATAAAAACCATAGAATCATAGAATCCTAGAGTTGGAAGAGACCACAAGGGCCATCGAGTCCAACCCCCTGCCAAGCAGGAAACACCATCAGAGCACTCCTGACATATGGTTGTCAAGCCTCTGCTTAAAGACCTCCAAAGAAGGAGACTCCACCCCACTCCTTGGCAGCAAATTCCACTGTCGAACAGCTCTTACTGTCAGGAAGTTCTTCCTAAGGTTTAGGTGGAATCTTCTTTCTTGTAGTTTGGATCCATTGCTCCGTGTCCGCTTCTCTGGAGCAGCAGAAAACAACCTTTCTCCCTCCTCTATGTGACATCCTTTTATATATTTGAACATGGCTATCATATCACCCCTTAACCTCCTCTTCTCCAGGCTAAACATGCCCAGCTCCCTTAGCCGTTCCTCGTAAGGCATCGTTTCCAGGCCTTTGACCATTTTGGTTGCCCTCCTCTGGACACGTTCCAGTTTGTCAGTGTCCTTCTTGAACTGTGGTGCCCAGAACTGGACACAGTACTCCAGGTGAGGTCTGACCAGAGCAGAATACAGTGGCACTATTACTTCCCTTTATCTAGATGCTACACTCCTATGGATGCAGCCCAGAATTGCATTGGCTTTTTTAGCTGCCGCGTCACACTGTTGGCTCATGTCAAGTTTGTGGTCAACCAAGACTCCTAGATCCTTTTCACATGTACTGCTCTCAAGCCAGGTGTCACCCATCTTGTATTTGTGCCTCTCATTTATTTTTTTGCCCAAGTGCAATACTTTACATTTCTCCCTGTTAAAATTCATCTTGTTTGTTTTGGCCCAGTTCTCTAATCTGTCAAGGTCGTTTTGAAGTGTGATCCTGTCCTCTGGGAATAAAAATGAATAAAAACAAGAACAGAACAAAACTAGCAATCCCCCCTTCCACAACACCTTTAAAAAGGCATCGGATATCCACCACCCCGAGGCCTTTTCTCCCAAGGACTCAAGGTGCGGCCACGTGGTTTTCATCACGACACCAACCACCCTGCGAGGTAGGCTCACAATGCACACATTCCTGCACCTCGAAGGAAAGAAAAAGAAATGCATTTCTAAAACCATCCTAAAACAATGATCATTGCTTTTTAAGGAGCAGGCGCGATTAGTGAATCCGTAGCGAGGTCGTGGTTGCTTCTGCAGCTGCAGCTGTTTCTCATCCCCGGCCACTTCGGGGTTAAAACGAGAGAGTCCGGCTGCGCTTCCTAGAGGGGGCGCAAAGGAAGGAAGCCAGCCAAGGGCAGAGGAGAGTGACAGCTTCTTTCCTGTCCCGCCCCCTTCCCTGGGAGAAAAAAGAGGGGGGGGGGTCTTTGTTTGCAGCAGGCCTGCTGGAAGGAGCTGGTGAGTTGCATGGTCTTGGATGCTTGAGCTGAGATTCCTGCATTGCAGGGGGTTGGGCTAGATGACCCCTGGGGGTCCCTTCCCAACACTTCAGATTGCATGGTTCTATGAGTGGGGAGCGCCTTTGAACGGAGGGGAGGGGAAGGGGCAAGGCAGGGGGGCGGGCTGCTGGCTGGCTGGCTGGCTGGCTGGCTTGCAAGGAGGAGCCCTGCCCTCCTGGCCCAGGATCCTGTCCTCACAGTGGGCAAGACCAGCTTCTCCCGCCCGCCCCCCCCCCAGTGCTATTCCCCCCCTCTTGCTATTCCCTCCCATTGTTGTTGTTGTGTTGCTGTTTAGTCGTTTAGTCTTTGTGACCCCCTGGACCAGAGAACGCCAGGCACCTCTGTCCTCCACTGCCTCCCGCAGTTTGGTCAAACTCATGCTGGTAACCTCGAAAACACTATCCAACCATCTCATCCTCTGTTGTCCCCTTCTCCTTGTGCCCTCCATCTTTCCCAACATCAGGGTCTTTTCCAGGGAGTCTTCTCTTCTCATGAGGTGGCCAAAGTCTTGGAGCCTCAGCTTCAGGATCTGTCCTTCCAGTGAGCACTCAGGGCTGATTTCCTTGAGAATGGAGAGGTCTGATCTTCTTGCAGTCCATGGGACTCTCAAGAGTCTCCTCCAGCACCAGAATTCAAAAGCATCAATTCTTTGGCGATCAGCCTTCTTTATGGTCCAGCTCTCACTTCCATACATCATTACTGGAAAAACCATGGCTTTAACTATACGAACCTTTGTTGGCAAGGTGATGTCTCTACTTCTCAAGATGCTGTCTAGGCCTGTCATTGCCCTTCTCCCAAGGAGCAGGCGTCTTTTAATTTCGTGGCTGCTGTCACCATCTGCAGTGATCATGGAGCCCAAGAAAGTAAAATCTCTCACTACCTCCATTTCTTCCCCTTCTATTTGCCAGGAGGTGATGGGACCAGTGGCCATGATCTTCGTTTTTTTGATGTTGAGCTTCAGACCATATTTTGCGCTCTCCTCTTTGACCCTCATTAAAAGGTTCTTTAATTCCTCCTCACTTTCTGCCATCAAGGTTGTGTCATCTGCATATCTGAGGTTGTTGATATTTCTTCCGGCAATTCCGGTTAGGGATTCATCCAGCCCAGCCTTTCGCATGATGAATTCTGCATATAAGTTAAATAAGCAGGGAGACAAAATACAGCCTTGTCGTACTCCTTTCCCAATTTTGAACCAATCAGTTGTTCCATATCCAGTTCTAACTGTAGCTTCTTGTCCCACATAGAGATTTCTCAGGAGACAGATGAGGTGATCTGGCACTCCCATTTCTTTAAGAACTTGCCATAGTTTGCCGTGGTCGACACAGTCAAAGGCCTCCCTCCCATTGCATTTCCCCAAAGCTATTCCCTCCCATTGCAATTCCCCAAAGCTGGCCTTCAGAGGCATTTGCTGCTCATATTCTCCCCTGAAAATAGGGACGTCCGATTTCATCATCATCATCATCATCATCATCATCATATTATGGGCTACTTTTAAAATGAGGCTGCATTTTAACCTGTATTTTAAATTGGTTTCCCCCCCCCCCCATTATGTTTTTATTGTAATTTTACTGGTATTAGTCGCCCTGAGCCCGGCTCTGGCTGGGAAGGGTGGGGTATAAATAATAATAATAATAATAGTTACAGATAGGTAGCCGTGTTGGTCTGCCATAGTCAAAACAAAAAATTCCTTCCAGTAGCACCTTAAAGACCAACTAAGTTAGTTCTAGGTATGAGCTTTCGTGTGCATGTATCTGAAGAAGTGTGCATGCACACGAAAGCTCATACCTAGAACTAACTTAGTTGGTCTTTAAGGTGCTACTGGAAGGAATTTTTTGCTTTAATAATAATAATAATAATAATAATAATAATAAATTTATTATTGGCACACCACCCCTCTGACTGCGTTGCTGCTGGCACTCTTGGCAGCTTGCAACATATATTTTTTTTAAAAAAATGTCATTGAACATTACACGCAATTAAACATTGCACATTCGAGAATGGGAAGCCCTGCCTGCAATTCTCTCCTCTTGCAGTTAACCAAAAACTGGCCTGTGGGGGGGGGCATTCTCCCTTGGGAGGTGGTGAACTCCCCTTCCTTGTAGGTTTTTAAGCAGAGGTTGGGTGGCCGTCTGTCACGGGTGCTTTAGCTGAGATTCCTGCGTTGCAGGGGCTAGGACTGGAAGATCCTCTGTGGTCCCGTTCAATACTTACAAGGAAAAAAACAGTATTCTGTATTATTGTAGCTTGAATATTGTGTTAAATAGATGATTCTTCATCCTGCTTATGGAATATGCTGTGTAATCTGAATCCTGACATTCATTAATACGCTTTGGTATGGGCTGGGGGGGGGGGGATATATAGATGCCCGAATGAGATTGCCAATTTTATGGGACCGCCTCTCCTGGTCTGCCCCACAGAGGACCTTAAGGTCCATGAATAATCTTAGTTTAGAGGTCCCGGGCCCTAAGGAAGTCAGATTATCCTCCACCAGGGCCAGGGCCTTCTCAGTGATGGCTCCGACCTGGTGGAATGCTCTGCCCCATGAGACCAGGGCCCTGCAGGATTTAACCTCCTTCCACAGGGCCTGTAAGGCAGAGCTATTCTGCCTGGCTTTCAATTTGAACCTGGCCTGATCTTTTATTCCCCTTCCTTCCCTCCCCCACCCCTTTTTATGAAGATTACCCGCTCTGGGATCCCACAGCTGGTTCTCCCCTGGTCTCCTCGCCGGCCCAAATAGGACTAATTTAGCCAGCTAGCCCTGGTGATCATCCAATGTTTATTGGACGGATTTCCCCCCTAAACTGATTTTTTAATTCTGAATTTATTGTTATCCACGTTTTATACTGTATTTTATGCTGTTTTTTGTTGCATCAATTAAGTGTTTTAAATTTGTTGTTAGCCGCTCTGAGCCTGGTTTTCTGAACTGGGAAGGGCGGGGTATAAATAAAAAGTTATTATTATTATTATTATTATTATTATTATTATCTGAATGTTCTGCTAGTGTAACATTTCATGTAAGATTTCCTGGCTCTCTGCAGGTTTAGAAGCCTAATCAATTTGGGTGATCGCAGGTGGAAAGAGGAGGAAGCTGTTTTGGGGGCCCAAGAGAGGGTGACCTTGGAGCGCGGCTGGGAAATGGAGGAGCAAGCCTTGGCTAAGATGAAAGCAGGAAGACGCCAAAATGTTATCCAGGCTGGGAGCAGCGGGGGATTCTGGGAAAGAACCACACCAGAGATCCTGGGTGAGGAGGATGACCTCGGCTTGGATGTCCAACGCCAACATTTTAGGCGCTTCTGCTACCAGAAGGCCGAGGGCCCCCGAGAGGTTTGCAGCCGACTCCACCATCTTTGCCACGAGTGGCTGAAGCCAGACAGACACACCAAGGCTCAGATCCTGGACCTGGTGATCCTGGAACAGTTCCTGGCTGTCCTCCCCCCGGAGATGGAGAACTGGGTCAGGGAATGTGGAGCGGAGACCAGTTCCCAGGCGGTGGCCCTGGCTGAAGGTTTCCTCCTGAGCCGGGCAGAGGTCAAGAAGCAGACAGAGCTGCAGGTGAGAGAGGGTTTCGTTCTGGTAGTTCCAAAAGACAAAAATGTGAGCATGAATAAAGTAAAAAAAAACCCCACTAGTTTCCAAAAGGAGGAGGGAATCCAAGCCCCCAACACTTTGCCTGCCCCTTTCCAGTGTGGTGAGAGCCAGTGTGGTGTAGTGGTTAAGAACAGTAGACTTGTAATCTGGTGAACTGGGTTCGCTTCCCCGCTCCTCCACATGCAGCTGCTGGGTGACCTTGGGCCAGTCACACTTCTCTGAAGTCCTCAGCCCCACTCACCTCACAGAGGGTTTGTTGTGGGGGAGGAAGGGAAAAGAGAATGTTAGCCGCTTTGAAACCTTTGACAACCATATGTCAGAAGTGCTCTGAAGGTGTTTCCTGCTTGGCAGGGGGTTGGACTCGATGGCCCTTGTGGTCTCTTCCAACTCTAGGATTCTATGAAACTCCTTCGGGGAGTGATAAAGCGGGATATGAAATCCAAACTCCTCCTCCTCCTCCTCCTCCTCCTCCTCTTCTTCTTCCTTTTCTCTTTTCTCTTCCCACTCCCCATTTCCTTTTCCTTTTTTAAATGTTTGGACATGGCATGAATATTTCAGCATAATAGCAAATTCAGAGGGCACAACAAAATAAAAAAATTCCTTCCAGTAGCACCTTAAAGACCACACTTCTGAAGAAGTGTGCATGCACACGAAAGCTCATACCTAGAACTAACTCAGTTGGTCTTTAAGGTGCTACTGGAAGGAATTTTTTTATTTTGTTTTGACCATGGCAGACCAACACGGCTACCTATCTGTAACTGTCAGAGGGCACAGTTTGTCTTACACATTTGTCACTTTTCTGGTATGTTTGTGTTCCTTTTCTAAAATAAGCAAGGAAAAGAGTTTCAGGCTCATGAATGTTCTGTCAAGTATAGGGATGCAAGAGAGTGTAAGAAGAGCCTGCTGGCACGGATCGTGTGGAGATCTCTCGGTGCACCAGGTTGGCAACTGGCGAAAGCAAAATATCACTTGGAGAAGGATCTGAAATAAGCTCTAATTTGATTTGTTCTGGATTGTTTTGTTTTATGTTTTAATCAGGACCAACTGGTTAGAAACCAAAGGGTCCAAGTTACTCCGAACCAATTCCTGATTTATGTTTGAATGTTGCAAATCACTTGGAGATCTGTTCTGTAAAATATAAAGCCAATACAGAAACGAAATGAATAATAATGACGATGTTCAATTGCAAAAAAACCAAAACCAAACAAACCTTGGCGCCTGGACATTCCATTGTTGCGACCATAACCTAGGTTTAAAATGCTGTTTTGGGATTAGAGTATACAGTCAAACCTTGGTTGTTGAACGTAATCTGTTCTGGAAGCCTGTTCGGCTTCCAAAATGTTTGACAACCAAAGCGTGGCTTCCGATTGGTTGCAGGAGCTTCGGCTTCCAAAAAACGTTCGAAAACCAAAGCATTTACTTCTGGGGTTTTGTCATTTGGGAGCCGAAATGTTCCAAAGCAGAGGCGTTCGGAATCCGAGGTTTGACTGTATCTGTATCTGATTTTCTAACACTGCTTCTGATTTTTTAGAACCTTTCTCCTGTGGCTGTAAGTTGTATTAAGTGGTTTTAAGGTTGGGCTTTAATTGCTGTACCTCACCCTGAGTGCTTAGGGCAAAGGCCAGGAAATTAGTAATAATATTATCCCTCCTTTCTGCTTCCGGGGCAGGGACCTCTCGCTGAAGTGTCTCTGGGTTTCCGTGGGGCAGAGCAGGCAGCCCGAGAGAGACGGCTCTTCAGGTGGATCGTGCAAGAGTGTGACCAAGCTGCCAACTTGCTAGGTAAGGAAAACTGCCGCCTGTCTCCATTTGTAAGAATTTATCTTTTAGTGTGGCAGCACCCGCAATCTCAAACTCCCTGGCTATCAATATCACTGTACTCTTTTTGACGCCTGCCAAAAATATTTTTCTTTTTTCTTTTTTAATTTATACTTTTCAAATTTATACACTTCGTTACTTTTACAATCCGTATAATATTTCGAAATTTGACTTCCTTCCCCCTCTTTCTGCAGTTCCTTAAATTTACTTTTTCATATCTTCTGCATATTCAAATTCATTTAATTTACTCATTTAATTATCTACTGTAAATATATACTCTTATGAAAGTGCAGGTTATTACAAGAATCCTGCCAACATTCTTATCTGTTTGCAATCTATCTGTAAATATTCAATAAACCATTTCCAGTCTTTTATAAAGAGCTTGCTATCTTGATTTCGTATTCTTCCAGTAAGTTTCGCCATTCCTACATATTCCATAAGTTTTTGTATCCATTCTTCCTTTGATGGGACTTCTGCTTCTTTCCATTTTGGGACAAGTAACATTCTTGCTGCTGTAGTCACATACATAAATAAATTTCTATACAATTTAGGTAGTTCTGTCCCCATAATTCCCAAAAGAAAAGCTTCTGGGTTTGTTTTTTTATAAAAGTTATTTTGAACATCTTTTTCAATTCATTATATATCATTTCCCAGTAAGCTTTAACCTTACTACAAGACTACCACATATGATAAAAAGAACCTTCTTTCTCTTTACATTTCCAACATTTGTTTGATTTAAATTTATACATTTTTGCCAATTTACTTGGTGTTAGATACTAACGATATATCATTTTCATATAATTTTCTCTCAGACCATAGCATACTGTAAATATTTTTATTTAGGCAAGCCAACCTAGATGTTTAGACCTTTAGCTAAAGCTTTACTCTGTTTTTAGTCTATGGTTATTTTAACTTTTCAAAAGTCTTGAATTGTTGGTGTGGATTTTTAAGATGATGTGCATGTGTAACCAAATACCCACAAGGAATATAAGGCTGACACAACAAACAAGAAAACATATGCAGCGTGATATCTGTAACACACAGGACACAGATTACAGCTCAGAGTTAGGAGAAATATCCTAACCATAAGAGCAGGGGTCAGCAAACTTCTTTAGCAGGGGGCCGGTCCACTGTCCCTCAGACCTTGTAGGGGACCGGACTATATTGGGGGGGGGGGAATGAACGAATTCCTATGCCCCACAAATAACCCAGAGATGCATTTTAAATGAAAGGGCACATTCTATTCATGTAAAAACACGCTGATTCCTGGACCGCCTGTGGGCCGGATTGAGAAGGCAATTGGGCCAAATCCTGCCCCCGGGCCTTAGTTTGCCTACCCATGCAATAAGAGCTTTGCAGCAGAGGAGGAGCCTCTGTCTGAAGGCTCCCCTTTGCTGGTGCCCTCGGAATGGGCCCGCCTGTCAGGGATGTTGTAGCTTCACCGTGCACTGAGCAGGGGTTGGAATACATGACCTCCCGGTGTACCTGTAATTCTAAGATTCTATTTTACAATCTGACCTTTCGGCCCTCAATCCTCTGCAGTTAATGCTGGGGAGGGGGGCACCCTGAAGTCAGGACATGTGGCAGGGTTTAATGAGAGAGATACTTGGGGGTTCCTTCTTTTGTTGAAAAATACATATTATTGCAGCCAGCCTCTCACATTGAAATGTTCAGCTGCAGAGCCCAGTCTTGCGCCCTGGTTCTGGCTAAAATTTTAGTCCTAGGTAACACCCGCTGTTTTTGTGTTCCTCGCAGGCAACAAAGTGACCCCGGCGACCCGCACTCCTTGTGGCGGAGTGGAAACGGCAGCCGTGGGGCCTGATCAGGTAGGGGAAAGAATCCCTGAGGGATCAATGGAGGCAGCTCGCATGCCTGAGCCCGGAAGGTTCCTGTCCCTTTGCTACAACGAAGGAAGCGTCTAGAAGACGAGGGGAGTCCGTTAATGAAGAGCAACCCACGCCCAGCCCCTAAGAACCTCAACATAACTAGGCTTTCTGGTTGTGAACATGAGAACCTCAGGAGAGCCTTGTTGATTCTTGCAGCCAAAGAGGGCTCAGCCGGTCCCAGCATCCTTTCTCATAGTGACCAAGCAGGAGATCCAGTGGGAAGCCGGGAAGCTCTCTGGGTGACGATTTCACCTGGTGTCAGGCTTTGGGCGATCGGATCCCTCCCTTGGTGGCAGTAAATAAGCAGATTAGACAAAAGGAGCGTTCTTACCCAGTTAGTTTCTTTAATAATCACAGCGAGAGACAAAGGAATGCATATCTCTCTAGAAATGGCGTTGCTCCCAGTAAAGGTTTACCCCCTCCATCCCCATTAATCTACGTCACTCCTATGTTGGGTGATCTGACCTTGTTGCCGCTGAGCTCTCTGTTCTGTCACTCTCAAAGCCCACCTAGCCCTAGGCAAAGGGGGCTCAGGAATGCTTTCCAAGGACACTGTCTCTCTCCTGGTGTTTCCTCTTCTGGTTGTTCCTCACCCAGTATTTCCCAGCTTTCCCCCTCTGGACCGTGCCCCTCTGCAAACCACTGCTCTAAATCTATACTGTCCTGCCTTTGGTAAGATTCAGGAGAAGGGGGAGGGCAGCTCCCACCATTCCTCCTCAATCCAGCCCCTGACACCTAGATAGCTCAGTTGGTTAGAGCATGGTGCTGGATGATGCCAAGGTTGCAGGCGTGATCCCCATAAGGAACAGCTGCACATTCCTGCATTACAGGGGGTTGGAATAGATGATGTTCAAGGTCCCTTCCAGCTCAACAATTCTATGGTTCTATGGTTCTTTTTCCGTCTGGCCAGCTTTGCAGGGAAGTTTTTAATGTTTGATTTATTTATTTTTTAAATATTCTGCTGGAAGCCGCCCAGAGTGGCTGGGGAAACCCAGCCAGATGGACGGGTTATAAATAATAATAATAATAATAATAATAATAATAATAATAATAATAATTACTACAATAATCTTTTACCCACCTTCAGCTTATGCAGAATAGTCCCATCTAAGTTACTGGACTTGCCTAACCAGTTCATTTCTTGTAGTGGACCTACGCTTGAGTAGAACTTCTTGTTGTTGTTGTTGTTGTTGTTGTTGTTGTGTTGTTTAGTCGTGTCCGACTCTTCGTGACCCCCTGGACCAGAGCACGCCAGGCCCTCCTGTCTTCCACTGCCTCCCGCAGTTTGGTCAGACTCATGCTGGTAGCTTCGAGAACACTGTCCCACCATCTTGTCCTCTGTCGTCCCCTTCTCCTTGTGCCCTCCATCTTTCCCAACATCAGGGTCTTTTCCAGGGAGTCTTCTCTTCTCATGAGGGGGCCAAAGTCTTGGAGCCTTAGCTTCAGGATCTGTCCTTCCAGTGAGCACTCAGGGCTGATTTCCTTCAGAATGGAGAGGTTTGATCTTCTTGCAGTCCATGGGACTCTCAAGAGTCCCCTCCAGCACCAAAATTCAAAAGGACACGACTCTTCATCGTGTTCCTCACTCCCCACTTTTTAAAAAAGAGAATTTGTTTTCTTCTTCCTTCTCCTCCTCCAGGATCGGGTGTCCTTTGAGGATGTGGCTGTGTATTTCACAGATGACGAGTGGGTGTTGCTGGATCCAGCCCAGAGAGCCCTGCACGTGGAAGTTATGGAGGAGAATTGTGGGAATCTGGCCTCTCTCGGTAAGGCCTCCTTTTTTGCTTTGACTTGGCAGATGCTGACAGTCGAAACGGCTGCTAGCATCAGAACCCAGCATCTTCTGCTTGAGCCCAGTTCATGTGGCAGGCTCGTGGTGGTCTCTTCGGAGACAGGGATTTGTCATCCTGTATGGAGCCTCAAGCCTGCGGTGTCTGGGACTGGCTGGATGATGAACAATGCGAGGCTCCAGCCGAGGACCCCTCTAGGGAACCCACAGAGGAAGAAGACTCAGACCCAGGGGAGAGGTGGTAGGACACAAAGTCAAGTCAGAGAATCAGGAAATCCAGGAGGTGGAAGAAAGCGGAGGTTTTCTATTTAAAAAAATAATAATATTTATTCAAATGTTAAAGATTACAAAGAGAAAAAACAATAAACAAAAATAAAAAAGACATAGGAAATACAAACAGTTAAAAAAAACCAAATCAAACCTTTACATAGCTTTCTTTCCTTTACTTATTTCCCTGACCTCCTCACACCTCCCTTTTCTGTATTCTAGTTCAGTTAGATGTTTCAGCAAATCCTTTCCAGCTTTGTTTTTATCCTAATAATTTATCTTAATATACTGTAATTCTCGTCTTTCACCAATTAAAAAATCAATTTTAACCTAATCCTTTATATCATTTCTGCTAAAACCACATTACTTCATTCCAACAAGCTTCTAACATTCCTTAATTTTGCAATGTTTGCAAAAAGCGGAGGTTTTCTATGACACACTGGGCAATAGAGCTAGGACACAATATAGATTTCCATCTTTGGGGAAAGAATTTGGAAGAGCAATCTGAAGTTTACTGCATGTTATTCCTTGAATGAGAACTACCTGAAAACGATTTACAGATGGTATCTAATTCAGAGTAGACTTGCTAAGTTTTACTGGGCCGTGTGGATGAGTTAACATCGGAGAAAAACTTACCCCAAGTCGAATAAAAGTGGTCTATTTATTATTAACCATTAAGGAGTCCCCGTTTATAACTTGAAAGGTTCCACTTGAGATTTGTTCTGTATTATCACTCAGAACGGCATTAAACTCGGTTTTGCTCCCTAGGTTTGGGGTCCTGGTTTTCTCTCTAAGGCTCTTACCAATTTTCTCTTGCTGTTCCGGCAGGTGATGGCTGGGAGTTCGGCGCTCGGAATGAGGGAGACGCGCCCAGATTATTGCTGGAAAGAGCTGCTTGCGAACAGGAACTGGAAGAGCAGAGCAAGGAAACAGAAGGGGACGAGCAGATGAGGGATATTTCCTCTGCTGCCGTGGGGGGAGCTTTCCGTGAAGCCCCAGTCCTAGAAAAAAGAGACAAAAGGAAAGAAGGCAGCGAGTGCCCAGTATGCGGGGAAAGTTTCAGCTGCAAATCCAGCTTTAACGCTCACTTGAAAACGCACAAAGAGGAGAAACCGTACAAATGCTTGGATTGCGGAAAGAGCTTCTCTCAGAGGAAAGGCCTTATCCGACATCAGAGAATCCACACCGGGGAGAAGCCCTATACCTGTCTGGAGTGCGGGAAGAGCTTCCGTCAGAGCGCGGCCCTGATCACTCATCAGCGTATCCACACAGGGGAGAAGCCGTACACCTGCTTGGAGTGCGGGAAGAGCTTCTGTCAGAAGACGACGTTGGTGAGGCACCAGCGTATCCACACAGGGGAGAAGCCGTACGCCTGCTCGGAGTGCGGGAAGAGTTTCAGTCACAGGTCCCAGCTCACCTCCCACCTGAGAGTCCACACAGGGGAGAAGCCGTATAAATGCCTGGAGTGTGGAAAGAGTTTCAGTCAGAACACAAACCTTACTTTACATCAGAGAACTCACACGGGGGAGAAGCCCTTCCGGTGCTTGGAGTGCGGAAGGAGCTTCAGTCATAGCTCGACCCTTATGGCGCATCAGAGAACCCACACAGGGGAGAAGCCGTTCACGTGTCTGGAGTGCGGCCAGAGCTTTGCTCAGAACGCAAGCCTTATCTTCCATCAGAGAACTCACACGGGGGAGAAGCCGTACGCCTGTCCCGAGTGCGGGAAGAGCTTCAGCACCAGCACCAGCCTCACCTCGCACCGGCGCATTCACACAGGGGAGAAGCCCTACACCTGCTCCGAGTGCGGGAAGAGCTTTTGTACGAGCACAAACCTTGTTACACATCAGAGAATCCACACAGGGGAAAAGCCGTACAAGTGCTCGGAGTGTGGAGAGAACTTTCGTAAGAAAGCGCATCTCCTCAGACATCACATGACGCACACGGGGGAGAAGCCGTACAAATGCGCAGAGTGTGGGAAGAGCTTCAGCGAGAAAAGAAATCTCATTTCTCATCAGAGGATCCACTCTGAGTGTTGGAATGAGGATCCTGTAAGCAGTCATTGGATTCCTCCCTCTGTAGGTCCAGGATATGTCCCCCTTCCCCAAGATTCCAGTACTTTCCAGAGCCCTCTCAGTCATAATTCCAGCCCAGGAGAAAGATTGGAGTGTTTTAGTTTTTTTCTAAATGAGTAGGTGGTAATTGGTCCAGCCTTAATTGAATGCAAATGAAAGGCACAGATAGGTTAAAATGGTAAAAGAAAACAAATAAAGTTTAATGATAAATAGAACAAAAAGGAATAGGTCTAAAAAAAAAAGCATTACTTTAAACAAAAAGGTTATTGATAGAGCAACTTAACAATAACATGACTAATCAAGTTTCTAGATCTCATTGAGGCTTATGACTTCTATCAACATGACTGCACCAGTTCAGAGTTACCAGCGCACAGCTGCTATTGATGGTAAACTGGCACAGCCAACTTTTGGCTGGTTCTGATCTGACCTGAAAATTCTCCATCCTGGGTGTAGGCTATTGCACCCTGGGAAGGTCACTTCAATGCTGCTAACACGACGGTTTGACTTCACCCCCGGAGGCGCACTCCATTGTCCCTCGAGGCAGACGGATGCCAACAACCGCAGCTACTGAAAAACTTCGTCCCATAATGGTCGGTGGTGTTTGCTGTTTTGGAATAACGGTGTTTGTGATGATATCAGACCTTCTGTGGTGTTTTTTCTCTTTTTGTAACTGTACAGTGGTGCCTCGCAAGACGAAATTGATCCGTTCCGTGAGTCTCTTTGTCTTGCGGTTTTTTCGTCTTGCGAAGCACGGCTATTAGCGGCTTAGCGGCTATTAACGGCTTAGCGGCTTTAAGAAAAAGGAAACAAACTCGCAAGAACTCGCAAGACGTTTTGTCTTGCAAAGCAAGCCCATAGGGAAATTCTTGCGGAACGACTCAAAAAATGGAAAACTCTTTCGTCTAGCGAGTTTTTCGTCTTGCGGGGCACCACTGTAATTCATATTGTGTGTTTGGGAAAGGGAGTGATCCACACTACTCTAGAGCACCCTATTCTAGAACTCTAGAAAACCCACTCTTTTATCTTTCAGTATTAAAATAGCAGCCCAAGTGTAGCAATTTTCTCCGCTAATAACACAAATATTTAGTGTAGTTGATGGGTGTTTTTAACAGTTTACTGTATTCAAGCTAGAGCATGTATTTTAATCTGATTTGTAAAAGAAAATAAAAACCGCAAGGACACTAGGGGAAGCATTGCCCTGGTGACAAGATATTGCTCTCTTGGTGAAGGATTACTTGTAGGGGAGGCTGGCCTGTTAGGATGACTACAGTGGTACCTCAGGTTAAGTACTTAATTTGTTCTGGAGGTCTGTTCTTAACCTGAAACTGTTCTTAACCTGAAGCACCACTTTAGCTAATGGGGCCTCCTGCTGCCGCCGCGTGATTTCTGTTCTCATCCTGAAGCAAAGTTCTTAACCCGAGGTAATATTTCTGGGTTAGCGGAGTCTGTAACCTGAAGCGTATGTAACCCAAGGTACCACAGTACTAGCCTATCATGAGTGACCCAGCAGGAAATCACACTGTGCAAGTCGGAGTTAACGCTTTATTAGCAAAAACAGGATCTGCACCGGAGTGTCAGGCCTGAGCACAGCAACTCGTCTCCGGTAGATCTCTCCCCCACACACACGATGAAGAAATTGCTGAGACTGAATATCTCTGCCTTCCCACAGCTGCCTAAGTCCCCCCCTCTCCAGGGTTTCCCCCAAGCAATCTGAGACTGCGCCTGTGTGACACTAACTTCTCCACCCTCTTCACGCCTCTCCTGGTACTGGGAAACCAGGAGGGAGGGGAGTGTGTCGCAGAAGGAGGGGGAGACACCCATAACTCTTCACCAGTCTCTCATCTCTGCCTCTTGGCCTTCCTCCCCCCCAAACTCCTGCTTCAGCTTCCGCCTCTGATTCTAGACTTCTCTCTGTCACTGGCTCTCCCTGCTCACTAAGCCCTGTTACCTGCGACACCACCTCTTCCCAGTCTTCTTCCTCATCTCCCTCTGACCGCTCATTGTCATCCTATCACCACTCCCCTGGCTCTGAGCCTCCTTCCCTTGATGGCAATTGGATCTAGCGCCACCTACTGTTCGGCTCCCCTGCCTTCTGACCTACCAGTCTCCACAGTTCACCTGGCAGCATCTTTTTTAGAACAGTTCTCAATTGAAGCCATGTTATGGGATGAAGTGCTGCTTTTTAGATAGGCAGGGGCTTGGCCTATCTAAGAGAGCCAGTGTGGTGTAGTGGTTAAGAGTGGTGGACTTGTAATCTGGTGAACTGGGTTCGATTCCCCGCTCCTCCACCTGCAGCTGCTGGGTGACCTTGGGCCAGTCACACTTCTCTGATGTCTCTCAGCCCCACTCACCTCACAGAGTGTTTGTTGTGGGGGAGGAAGGGAAAGGAGAATGTTAGCCGCTTTGAGACTCCTTCGGGTAGTGATAAAGCGGGGTATCAAATCCAAACTCTTCTTCTTCTTCTTGGCAGTACAAAAGGGGTCAGGAGTGAGGATGGGTTGAGATTGAGGAGGGCCGCGGGGCATAGAAGTGGCATTTTGTTGTTTTCCCTTCTGGGAACTGGGTGATCCTCAAAAGTCAATTCTCAATGGCACCCGTAAAAACTGCTAAACCTACTGTGGTCCCTCAAGCTGAGGTCCTCCTCCTGAGACAGGCTTACTGGGCCACCCTTCTGTACTGCCAGTAGTACAGTCATACCTTGGTTCTCAAACAGAATGCATTCCGGGAGTCCGTTCAACTCCTGGAACCGTTCAAGAACCAAGGCACAGCTTCCAGTGGGTGGCAGGAGCTTCCTGCAGTCCATCGGAAGCCGTGCCGGACATTCGGCTTCCTAAAATCGTTCGAAAACCGGAACAATCACTTCCAGTTTTCAGTCGTTCAGGAGCCGTAACGTTTGACTCCCAATGCAAACGTTCTCCCAATGCAAACGCTCCCAATGCAATGCTCGTTCTTAAGCTGGGCGGGGGAGTGTCTGTGGATCGCGGCACCCGCCCGCAGGAATCTCTGCGCGCGGTGCATAATTCCTTCCCGGGCGGCGGGAGCAGCAGAGCGAGCGAGCGAGAGAGAGAGAGAAGTAGGGAAGCGCCTCCACCCACCCCGCGCCCTCCTTCCCCCCCGTGTGCACGCTTGGGCTCCGATCACGGGAACGGATGGGGGGGGGATGGACGGTGGCGCTTAGCCGCCTCGGAGCCAAAGGGGGCAGCCGCCCGCCCGCCTGCCTCCCTCCGCCGTGCGTGCGTGCGAGCGAGCCGAACATGACTGCCAGCTTCCAAGGGCTGCCTTTTTGTCACTGGTGTCACTGACGCGGGAGGGGGAGAGGCGCGCCGTTTAGACGGGCAAAACGGCCAGGAAAAGGAGGTTTGCACAAGCATTACGGAAGTTGCACCCAAGGTGATTGCGGGGCGGGGTGTAGTTTGAAGGACGATCTTGCTTTCGGGGGGGCCCAGGAATTTCCCATCTGCTTGCTGTTGGTGGGAAGGGGGGGGGGCTTTTTGGAATCAGCCAGTCATTTTAAAGTGCTTCCCGACAGAGACAATATTTGGGTTGGGAGGAAGGGGGGGCTGTGGCCCAGGTTGCGCACTGAATAAAGTATTTTATAATTTTTCATATTTCTGTTTACTTACTATTTCATAATAAAGTAATTATAAAATACTTTCTTTGTGTTTATTTGATTCCTATTAAAGAGAGTTACTTTATATATAGTCAATATAGGCACAGAGTTAATTTTTTAAACATTTTCTAATGGTGGTGTGCCTCGAGATTTTTTTCATGAAACAAGTGTGCCTTTGCCCAAAAAAGGTTGGGAAACACTGTACTAGTGACCTGTCTTCTCCTGGGAATCCTCGGCGCTTGGACCCAAGCGACTGAAAACCATCACAATGCTGACACTACTTGAGATGTAATATGGATGATGTTTTAATGTAACAGTTGTTTGAACGGTTTGACTTAAGTTCTATGCTTCCATTTGACAACGTTTTGTCAGCGATGTTTTGAGCATTTTCTATCTAAAAGCCAGGTGTTGAATATGTTGAAATGGAATAAAACACCAAGGCTCGTGTTTTTTAGAATGGCTCAACGGGGTGCAAAAGAGGGGATTGAATTAGCTTCTGGTATTAACACAAGAGTGGGACGTCTAATGCCCAATGCAGCCCCCGGGGCTTTCTATCCAGTTCTCGGGACTCTCCTTTGGCCTACCCCCTTCCTAGACCTCACCCCTTCACCGGTCCTGTTTTTTGTCTTCCTGGAACATGTCATTGAACTGGAATAATGCCTTTTGCTCGCCTGGAAGCTGGGTAGCTGGACAAACTTCTGGCTTCTGCATGGCTTGAAATGTCATCTTTTGAACGAGGTAAGAGTCACTTCTGTTGCTCAGTCCTCTGTTTGATTTGACCCCACCTACCTCTGGCATGCAGGGCCGCGGGTGGCGCCGTGGGTTAAACCACAGAGCCCGATCAGAAGGTCGGCGGTTCGAATCCCCGCAATGGGGTGAGCTCCCGTTGCTCGGTCCCTGCTCCTGCCAACCTAGCAGTTCAAAAGCACTTCAAAGTGCAAGTAGATAAATAGGTACCGCTCCGGCGGGAAGGTAAATGGCGTTTCTGTGCGCTGCTCTGGTTCACCAGAAGCAGCTTAGTCATGCTGGCCACATGACCCAGAAGCTGTACGCCGGCTCCCTCGGCCAATAAAGGGAGATGAGCGCCGCAACCCCAGAGTCGGCCACGACTGGACCTAATGGTCAGGGGTCTCTTTACCTTTACTTATGTGACAGCAGCCACAATCCTGGGAACGGCTTCAACTATCTGGCTAAACCAGGTAAGGATAGCCGATGGGTCTCAAACCCTCAATGAGTTAGGGGTCTCAAACCCTGTATGCAAAGACAGGCTACAGTGAATTGAGTGGATGAGACTGACAGTGGTCCAATGGTCAAGAAGGCGGTTTCTGCACTTGCTGTAGACAGAGGGAAGTGAGGAGCAGATGGGGCTCGTCCACCTGGGAAGGGAGCCCATCTAGGAGAAGGAAAACTGATCCTAAACCACCTCTGTCTTGCAGAATAACTTCAGGAGAAGAAAATAATAATAATAAATTCTTATTTATACCCTGCCCTTCCTGGTTCAGGAAAATCGGGCTCAGGGCAGCTAACAACAAATTTAAAACACTTAATTGATGCTACAAGAAAACTAAAAACAGCATAAAATAGGGTATAAAGTGTAAATAACAATCAAGAATCAATTTAGGGGGGAAATCCATCCAATAAACATTAGATGATCACCAGGGCTAGCTGGCTAAATTAGTCCCACTTGGGCCAGCGAGGAGACCAGGGGAGAACCAGCTGTGGGATCCCAGAGAGGGCAATCTTCACAAAAAGGGGAGGGGGAGGGAAGGAAGGGGAACAAAAGATCAGGCCAGGTTCAAATTGAAAGCCAGGCGGAATGGTTCTGTCTTACAGGCCCTGCAGAAGGAAGTCATATATTGCAGGGCCCTGGTCTCATGGGACAGAGCATTCCACCAGGTCGGAGCCATCACTGAGAAGGCCCTGGCCCTGGTGGAGGATAACCTGACTTCCTTAGGGCCCGGGACCTCTAAACTAAGATTATTCATGGACCTTAAGGCTCAGGACAGGAGTAAACCCCACACAAATCCACAGTGGAGTCCCTAAGATGGTTGGATGGTGTCTGGTCTGCCTCCTGCCAGCACCTCCTGCAGCCAAGCTGGTGCCAACTGTCACCTCTGGAACGGCACTCCATTGTTTCTCCAGACAGATGGGTGACAACAACCAGCACACCCCTAATTTTGACATAGTCACACTTATTTGGGTGAACAAATAAGCTCTCCCCCCCCCCCGCAACGTGTCACATGCCACGGTCCCGCAGACCATAAATCCACCACTGGCCACAATAGCTGTTTTCTACCTTTTCCCCCTGCTACCAAACTTAGCTGTTTTCAGAATAACAAGAAATGTAAACCTAGGAAGCAGCATGAAGAGAGAGAAAATAAAACCCATTAACAAAAACGTGTGCAGCACAAACCGGGGTATAAATAATAAATTATTATAATTTACTGCAACACACTTTACGAGGGGCTACCTTTGAAGGTGACACGGAAACAACAATCCAGAATGCGGCAGCTAGACTGGTGACTGGGAGCGGCTGCCGAAACCATATAACACCGGTCCTGAAAGACGAACATTGGCTCCCAGTACGTTTCCAAGCACAATTCAAAGTGTTGGTGCTGACCTTTAAAGCCCTAAACGGCCTCAGCCCAGTATACCTGAAGGAGGGTCTCCACCCCCATCGTTCTGCCCGGACACTGAGATCCAGCTCTGAGGGTCTTCTGGCGGTTCCCTCCCTTGTGAGAAGTGAGGTTACAGGGAACAAATCAGAGGGCCTTCTCGGTGGTGGTGCCAGCCCTGTGGAACACTCTCCCAGCAGATGTCAAGGAAATAAACAACTATCTGACTTTTAGAAGATATCTGAAGGCAGCCCTGTTTAGGGAAGTTTTTTATGTCTCATGTTTTATCGTGTTTTTAATATTCTGTTGGGAGCCACACAGAGTGGCTGGGGAAACCCAGTCAGTCAGATGGGCAGGGTATAAATGATAAATTATTATTATTATTATTATTACTATTATTACTACTACTACAAAGCTTTGCATTTCTTTAGATTGAGTGGCATTGGCACAACTTCTCCACGTTGTCAAGTGAGTTGCCGGGCAAGCAGGGTATGGACAGGTTTGGATTTGCAAAGGAGAGGTCCATTTCTCCCTTGATCAAACTAAATGACTAAACAACAACAAAAACCGGATTGCAGTTTCAGAGTACGACCCTCACCGTGTGGACTGCAGCCTCGCTGCACTCTCCTGACCCTGCGGATTGCAGCCTGACAGCTCAATCCCAGCTCCTCTCCAAAAGTGGTTGTTGTTGTTGTTTAGTCGTTTAGTCGTGTCCGACTCTTCGTGACCCCCTGGACCAGAGCACGCCAGGCACTCCTGTCTTCCAATGCCTCCCGCAGTTTGAATCATAGAATCCTAGAGTTGGAAGAGACCACAAGGGCCTTCGAGTCCAACCCCCTGCCAAGCAGGAAACACCATCAGAGCACTCCTGACATATGGTTGTCAAGCCTCTGCTTAAAGACCTCCAAAGAAGGAGACTCCACCACACTCCTGGGCAGCAAATTCCACTGTCGAACAGCTCTTACTGTCAGGAAGTTCTTCCTAATGTTTAGGTGGAATCTTCTTTCTTGTAGTTTGGAAGCACTGCTCCGTGTCCGCTTCTCTGGAGCAGCAGAAAACAACATTTCTCCCTCCTCTATGTGACATCCTTTTCTATATTTGAACATGGCTATCATATCACCCCTTAACCTCCTCTTCTCCAGGCTAAACATGCCCAGCTCCCTTAGCCGCTCCTCATAAGGCAACGTTTCCAGGCCTTTGACCATTTTGGTTGCCCTCCTCTGGACACGTTCCAGTTTGTCCGTGTCCTTCTTGAACTGTGGTGCCCAGAACTGGACACAGTACTCCAGGTGAGGTCTGACCAGAGCAGAATACAGTGGCACTATTACTTCCCTTGATCTAGATGCCATACTCCTATTGATGCAGCCCAGAATTGCATTGGCTTTTTTAGCTGCCGCGTCACACTGTTGGCTCATGTCAAGTTTGTGGTCAACCAAGACTCCTAGATCCTTTTCACATGTACTGCTCTCAAGCCCAGGTGTCACCCATCTTGTATTTGTGCCTCTCATTTTTTTTGCCCAAGTGCAATACTTTACATTTCTCCCTGTTAAAATTCATCTTGTTTGTTTTGGCCCAGTTCTCTAACCTGTCAAGGTCGTTTTGAAGTGTGATCCTGTCCTCTGGGGCGAAAGCTGCAGCCTTGCAGAGCAAGCAAGCAAGCAGCTGTCGGGCTTTCTTCTCTTTGCACGGAAGGGTTAAGCAGACCGAGGCTGCCTTTCCCAGAGTGGACGGACGGGGGAAGCCATCGGGAGCCTTGGGGGAGGCCATCATTTCCTCTTCCTCGCCTTTTGTAGCGGAGCAGCTGCAGCAGCAGGAGGAGGAGGAGGAGGAGGCGACGCGTCCGGGCAGCTTGGCCTCCCGCGCGCCCTTTGGCAACCAGGCGCCCCTGCGCTCGCGGGAGCAGGTAACGCAGCTCCTTCCATTGCACCTTGCAGAAGAAGGAAAGGGGAAAAAGAGCAGGCTGGGTGCAGCCCCCCGTGCGCAGGAGTGGCGGGGCTGGCGGGGGCAGGAGAAGGGCAAAGGCGGGGTGGGGGGCGGCTGCGGCTGAGCACCTGGCTTTGGAGAGTTGCAAGGGACCCCCAGGGGTCATCCAGCCCAACCCCCTTGCAATGCAGGGATCTCAGCTCAAGCATCCCTGGCAGGTGGCCAGCCAAGCTCTGCTTGAAAACCTCCAAGGAAGGAGAGAGTTGTAGAGTTGCAAGGGACCCCCCCGGGTCATCTAGTCCAACCCCCTGCAATGCTGGAAAGCCTTGCCCAACTGTATAGGTGCTTATTCTTCCTGGGTATTTTGTGTGTGTGAGAGAAGCCAGCCTTTCATTGTTTTCCTTTGCACCTCCCTGCCCCCCTGGAAAACTATAATAATAATAATAATGTTATTATTTGTACCCCGCCCATCTGGCTGGGTTTCCCCAGCTACTCTAGGCGGCTTCCAACAAAGATGAAAAATACACAAAAATGTCACATATTAAAAACTTCCCTGAACAGGGCTGCCTTCAGATGTCTTCTGAATGTCAGGTAGATGTTTATCGCTTTGATATCTGATGGGAGGGCGTTCCTCTTCCTCGCCTGTGGGTGCCCATTGCCGCCCCCCAGCCCAGCCCAGCCCAGCCCAGCAACCTAATCTTTGGGTGAAATGTAGCTCAGTTGGCAAAAACACAAGACTCTTAGTCTCAGGGTTGGGGGTTCGAGCCCCGTTATTCTCAGGTATCTTTTTTTTGTCAAGTAAAATGTTACGCTAGGTAAAATGAAAACATAGATTGAGAGAAGAATAAAAGGAAATGGGGGAGAAAGAGAGGGGGGGAATAGATAAAAGAGGGGGGGCTATTAAAAGAAAGAAGAGAAGTTAAGAAACTTAAGAACTTCCCATTCTTTGTCTGTCAGCTATATAGAAACATTATTCGATTTGTCCACTCCAAAATAACATCCAGCACAGCTACAGTGGTACCTCAGGTTACAGACACTTCTGGTTACAGACTCCGCTAACCCAGAAATATTACCTCGGGTTAAGAACTTTGCTTCAGGATGAGAAGAGAAATTGTGCTGCGGCGGCGCAGCAGCAGGAGGTGGCCCAATTAGCTAAAGTGCTGCTTCAGGTTAAGAAGAGTTTCAGGTTAAGAAGAGACCTCCAGAACGAATTAAGTACTTTACCCGAGGTACCACTGTACTTTCTATAAATCAGTATACCTGAAGTAGCGTCTTCACCCCCATCGTTCTGCCCAGACACTCAGGTCCAGCGCCGAGGGCCTTCTGGCGGTTTTCTCACTGCGAGAAGCAAAGCTACAGGGAACCAGGCAGAGGGCCTTTTCAGTGGTGGCCCTGTGGAACGCCCTCCCATCAGATGTCAAAGAGAACAACAACTACCAGACTTTTAGAAGACATCTGAAGTCAGCCCTGTTTAGGGAAGCTTTTAATGTCTAATAGATTATTGTATTTTAATATTCTGTTGGAAGCTGCCCAGAGTGGCTGGGGAAACCCAGCCAGATGGGCGGGGTATAAATAATAAATTATTAGTCTTACGAGAGGTTTCCAATCTTTAGTAAATGTTAATCACAACCTTTCTCTGATCAAACGTGTCAATTTCGCCACCTTGAATAATTTTAGTAACCGTTCCTCCATTGTTGGTACTGGCGAGTCTTTCAGTCTTTGTGCATGTAAAAGTCTCGCCGCCATAAGTATAACTTGGCTGCTGTAATCATGTATCTTTCCAGTTCTTCGCTTTCTCATCTCTCTGCATCTCTTTCCCCCCCTTTCCCTCACCTCCCAGGAAAAGCCCCCTCAACTCCAGCGGTGGAAGAGCCGTGTTGCCTAAACATGCCCTAAGCCTCTTGTTGGAGGAGCCAGAGAATGGGTGGATAATTCAAGCTGCGTCCGTCTGTCCCGCATACTTTCGTGTATTTGCGTTCTGGCATCCCTGATCAAATCCAAGACCGCGAGAGTGTGACCCGGGCGGCCGCTGTTCCAGAACTCATCATGAGACACAAAATGATCCCGGAGAAAGGACAAACTCAGAGCACAGACTTCCGGGACCGGGTCCCCATGGAGCAGTCAGTTCCCGGAAGCGGGAACCAGCCGGAGGAAAAGCTGCGCCGAACTGGCCCCGAGCTTGGCGAGGCGTCGGAGGGAGCCACTCGAGCGTCTCCTGAACTCGAGGCCGGGAATGACCGAGGCCCCACGAAGAAGGAAGTCCCAGAGAAGATGACGAACGAGCCGGGAGAGAGGCGGTTGAAATACCTGGACCCTCGGGCCGCCTCCAAGTCCCGCAATGCGGGGTGGGCGGACCCCGAGCGACTGGAATCTGAGCCATGGGAGAACTCCAAGTCTTGCTTGGCCTCCTTGGAAGGAGCTGCTGAGGCCTACCGGAAGTTCAGAGGCCTGCCGGATCTCAGGAGGGAAAGCCATGGGGATTGCAGCACCCCCAAGATGGAGGATGAGAGGAAGGCGAGGGAAGATCTCCTCAGAGAAGATTTGGTCGCTATGGACGTGCAGAGGACTCTGTTCCGGGAGTTTCGCTACCAGGAGGCCGAAGGTCCCCGCGAGGCCTGTAGTCGCCTCTGGTACCTCTGCCACCGGTGGCTGAAGCCAGAGAGGCACTCCAAGGAGCAGATCCTGGAGCTGGTGATCCTGGAGCAGTTCCTAGCCATCCTTCCCTCAGAACTGCAGAGCTGGGTCAAGGCCAGTTGCCCCCAGACATGTGACCAGGCGGTGGCCCTGGCAGAGGACTTTGTGCCCAGGCGGCAAGAAAATAGGCGCCTGGAGCGGGAGGTGAGTGCGCTTTCTTGAAGCGGTCCCAGGGGGCCGCTTCCATTTCGTTTTTCGTGTGGAACGGAAGTCAAGTGGCCAATCTGCATAACAACCGGTTGTTGTGCACATTCACCAGACTTCTGGGAGAATGTGCACAAAACCCAAAGAGGACATTGGGCATGTCTCTTGGCCAGCGTACATAATCTCCAACAAGCCTTGGAGAACGTGCATATGTCAGCTTGATTTTGTACATTCTCCGGTCATTGTGCACAATCTCCAACATGGCTTGAGAATGTGCATTAATTCACAACTGCGTTTTGTACATTCTCTGGCTGATCTGTCTTGTGACAGACCATTGCATGTTTAATATGGGTGCCATGTCACTCTGAAACTATCGTCTTCTCCTTTTCCGGCTCATCCCTTGACTTCCGTAGTTAATTTTTCAGAGAGTGCTAATGTCCATTCTTTTTTGTTTCTACTATGGTCATTCTAGATGCAGGGACTTCCAGTTTTGAACAGTAAGTTGTCTAGCAGCTAAAAAAAGGAAGGCGATTAGCTCTTTTAACGTTACCTTCATCAGAAATGGTTAGCAAAACCAAGGCTGGGGTGTGGCTAATTCTTCTTATGGACAGTTTTATTCTTTTTATCTTTCCCATAAACTGCTTTGAGGTTTGTTTTTACTGTCAAGCAACGTATAAATTTTGTGAACTAAACATAAGCCCCTCATATATAGATCGTGGGTAGGCAAACTAAGGCCTGGGGGCCGGATCCGGCCTAATCGCCATCTAAATCCAGCCTGCGGACGGTCTGGGAATCAGCGTGTTTTTACATGAGTAGAATGTGTGCTTTTATTTCAAATGCATCTCTGGGTTATTTGTGGGGCATAGGAATTCATTCATATATTTTTTTCAAAATATAGTCCGGCCCCCCACAAGGTCTGAGGGACAGTGGACCGGCCCCCTGCTGAAAAAGTTTGCTGACCCTGGATATATATGGAGCTGGTAGATAGAGGGCCAGTGTGGTGAAGTGGTTAAGAGTGGTGGACTTGTAATCTGGGGAACCGGGTTCGCATCTCCGCTCCTCCACATGCAGCTGCTGGGTGACCTTGGGCCAGTCACACTTCTCTGAAATCTCTCAGCCCCACGCACCTCACAGAGTGTTTGTTGTGGGGGAGGAAGGGAAAGGAGAATGTTAGCCGCTTTGAGACTCCTTCGGGTAGTGATAAAGCGGGATATCAAATCCAAACTCTTCTTCTTCTTCTTCTTCTTCTTCTTCTTCTTCTAGAGATATTCATACATGCATACATTTTCCTATTTTGATACCACCCCCACCCTCCCGCTGTGTTTCAGAGGCCAGCGTTAATCCAGGAGGTAGCTTTGAACTTCCACACAGCTGAGCCGCCCCCAGCCATCCCCGGGGAGAAAGCACTTCGCTCTGAGGTCAAGCAAGAAGGAAACGGTGACACTGATTCGGAGGGTAAGGGCTCTGTGCTGCTTCCTCTTGAGTGCAGGAAGCTCTTCCAACCAATAATAATAATAATAATAATAATAATAATAATAATAATAATAATTTATTTGTACCCCGCCCATCTGGCTGGGTTTCCCCAGCCACTCTGGGCGGCTTCCACAAAGACCAAAATTACACTAAGATGTCATACATTAAAAAATTCCCTGAACAGGGCTGCCTTCAGATGTCTTCTGAATGTCAGGAAGCCACGCCTCAGTTGTTCCGAACAAGCTTCCGGAACGGATTACATTTGACAACCGAGGTTTGACTGTACGTGGTTTAGGATAATTTGTCTCCCATGGTAGTACCATATTGGCCTGGATATAAGCTGCACTTTCCCCCCAAATTCTGACCATGAAAAGTTATAGTGCATCTTAAATTCCCTACCTTACAGAATTTGCCTTTTTTGGAATATCGCTGCTGAAACAGACATATGGCAAAACGGAATGGGTGTGAATGCCAGCAGAATTTTAAGGGAGTAACTTATATTCAGGAATTGTCTTTTCTCCCCCCCCCCACCTTGAATTTTAAAGGTGCGGCTTATATTTGGGTACGGCTTATATTCTGGCCAATATGGTAGCTACACATCCTAGTATTTTTCTCCCAAAATTTGTAAGCGTTGCACATTGCGTAAACATACATTTCACATGGTAAGATGGACCATTGGCCCGGTCAGGCCTCCTTGATGTCCTTGCGTAGCTTCTCAGCTTCTCTCGTCTTTCCCTGCAGGTGACGACGGGTGGGTGATCGAGGCAGCGCAAGACAATTCCCCTCTGCAGGATCCCGAGCCGGCAAAGATCTGCGGGTCCTCGTGGGACAGGATCCCTTGGTCCCAAGAAGATGGAGGAGCTTCTGTGAGTCATGGCGACGACGGCCCGCAAAGGAGCAAGGAGAAACGCCAAGAGCAGAGGGCGTCCGAGAGCGCCCCTTGCGTCGGGGACGGAGGAGGCCAGAGCCAAGCGGTCGTCGTCAAGAGGAGGCGGCGCAGTCGAGGGAAGAAGACGTGCGGCATGTGCGGGAAGACCTTCAGCCGCAGCACCGTGCTGGCAGCGCACCAGCGGACGCACACGGGCGAGAAGCCCTTCATGTGCCAGAGCTGCGGGAAGTGCTTCAGCTTCAAGTCGACGCTGGTGGCGCACGAGAGGACCCACACGGGCGAGAGGCCGTACACCTGCGACCAGTGCGGGAAGAGCTTCACCGTCAGCTCGGTGCTGACGCGCCACTACCGCGTCCACATCGAGAAGGAGCTGTTCGGCTGCTCCGAGTGCGGCAAGAGCTTCGCCCAGAAGTCGCAGCTCCACAACCACCAGAAGGTGCACGTCCGGGAGAAGCCGTTCAAGTGCGCTCAGTGCGGCGAGGGCTTCAGCCGCGGCTCCAGCCTCAAGAAGCACGAGGGCTCGCACACGGGCGAGAAGCCCTTCAAGTGCCCCGACTGCGACAAGTCCTTCAACACGTCCTCACAGCTGGTCAAGCACCACCGCGTCCACACCGGGGAGAGGCCCTACACCTGCGCCGAGTGCGGGAAGAGCTTCAGCCAATGGCAGATCCTCATGGTCCACCAGAGGACCCACACGGGCGAGAAGCCCTTCAAGTGTGCCACCTGCGGCAAGTGCTTTTCCGACCGCGCCGTCCACATCCGGCACCAGAAGGTCCACACGGGCGAGAGGCCGCACCAGTGCGCCACCTGCGGCAAACGGTTCACCCACCGCACCGTCCTGGTCAAGCACCAGAAGATCCACATGCGCGAAGCCTTGAACATGCTGCGGTTGCAGGAGGAGAAGGAGCAGAAGCAGCGGTCGGAGCTGCCGCCGCCGCTGCCCGAGGAAGCCTCGTAAAAGCTCAGGAGCATCGCCAAATGCCTTGGGAGAGACGCCATGCAGACGACCATGTACTCCAGGGGGGTTGGGAGCTGTGGGGTCCTCTCGGGTGTTGCCAGGCTCGCATCAGCCCTGGGTAACGTAGCCAAGGACCTGGGTGACAGTTCCCCATCCCTGTGCTATGAGTAACCCGGATGGTGCCTTCCAGATTTTGTTGGACTCCATCTCCCATCAGTGCTGGTCAGAGAAGGCAGGAGATGTAGTCAAGTCACGTCTTAGAGGGCCATACTTTCCCCCTTTTTTCTTTTTTGATGCGCATTGCCATTCATTTATTTATTTTTTATGCTTTTTCCAATATCCAATTTATACATCGCATTTTTTCCATCATACAGTATTTACAGACTTCCCAACCCAGCGCTCTGAGGCATTCTAGATATACCTTGGTTGTCGAACTTAATCTGTTCCGGGAGTCTGTTTGATTCCCGAAATGGTTCGGAAACCAAGGTTGGCTGCAGGAGCTTCCTGGTACTCAATTGGAAGCTGCGTCAGACGTTCAGCTTCCGAAAACGTTCGCAAACCGGAACACTCACTTCCGGGTTTGCGGTGTTCGGGAGCCAGAATGTTCAAATCGCAAGGCATTCAGAAACCAAGGTATGACTGTACCTTGTTTCGCTCCATATCAGGTACTTCACCCACCCAAATTCCCCCCTCCTCTTCGTTATAGTTGCTCATAAAAGTTACCCCAGCTTGAAAGTTTATTTTGGTATCATCTTCTCCAAAGCTTTCCCACTCGTCCCTTATCCAATTGTCATCCTGGTTTCCTTATTTCGGCCATCATATTAGCCAGTCCTGCAAATTCTATCCGCTTCTGCAGCCGTTGTTCTTGGGATTCCTCTCTCCAGTTTTTAGCATAGACTGTTCTAGCTGGTTTCCTCTAGCTGTAGTCAAAGTGGTTCCTTCCAGATGTTGCTGTACTCCATCGCCCATCCTTCTCAGCCGGAACGGTCAGGGATGATGCAAGATGTAGCCAGATAGCCACAGTTTCCCCTCCATTCCTGATATAAACAAACAAACCACAGTTTCCCTAAGCAGAGATCTTTTGCTTTTGTTCCAGAACAGAAATGGATGCTTCTCATCTCCAGAACTTAAAAGGGGATGCTTGCGAGCCTAAAGCTCACGGAGACTCGCCTCCCCGCCCCCCAATAGGTCGGGTAACCATGCATTTCCCATTAAATCTGACGGCCCACAACTCCCCCCATTTCTGGTTCAAACTGCGGTTCCTTCACACCTGCAGTTTAGAATGCTGCAGCTTTGCCATCCCAGATTAACCCCACGGTAGTCTGTAGCTGCATGCGCACATATCGTCTTCCGCAACCTGGCGTCTTCCAGATGTTTTGTCCTCCCAGTTCTCATCAGCATGGCTGGCGTTCAGCGATGAGGGGAGTAAAGGGTATTATGACCCCATGGCAAACCCCTCTATGAGGCTTCGGTGGCAGGTTTCTATGCCTTCGCCTCCGATTAGGGGAAGAACACCCATTCACCCCACTCCCACCTGGTTGGACACCACAGACTGCCCCCCCCAAGGTACCCACACACCACTGTAAGCTTCTGTGGGGTAAAATTAAGAATGGGGAACACTTGGCTCTTATGGTGCTATCGGTCTCCAGTGCCCGTTAATGCTGACCATTCACAACTGTGGCTGCTCGGGCTGGTAGGACTTGAACTGCCATGTTGGCTGACCCTGCCAAAGTGAATTATTATTACAGTGGTACCTCGGTTTTCAAACGTAATCCATTCCGGAAGTCCGTTCGAGTTCTGAAACATTCGAAAACCGAAAGCAGAAGCCTCAAAAACAGAGGCGTTTATCTTCCAGGTTTTCGGCGTTCAAGTTCCGAAATGTTCAACTACGGAGGCGTTCTAAAACCGAGGTACCACTGTATTATTATTATTATTATTATTATTATTATTATTATTACCATTATTATTATTTCTATTATGATGGTGATCCAATGTATTCTTATCCTGCTTTTCTCCCAAACTTAAGGTGGCTTGCAGCGTTTAAAACGGGCATAATTAACTTCAAATAAAAACAAGCAGGTTAAAAGCAGAACGTAAAATACATAAAATCATGTTTAAAACCAGGGCTAAAAGTACCGTTTGCCCTGACAGCAGCCTGGGGTCAGCTTCATCTGTGTCTACAGTCTGAATAAGTAGGTCCAAGCCTGCTTCCTTCCTGCAACCCCGGCCTCTTGCTCACTAGATGTTTTGAACCGCAATGGCCTCGTTGGCTGGGAGTTGTAGTCCGAGAGCACCTGGTGGGTGAGAGGCTGAGGGCAGCTGCTGTGAACCAGGGATGGAATCCGGCACCCTTGTTCAGGCAGCACAAGGATTTACATTTGCACAATGGAAATTCCTGGATGCCAAGATCCAAGTACTCTTTTGTGAGAGAATCTTTAAAGTATGCCCTTCCAACAGAGTTCCAAAAAAATCCCCTCTGTGAAGTTTCCCTCTTTCCCCAGCATAGGAAAAGGTACACGTTGGGTAAGTTAAAAATTGGTTTAGTTACCAATTCTCCAAAGGTCAGATTCATGTAGTTGAGCTGGCGGCAGAGTCGTTGGCATCTGTCTGGTATAGGAACTTGAGAGTGGCTTGTGAAAGCCATGCGGTTGAGCTGCAAGAACCAGCTCTAGCCTTTTCATGTGCTGAGCTTCTCAGGTAGGTGAACAATAGTCTTGATTCCCTATATCCTCCCCAGGTCAGCTAAGCCTGGCAGGACAGCTTACTCTATGGTCTTAACCCCTTCATACACTAATTAGACTTAGACGTGTTGGTTATATGTGGCTGGTTATCCAACATTTTCTGTCCCGCAAGCTTCCTAAATCTGCTTTTGAGGGTTGCCCAGGGGGAGGGAACTCCAGAACAGATTTAAGGGGTGCATGGGAAGAGGAGGAGGGCAGGAGTTTTGTTGCACCAGCAGAAATCCTTATGCTAACGGAACCAATGACTTATTGCTACGTTGTACTACGGGAGGGTTGTTGAACTCTTCTCATCGTTCAAGAATTCCATTTTGCCAGTTGGAATGATTCCCCGCCTCTCCTCCTGCCACATGCTGCTCTGACACAAACACACCCCGTCAATTTTGGGGTGTGTGGAGGGAGGGGAACTCCTGTTGCGCAAGCAGAAGTCCTTGCACCGAGCTTCCACTGTGGGGACTTGTGAGGTGATCCCCACTCCATATCTCCTCAAACTATCCTGAGCCATTCTGTAATAACACAGAAGCCCGAATGCCAAAAACTGGAAATAACAAAACCTCTCTGAACGTTGCATCAAGACAGACTTGCTGTGGATGGTGAACAGGCCAAAAGAGGCCCAACAAGCCGCACTCTTTCTCCAAAATGGCGGACCCCACACAGGAGTCCCTTGGGGAAAAAGATGAAATCCTACCAAAGGAATTTTCTGGATTCGAACTCCCAGCAGGCAGTTCCAAAACGGGATAATCTGGAGTCCATCATCTGAAGGGCCACCCAAAATGGTTTGTGTGACCTCGCTGTAAAAGCTCTTGGCTTGGCGATCGAAAACTTCCGCATTTATGGGATGCCAGCGAACCCGCCTCTCTCAGAGTCCTCGTCTTTGAAGCTATGCACTCGGTTGAACGGATGACGCATCTAGACAGACGGTTGAAGCAGCGAGGAGTCTGTTGGGGTTCTCTGCATGTGCATTGACTAGTAGTGGGTAGATTATTTTTTTCTTGGGGTGGGATGGGGGAGGAAACAATTCTTCATTGAATTGTTCTTTGGGGGCGCAGTCCTCTCAATTTCTGACTCCGGAGACTTGACAACATCCTGTCCTCATTATAACAGTAAGAGGGTATTGTATACGATAGAAACTGATTAAAGCAAAATGTAAGAAGTGCCTAATAACTGGGCCTGTCTCTGTGAGGTTTTCCTTTGGCTCCTCTTTGTTTAAGGCTGGGACTGAGGTGCTAAACGCCCCTTCCAGTTCTGCTCTGATGCCTGATTTCCACCTGCTGAAGCGATCGAGTTCTCTGTTGGGTCCGGCGGTCTGGGCAGAGACCTATTGCGGTCTTGAGGGTGCTCTGGAGTGTCTGGAGGTGGTTGGAGGATGGATGGTGGCTAACAGATTGAGGTTGATTCCTGACAAGACAGAAGTACTGTTTTTGGCGGACAGAGGGTGGGCAGGTGTGGAGGACTTCCTGGTCCAGAACGGGGTAACTTTGCCCCTGAAGGACCAGGTGCGCAGCCTGGGAGTCATTTTGGACTCACAGCTGTCCATGGAGGCGAAGGTTAATTCTGTGTCCAGGGCAACTGTTTATCAGCTCTACCTGGTATGCAGGCTGAGACCCTCCCTGCCCGCAGACTGTCTCGCCAGAGTGGTGCATGCTCTGGTTATCTCCCGCTTGGACTACTGCAATGCGCCCTACGTGGGGCTACCTTTGAAGGTGACCCGGAAACTGCAACTAATCCAGAATGCAGCAGCTAGGCTGGTGACTGGGAGCGGCCGCCAAGACTGGTCCTGAAAGACCTACATTGGCTCCCAGTATTTTTCCGAGCACAATTCAAAGTGTTGGTGTTGACCTTTAAAGCCCTAAACGGCCTCGGCCCAGCACACCTGAAGGAGCATCTCCACCCCCATCGTCCAGTCCAGACACTGAGGTCCAGCGCCAAGGGCCTTCTGGCGGTTCCCTCCCTGTGAGAAGTGAGGATGCAGGGAACCAGGCAGAGGGCTTTCTCAGTAGTGGCGCCCGCCCTGTGGAATGCCCTCCCATCAGATGTCAAGGAAATAAACAACTATCTGGCTTTTAGAAGACATCTGAATGCAGCCCTGTTTAGGGAAGTTTTTAATGTTTGATCTTTTATTGTGTTTTTAATATCCTGTTGGAAGCTGCCCAGAGTGGTTGGGGAGGTCCGGCCAGATGGGTGGGGTGTAAGTAATAAATTATTATTATTATTATATTATTATGCTCTGCAAAGTGTCCGGTGACACTTGAAAGACTAATGGTTTAACCCACAGCGCCACCCGCGGAAGATTGTGCATGTGTGAGAGGACATGGCATAGCCATCGTCAAATATCTCAAGGGCTGTCACATGGAAGAGGGAACAAGCTTGTTTTCTCCTGCTCTGGAGGGTAGAACTCGAACCCATGGCTTCAAGCTGCAAGGAAGAAGATAAACATCAGGAAGAACTTTCTGACAGTAAGAGATGTTCAGCAGTGGAACAGCCTCCCTCTGGGGGTTGTGGGCTTTCTTTGGAGGCTTTTACGCAGTGGCTTGGCCATCTGTCATGAATACTTTAACCGAGATTCCTGCATTGTGGGGGTTGGGGGGTTGGGCTAGATGACCCTCGGGTCCCTTCTAGCTCCAAGATTCTACGAAAGAGGCAGTGAATAGTGAAGAGAGTGGAGTTTTAATCAATCATTTTATTTGTATGCCGACTTTCCAAAGTTGAAACTATGCTCAAGGCAGCTTACAACATATAAAAACCCCCACATAACTACAGATGGGCAGGGTATAAATAAATCAATAATGATTATTATTTGGGGGTGTTATATTATTATTATTATTATTATTATTATTATTATTATTATTATTACAGCCAGAAAAGTTTTGGCTTCTCCGTTCGTCCTAGCCTTGGATCCAGGTTCCAGCTCAACTGAGACACAAACACACACACCGGGGGATAAACAAATTAATAGTAATGAATAAAACACCTTGAGGATGTAGGGGAAAGAAAGCAGGGAGAGAGATGTAGGTTAGACAAGGGGTGGGAAGAGAAAACTCCTTGCTCTCGCTACTCCTGCTTTATCCTGCTCTCCCTCCCCAGGGTGCACAAGAGCCCCGCCGGAGGGAGAAAGTTGGCAACGCGCTCTTACTGCGCTTCCGTCCATTTTTTGTTGCCGCTGTGCGCATTGCAAGAGCCGAGCCCTGCCTTTCCATGCCCAGTCACCCCCTCCCGGGAAAAAGACGCTCTGCATTCCTCATCCTTGCACCCCACCCTCCCCAGTGCATGCACAGAGCTGCACCTGTCAAATTTCTGCAACCCCACCCAACAAAAAAAAACAACCCCAACTCAGTTGCTGTGCGCTCCCAGGCGCCCTGCCAGGGAAACCAAAGACCACCAGCAGCAGCTGGAGACAGATGGCACTGTCTCTCCTTTCTTCATTTCTTCCTTTGTTTATTTATTTGCTGGGTGGGTGGGTGTCTTTTTTAAGGCCCAGGGAAGGGTTAAACTGGCGAGCGAGGTTGTTCTTCCCAGACTGGAGCCGGAGGAGCCATCGCTGGGAACTGGAGAGGGAGCTTTGCGCGCGCGCGCTCTCTCCAGCTCCGCAAGTCCTTTCCTCTTCCTCCCTCTTTTGTGGGCGAGAGTTGCAGAGAGACCGGCCTTTTTTCCCCCGCTGCTGCTGCTGCTGTTTCTCTGCTTGGCTCCGGGGAACCGGCGGTGGTAAGGGGGGCGAGGCGCCCGTGCACCCGCCTGGTGGGGCTGCAAGGAGCTGGTGGTGTGCGCCGCCCTCCCCGCGCAAGACTTGCATGCGTGCGCGTGTGAATGCGCAGGAGAGGGTTTTTTTTTTCCCTTGGCAGATGCAGCTTGCCGGTGCCGCAGGTCTCTGAGACCGATTTGCAGGAGAATCCGGGGCTCAGCGCCTCCGGTTGAAAGGAGGATCTCAAAGGGGTGTCAATGCTCTGGATGGGTCAGTAACGTTTAGGGGAAGGATAGTGAGTTGGAGAGGTCCTGGGGAGTCCGGATTCAATCCTCCGTTTCTCTAGGTAGCGCTGGGAATGCATCCTGTCTGTAATTCTGGAGAGTTGCTGCCAACCTGTGCTCAGCATCACTGGACTCCTGGTCTGACTTGATAAGAAGGCCTGCATCAAGCAGAGAACCACTGAACTACCCTGTCCGCCTGCTACCTGCTTTTTAGGATGCCTGCTTTTAATTTTACGGGAAGGGTCGAGTTGGAATGGGACCCCAGGGTCATCTAGTCCAACCCCCTGCAATGCAGCTGACTTTGGAATAGCAAACAGCAGGAGGGGATATAGTGAGTTGTGGGGAGGGGGGCTTCCCTTTAAGACATTATAATCATAGAGTTGTAGTGCTGGAAGGGACCCGAGGGTCATTTAGTCCAACCCCCTGCAATGCAGGAATCTCCTGCCTGAAAGCCCAGAGAGCTGCTGCCAGTCCGTGTACGCAGCGCTGAGCTACATAGACCAGTAGTGTGACTTGGTATAGCACAGCTTCTATCCTATGTGCCTACACTGCTTTTAGTTTCTTGTGGGGTGTAAACAGTCTTCTTCTTTGGCGATCACTCGTAGCTGAGTAAGATTGTCTTCCATAAACACAGTTTTAACAATGAGTCCATATGTGACTGTGGAGGCCAATTCTGGATCCACACTTCCTTCCACAGTGGGGACATTGGTTTCCGGGGAGGAGCTGATCACTGTGGATTTGCCAAACATGCCTTCCTCTTAGCACGCTTCTCCCTTGCATCCTGAGTTCAAGTGTCTTCAAAGCCCACGACACCTTTGGTAAAGGCTGTTCTCCAACTGGAGCGCTCGCAGGCCAGTGTTTCCCAGTTGGCAGTGTTTATACTACATTTTTTTAGATTTGCCTTGAGACAGTCTTTCAACCTCTTTTGTTAACCACCGGCATTATGCTTTCCTTTTTTAAGTTCGGAATAGAGTAGTTGCTTTGGAAGACGATCATCAGGCATCCACACAACATGACCGGTCCAGCGAAGTTGATGTTGAAGAATCATTGCTTCGACACTGGTGATCTTTGCTTCTGCCAGTACACTGATATTAGTTCGCCTGTCTTCCCAAGTGACGTGTAAAAATTTTCAGAGACACCATTGATGGAATCTTTCGAGGTTATGTTCTTCTAGGATTCCATTAATATATTGTTGTAGCTTTGTCAGCTGGGAAAGTACACTAAATTGTTTGTTTGTTTGTTTAAAGCATTTCCCCCTGCTCTGCATCCAAAAGTTTTCCAGAGCAGCTTGTGGATCAAATTAACAAACCAGCTGAACAGTCCCCACTGTCCGGCTAACAATCTAAAAGACACGACACAAAAGGAAAAAGGGATGGGGAGGGAAGATGAGTTGTCGTTTTTGGCAACCAAGATGGCAAAGTTCGAAACTTCATCTCTATACTCTTACATCCTTGTCTTTTTAAATCTCTGTCTCTTTCTCAGGGGAAGCCCTCCTCCCCAGCTCTTCTTGTGAAACGCTGCATTTTGTCGAGAGATCCCTGTTCTCCACCACCACAAAGAAATGCCCCAGGCTTCCTGTGGGCCTGGCGCATGCCTAAGCAGATCCTTTTGGGGTGGCTTTTCCCGTTAAATAGACATTTACCCCCAAGGCCGCCATGCTGAGCTGAAGATCCAAAATGGCGGCCGAGAAGGGAAGAACGCCAAGCGTTGATCTCTACTTCCGATCTCTGCTCCAGCGGGAGATCCAGGCCAAGGAGCACCGGGAAGAGAGCAGCCAAACAGACCATGATCCCAAAACGGCAGTGGAGAGATCAGGAAGATCCTCTCACGAAGCCAAGGCTGGGAACGACCAGGATTTCCTGAAAAGGGAGGCCCCGGAACTGGTCATGGGTGAGCCAGGCGGGAAGCCATGGAAACATCCGGAAGACGTGAAAGGAACACGATTCCCTTGCTCGGGATGGGGAAAGCCTCCCTTGCTGGGATCTCTGCCTCGGGACGATCCCAAAACTTTCCTGGGCACCTTTGAGGGAGTGGCGAGCGCTTGTCGGAGGTCTGGCAGGCTGTTGGGTATTGGCAGAGAAGCTCCAGGGGACGCCACAAAGATTGCCGCCGTCAAGATGGAGGATTATTCAGAAGCGACGGACGATCTCCTGGGAGACGATTCGGTCGCCATGGATGTGCAGCGGACGCTCTTTCGGGAGTTCCGCTACCAGGAGGCCGAAGGTCCCCGGGAGGCCTGTAGTCGCCTCTGGTACCTGTGCCACCGGTGGCTGAAGCCAGAGAAGCACTCCAAGGAGCAGATCTTGGAGCTGGTGATCCTGGAGCAGTTCCTGGCCATCTTGCCTTCGGAGCTTCAGGGCTGGGTCAAAGATGGCTGCCCTCAGACTTGTGACCAGGCGGTGGCCCTGGCCGAAGGCTTTTTACTGCGACGGTGGGAGGCGGCCAAAACAGAACGGGAGGTGAGAGCGTTTAGGGTCGCTTCTCAAGGATGCTTTGAGAGAGTTGTGAAGACCTCATATGCTGTCCACAACGAGAGCCCTGAAGTTGGGCCAGGCCGAAAGGCCCCTATCTGCACTCCAGATTTGAAGCAATATTGTTCCACAGTCATGACTTCCCCCAGAGCCAGTGTGGTGTAGTGGTTAAGAGCGGTAGTCTCGTAATCTGGGGAACCGGGTTCGCTAGTCACACTTCTCTGAAGTCTCTCAGCCCCACTCACCTCACAGAGTGTTTGCTGTGGGGCAGGAAGGGAAAGGAGAATGTTAGCCGCTTTGAGACTCCTTAGGGTAGTGATAAAGTGGGATATCAAATCCAAACTCTTCTTCTTCAAAGGAAGTTCCCAGGATTGAAAACTGGATGGTGATACAGCCAGCACACTGCCAGCACACTTCATGGCTGGGCACTTCAACAGCCAGCACACTTCATGGCTGGGCAGGGATTTGAACCCTAGTTCACCACCCCAGACCCTAGTTCACCACCCCTGACCACTACACTCACTGGGAAGCTTCCTTGGGGACAGCATTCCACAAGCAGGATTGGCTAGATAATGGAGACCACCACTTTCTCCCTCTCCAAATCCCTTTGTCCTCAAGAAGATCCTTGCTGCTCTCGTTTCAGGGTTCGGCGCTGATCCAGGAGGTGGGTTTGAACTTCCCTGCGGCTGAGCCGCCTCTGCCCGTCCTCGAGGAGACGCCACTCTGCTCCACGGTCAAGCAGGATAGCAGTGCCGATACCAGCTCCCTTAAACTGGGAGGTGGGTTTCTCTTTATGGTCCCATCTTCCTTAGGTGGCTTTTGTCTCCTGTGACTTCTTCTACCCAGCGTTTCGGGTTCACAATACACGGGAACCTGAGGCTCTGGGCCTCTAAGCCGGGCATAGGCAAACTCTGGCCCTCCAGATGTTTGGGACCACAATTCCCATCATCCCAGACCACTGCTCCTGTTAGCTAGGGATGATGGGAATTGTAGTCTCAAACATTTGGAGGGCTGGTTTGCCCTAAGCCATAGGAGGGTGGCGCCACCTGCTGTTGGGCTCCCTGCATTTTGCCCTATCAGCCACAATGGGCAGCAGTTGCCGTTGGATTTGCTAGTGGTTATTATGGTCCCCATATGTTAGTTGTTTTATGTTTTGTGTTTATATGTTTAAGAGGGTGTCTTGTATGTTTAAGGGGATGTCTTAGTTTAGATGTTGAAGAGGGTTGTTGTTGTTGTTGTTGTTAACTGAATTAATACTCCACCCTTCCTCTACAAAGGGATCAGTGCAGCAAACAGATACAGCCATACCTCGGGTTACAGGTTACAGGTTACAGTTACGGGGTACAGTCATACCTCGGGTTACCTTCAGGTTGCGTTTTTTCAGGTTACAGTGGTGCCCCGCAAGACGAATGCCTCGCAAGACGAAAAACTCGCTAGACGAAAGAGTTTTCCGTTTTTGAGGTGATTCACAAGACGAATTTCCCTATGGGCTTGCTTCGCAAGACGAAAACATCTTGCGAGTTCTTGCAAGTTTCCCCCCTTTTTATTCCTTTTTCTAAGCCGCTAATAGCCGCTAAGCCGCTAATAGCCGTGCTTTGCAAGACGAAAAAACCGCAAGATGAAGAGATTCGCGGAACGAATTAATTTCGTCTTGCAAGGCACCACTGTACCTTCAGGTTGTGTTTTTTCAGGTTACGGACGCGCCGAAACCCGGAAGTACCGGAATGGGTTACTTCCGGGTTTCGGCAGTCGCGCATGCGCATAAACGCTAAATCGCAACCCGCACGCGGGCAGACTCGCCACTGCGGGTTGCGAACGCTGCGGGTTGCGAACGTGGATCCCGCACGGAACACGTTCGCAACCTGAGTGTCCACTGTAATACAGTTACAGATAGGTAGCCGTGTTGGTCTGCCATAGTCAAAACAAAACAAATTCCTTCCAGTAGCACCTTAAAGACCAACTAAGTCAGTTCTTGGTATGAGCTTTCGTGCGCATGCACACTTCTTCAGATACTGAAGAAGTGTGCAGTATCTGAAGAAGTGTGCAGTATCTGAAGAAGTGTGCAGTATCTGAAGAAGTGTGCAGTATCTGAAGAAGTGTGCATGCACACGAAAGCTCATACCAAGAACTGACTTAGTTGGTCTTTAAGGTGCTACTGGAAGGAATTTGTTTTGTTTTCACTGTAATACAATTTAGAAACACGAGCATAGTGAAGAAATATTTTTAAAAAGATCGAACTGTTCTAGAAACAAATAATGATTAAAAACACTGAAAAGCAGTTGCAGTTCAAAATGTTCTAAACCTCCTCCTGTACAGTGATCTTGAGGTTTCTGGGAACAATATTCTGCAGCCGCCCAACGCCTGGGAAAAGAGAAGTGTATTCAAATTCCTCCTGAAAGTTAATATTGAAGGAGACAGACTCCCCTCACTAGTGAGGGCGTTCCGCATCTGGGGAATTTAATCTGTTCATTTGTATTTTATTGTTCTGTTCTGCTCTGAAATGTGGATTTTTAAAAAAATTGTGGGGTGGCTTTTTTGTGTGTATCTATGATGTAAACCGCTTAGAGATTTCTTTGAAATATGGCGTGGCATATAAATCACTTAAATGCAGTGGGTTTTTTTTCTAAAAAGAAATGTTTAGGGGTACAGTGGTACCTCTGGTTGCGAACGGGATCCGTTCCAGAGGCCCGTCCGCGAGCTGAAAAGAACGCAACCCGCGTCTGCGCACGTGCGGGTCGTGATTCGCTGCTTCTGCGTATGCGCGTGATGTCATTTTGCGCGTCTGCGCATGCGTGAGTGGCAAAACCCGGAAGTAACCCTTTTTGGTACTTCCGGGTCCCTGCGGTACACAACCTGAAAACGCACAACCTGAACCTAACGTAACATCAGGTATGACTGTATTCTCATTTTCCTACTCATATTAAAATACTGCCCCTCAATGGGGCCAAACTTAGATTCACAATATGTTTCGGGGTATGCATACCCCTGCGTCCCGCCCATTACAAAGCACTGCTTAAATGAATAAATTCTCTGTATTCCTGGCAGGTGATGGGTGGATCACCAAGGGCAAAGAGGAGAAGACACACCTCGAAAATACCGAGCTGGTCAAACTCTGTGGGGACTCGTGGGGAGGTCTCTCCTGGCCCCAAGAAGGGGGAGAAGCCTCTGCGAGCCGCGACGGATCAGAAAAAGGGCGGGAAAAGTCCCTGGCACCCAGAGGGGACGTGTTCTCCCCCTGTTTAGGAGAGAGCGGGGAACGGGACCAAGCGGTCGTCGTCAAGAGGAGGCGCAGGAGTCGGGGGGAGAAGGTGTGCGGCATGTGCGGGAGAAGCTTCAGCCGGACCACGGTGCTTGTTGCGCACCAGAGGACTCACACGGGCGAGAAGCCCTTCATGTGCCAAGACTGCGGGAAGTGCTTCAGCTTGAAGTCCACCCTGGTGGCGCACGAGAGGACCCACACGGGCGAGAGGCCTTACAGCTGCTCGCAGTGCGGGAAGCGCTTCACTGTCAGCTCGGATCTCACGCGCCACTACCGCATCCACGTGGGGGAGAAGCCCTTCAGCTGCCCCGAGTGCGGCAAGAGCTTCAGCCGCAAGACCCAGCTCCTCAACCACCAGAAGGTCCACACCAGGGAGAAGGCCTACAAGTGCTTGCGGTGCGGCGAGGCCTTCAGCCGCAGTTCCAGCCTCATGATCCACGAGGGCTCGCACACGGGCGAGAAGCCCTTCAAGTGCCCCGACTGCGACAAGTCCTTCAATACGTCCTCGCAGCTGGTCAAGCACCACCGCGTCCACACCGGGGAGAGGCCCTACACCTGCTCTGAGTGCGGGAAGAGCTTCAGCCAGCGGCAGATCCTCATGGTCCACCAGAGGATCCACACGGGAGAAAAGCCCTTCAAGTGCGCAACGTGCGGCAAGTGCTTCTGCGACCGGGCTGTCCTCATCCGCCACCAGAAGGTCCACACGGGCGAGAGGCCCCACCAGTGCACCACGTGTGGCAAGAGCTTCTCTCACCGTGCCGTCCTCGTCCGGCACCAGAAGATCCACACGAGAGAAGCTCTGAACACGCTCGGACTCCAGGAGGAGCCTCCGCCCAGCAAAGAGCCCAGACTTCACCCCAAGTTGCCTTGAGTTTCAAGGTGGCTACTGTTACCCCCATAGAATGTGGTTTGCCGGCAGTCTGCAGTGGCATTTCCCTCCTGACTTTGGTTGCATGGCAGCAAAGTTATTTATTAGTTGGACTGCAGTGGTGCTGGAGAATGGTAAACCATGGCTGGATGCTGCAGGGGACTGGTTTTCTGTAAAAACAAACAAATCAGAAATCATTTTCGGGGGTGGGGAATATAATTTGCCTGCTTTCATCTAGGACAGCAATTCTCAGCCTGTGGGTCCCCAGATGTTGTTGGACTACAACTCCCATCATCCCTTAGCTCTGGCCTTGCTAGCTAGGGGTGATGGTGTCGGAATCTCCGTTTGACCGAGCTGATAAAGCTCATCCTCCGATGATAATTAACGACCTGAGCCTTTGATGAGGCCTAAGGTACGTTCCATTCAGCAGAGAATCCAAAACAGCATGCGGAAGTGATGAGATTTATGGCTACATGCTATGCTTTATTTCTTACTACCTAGACAGCAAAACACATCCTCTCTCTATGAAAGCAGAGAGCAAATGAACAACAAAGGAACAAAGGAGCAGGAAACCTCTAACGTCACATCCGTCTCCCGTGAGACTTCCAACAGCCTGGAAGGTCTCTGAAATGTAAACAGAGTCCTGTGACTCCAAGCAGCTGCGCAGTGGCAAAACCGAAACTAACAGATGGGAGTTGTAGTTCAACATCTGGGGACTCCTCCTAGATCTCTAGGAGGAGATAATCTGCAGTTACTCCTCGACTCCGACAACTGCTGAAGTTGCTAGAAGAAACCCAACTTATTTATGGCCCCTCCGAACATTGGGTTGTAGTCGGCCAACTCCTACTCTGAGTAGACCCACTGAAATTAATTAACTAGGTTAATTAACGCCAGTGGCTCTGCTCTGAGTAGGGCTCAAAGCCCATGCTTGTCCTACTGAGGTCAATGGACACAACTATTTTAGGCTTGCTCATTTCTATGCGCCTAGAAGTGGTTGAATACAACCCTGGTGTTTCGTTGTGGGAGTATACTGTAAAATATTCTTATCACTCTGCACCAGCAGGAAGTTACAGGATACGCATTGATGGCAAATTAAGCAGTGGTTCTCATTGACCTTTGCAGATGCAATCAGTATTGAAAGCGGTATTGTGTGGGGCTTCCCCGATAGCACAAGGTTCACAAATTATCATGAATGTGCGAGACGGGCTCTCCGTGTTCATGTTGTTAAGCTATACAGTGAATTGAAGGATATACACATAACCATGTGCAGCACATTTCGTTAGGGTGGGCACCCAAAGATTTTTTTTTAAGGTGAACGTTTATTGAATACAGACTCATACTCAGTCATGAAGGACGTTGTTTTTATTTATCAAATAAACGAAAGAAACGAAACCTTTTTTTTTTTTAAATTAACAACTAAACTTTAAAAATAAGACAAAAACACCAAAATTTTGCTTTAGCGATAACCAGGTGCATACAAAGATACAGTAAGTTTTCATGATCTTTACCTTTAACCAGATATAGCACTAACCCAAAATGGATTAAAGCGTCTTCATCTTCCTGTCCCAAAGAAGGAGAAGTTGCTCACCAGATGTGAGCAAAATGGGGTGAGTGGAGCTGGAACGAAGACAGGAGACACAGGCAGAGGCAGAAGAAAAAGACTGGAATGGATCTGCCGCTTCTATCTATGCTGCTTCCAGAGACAGATGCCGGCAGAAGCGGCAGATCCATCCCAGCCTTTTTCCTCTGCCTCTGCCTGCTTCCTTCTTCCTCCCTTCTGCCTTTGCCGTTTCCTTGCGGAGTCCTGGCGGCTGAGGGAGTCACCTTGCTGCTCCATACTCTCCTCCTCACCACAGCCCCTGGTTTTTTGTTTTTCTTTAATACCCTGTGTGCACACTGACGGGTCTCATTTATGCACGTGCACTGGCTAGCGGTCGGACGTATACTTGAAACGGCCCTCGTTTTCAAAACTTGTTTCTACGTATTTTGGCTCATCGCTGTGCCATTCGTACCACAACCCTGCTCCTCCTTTCAAATTCTGGGGTCTTGCCATCAGCCTTCTGCTGCAATGGTTAGAGAAAGGTGCCTAATAATAATAATTATAATACAGTGGTGCCCCGCAAGACGAATGCCTCGCAAGATGAAAAACTCGCTAGATGAAAGAGTTTTCCGTTTTTGAGGTGCTTCGCAAGACGAATTTCCCTATGGGCTTGCTTCACAAGACGAAAACGAAAAAACCGCAAGACGAAGAGACTCGCGGAACGAATTAATTTCGTCTTGCGAGGCACCACTGTATTTGGGCCATTATCCCATTAGAGAAATCTTACTCAATCATATTAATTGCAGCCTTCTGATCGCTGGGAGACTGTGGAATGCATCACATCTCCCACGCCCAAGACAGAGAATCGTAGAGTTCGAAGGGACCCGAGGGTCATCTAGTCCAACCCGCTGCAATGCAGGAATCTCAGCTAAAGCGTCTATGACAGGTGGCCACCCAACCTCTGCTTATAAAGGAACGTGTCCAGAGGAGGGCAACCAAAATGGTCCAAGGCCTGGAAACGATGCCTTATGAGGAACAGCTAAGGGAGCTGGGCATGTTTAGCCTGGAGAAGAGGAGGTTAAGGGGGGATATGATAGCCATGTTCAAATATATAAAAGGATGTCACATAGAGGAGGGAGAAAGGTTGTTTTCTGCTGCTCCAGAGAAGCGGACACGGAGCAATGGTTCCAAACTACAAGAAAGAAGATTCCACCTAAACATTAGGAAGAACTTCCTGACAGTAAGAGCTGTTTGACAGTGGAATTTGCTGCCCAGGAGTGTGGTGGAGTCTCCTTCTTTGGAGGTCTTTAAGCAGAGGCTTGACAACCATATGTCAGGACTGCTCTGATGGTGTTTCCTGCTTGGCAGGGGGTTGGACTCGATGGCCCTTGTTGTCTCTTCCAACTCTAGGATTCTATGAGAGTCCACCACTGACCAAGGGAGGCTCTTCCACTGTCAAATAGCTCTTCCTGATGTTCTTCCTAATGTTTAGTCGGAATCTGCTTTCTTGCAACTTGAAGCCATGGGTTCGAGTCCTGCCCTCCAGAGCAGGAGAAGAAAACAAGTGTGTTCCATGTGACAGCTCTTGAGATACTTGAATATGGCTATCATACCTCCAGTCTCCACTTTTGCAAGCTAAACATACCCATATCCTTCAACCGTTCCTCATAAGGAGAGTAAGCTCCCACCTCAGAGAGGGGAGATCCAATCACAGGTTGCCCCTCCCCACATACTTCTTCAGCTCTTGCCTTGCAGTGTTTCTCAACCTGTGGGTCCCCAGATGTTGTTGGACTACAACTCCTGTCATCCCTGAACTCTGGCCTTGCTAGCTAGGGGTGATGGGAGTTGTAGGCCAAAGTCATCTGGGGACCCAAGGTTGAGAAAGACTGGATTGGAGCATCGGCCTTGCCCACAGAAGACCCCAAGGCCTTCTCCAGCATCTCTAGCTAGAACTGGGACTGTCATCTCTCAAATCCTTCTAGTGAGTTTAGACAGCACTGAGCTCGATTCACCAGTGGTTTGGCTCAGTGTAAGCTTCCTGCCTCCTTGTGATAAAGTCGAAAAGGGGGCAGACCCAAGGAAGGCTTGGATCTGAAAGGTCCCAACCCAATCCTATGTCTCCTTGGGAGTAAGGCCTGTTGGACTCAGTGGGGCTAACTCCCGGGTAAGGTGGGGCGTTCGGGTTGCAAACGCCTTCCTGTTTACACACAAGTAAGAACATAGGAAGACACCGGCTGCTGGATCAGCCCAGAGGCCCGTCCAAAATCCTGTTCTCACAGGGGCCAGACAGATTCCCCTGATGGGAAACGCTGCGAGCCAGACCCCAGAGCACAACGGCAACACTCTCCCTTCTTGTGGTTTCCAGCATTCAGAAGCACACTTTCTCCCAGCTCTGGAGGTGGCCGTAGCTGCTGTGGCAAGTAGCCATTGGTCAGCAGTGATGTCCACACATGCGCACTTGATATGTTTGTGAGGAGAGGGCCAACGATACAGACCCGCCTTACAGGACTGTTGTGCGGATCATTGGCAGCGTGTCTACGAAGCGCTGGACAATTAATCAGTGTTACAGTGGTGCCCCGCAAGACGAACGCCTCGCAAGACGGAAAACCCGCTAGACGAAAGGGTTTTCCGTTTTGGAGGCGCTTCGCAAAAAGAATTTCCCTATGGGCTTGCTTCGCAAGATGAAAATGTCTTGCGAGTTCCTGCGGGGTTTTTTCCCTTTTCCCCCCCTTTTCCTAAGCCGCTAAGCCGCTTATCAGCTGATCGCTAAAAGCCGCTAAACCGCTAATAGCGCTAATCCGCTAAGCTGTCAATGGGCTTGCTTCGCAAGACGAAAAAACCGCTATACGAAGAGCCTCACGGGACGGATTAATTTCGTCTTGCGAGGCACCACTGTACTGTTATTTACAAGACATGGGTAATGTTTTAGATCTGGGGGTCCCCAACCATATGCCCACATATGCCAGTGTGGTGTAGCGGTTAAGAGCGGTAGTCTCATAATCTGGTGAACCGGGTTCGCGTCTCCGCTCCTCCACATGCAGCTGCTGGGTGACCTTGGGCCAGTCACACTTCTCTGAAGTCTCTCAGCCCCACTCACCTCACAGAGTGTTTGTTGGGGGGAAGGAAGGGAAAGGAGAAGGTTAGCCGCTTTGAGACTCCTTCGGGTAGTGATAAAGCAGGATATCAAATCCAAACTCTTCTTCTTCTTCTTCTTCTTCACAAGCATCACGGGACACTCAGTCAGCCCCTCAGGGCGCTAACCTAGCCTCCAGCTCCTCCCAATGTTAGTTTCTATGGGTTTTGGTTGTTTCTGGGGGTGTTTCCTTCTTTTTTGTCCTTTGCTTTGGGGATATGATTTGCTTGAAGGGGGTCATTCTGATGACCGTCTCCTGTAAAATGGGCCTTTTCTTGGCGCCCTCAGCGCCTTAGATTTGCCAATGTGCCCCTGGTTCCAAACAGGATTGTGGCCCTGTGTTTAGAGACTTCCCTTTTATTTCTAAATGCTTTTTTTGTGTGTGTCTTCTGGATCTCCTTTGAATAAAGGCCTTTGAATTGGTTAACGGGCGTCTGTAGATTGTTCCGTACACGTACACACAAAAACCTCGCCATTTCGGCAACATCACAGGGCATTAATGAGGCGGTCAGACTGCTGGCCCTGCCATTGGCACCCCTCACAGAACTACGATTCCCAGAATCCCCTGGGGAGAGGGAATGACCGTTAAACCACTCTGAGAATTATAGCTCTAGGAGAGAGAATTAGGAGTCTCCCCTAACAGGTCTGACCACCCCTAACGCACAACACTTCCCAGAATTCTTTGCGGGGAAGCCATGACAGTTTCCAATTCCTTTCCATTCTCCTTGTCCCCCAAATGATCACTGAACATGAACCCCTCCTTCCATTCCCTTGCCCTCTAAAATTTTTCTTACAGCTTTGCAGATCTAGGGGTTTCCCTGAAGCTCACTGTGACCCCCCTTTTGAGCATGGGTTTGGCCACACAAACAACAACACACACCACTTGAACGTCGGAATTGAAGGGAATTTTGGCTCTGGACCACATTTGAACGGGCCTTAGGATTGCAGCACTATCCCTGCAGAAAGTAAGCCGAGTTTACATTTTGTGTGTGTTCATACATACAAAAACGGCCTGTATTTTATACAGTTTGTATATGATGTTTGTTTGTTAATGTGTGGTGTGCTATGCCTAATAAAGGATTTTGAATTGAATTGAATTGACATACAAAAATGTGTGCTCCCAAATTAATCTAAAGTTCAAACGCATCTTCATTCTTACATAGCAACTTCTCTTCAGAAGAACAAGAAGTTGCTTTTTCAACTCCTCCGGCAATTTTAATGTACAGTGGTGCCCCGCAAGACAAATGCCTCGCAAGACGAAAAACTCGCTAGACGAAAGAGTTTTCCATCTTTTGAGGTGCTTCGCAAGACGAATTTCCCTATGGGCTTGCTTTACAATACGAAAACGTCTTGCGAGTTTTTTCCCTCCCCCCCTTTTTCTAAGCCGCTTAGCCGCTAATAGCCGCTAAGCTGCTAATAGCGCTAATCCACTAAGCCGCTAATAGGGGTGCTTCGCAAGACGAAAAAACCGCTAGACGAAGAGACTCGTGGAATGGATTAATTTCGTCTTGCGAGGCACCACTGTATCCAGAACAAAGCCAAACTAGATTTCTCCAGGGAGGAAACATTCCCCCCCTTCTCCCCCAACTGCCAAGAACATTTCCCTGAAAATTAAATATATTTACAGTAAGACCAAAGATACATTGCTTGCTCCCCTAAAATCACAGATCTTCATCAACCTGGCGTCCTGGCAGATGTTTTGGGCTACATTAGCTCTAGTCAGCAAGCGCACACAAAAAAACCCTCTTACCGTATTTTTCGCTGTATAAGATGCACTTTTTTCCTCCTAAAAAGTAAGGGGAAATGTGTGTGAATCTTACGGTGTAAATGCAGACTATGCAGCTCTCCATCTTGCTGTTCTGGCTTCAGGGATAGCTGCGCAAAGCGGGAGCATTCCTCCCGCTTTGCTGAATAATAAAAAAATAATTTTATTTATATCCCACCCTCCCCAGCCAAAGCCGGGCTTAGAACGGCTTAGAACAGTAAAATAATACAGCATTCTAAAATCAATTCATTAATAATAGGCTTTGCGCTGCTCTGCTGAACCCAGCACAGCAAGAGGGGGAGCTGCGCAGCGCCTCTTGTTGTTGTGATGCCTTAGCCTGATCCTCCCTCCTCCTTCCTCCAACAACATTTGATTCAGAATATTTTCCCCCCTAGTTTTCCTCCTCTAAAAACTAGGCGCGTCTTATGGTCGGGTGCGTCTTATAGAGCGAAAAATACGGTGCTTTCATTCCCACCCCGCATAGTGAATGTGATAATGCAGAGGCAGGGAGCTTTGGCTGAAAACATCGTCCTCCAGCTGCACCTCTGCGGAATCTATGATACGAATGTCATCACGCCGACTGCTGTTTCGTCTGCCAACGCGTTTCCTCCATTTGGGAAGATGCGCCACTGGAAAACCACTGGGACTCGAGTCGAACCGGTTCTCGCATCCCGGGCACTTGGCCATTTCCTCCCCGGCCTGGATCCTCTGGAGTCGGGAAGTTGGGCTGAAGCTTTTCCCGCATTCCGCACACAGCTTCTCTTCCACGTGGGTGAGTTGGTGCCTCACCAGACTCGAGTTGGAGGGGAAACCCTTTTCACAGGCGGCGCATTTGTAGGGCTTCTCTCCCGTGTGGACCCTCTCGTGCACAACGAGGCTGGAGGGGCGGCTGAACCCTCTCCCGCAGACGGAGCACTTGTAGGGCTTCTCTTCCGCGTGGATCCTCTGGTGGGTGATCAGCTGAGAGTTGAAGCTGAACCTTTTCCCGCACTCCGCGCACCAGTACGGCTTCTCCTCCCGGTGGATTTTCTCGTGAGCGATGAGGCTCGTGGTGTGGCTGTAGCTCTTCTCGCACGCCGAGCACTTGTAGGGCTTCTCGCGGCGGTGGGTCCTCTCGTGCACCACCAAGGAGGGCTTCTGGTTGAAGCTTCTCTCGCACACAGAGCACTGGTAGGGCTTCTCCCCAGTGTGGATCCTCTGGTGCCGGACGAGGCTGGAGCTCAGGCTGAAGCTTTTCCCACACTCCACACACCGGTAGGGCTTCTCTCCCGTGTGGATTCTCTGATGAGTAATAAGGTTGGACCTCTTGTGGAAGCTTTTCCCACAGTCTGTGCAGGTGTGTGACTTCTCCCTGCTGTGGATTCTCTGATGTCTAACCAGGCTTGCCCTGTTGTTGAAGACCTTCCCACAGGCGGAGCAAATCTCTTGGCTCTCCTGTCCCGTCTCTATGTTGCCTGTGTTCTTCTCCAGCCCCACAAAAAGAACTGGTTCCATTAGCTGCTCTCCAAGATGGCTGCCTGGCGACATGCGTTGAGTCTCAGGGGCTTCCTGCTTTTCATGGGATTTGGACTTGGTCTCAGTGCTTTGAAGCAATGCAACGTGTGACCCTGCCAGCTCAAAGTTTTCTGGGTGAAGACCCCTCCCCTCATTCTCTCTTGTTCTCTCAGCAACTCCTGGGAAAAGGAGAAGATATATCAGTGTGATTCACATGTAGTCATGAGAAGAGAAGAGAAGAGAAGAGAAGAGAAGAGAAGAGAAGAGAAGAGAAGAGAAGAGAAGAGAAGAGAAGAGTTGGAAGGGACCACATGGGTCATCTAGTCCAACCCCCGGCAATGCAGGAATCTTTCACCCAACATGGGGATCAAACTTCTGACCCTGAGTTCCTACCGACTGAGCTATGCCTCAGGTTGATAGATGCAACAATGGCACTGGCAACAAGATGGAGAAAACAGAAGGAAGGTGAGACAACATCTTAAATAGAGGGAAATAATAATAATAATAATAATAATAATAATAATAATAATAATATATTTATATCATGTATTTTTCCCCAGACCAGAACACAAACACAGATAAAAGACAAAAAACTTAAAAGATAATCTGTAAAAAGTAAAGGTAAAAGGTAAAGGACCTCTGGTTGGTTAAGTCCAGTCAAAGGCGACTATGGGGTTTCGGTGCTCATCTTGCTTTCAGGCCGAGGGAGCTGGTGTTTGTCCACAGACAGCTTTCCGGGTCATGTGGCCAGCATGACTAAGCCGCTTCTGGAGCAATGGAACACCGTGGCAGAAACCAGAGCACACGGAACCGCTGTTTACCTTCCCGCTGCAGTGGTACCTATTTATCTACTTGCGCTGGCATGCTTTCGGACTGCTAGGTTGGCAGGATTTACTTTAAAAAGTAATTAAACTATGATAGAATCTATCTATCATCTATCTATCTATCATCTATCTATCTATCTATCTATCTATCATCTATCATCTATCTATCTATTTATCTATCTCATCTTATTAAAAAAGATAAGGCAGCCTGTTTCAGGAAGTTTTTTATGTTTAATGTTTTGCTGTGTTTTTTATTATGTTGGAAGCTGACCAGAGTGGCTGGGGCAACCCTGTCAGATGGGTAAAGGTAAAGGTACCCATGACTGTTAGGTCCAGTTGTGGACAACTCTGGGGTTGCGGCGCTCATCTCGCTCTATAGGCCAAGGGAGCCGGCGTTTGTCCACAGACAGCTTCCAGGTCATGTGGTCAGCATGACTAAGCTGCTTCTGGCGAACCAGAGCAGCACACGGAAACACCGTTTACCTTCCCGCCGGAGCGGTACCTATTTATCTACTTGCACTTTGACGTGCTTTCGAACTGCTAGGTTGGCAGGAGCAGAGACCGAGCAATGGGAGCTCACCCCGTAGTGGGGATTCAAACCGCCGACCTTCTGATTGGCAAGCCCTAGGCTCTGTGGTTTAGACCACAGCGCCACGTAATATATTATCATCATCACCAACATCATCATCATTATCAATAACAACAACAACAACAGCAGCAGCAATTTTGAAGCCTTTTCCTTAAAACAAAAGCAGACAGTTCCCAGAGGCCTGTCAGAATAAATGAGACTTCACCTGCCGGCAGAAGGACAACAAGGAAGGAGCCAGTCTGACTTCTATAGGAAAGGAGAAAGCCGGTGTGACAAATTAGGGGAGCACAGATCTATCAAGACATGATGGCTTAAAGGATCCGCCCATTTGTAGACGCAGCCAACTTCTGGAGACAAAAAAACCTTGTTTGTGGTTTCCAAGTGGCCTCACCTGTTGGCTCACTGCAAGCATTTCCTTGAGGCCTGCACCGACGCTCAGCCCAGATCTCATTCCCTTGCTCCACTTTTGCCAACGTCTTGGGGTTTGTGATGGCTAAGAACAGGGAAGAGGAAAGAATGGGTAATGGGAATTGGATGACGACACCCTTGTGTCCCTCTGTGGTTTGTATGACAACCCAGTATACCTGAAGGAGCGTCTCCACCCCGATCGTTCTACCCGGACACTGAGGTCCAGCTCCGAGGGCCTTCTGGCGGTTCCCTCGCTGCGAGAAGCGAGGTTACAGGGAAGCAGGCAGAGGGCCTTCTCGGTAGTGGCACCCACCCTGTGGAACGCCCTCCCAGCAGATGTCAAAGAGAAAAACAACTAGCAGACTTTTTGAAGGCAGCCCTTCAGATTTAATGTTTAACAGACCACTGTATTTTAATACTTTGTTGGAAGCCGCCCAGAGTGGCTGGGGAAACCCAGCCAGATGGGTGGGGTATAAATAATAAATTATTTATTATTATTATTATTATTATTATTATTATTATTATTATTATTATTAAGAAAGCGACTTGAGACACAGCGGGGTTGAAACAACCTTGCTGCGCTCCAGACCACCAATGGGTACAAACTCTCCCGCTGCCCAGAATCCCATCCCACGTTATCATCGCCTTCCGCTTCCCAGCAAATATTACGTCTGAATGGCATACCTCCTACGTGGTCCCTGGCGCTGTGGAGATTCATTGCCAGCAGCTCGTCCATTTGTTCCAGCCGAGAGATCGTGCCAGGCTTGGTGATGGCCAGAACTGGTCAGGAAGGAAGCCAGGGGAGAAGAGGAGGAAGTCACAGTCATTTCTGAGTCTACAGAAGGTGTGGGGAACCCTGGAGCCTCCGGGTCACTCTGTTTGGCCTCCCCAGACAACACCTGTCAGGAGCAGGCCAGCAAAACAATCACTCGTCTCATAAAGTAACGAGGTTGGTTCACGAGGCCAGGCCTCCTGAGCGCAGCAACTCGTCCCTGTAGATCTTGCCCCTATGAGGCAGTTGTGGGGACCAAAGTTCTCTGCCTTCCTGCAATTCCCCAAAGCTCTCCCCAAAGCGCTGCAATCCCGCTGGCTGTCCTGGTTTCTGGGATTCAGAATATTTTTTTTCTTGTTGTCCTCTTCAAAAAACTATGTGCATCTTACGGTCTGGTGCGTCTTATAGAGCGAAAAATACGCTATTGCAAAATATAAGCAAAATTTTGCAAATACATACATATATATTTCAGATAAGCACACATATAGAAAAAAGAACAGAAAAGAAAAAAGAAAAAAGAAAGAGGAAAGGAGAAAAGTTGGAAGAATTTCTTCCAAATTTATTCTACAAATATCTCAATATGAAAATAATAATAAAATTTCATTGATTGACTTCCATCGCTCACACTGCACTTCCTATATACATTTTAAGCAAGATTGTATCTGTTATTCCGTATTTTTCCAATACAATCTCACACAAATATTCTAATCAATAAGTTTTCTAAATCTTTCATAAATCTATTCTGAACACAACCAATACCTTACATTTAATCTTTGTCTACATAAATAATCATTTAAACATTTCCATTGTTTCTGGATTATATTTTTTGGTTTTTGTCTTATCAAATCAGTTAACTCTGCTAATTCCAAGTATTCGCATAATTTATTCAACCATTCTTCTTTGGTTGGAACATAATTTCCTTTCCAATTATCGGCTATTAACATCTTTTAATATTTCCTGTAAACCGCTTAGACATTTTACAGCGGTCAAGCAGTGCAGATGTTTCGGTAAAGAAATAGAAAGCTTTCCCCGCGGCCGGTGGTTTAAAACCCAGACCTGCCCTCTTACCCAGTGAGGTTGTGTTCTCATAGTTTTCTCGCATGACATCCTTGTAGAGGGTCCTTTGGTGGGCGTCCAAAAGGTCCCACTCGCCATCTGTAAAATCTACAGCCACGTCCTCAAACTTCAGCAGATTCTGGGAATGAAATCGGCATTTGTGATCAGACTCGGGTAACCAGGCTGGTGTGTGTGTGTGTTGTTTAGAATACTTGGGCCAAATCTACACACTATATTAAAAAAATGCTGTGAATATGCTTTAAAAAAAACCCACATTTTGAAATCTGTATGGAATTTGCCATTAGCTCACCAGCGCCACCTGGTGTCGCAATTTTATAATGCACTTTAAACACACTTAAAGCAATTATATTTGCAGCTGTATAGCTGAGTCCTGACATTCTGCCTCCAAAGCTGCTCACACTGCCCAGTAGCATAATAATAATAATAATAATTTTTTATTTATATCCCGTCCTCCCCAGCCAAAGCCAGGCTCAGAGCGGCTAACAACAGTAAAATAGCAGTTTACATAAAGTCACAGTCAATTAATTGAAATACATTCTAAAATCAATTCAGAATCAAAATAATAGCAACCATTGGGCTAGAGTTCTGTGAGGATTACCAAAGGAGGGGGTCACACTGTGCCTTGGCCAAAGGCCTGGTGGAACAGCTCTGTCTTGCAGGCCCGGTGGAAAGATGTAAAGTCCCGCAGGGCCCTAGTCTCTTGTGACAGAGCGTTCCACCAAGTTGGGGCCAGTACTGAAAAGGCCCTGGCCCTAGTTGAGACCAATCTAACCACCTTCAACTTGGGACCTCCAAGATGTTGTCATTTGTGGACCCTTAAGGTCCTCTGTAGGACATACCAGGAGAGGCGGTCCCGTAGGTAGGAGGGTCCTAGGCCGTATAGGGCTTTAAAGGTCAAAACCAGCACCTTAAACCTGATCCTGCACTCCACCAGGAGCCAGTGCAGCTGGTATAGCACCGGGTGAATGTAATCCCGCGGTGAGGACCCCATAAGGAGTCTCACCATGGCATTCTGCACCCGCTGGAGTTTCTGGGTCAGTCCCAAGGGCAGCCCCACATAGAGCGAGTTACAATAATCAAGTCTGGAGGTGACCGTCGCGTGGATCACAGTGGTGAGGTCAGGGCAAGGGTGGTAAGGAGAGAATAAACAGCCTCACCTGAACTACAGATCCTGCGTCTGTTTCCATTTCACGTTGCTCCCAAGGAAATTTTCCCGAGCCAGGTGGGGGGAATGTTCTTGAGTCCTTAAGACGAGACTCCGGAAGAAAGGGAGGAGCTGCAAAAAAAGGCATCGTTCAGATTTCATCCTGTCCTCTCCCACCCCACCCCTGCCATCCCCATAAACAGTTTGAAAAGCCGCGGACAAGTAAGTTGCTAGTAGCAGAGAGCGAGCTCAAAGCATGTTGCTAGTAGCAGGCAGCTCGGCTGTGTCCCCACTGTCAGAGGTGGTAGGCAACTCTGAACGGCAGCCGCTGGGGATCCCAAGTCGAAAGAGGGCTTCACACACTGTTTCGGCTGTTATTTATAAAACGAAACACCCTTTTGGTCCCGTCAGAGCCAGGGACGTACCAATCAGACTTTCGAGCTCCATCTTCAGGGACTCTGGAAACAAGACAAAGAGAGAAACCGCTTTTTTTTTTTTTTTGGTATTCTGATCAACACACATTCCACCTTCCTCAAGGGAAACAGATAGCCTCATCATATACCTTAAGCAACCCTCAACAAGTGCCCAGAATCCTTTGAGGGAAATAATGCATTTAAAAAGGTATAAGTGCTCATACTCAAGCCATTTCTCTGCGCTGGATTTTGGAAGCAGAAATACCGGCAATGCCTGGGTTTGAGCTATGGCAACAAAGTTGTGCCTCGGAAGTCGGACAGCCTAGATCTCAAATGTTTTGGCTCCCAAACAATCAAACCCGGAAGAGGGCCTTCTCGGTAGTGGCACCCGCCCTTTGGAATGCCCTTCCACCAGATGTCAAAGAGAAACAGAACTACCAGACTTTTAGAAGACATCTGAAGGCAGCCCTGTTTAGGGAAGCTTTTAATGTTTAACAGACATAAAGTAGCGTGGGCTATCGTTTGGTTGTTTTTGCTTTAATTACCATACTTGTGTTTTTATGTTGTGAACCTCTCTGAGATCTTTTGATGCAGAGCTGTATATCAGTCTTTTAAATAATAATAATCAGTGTTTCTTTCGGGTGGCGGGGGGGCCTCAAGGGTACATAGTACTGGCTAAAAGTGTGGCACATACTGTAACAATTTCACGGTGATACCAGCACCTTTTCAGTTGCACTGGGGTGGAGGGCCGGGTGCAAATTGCCTTCACTAGAGCTTTGATGGGCGTCTCGCTGCCCAAGAGAGAACTCAGAAGACCCCTGCTCACCTCGGAAGCAGTTCAGCGCCTCTCCCAAGACGGCCTTCCTCCTCTGAGAGAAATGGTGAAGTCTCAGTTCCACCTCGAGGAAGTCTCCTTGTCTGCTGCTGGAACTGCCAGTGGCCTGGAGGGAAGAGACGACAACAGGAACGACTTGGGTGAACAGTCTGCATTGCAGATACTATGCTGAAGCAACAGGATGCATGCAAATGGGCTCATCTTGGAATAAAAAAAAGAATTAATCCTCCTTTCCTCCCCCCACAACAACCCTGTGAGGTTGGTGAGGCTGAGAGGCTGTGACTGGGCTCAAGGCTTCATCGTGGCCGAGTGAGGACTCGAACCCTGGTCTCCCAGGTCCCAGGACACTCTAACTGGTAGACAGCACTGTCTCTCCAATGAATGGATGAGCAAGAAGCAGTCCCGTCTTTTCACTGCATTGGCAAAGTCTCACCTGCTGGCAGATTGGGAGAGGCTATGGAAAACATATTTGAAATTAACGGCATGTTGTACGCTGAAAGAAAATGATGTGAAAATGATATACCGGTAGTATTTGACTCCTACTAAGTTAGGAAGTGTATGGAAGTGAGAGCTGGACCATAAAGAAGGCTGATCGCCAAAGAATGGATGCTTTTGAATTCTGGTGCTGGAGGAGACTCTTGAGAGTCCCATGGACTGCAAGAAGATCAAACCTCTCCATTCTGAAGGAAATCAGCCCTGAGTGCTCACTGGAAGGGCAGATCCTGAAGCTGAGACTCCAATACTTTGGCCACCTCATGAGAAGAGAAGACTCCCTGGAAAAGACCCTGATGTTAGGGAAGATAGAGGGCACAAGGAGAAGGGGACGACAGAGGACAAGATGGTTGGACAGTGTTCTCGAAGCTACCAGCATGAGTTTGACCAAACTGCGGGAGGCAGTGGAAGACAGGAGTGCCTGGCGTGCTCTGGTCCATGGGGTCACGAAGAGTCGGACACGACTAAACGACTAAACAACAACAACAACAAGTTAGGGAAAATGTACAGAACAGGTAGAAACACCTGATGGGAATGTAAAGACAAAGACGGTACCTTTTATCACATGTGGTGGATGTGTAAGGCAACTAAAACCTTCTGGGAGATGATATTAGATGAATTGGGGGGAAATGTTTAAAATAACCTTTGTTAAAAACAACCAGAAGACTTTTTTATTAGGAATTATAGGTACCGAGATTCCAAATGACCAGAAAATACATTTCATGTATGCGACAACAGCCACACGGATGTTATTAGCCCAGAGATGGGAAGAAAAAACAATCTCAACCATGGAAGAATGGCAAACCAAGTTGATGGACTATGCTGAAATGGCAAAATTAACCGGGAAGCTCAGAAACCAAGAGGACAAGATCTTTAAAAAAGAATGGGGAAAATTTGTAATATATCTACGAGACCATTGTAAACAGATGAAAACATTAGCAGAATTTTAACCACACTTGTAAAGTAACTAACAAAAAGTATAGATAATTTAGAGGGACAAGATATCTGGACAATGAATTGATATGTAAATATTAGCATTAGGACCCACGGAGAGCGGGGGAGGGGGGAGAAGTCGCAAGATTCAGAGTATATGGACTTATAAATGATTTTGCTATATCTTGTTTATTTTTTAAACCAAATAAAAATCATTTCCAAAAAAAAGGAAGAAGTCTCACCTGCCAGCAGTCAATATGCTCCTGCGACCCCCCCATTTCACTTGGTGGATGGGTCTCCGCGGACGGACTCTGCCCCCTTATCTCGATGATGTTCCCTGCAAGACTTTCCAGCCAGCAGATCAGCTGCTGCTTCTGTTCTTCCAGAAAACGACAGAGATCCTTCCATTCCTGTACAATTTTCTCCCTCTCCATGTCTACCTTCCTCTGCGATTAAAAAAGGAGGGTGAAGCATGTTTTGGGGAAAAATAAGCTTGCTTCTGAGTGAAACTGCACAGGGCTGGGCTGCAGATTCCCCCCCCCTCCGGTTCTCTTTCCTATGCACACAAAAAAACACATTTTCTCTCCTTCTCCCGCTCACACAGACACAGCCAAAGCCCTCTCCATTCCTTTCCCTTTGAGAGCGGTGGAAGACCCTCTATATGTGTATTTCTGGTGGCCCAACAAGGATAGCCCAACTTCTGAATGATACCATGGTCAATGGTACTGAAAGCAGCTGAGAGACAGAGAGAATTAACAAGGACTTATTTCCCCATCTTTCTCTCAACAGAGGCAATTGTACAGGGCGACCCAAGCAGTTTCTGTCCTAAAAACGGTCCTAAACCCCAATTGAAATGGATCCAGAAAATCAGTTTCCTCCAAGAGCGCCTACTGGATCTGGTCCACAACCACCCGTTCGAGAACCTTGCCTAAGAAGGGGAAATTTTCTTGGACGAAAATCACTTAGATTTTCAAAATCTTAGTTCCTTGAGGAATGGTTATATGACCTGTTGAAAACCAGATTTCGCTTGTTGCTGAGACATTTCAGTGAAACAGCTTTAAACACTCAAAAATGAAATGTAGAGATACTACCACATTTTAATGATGGCCCAATTGTTGTTATATGTTAGGGTGGCCATACGTCCGGAGTTTCCCAGACACGGCTGGTATTCAGCCCATGTTGGTAGTGTTTTTTTCTTTTAGAGATTTCACCAAAAAAGCACAACTTTTTGGGGGGAAGCTCAACAAAAAAGATAAACAACTTTTGTGTTTTGTTGTGAACTGCCCTGAGACCTCCAGGTATGGGGTGGTGTATAAGTTGAATAAATAATAATAACAGTAATAATAATAATCACTTTTTGAAATATGGCAATCCTATTGGTATATTTTGAAAATTGCTTAGAAGCCTATTTTGGCATTAAAGGTACCCCTGCTTGTACGGGCCAGTCTTGCCAGACTCTAGGGTTGTGCGCTCATCTCACTCTATAGGCCGGGGGCCAGCGCTGTCCGCAGACACTTCTGGGTCACGTGGCCAGCGTGACGAAGCTGCAGCTGGCAAGCCAGCGCAGCACACGGAACGCCGTTTACCTTCCGGCTGGTAAGTGGTCCCTATTTATCTACTTGCACCCAGAGGTGCTTTTGAACTGCTAGGTTGGCAGGCGCTGGGACCGAACGACGGGAGCACACCCCGCCACGGGGATTCGAACCACTGACCATGCAATCGGCAAGTCCTAGGCCCTGAGGTTTAACAGCGCCACCCGCGTCCCATTTTGGCATTAAGCACTAGTTAAATAGCACTTTCATAATCGGCTTGATTGCTAGAGCAATGTACCTCTGTAAGCACTCAAAATATTTTATATAGACATATTTCGTATCGACATTATGGATTTCTTCATACGCAATGATAGTAGGGCAAATGGGCCTACCAACAGTTCCTTGCTCATCCTTTGGTCCTCAGAAGCATCTTCCCTCGGTCTCCTTGGACAAGGCAGGGTCTCCCACATCTTTTCAGAGGGAAATAAGCAACAGTATTGCTCAGTTCAGAGGTAGGTCAGTGGAGGGAGGCTTTCCCTGTTGTATTTCTGCCTGGCAGGTAGCAGTTAAAGGCGCAGGGTGTCCCTTTTGGAAAGAGCAAGGGGTGAGCACAATGACTGGTTTCCCCAGGTTTCAGGCAGGGGGAATTCCCAGCCCTTCCTGGAGACGATGGAATCTGAACCTGGGAATCTTGAGCTATACGCCTCAAATATAATTGTGAGATTCTGAACCTCACAGCTGAGAAAAAAGGGCTGCTGCTTTAAACAGGAACAACTTGCCTAGTGCTGCGTACACCGACTGGAAGCAGCTTTCCAGGGTTTCAAACACAGAGGCTTTCTCTGCAGTAAGGTAAAGGTTAGTATTAATTATTATTATTATCCCCCCCCCCAATCATCTGCCATGGATGCTTTCGTTGAGATTCCTGCACTGAAGGGTTTGGGGACCCCTTCCAACTCAAGAATTCTATGAAGAGAGCAGGGGTTTTGACCCCAAAGGGGGGGAAATGCCTAGAAAGGGGGGCGCAGGTGAAAACCCACCACCTCTGCCCCAAATCTACCTGAGCAGGTTCCAGGGTGCTCCCACTCCTCCCCACCGATGATGCGGAATAAAGCCGATATAGGGAATGTGGGGCAGCTGGACGAGGAGGAGCAAAACAGCGAAGAAGAGGAAGGTTTTCAGGATGAGGCCGAGCCGTTCAATGGCTGCCCTGGGCAAAAGGTGATTTTCTCCATCCTGAAGCAGCAAGCTTTGAAACGAAAGGGATCTACCCCAAACAGATCCCCTGATTTGGAGGAGGAGGAGGAGGAGGAGGGGAGCAAGATCTGCCCCCGCCCCGGTCCGCGGATGCTCCCCGCTTTTGTCTCCGCGGAGGATGCGGAGGAGGCGCCGCCAAGCGCTTTGATCTTCTTTGCCTTTGATGTGCCTCCTTCTCTCCGTTCTCCGCAGCGATTGGGCGCCGCCGGGCGAAGCTCCGCCCCCACCGGAGAGAGAAGGACCGCGGCTGCCGCCTCCAGGATGCTCAGAGCCCTCTTGCGGGGACGGGCAGAGGAGCCAGGGGTTGCCAACTGACCGGGGAAACCAGCCGCGCTGGCTCTCAAGCCTTAAGGCAGGGGTCAGCAAACTTTTTCAGCAGGGGGCCTGTCCACTGCCCCTCAGACCTTGTGGGGGGGAGGCCGGACTATTTTTTGGAGAGAAAAAAATGAACGAATTCCTATGCCCCACAAATAACCCAGAGATGCATTTTAAATAAAAGCACACATTCTGCTCATGTAAAAACACCAGACAGGCCCCACAAATAACCCAGAGGTGCATTTTAAATAAAAGCACACATTCTATTTATGTAAAAAACACCAGGCAGACCCCACAAATACCCCAGAGATGCATTTTAAATAAAAGCACACATTCTGCTCATGTAGAAACATGCAGATTCCTGGAACACCCGCAAGCCGGATATAGAAAGCGATTGGGCCGGATCCGGCCCCCAGGCCTTAGTTTGCCTACCCATGCCTTAAGAAGAGGGGTGAAACTAGGCTTTCTTTCACCTGGGTCAAAAACTTGGTTTGGCACCCCCTCGCGCATTATTATTATTATTATTAGTGCTTTTTCTGAGGGTACACATACCCCCAAACATTTTGTGAATCTAAGTTTGGCCTCATTGAGGGGCAGAATTTCAATATGAGTAGGAAAATGAAAATACCCCTAAACATTATTCTGGGGGGGGGGGAGCACTGATTATTATTATTATTACTGTATTATTAACAACAATGGTGACAACAATGGCTGCGGACCCATCACAATTAAAGACATTAAAGTAGGTTGGCTACGTTTTCCTTCCAAATTACAGGAAGGGTTAAATGCGAAGTACATCAGCATCTCAATTCTTTCATTGCAGATATTTTATTTTCAGTATAAATAGGACTCTGTTTTTGTAGCCGATTGTATACAACGGCACCCTCTTTATTCACATGGTGTAAACATGTATGTCGTCCTCTAGATCCAAACACACACACACACAGAGAACATGTCTTATAATCAAACAATGCTCCAAATTGCTCATCTTGTTAATTCGCCATTTAAACGGTTCATCGTGACAACAGCTCCTGTTTCCAAAACGCACAGGAGGCGGTCTGATCTCTTCACCACTTTTCATTGACCTCCAAGATTTTGGTCCCTGCCAGATGGCTTCTACCAAGAGTTCGCCATGGTTCCCACTTATTAAAACGGATCGTACCCAGGCCAGTTACCTGTCAAAGCTCCCACTTGCCATGCTTAGAATCGCTTTCACAGAATTACGATTCCAGTGGACGCTACGGCAAAGTACATTGTGAAGAGAGGCTTTGTCTGTGTGGACAACCCTGCATGGAGGACCTGCAGTGCCCGTTACATATAGACCCAAGAGACCGATTCATAAAACCCGTTTCCGAATGGAACTCACTTGAATAGGGTGGAAAGGGTGAAATGGCTGCTGAGCGATACTGATGACTTTGCAACTTATAAAGTAGCCCTCTATGCGTTGGCAGCTAAGAAGATCAGGAGGAAAGAACGAGATAAAATAGCGGTCAACTGCAAAGGGGATTCGGATATTTAATTTTACTAGAGAATCTTCTGCTATTCTATTTTATGCAACAAACAATTTTAGTACAGTGGTACCTCGGGTTAAGAACTTAATTTGTTCTGGAGGTCTGTTCTTAATCTGAAGCACCACTTTAGCTAATGGGGCCTCCAGCTGCCGCTGCACCGCCAGACCACGATTTCTGTTCTCATCCTGAAGCAAAGTTCTTAACCTGAAGTACTATTTCTGGGTTAGCGGAATCTGTAACCTGAAGCGTCTGTAACCCAAGGTACCACTGTACTTGTGATCGTGGTTTATATTGTATGTGTGGTGCCTGATGATTTTTATGGTTATTGCTGTTTTTCCTTTTGTTATTTTTCTGAATGATGCCATGGCCTATGGCTAGTGCAATAAAAGTCTATGATGATGATGTATGTATATATGTATGTATGTATATATGTATGTATGCATATGTTTTCCAGCAAGAATTAAAAAATAAACTGTGCCTACACAAACAGCGGGACGCAGGTGGCGCTGTGGGTTAAACCACAGAGCCTAGGACTTGCCGATCAGGTCAGCGGTTCGAATACCCGCAACGGGGTGCGTTCCAGTTGCTTGGCCCCTGCTCCTGCCAACCTAGCAGTTTGAAAGCACGTCAAAGTGCAAGTAGATAAATAGGTACCACTCTGGCAGGAAGGTAAACGGCGTTTCTGTGCGCTGCTCTGGTTCTCCAGAAGTGGCTTAGTCATGCTGGCCACATGACCCGGAAGCTGTATGCCGGCTCCCTCGGCCAATAAAGCGAGATGAGCGCCGCAACCCTAGAGTCGTCCACAACTGGACCTAATGGTCAGGGGTCCCTTTACCTTTACATAAACAGCACTCTTTATTTTCTGTTAAAACATCCTTCTAGACTTTTCAATAAACTTTTAAAGGTGGCTAACAAACAAAAAAAAGATGCACAATCCTTTTCTGTTTTGACTGCTCCGGGCCTTTTTGCCTTCTTAAGAAACATGATGTAGAAATGCTGAAACAGGGGGCAGAGGATGGATTTTTGGTTTTGCATTTTGTCCTCGCTTACCCAGCTTTGGGAAAGTAGTGTGAGGGTGGATGGGGGGTGTCAAATGATGCTGAGGGCAGCCAAAAAAGGCCTTGTGCATTGGCCTCCCTGTTCTAGCTCCATACAAGATCCTAATACAGTGGTGCCCCGCAAGACGAATGCCTCGCAAGACGGAAAACCCGCTAGACGAAAGGGTTTTCCATTTTGGAGGCGCTTCGCAAAACGAATTTCCCTATGGGGTTGCTTTGCAAGACGAAAATGTCTTGCGAGTTCCCGCAGGTTGTTTTCCGCTTTTTTGCCCTTTTCCTAAGCCACTAAGCCGCTTCTCAGCTGATCGCTAAAAGCCGCTAGACCACTAATAGCGCTAATCCGCTAAGCTGTCAATGGGCTTGCTTCGCAAGACGAAAAAAACGCTAGACGAAGAGAATCGCGGAACGGATTCTTTTCATCTTGCGAGGCACCACTGTAAAAAGACCTGGCTCATCTCTCCAGCCCCTTAAAAAAATATTAAGCCCTGTTTCCACACCTTTATTTGATGTCTAGAACCCGACAGGAATTTACATCTGATATAATGTCTCCGGCAAGGCAGATACGGAACCAAAGAAACGTGGATTTTTATTTTGCAAAACACAGGAGAGCAGTGTACAAGAGCCACCGCTGGCAACCTCCCATCAGCTCTGCCACTACGCTTTTCTCAGTCAATTTGTCAATCCCAGCCTACATAGTTTATCTGGTACTTGATGGCCTGGGAGTCACGATGAACTTTGCTGTCGTCTGTTTTTGCATTTATAGCCTCTAGGTGGCTAGTTTTATGGTGCTCCACAAAATGCGGCCTCGTATAGAAGCTCTCGCCGCAATACATGCATTTATACGGTTTCTCCCCCGTGTGGGTTTTCTGATGAGCGATAAGGTTCGAACTCAGGTTGAACCTTTTCCCGCACTCGGAGCACTGGTAGGGTTTCTCTCCCGTGTGGGTCCGTTGGTGTCGAATCAAGGCGGAGCTGCAGGTGAAACACTTGCTGCAGTCCGAGCATTGGAAGGGCTTTTCGCCCGTGTGCGTCCGCTGGTGAACGTTGAGCTGCGAACTCACGCTGAAAAACTTGCCGCAGTCCCGGCACTGGTAGGGCTTCTCGCCCGTGTGGGTTCTCTGGTGAGTGATAAGGTTTGAGTTCAGAGTGAAGCTCTTCCCGCAGTCGGCGCAGTTGTACGGCTTCTCTCCGGTGTGGATTCTCTGATGTCGGAGGAAGCTGGAGCTGCAGGAAAAGCTCTTCCCGCACTCGGCGCAGTCGTACGGCTTCTCGCCTCGGTGCAGTTTCTTGTGTGCGTTGAGGCTGGATTTCAAGTAGACGCTCGTGGGGCAGTCCCCGCACTTGTACAGTTTCTTTCCCGTGTGGATTTTCTCGTGGGCGTTCAGGCTTGATCGCACGCTGAAGCTTTTCCCACAAGCCGAGCACTCAAAGGGCTTCTCTCCGGTATGTGTCCTCTGATGCACACTGAGCTGGGAGCTGACGCTAAAGGTTTTGCCACAATCCGAGCATTCATAGGGTTTCTCGCCCGTGTGAGTCCTTTGGTGACGGTTGAGGCTTGAGCTGCAGCCGAAGCTTTTCCCACAGTCCGAGCAGTCGTACGGCTTGTCCTCCGTGTGGATCCTCTGGTGCCGGATAAGGCTGGAGCTGCAGTTGAAACTCCTGCCGCAGTTCGCGCACTGATAAGGTTTCTCCCCCGTGTGGATTCTCTCATGAGCGATAAGGTTCGAGCTCTGGCTGAAGCCTTTCCCGCAAGCCGAGCAGGTGTAGGGCTTTTCTCCCTTGTGGGTCCTCACGTGCGGAATGAGGGCGGACTTCTGGCTGAAGCTTTTCCCACAGTCGGAGCACTTGTATGGCTTCTCGCCCGTGTGGATCCTCTCGTGGGCGACCAGGCTTGATTTTAAACTGAAGCTCCTACCGCACTCGGAGCACTCGTATGGCTTCTCCTCTGTGTGGATCCTCTCGTGGGCGACGAGGCTCGAGGTCTGGCTGAAGCTTCTCCCACACACCGAACACTCGTACGGTTTCTCCTCGGTGTGGATTCTCTCGTGAGCGACGAGGGTCGATTTCTTACCAAAGCTCTTCCCACAGCTCGGACACTTGTGGGGCTTCTCGCCAGTGTGGATTCTCTCATGAGCGATAAGGTTCGAGCTGTTGCTGAAGCTCTTCCCACACTTGCTACATGCCAGTTGCCTCTTGTTGGCGCCGACTTTGTTGCCCGCTGCACGAAGGACCGACTTGTTTTGGCCTCTACCTGGAGGTGTCCCCTTTTGCTTTTGCTCGTTTTCCAAAGTCACGTCCTGTCGAGGAGCCGGGAAAATGGTGTTACTGGCTTTTCCTAACAATCTCCCGGGTATATCTAATTGTTCAGAACTGTCAGCACCGCGAGTTGTTTCGTCGCCGTTCTCCTTCTCAGTTGTCAACCCTTGACCTATCAAAAAAGGGAGAGAATAAAATTAGCACTATTAGCAGCCAGTTTGGTAATACAGTGGTACCTCGGGTTACAGACGCATCAGGTTACATACACTTCAGCTTACAGACTCCGCTAACCCAGAAATATTACCTCGGGTTAAGAACTTTGCTTCAGGATGAGAACAGAAATCGTGCTCCGGCAGCGCAGCGGCAGTGGGAGGCCCCATTAGCTAAAGTGGTGCTTTAGGTTAAGAACAGTTTCAGGTTAAGAACGGACCTCTGGAACGAATTAAGTTCTTAACCTGAGGTACCACTGTAGCCCAGTGCTGGAAATCATCAAAGGTTTCTTTGCAAGAAGCACCGTTAACTCATGAATGAAAAAATGCTTTATTTGAACATCTAGTCAGACATACATGTGCAGTGAACTCTCCTTCATTGGAGGTTTTGAAGCAGAAGTTGGATGGTCCTCCGTCATGGATAATAATAATAATAATAATAATAATAATATATTTATATCCCCCCACTCTTGGCGGCTCCCAACAAAATATTAAAAATACTATAAAACATCAAACATTAAAAACTTCCCTAAACAGAGTTGCCTTCGGATGTCTTCTAAAAGTCAGATAGATGTTTATTTCCTTGACATCTGGTGGGAGGGCGTTCCACAGGGCGGGTGCCACCACCGAGAAGGCCCTCTGCCTGGTTCGCTGTAACTTCACTTCTCGCAGCGAAGGAACCGCCAGAAGGCCCTCGGAGCTGGACCTCAATGTCTGGGCTGAATGGTGGGGGTGGAGATGCTACTATAGGTAAACTGGGCCGAGTCCGTTTAGGGCTTTAGTTGAGATTCCTGCATTATAGGCGGTTGGACTAGGTGACCCTCAGTGTCCCTTCTATGATTCCATGTCCATTTAAAAAACAAAAGAGACTCTGCAAATTAGGGACAGTGTGACCAAACGCAGATAAACAGCCTCAGATATTAATTTAATGTATTCAGCAATATATATATATATATATATCCCTCAATTGTAGCCTCTAAGCCACTTACAAGAAATATTAAGATTATCAACAGAAGATTTAAAAATAATTAAACTTATCAGGAAAAGAGATTAAGACATGTCAACATCTATGTGTCTAGATAGGCTTGCCTAAAGATAAATATTTTAAGTTGAAAACAGTTCAGTGAAGGCGGCTGCCTAACATCAATAGGCAGGGAGTTCCAAAGTCTAAATGTTACCACGGAAAAAGACAAATTTCTTACAAGTGCAGAATGATCCTGGGATCCTGCAAGTTAAAGTGGGTCTCACACACAGGGGTGACATTTTTATATATATTTTAAAAAAATTACATATACATACAGTGGTACCTCGGTTTTTGAACGTCTCTGTTGACGAACAATTCGGTTTTCGAACACGCCTCACAAGTCAAACATGCCACAAAGCTTCCGCTGAGTGCAAGATCCTGAGGCCTAGCTGCCGGCTGTTGAGTTTTTGGTTTTCGAACGTCTCAGAACTCGAACGGTCTTCCGGAACAGATTACGTTCGAAAACCGAGGTACCACTGTATATGTACGTACAGTGGTACCTTGGGTTAAGTACTTAATTCGTTCCGGAGGTCCATACTTAACCTGAAACTGTTCTTAACCTGAAGCTCCACTTTAGCTGATGGGGCCTCCCACTGCTGCTGTGCCGCTGGAGCACGATTTCTGTTCTCATCCTGAAGCAATGTTCTTAACCTGAGGTAATATTTCTGTGTTAGCGGAGTCTGTAACCTGAAGCGTATGTAACCCGAGGTACCTCCACCCACCCCAATCCACTTTTGCACCATGGCTGGAGCAGAATCAAGGAAGACTCATATTCAACCTTTGCATTCAAGGAGCTCCTCCTGAAAGGCGGACTTTTCCTCCAAATGAGCACTGGCTCCCTGTTTTGACTCCACCAGAAATGGTTTGGTTTTGGCGGGAAGCTTGATGCCTTCCTTGCTGGAGAAAAGAGACAGAGAAGGAAGTTCAAGGCAGGCATAATAATAATAATTTATTTATATTCCACCCATCTGGCTGGGTTTCCCAGTCACTCTGGGCACCTTCCAGCAAAATATTAAAATAGAATAATTCATCAAGTATTAAAAGCTTCCCTAAGCAGGGCTGCCTTCAGATGTCTTCTAAAAGTCAGATAGTTGTTTATTTCTTTGACGTCTGGTGGGAGGGCGTTCCACAGGGCAGCTGCTACCACCGAGAAGGCCCTTTGCCTGGTTCCAGGGCAGGCGCCACCACTGAGAAGGCCCTTTGCCTGGTTCCAGGGCAGGCGCCACCACCAAGAAGGCCCTTTGCCTGGTTCCAGGGCAGGTGCTACCACCGAGAAGGCCCTTTGCCTGGTTCCAGGGCAGGTGCTACCACCGAGAAGGCCCTTTGCCTGGTTCCAGGGCAGGCGCCACCACCGAGAAGGCCCTTTGCCTGGTTCCAGGGCAGGTGCTACCACCGAGAAGGCCCTTTGCCTGGTTCCAGGACAGGTGCTACCACCGATAAGGCCCTTTGCCTGGTTCCAGGGCAGGCACCACCACCGAGAAGGCCCTCTGCCTGGTTCCAGGCAGCATCAGATACAAGACGTGTCCCTATCCCATGGTCTGACCACCCCACATTTGAGGCCCCTTTCCAGCTCCGCTGAAGGTGAAACCCACAAGAAGGATCCCCTGTACCCATAATTCAAGCTCACCTGTCTCCCAGAGTCTCAACAACCTGGAAAAAACAAAAAAGCAGTTAGCAGGCTTACTGGTGACTACGAAGGGGGAAGGGGGGGTTACTGGTTTGTGGCGGGTAGTGATGTTAAATTCTCGAGAATAATGTTTTGGAGAATGTTCTTGATTAATGAGGTGTGTGACACAGAATTCACAGTTTGTGGAGAATATTCTCACCTCACATCATTAGTGGGGGGCTTTTTGGTTTTCGTTTTTATGATGTATTTTGTGTTTTTGTGTTGTGAACTGCCCTTAGAGCTACGGATGGAAAAGAGGTATACAAAATTTAATAAACAATAAAACAATTAATTTAAAAGTCAGGATACGTTTTGAAGGCACTTCCAGGAGATAATTTATAGGCAGAACTGCTCACTTTGCTGCTTGTGGATATTTTAAAGGCTGCAAATATTTATTTATGAAAGTATTTCTGCACTGTTCCATCTATATATACATACATACACATATATATATATATATATATATATATATATATATATATATATATATGCTTTCGTAGATTTTCACGGGTACAGGAATGCAGGTTTTGGTGTCCTCGGGTGTCTTCCCGTGTAAAAGTTGGGGTGTCTAGGCGACGTTTCGACGAGGTCTCACTCGTCATCTTCAGGCTGGTGCTTTCGGCTTCTTGTTACTGGAACAGAGCAGGATCTCAGTGTTTGAGTTCCTATAAATACTGTAGAGGGGGTGTGGTGTATAGCCTCCAATGTTCTGGGCAGAGAGGAAGTTCCCAGGCTAGTGTGCCTTTTCTTCTTTTGTTCCTTAATTACTTGAGAGATATCTTGAGTGATTTCTTGAGTGATATCCTGAGTACCACTTAGGTGGGTCATTAGGTGTGGATTAGTTGTTAAAGTCTTTGTGTCTTGACCTCTTGAACTTTGTGAAGAGTTTTCCTGAGAAGATGGCTGTACTGTACTTAGTTGTGCTCTGGCTTGGCTTCGTGTATAGGGGCGAGCTGTGGTTTTGTGGCTTGTGTCAGCCAGGTCTGTGTAGGGATTGCAGGGGGGTGCAGCATCCGGAGGTGCCACCATGGATTGGCTACTGGATGGTGTCTGTAATTCATCTGTGGAGAGGGTCTGGGTTTGGGTCTGGTGTGGTTGATTGGTGTTGGCGTTCTGTGTGCCTCTGGATCTGGTGTCAGTTTTTGTGGGGAGGGCTAATTTCCAGATGTCTGGCAAGCGGGATGTGTCGTCACGCTTGTTCATGTTGTGAGGGTGTTTCTCTATCTCGATGGCTTCCATGATTATTCTCTTGTGGTGATGTTCCGTGTTAAAGAGCAATTTGGAATCTGCAAAATTAATTTCGTGTCCTGTTTCTTTCATGTGTTGGAAAAGAGAGGAAGTTTTTTCTTCTTTTTTGACCCCCCAAAAACCAAGACACAGAAGAAAACAATGGCATGGCCCTCCTTCCTTATATCAAGGGCACTACAGATAAAATTAGCAAAATCCTCCATAAACACAATATCAAAACAGCCTTTTGCACCAACCAAAAAATAGCCAATATCCTCAGAAACCCCAAGGATAAAATCCAGTTGGAAAACCAAGGGATCTATGAAATACCCTGCAAAGTCTGCCCAGCCACGTACATTGGACAAACAAACAGACGAATAAATGCACGTATCGCAGAACACAAGAATGCCGTCAAAAAAGAAGAAAAAACTTCCTCTCTTTTCCAACACATGAAAGAAACAGGACACGAAATTAATTTTGCAGATTCCAAATTGCTCTTTAACACGGAACATCACCACAAGAGAATAATCATGGAAGCCATCGAGATAGAGAAACACCCTCACAACATGAACAAGCGTGACGACACATCCCGCTTGCCAGACATCTGGAAATTAGCCCTCCCCACAAAAACTGACACCAGATCCAGAGGCACACAGAACGCCAACACCAATCAACCACACCAGACCCAAACCCAGACCCTCTCCACAGATGAATTACAGACACCATCCAGTAGCCAATCCATGGTGGCACCTCCGGATGCTGCACCCCCCTGCAATCCCTACACAGACCTGGCTGACACAAGCCACAAAACCACAGCTCGCCCCTATACACGAAGCCAAGCCAGAGCACAACTAAGTACAGTACAGCCATCTTCTCAGGAAAACTCTTCACAAAGTTCAAGAGGTCAAGACACAAAGACTTTAACAACTAATCCACACCTAATGACCCACCTAAGTGGTACTCAGGATATCACTCAAGAAATCACTCAAGATATCTCTCAAGTAATTAAGGAACAAAAGAAGAAAAGGCACACTAGCCTGGGAACTTCCTCTCTGCCCAGAACATTGGAGGCTATACACCACACCCCCTCTACAGTATTTATAGGAACTCAAACACTGAGATCCTGCTCTGTTCCAGTAACAAGAAGCCGAAAGCACCAGCCTGAAGATGACGAGTGAGACCTCGTCGAAACGTCGCCTAGACACCCCAACTTTTACACGGGAAGACACCCGAGGACACCAAAACCTGCATATATATATATATATATATATATATATATATATATATATATATATATTTGTGTGTGCTCGTGTGTCTGTTTGTATCTATATATCTCAGGGCAGCGCACAACATTAAAATACAAAACACAATTAAAAGAATCCTTAAGGTGACAGGCTAATCCGTTGTTTTCTTTTTAAGTAGAAAATATAATCAGCAAGAAGTCCAGCTGGCAATAAAAATGTCTTTGAGAGACTCCTGAAAATCAAAAGTGAGGAGGCTTTTGCCAAATCTCTACTGGGAAAGCAGTTACATAGCAGGCGATTGTGTACCCTAAATGCCCAACTTCTACCAGAGGCAAGGTGGACCTCTTTAAAACAAGGACCAATTAAAAGCACCTCTTCAGGTGATCTTCATAAACAAGCTGGATTTTAAGGGCTCGGGGGTCCTATAGCACATGATTGTTGTTGTTGTTGTTGTTGTTGTTGTTGTTGTTGTTGTTGTTACTACTACAGTGGTGCCCCGCAAGACGAATGCCTCGCAAGATGGAAAACCCGCTAGACGAAAGGGTTTTCCGTTTTGGAGGCGCTTTGCAAAACGAATTTCCCTATGGGCTTGCTTCGCAAGACAAAAATGTCTTGCGAGTTCCTGCGGGTTTTTTCCTCCCCCCCCCTTTTCCTAAGCCCTAAGCCGCTTATCAGCTGATCCGCTAAAAGCCGCTAAACCGCTAATAGCGCTAATCCACTAAGCTGTCAATGGGCTTGCTTCGCAAGACGAAAAAACCGCTATACGAAGAGCCTCACGGAACGGATTAATTTCGTCTTGCGAGGCACCACTGTATTTGCACCTTTCCTTAAAGGACCTCTTGGTGGCATTCACAGTTCCCCCTGTTATCAACAACGCAGTGAAGTGGGTTAGACTGGGAGACAAAGGCCACCTGGTGAGCTTCACAGCTGAGTGGGGATTCGAGCTCTCATCTCCAGGGTCTTAGTCCAACACCCTAACCACTGCACCACGCTGCCTTCCTTCACTGATTCACCAGTGAGTTTTCCTGTCTCTTCCACCTTATGCAATGTTGCAAAAACCGAACGGCGCTTTGCAGGCTGCAAAAAAGGCGTCATTCGCCTTTGCAGAAAAACCGGTTGAGAGAAGGTGTACTTAAAGAGTGCCGGACTAGGGTTTGGGAGGCCAGGGTTCAAATCCCCGCTCAGCGATCACGGGGCAATCTTGGGCCAGTCTCTATACCTCACCTACCTCACAAGGTTGTTGTGGGGTTTAAATGAGGGTGGTGGGGAACCAGAGACGTTGCCTTGAGCTCCATGGAGCAAAAGATGGGAAATAAATGCAATAATATACAGTGGTACCTCTGGTTATATACTTAAATCGTTCAGGAGGTCCATTCTTAACCTGAAACTGTTCTTAACCTGAAACACCACTTTAGCTAATGGGGCCTCCTGCTGCCGCCGCACTGCTGGAGCACGATTTCTGTTCTCATCCTGAAGCAAAGTTCTTAACCCAAGGTACTATTTCTGGGTTAGTGGAGTCTGTAACCTGAAGCGTATGTAACCTGAAGCGTATGTAACCCGAGGTACCACTGTATAGATATGTTTTTAAAAGCAGGAACTGACCCTGTTATACACAGGCTAGACTAGAAGCTGAGGTTTGAGGGATTATCGGGGCACGAACCGCAAACCACCCACAAAATCCGTTACCTGGCTCAGCTGGGTGCCATCCATTCCTCCAGTTCCTCTCCTTCCCTGGACAGTTTGACTCAGCAGAGGTGAGATGCTAAGCAGGTGTGGAGAAAAAGAGAAATAAATCAGAGGCAGGGGAAATTCTGCAGAGAGAGAACAACAGGTTCTCTGGAGTAGGCAGTGGCTGCAATTATCTGCACGCCAGACTGAGCAAGGGCAGTGGCTCAGGGGCCGAGCATCAGAAGCTCACTGAATCATAGAGTTGTGGAGCTGGAAGGGACCCGAGGGTCATCTAGTCCAACCCCCCGCAATGTAGGAATCTCAGCTCAAGCATCTAAAAGCCCTGAATTCAATTCCTGGCATCTCTGGGGTAGGACTGGGAATGTCTCAAACCCTGCAGACTGCTGCTGCTGCCAGTCAGTGAATACAAGAGCTGACTTGACAGAAGGCCTTATGAGGAGCAGTCGAAGGAGCTGGGTATGTTTAGCCTGGGGAAGAAGAGACTGAGAGGAGATACGAGAGCCACCGTCAAATATCTGAAGCGCTGTCACATGGAAGAGGGAGCATGCTTGTTTTCTCCTGCCCTGGAGGGTAAGACTTGAACCAAGTGCTTCAAACTACAAGAGAAGAGATTCCTACTCAACATATAGAATAACTTTCTGACAGTAAGAGCTGTTTGACCCAGAAGGGAGGTTTTGCACTTGGTGATCCTCGGAGATCCCTTCCAAGTCTACGATCCTTTTTTTTAAAAAAAATTGCATTTTATTTATTTGTTAACATTCTTATATATTGGTAAACGTTGTCATATCACATTACAGGACTTACTATAATTTCCAACATGTATACAAAAACGATATACAAATTTTATATACCTAGAAAAGAAATTTTCTTTCCAACTCTACGATCCTAGGGTTCTCCGGGGATTTCAAGCCCCACTGAAGCCAACGGGGCTTCCTCGGGAGTAGGCGCGCCTAGACCTCCCGACAGGTGGGCAGGCGGATGGAAAAGGCGCACCAAGCAGCTATTTTGGAGATGCTTAGGGGTGCGCGCGCGCGCGTGTGGTACCCTGCTTTCTCCGGGCGCCCTGTTGATGTTAGGGGCGGCGATGATCCGGATCAGGCGCCTCTTTCTTTGCAAAGCAGCTGCAGGGCTTGAGCTGTCGTCGGGCAAAGGCGAGTCTCCCGTCCAGGCTCCAAGCGCTCCAAGCTCCAAGCTCCAAGCGCGCAGGAGGCTCCTCCGCCGATCCCGGTGCACATCTGGGGGTGCTGGGTGGGTGGGTGCCTCTCCCCCCCACCCCAAGGCTTCAGAGACACCCCCGGATGCTAAATCCGCCGCTTGGCAAGAAGCTCAGCCCCTTCCGTCCGACCTCCATCCCTCCCTCCGGAGCCGGACGAGACGAGACGCGCGCGCCCTGCGCTCCTCGCCCTCTGCTGGTCGCTGCTGGCCGGAGGCGGGGGTTTCCATCTCCCCAAAAAGGTATTCCTGAGCCCGTGCAGAGTGCCTTCCTGCAAAGAGTAATGCAGCCCCCCGCTTTTTGTCTGGGCGACTCAACAAACAAAAAAGCTACGGACGGAGGATCTCTTTCTCTTTCTAGATTTTCATTTATATTTTTCACCATTGCAGTTTTCGACATTGCATTGCATTACATTCAAGAGGAATCATAGAATCCTAGAGTTGGAAGAGACCACAAGGGCCTTCGAGTCCAACCCCCTGCCAAGCAGGAAACACCATCAGAGCACTCCTGACATATGGTTGTCAAGCCTCTGCTTAAAGACCTCCAAAGAAGGAGACTCCACCACACTCCTGGGCAGCAAATTCCACTGTCCAACAGCTCTTACTGTCAGGAAGTTCTTCCTAATGTTTAGGTGGAATCTTCTTTCTTGTAGTTTGGAACCATTGCTCCGTGTCCGCTTCTCTGGAGCAGCAGAAAACAACCTTTCTCCCTCCTCTATGTGACATCCTTTTATATATTTGAACATGGCTATCATATCACCCCTTAACCTCCTCTTCTCCAGGCTAAACATGCCCAGCTCCCTTAGCCGTTCCTCATAAGGCATCGTTTCCAGGCCTTTGACCATTTGGGTTGCCCTCCTCTGGACACGTTCCAGTTTGTCCGTGTCCTTCTTGAACTGTGGTGCCCAGAACTGGACACAGTACTCCAGGTGAGGTCTGACCAGAGCAGAATACAGTGGCACTATTACTTCCCTTGATCTAGATGCAATACTCCTATTGATGCAGCCCAGAATTGCATTGGCTTTTTTAGCTGCCGCGTCACACTGTTGGCTCATGTCAAGTTTGTGGTCAACCAAGACTCCTAGATCCTTTTCACATGTACTGGTCTCAAGCCAGGTGTCACCCATCTTGTATTTGTGCCTCTCATATTTTTTTGCCCAAGTGCAATCCTTTACATTTCTCCCTGTTAAAATTCATCTTGTTTGTTTTGGCCCAGTTCTCTAATCTGTGAAGGTCGTTTTGAAGTGTGATCCTGTCCTCTGGGGTGTTAGCCACCCCTCCCAGTTTGGTGTCATCTGCAAATTTGATCAGGATGCCCTTGAGTCCATCATCCAAGTCGTTGATAAAGATGTTGAATAAGATCGGGCCCAAGACAGAACCCTGTGGCACCCCACTAGTCACTCTTCTCCAGGATGAAGAGGAACCATTGATGAGCACACTTTGGGTTTGGTCAGTCAGCCAGTTACAAATCCACTGAACATTGACTTCACTGCATATTCTAATCATTCTATATTTTCCCTTTCTTGTTTCTTGTTTGTTTATCGTTTGTTTCCCTTTCTTGATTCTCGTTTTAAACTCCGTTATAGTGCTGGGTTGGAGGGAACCAGGGAACAGGGAACCAGGTGGTTGGAGGATGGATGGCGGCTAATGGATTGAGGTTGAATCCTGACAAAACAGAAGTACTGTTCTTGGGGGAGAGGGGGCGGGCAGGTGTGGGGGACTCCCTGGTCCTGAATGGGGTAACTGTGCCCCTGAATGATCAGGTGCGCAGCCTGGGAGTCATTTTGGACTCACAGCTGTCCATGGAGGCGCAGGTCAAATCCGTGTCCAGGGCAGCTGTTTACCAGCTCCATCTGGGACGCAGGCTGAGACCCTCCCTGCCTGTGGACTGTCACACCAGAGTGGTGCATGTTCTAGTTATCTCCCGCTTGGACTACTGCAATGTGCTCTACGTGGGGCTACCTTTGAAGGTGACCTGGAAACTGCAATTAATCCAGAATGCGGCAGCTAGACTGGTGACTGGGAGCGACAGCCGAGACCATATAACACCGGTCTTGAAAGACATACATTGGCTTCCAGTACGTTTCTGAGTGTTGGTGCTGACCTTTAAAGCCCTAAACGGCCTTGGCCCAGTATACCTGAAGGAGTGTCTCCACCCCCATCGTTCAGCCCGGACACTGAGGTCCAGCGCCGAGGGCCTTCTGGCGGTTCCCTCACTGCGAGAAGCAAAGCTACAGGGAACCAGGCAGAGGGCCTTCTCGGTAGTGGCGCCCTCCCTGTGGAACACCCTCCCACCAGATGTCAAAGAGATAAACAACTACCTGACATTTAGAAGACATCTGAAGGCAGAAGTTTTTAATGTGTGACATTTTTAATCTTTGTTGGAAGCCGCCCAGAGTAGCTGGGGAAACCCAGCCAGATGGGCGGGTACAAACAAACAAACAAACAAACAAATACCTGCTAAGACATCACCTTGCCAACAAAGGTCCGTATAGTTAAAGCCATGGTTTTCCCAGTAGTGATGTATGGAAGTGAGAGCTGGACCATCAAGAAGGCTGATCGCCGAAGAATTGATGCTTTTGAATTAAGGTGCTGGAGGAGATTCTTGAGAGTCCCATGGACTGCAAGAAGATCAAACGTATCCATTCTTAAGGAAATCAGCCCTGAGTGCTCACTGGAAGGACAGATCCTGAAGCTGAGGCTCTAATACTTTGGCCACCTTATGAGAAGAGAAGACTCCCTGGAAAAGACCCTGATGCTGGGAAAGATGGAGGGCACAAGGAGAAGGGGATGACAGAGGACAAGATGGTTGGACAGTGTTCTCGAAGCTACAAACATGAGCCTGACCAAACTGCGGGAGGCAGTGGAAGGCGTGCTCTGGTCCATGGGGTCACGAAGAGTCGGACACGACTAAACGACTAAACAAACAAACAAACATTTTAACCTGCTTGCAGTGATTCTTCATATAACCTACAAACTTTTTCCAACGGATAAAGGATCTCTTAAGCATATGCAGAGCACCTTTATCCAGATGGGGAACTGCTACTTTTCTCCCTTTCTTGGGGGCTGCCTGCAGTATCCCACAGCATGTGAAGAGTGCTTTTTTTTGTAAGCGGCAGAATCATTTCCCCCCTTTGTGGGGGGAAGAAGATCTATAGGCAGATGGCCTGTGAGCATGTGCAGAGTGCTTTCCTGCAGAGATTAATGCTCCCCACTTTCTGTCTGGGCAAACAAACAAAAAAACATACGCAAAGCGCCTTTCTTCAGATAGGGAATGCAGCTCCTGCCCCAAATCAGGAAAGATGGGTGGGAGCCATGCTTGGAAAAATCAAAGGCTGTTTTTTATATATCTGTATTTTTAAAATATATATATAGCTCATTAAAAAAAAAGACTGACTTTCAACAATCATACATTCGTAAATCCATTAAAAAAAAAAATCAGAGCTCAACTACTGATTGATTGGCATCGGCCTGTCTCGGGAGACAACGGAGGAGCGAGCCCAATTATCACAGAAGAATCTTCTTAATTGCCTGCATAGGCTTGGCTACAGAACAAAGTTTTTGCGGGCATTTAAAGGTTAATGGAGAAGACGCCCGCTGAATATCTATTGGCTGAGCATTCTGCAGGGACGGGGGCGGTGCCAGAAGTGACCAACCGCGTCCCTCCAAAGGGGTCAGTGAACGCAGGAGAGGAGGCAGAGGGAGAGAAAGATTTCCGGTTGCCAATGGAAGGAAGCAGGAGCCCCGCATCCTCTGGCTGCCTTCAAATGGGAACCTGAATAGGCGTCAGCTCTGAATGTCCTGCCCAGTTTGTGAAGTTGGGGAGGAGGGAGATGAACAGCTGGGCGCGCCTTTGGGGTACAGGGGCGAAAGGGGGCTTCTCCTCCAAAAATGTAGGGATTTGGGCATTGCAAGAGAAGAAAAGCAAACCCTGCACACAGTGGCGTAGCGTGGGTTATCAGCACCGGGGCAAGGCAAGTAATTTGCGCCCCCTAACCCATGGATTTGCGCCCCCTAACCCGTGGATTTGCGCCCCCTAACCCGTGGATTTGCGCCCCCTAACCCGTGGATTTGCGCCCCCTAACCCGTGGATTTGCGCCCCCTAACCCGTGGATTTGCGCCCCTAACCCGTGGATTTGCGCCCCCTAACCCGTGGATTTGCGCCCCCTAACCCGTGGATTTGCGCCCCCTAACCCGTGGATTTCCCTAACCCCCAGATGTTGCGCCCGGTGCGGCCGGCCCCCCTTGCACCCCCACGCTACGCCACTGCCTGCACACATCTGGAGCGGAGTCCCTAAGACAGCTGGATGGCACCTTGTGCGCCTGCTTCCCGAAACTCCTGCAGCCAAGCTGGTACCAAACGTCTTGCTCTGCTTTCCTTTGGACCCCCATCAGCGAGGCTGGGGGGGGGTGGTCTTGCCATCTGGGCAGCCCAAGACCTCCACTGCCCTGGCTTGCACCCCAGGGAGGTGGCCTTGGCATAGCTGTCAACTTTTCCCTTTCCTTGCGAGGAATCCTATTCGGAATAAGGGAATTTCCCTTAAAAAGGGGAAAGGTTGACAGCTATGGGCTTTGGTGCTGCTAACACAGCGATTTTACTTCAGCCCCCCCCCCCCAGGAGCGCTCCATTGTCTCGCAAGACAGATGGATGCCAAAACAACTAACTAACTAACTAACCATTAAAGGATATTTTCATAATTTCCTGCATAGGATTGGCAGCATAGAAAGGTTTTCAGCAGGCGTTCGAAGGCTGAGGCAAAAGGCACCCACTGAATCTCTGTTGTTGTTGTTGTTGTTGTTGTTGTTGTTGTTGTTGTTGTTGTTGTTGTTAATAATAATAATAATAATAATAATAATAATAATAATAATTTATATCCTGCCCTTTCCAGCTGAAGCCGGGCTCAGAGCGGCTGTTTGTGGAATACTCCCCAACTGGGCTGATGATACTCAAGATGTCAGTTAGCCTTGGTGAAGACTTGATGTTTTCCTCCCAAAAAAAGTTTTTGATTTGAGTTTCCATTGAAATGAGGCTGCATTTTAATGTTTTAATGTTGTATTTTAATCTTGTTTTTAAGTTGTATTTCAATCAATTCGTTTTTATATCAATTGTTAGCTGCCCTGAGACTGGTCTTGGCTGGGGAGGGTGGGGTATAAATAAGATTTATTCTTATTCTTATTTCTTCCTGTCAGGTGACCCTCATCAACTCAGAGGACAACCAGTGATGCTCCTGCAGATTCTCCCTGCCGGGTTTGTTTAGAGTTTGTTACAGGCGGACAACCTCCACACGAGATTTGTGCTCTCCTCTCCTGCTCATTCCAGCAGCAGGTGCGTAACTGGCCCTTGAGCAAAGTGTTGGTTTCTTCCAAAAGCAAATGGGTACAAGGTAAAAAAGGTGAAAGGTAAAGGACCCCTGGATGGTTAAGTCCAGTCAAAGGAGACCATGGGGTTGCGGCACTCATCTCACTTTCAGGCCGAGGGAGCCGGTGTTTGTCCACAGACAGCTTTCCGGGTCATGTGGCCAGCAGGACTAAACCGCTTCTGGCGCAACGGGACACCGTGACGGAAACCAGAGCATACAGAAATGCTGTTTACCTTCCCGCCGCAGCGCTACCTATTTATCTACTTGCACTGGTGTGCTTTCGGACTGCTAAGCTGGCAGGAGCTGGGACAGAGCAACGGGAGCTCATCCTGTCGCAGGGATTCGAACTGCCGACCTTCTGATCATGAAGCCTAAGATTCTCAGTGGTTTAGACCACAGCACCACCCGCTTCCCTTTCCACCTCGTGCTGCAGCCCAAGTGCTGGCAGGAGTGAGACCACTGTTATTACCGAACCTTGAGGATTATTTGGCCAGATGACTCTGTGTGTAAGTGTTTCGGTCCTGTAGGAAAATACTAGGAGAGAATTTTCTTTCTTTCTTTTAGGGTCTGTTGATCTTTGAGGCGACAGCTGTGTATTTATTTCCCTGAGGAGGAGCGGGTGTTACTGGATCCAGGGCACAGAGCCTTGTGCAAGGAAGTCATGGAGGAGGAACAGGGGAGTGTAGCTTCTCTAGGTAAGAACAGCTGCTTGTGGGCTTTTTCAGAGCCATCTGGTTGGGCTCTGTGAAAGCCAACAAGGTTTTTCATATTAGGGACTAGGTAAAGGTAAAGGGACCCCTGACCAGTCGTGGCAGACTCTGGGGTTGCGGCGCTCATCTCGCTTTATTGGCCGAGGGAGCGGGTGTACAGCTTCCGGGTCATGTGGCCAGCATGACTAAGCCGCTTCTGGCGAACCAGAGCAGCACACGGAATCGCCATTTACCTTCCTGCTGGAGTGGTACCTATTTATCTACTTGCACTTTGATGTGCTTTCGAACTGTGAGGTTGGCAGGAGCAGGGACCGAGCAATGGGAGCTCACCCCGTCGCGGGGATTTGAACTGCCAACCTTCTGATCGACAAGTCCTAGGCTCTGTGGTTTAACCCACAGCACCACCTACGTCCCCTAAATTAGGGACTAGCCATACCTAATGGCTGCTAGTCATCATGGCCACGTTCTGTCTCCATTGTCTGAGGCAGCGTGCTTCTGAATACCTAGGAATCACAAATGGGGAGAAAGCAGTTGTTCTACCAAGTGAAGGAGATAACGAGGCTTTCAAGTTTTATTATTGTTTTTTGTTTTAAAAAGGGCTATCTAAGGTATCTAACTGTTGGAGATGCACTAGGGATAATGCTTCTCTAAAACATGTGTTCTTTTCATTGTCCTGTATTGAAAAAATTTGGGCAGATAGTAACTGAAACGATCAACAGAACTGTACATTTATAGAGCAAAATATCCTCTTGAATTTTATACCGAGCATATGAAAACTTACAAAAGGACAATACGAGTGGCCTCTCCGAGCCCTGAACACAGCAAAAAGACTGATACTGATGAATTGGAAAAAATAAAAATGCGGCTCCCTTCTATGATTGAAGACTTATACTCGTAGCGTACAAACCACTTGCATATAAGCACAGACTTGCCATGGACAAATTCAATGATATCTGTAATCCATTCTTACAAGTACTGTAAGAGGTTAAGATCTGGTGAAGTACAGCTTTGTAAAGTATAGTTTTGGGGTTGTTGTTTTCTCCTCCCCCCTTTACTTTATAATAATATAATAAAAAGTTATTATTTATACCCCGCCCATATGGCTGAGTTTCCCCAGCCACTCTGGGTGGCTCCCAATCAAGTGTTAAAAACAATACAGCATTAAATATTAAAAACTTCCCTAAACTTTCCCTTCTACGTGGGTTATGATTCTACACCAGTGTGGTGTAGTGGTTAAGAGCGGTGGACTCGTAATCTGGTGAACCAGGTTCGATTCCTCGCTCCTCCACCTGCAGCTGCTGGGTGACCTTGGGCCAGTCACACTTCTTTGAAGTCTCTCAGCCCCACTCACCTCACAGAGTGTTTGTTTGGGGGGGGGGAGGGAAAGGAGAATGTTAGCCGCTTTGAGACTCCTTCGGGTAGTGACAAAGCGGGATATCAAATCCAAACTCCTCCTCCTCCTCCTCCTCCTCCTCCTCTTCTTCTTCTTCTTCTTCTTCTTCTTCTTCTCTCTCTCTCTCTCTCTCTCATTAATTAATTAGTTTAACTTTTATTGTTGTTTCTGACACATTAAGTCAATCAAATGACTCACTGCCACGATCGTGCACAATGCAAAAGCCACGGAGGTGAATCGGACATTTAGCAGGGAGGCCCCCGCACCCCTTGTTGAATCTCTAAGCAAAGATTGCCCCCAAGCCTTTCTGCATCTGATAAGTAGTTGGGGAAAAAAGACAAGGATGCTCTAGACTTCCCCAAAAAGTGGTGGAACTCTTCTTTGTGTGTGTCAAGTTCTCACTGCAGGGTTCAAGTATGGTGGCCCACACCCAGTTCTCAATTGGTCAGACTTTATTCAGTAATGCATTAACATTCAGAGTTCAAAGAGTCTGCAGGAACATTCTCGTTAGGACACACACTAAATATATGCCATATTAACTCATTACTCTCTTCACAACCTCCTCCTGCCACCACAGCACTTCACCACCTCCAACCCATCCCTGAAAACACTTCCTCAACCCATTTCTTACTGTCTGTATTAGAACCCTCCTTGTACCTCATCTGGAGTTGTTTTTCAATTTAACATTCAGCCGTTCGATTCCTCCTAAACTGGCTCCTACCTCTTTTGTGGTCAGATCACATTCTTGGGCATGTGACACTGCCCTCACTGGTAAGGATCCTAAGAAAAAAATCTACCTCATTTGGCTAACAGATTGAGGTTGAGGTCAAGACAGAAGTACTGTTTTTGGGAGACGGGGTGGGCTGGTGTGGGGGACTCCCTGATCCTGAAAGGGGCAACTGTGCCCATGAAGGACCAGGTGCACAACCTGGGAGTCGTTTTGGACTCTCAGCTGTCCATGGAGGCGCGGGTCAGTTCTGTGTCCAGGGCGGTTGTCTACCAGCTCCATCTGGTACACAGGCTGAGACCCTACCTTCCCACGGACTGTCACGTCAGAGTGGTGCATGCTCCGGTTACCGCCCGCTTGGACTACTGCAATACGCTCTACGTGGGGCTACCTTTGAAGGTGACCCAGAAACTACAACTAATCCAGAACGCGGCAGCTAGACTAGTGACCGGGAGTGGCCGCTGGGATCATATAACACCAGTCCTGAAAGACCTACATTGGCTCCCAGTACGTTTCCAAGCACAATTCAAAGTGTTGGTGCTGACCTTTAAAGCCCTAAATGGCCTCAGCCCAGTATACCTGAAGAAGTGTCTCCACCCCTATCGTTAAGCCCAGACACTGAGGTCCAGCGCCGAAGGCCTTCTTGCGGTTCCCTCCCTGCCGGCAGAGGGCCTTCACGGTAGTGGCGCCCTCCCTGTGGAACGCCCTCCCACAAGATGTCAAGGAAATAAACAACTATGGTATATGGCTTTTAGAAGACATCTGAAGGCAGCCCTGTTTAGGTTTAGTTTTTAATGTTTGATGTTTTATTGTGTTTTTAATATTCCGTTGGGAGCTGCCCAGAGTGACTGGGGAAACCCAGCCAGATGGGTGGGGTATAAGTAAATAATAATAATAATAGGCTTGAAAGCAGAGGCTGACCCCTATCAGGGATAGCGTGGTAGCGACCTGCATTGTGGTTCCTGCATTGAGCAAGGGGCTGGACTGAATGACCTTTGGAGGTGCCTTCCAACTCTAATCAGGATTCTCTCTTTTCCCTCTGCAGCAACTGGGCAGAGCAGTGAGGATTACAAAGATCCAGTTGGGGTGTCCTTGGAACCCGTCAAGGATGAAGAGGGAGAAGAGACCTTTAGGGATCAAGAAATGTGGAGGAGGCAGGGCAGAAACGAAGTAGACGTCTGTGAAATCCCTATCCAAAGAGCGCACACAGAGGAGAAACCACTGGCCTGTGGTAATAGCTTCAGTCGCAGCGCAAACCTCATGTCTCATCAGATAATCCACAAGGGAGAGAGAAAAGTTCAGGGTCTGGAATTTGGAAAGGACTTTGGTCAAAGCAAACACCAAGCTTCACACCAAGCAATTCTTGGGAGAGAGAAACATCGTAAATGTCTGGAATGCGGAAAGAGCTTCAGTCGAAGCACAAACCTTACTAAACATCTAAGAACTCACACAGGGGAGAAACCGTTTAAATGCCTGGAGTGTGGGAAGCATTTTAGTCAGAGCTCAAACCTGATTTCCCATCAAATAATTCACACCGGGGAGAAGCCCTATCAGTGTTTGGAGTGTGGCAAGGCCTTCAGTCAGAACACAAACCTTACCAAGCACGGGAGAATCCACACGGGGAAGAAGCCTTTCAAATGCCTGGAGTGCGGAAAGAGCTTCAGTCAAAGCTCAGACCTCATTTCCCATCAGAGAATACACACGGGCGAAAAGCCATTTAAATGCCCGGAGTGTGGGATGTGTTTCAGTCAGAGCACGGCCCTTACGAAACATGACAAAATCCACACGGGAGAGAAGCCGTACAAATGTCTGGAGTGCGGAAAGAGCTTCAGCTGGAGAAAAAACCTTACTTCACATCAAAGAATCCACACACAGGAGAGGCCGTACAAATGCCCAGAGTGTGGGAAAAGCTTCAGTCAGAGCACAAACCTTATTAAGCATGAGAGGATCCACACAGGGGAGAAACCCTATAAATGCTTGGAGTGCGGCAAGACCTTTACTGTGAGCACGAGCCTTACGTCACATCAGAGAATCCACACAGAGGGGAAGCCCTATAAATGCCCCGACTGTGGCAAGAGCTTCAGTAGGGGCACAAACCTTGAGAAACACAAAAGAATTCATGCTGGAGAGAACCATTTAAATGTCTGGAGTGTGGAAAGAGCTTCCGTTGAAGAGGAGACCTTCCTTCCCATCAAAGAATTCACCCAGGAGATATGCTGTTTAGATGCCTGGAGGGCAGAATGAGCTCCAGTCAAGAGAACCATCTTTAAATAGTAAATTTAGGAACCATTTTAATGCCTGGAACGTGGGGAAAGCTTCAGGTCAAGAACAATGCATGCTAATGATCTAAGAAACCTGGATTGTGGAAGGAGTTTCAGTTAGGGCCCATCCCTTAATTTCCATCAAAATGTTCATTACATTGAATTTTCCAAAATATATATTTTAAAGTGTCTATTTTATTTATTCAGGGTGCTAAGGGTGTCATGGAGATGGTTTTGGTTAAGAGCAGCCTGCTTTTCACACTGTCCATATTTCTGTCGATTCTTTTGATAGATGTTCTTGTAGTTTGTTGGTAGGTGTGTAAGTGATGAAAAAGCAACAGGTGGCAAAATAAGGCTGTGCTTCCTCTTTTTCCAATATTTCCAATAAAATATTAGGAAAAACATTAGGAAGAACTTCCTGACAGTAAGAGCTGTTTGACAGTGGAATTTGCTGCCCAGGAGTGTGGTGGAGTCTCCTTCTTTGGAGGTCTTTAAGCAGAGGCTTGACAACCATATGTCAGGAGTGCTCTGATGGTGTTTCCTGCTTGGCAGGGGGTTGGACTCGATGGCCCTTGTGGTCTCTTCCAACTCTAGGATTCTATTATTCTATTCTATGAAATACTTCCAAATGTTTTTTGTTTTTGTGGTCTTCCATCTCTTAGGACTCATCTAGACCAGTGTTTCCCAACCTTGTGCCTCCAGCTGTTTTTGGACTACAATTCCCATCATCCCTTGCCACTGGTCTTGCTAGTCAGGGATGATGGGAGTTGTAGTTCAGAAACAGCTGGAGGCACAAGGTTGGGAAACACTGATCTAGACAATACATTTTCCAGTTGGGCTTGGCTGGGATTTTAATTTAGACGTTTCATCTGTGGGGAGCCCTCAGTCCAATGCTGGGAAGGGGGGGCTGATCCTTTCTGTCCTACTCGGCTCCCCTCCATCAGCAGCTGCCTCCCTGCCTCTTCTTGTCCCACTGGTCGCCCTTTGAGGTTGGAGGGTCTCCACGTGGGGCGACCTCCCTCCCCAAAGCGCATTTTCCACCAATCCTCCATTGCAGTCTTGCCTCCCCACTGCCTGCAAAAGATACTCACCAGATTCTTCCCTGGATGGGAAAGACAAAGGGCTGTTTCTGCTCCCTTCCCAGAGGAGGTAGCAGATCAGGAAGAGCCATAATTCCTTCTTTCCAGAGGCCTTTCTAGAAATGCAGACCTAGTCCAAGGGTCAAAGGGGGACAGACTGAAGCCTCAATGGGAAAACGACATATGTCTCTCTCCCATCTTAGGTTCTTTCCCATCTCAATCAAGTTGCGAAAACGTTTAACTCCCAATTCTCACTCCAGATTCAATCATCTGGAGCCGACCCAACTCTGGTCAGTCAGTTTTATGGTGCATACCGTATTTTTCACTCTATAAGACACACATTTTCCCCTCCAAAAATTAAAGGGAAATGTGTGTGCGTCTTATGGAGCGAATGCAGGCTCCTTGGCTTCAGCGATAGCAATGCGAAGCCTCCGAAGCGCAGTGGGAGCACTCCCGCTGCGCTCCGGAGGCTTCAGGTTCCTTTCGCTGAAGGGTAGGTGCCCCTTCAGCTAAGCGGGAGGAGAAATGGAAGGGGCTCCGTTTCTCCTGCTGCTTCGCTGAAGGGGCGCTGAGCAGAGAGGGGGGTATTTTTTTTCTTGTTCTCCCCCTCTAAAACAAGGTGCGTCCTATGGTCGGGTGCATCCTATAGAGCGTAAAATACGGCAATTCACCCCGACTTGCTTGCACGATATTCGCTGGTGGGATATAAGGCCTTCGTATGATGACATGAAGATAGTGTTGGGAATATGAATACGTGCAGCTTCACACAGAGTCAATTAGCCGACAGCCAAGGCAATGTAGAGGAGTGTAATCTGCCTGGTGATACAGAGGAATGGAGACAGCTCCATGATTGGTCAAGCTCTCACAGGAATAATGATTTATGGCCTACTAACTGGAATGTGTTAGTTGGAGTGGCTAGTGTAGGAGTTAGAGGTTGAGAGTTGTGAGTCGTGTAAGAGAGAGCAAGTCAAAGATCCGTGTTCTGTTCCTGTAAATAGTCCACTGTATATAATAAACACCTATAACTACAAGTTACTGGTTCCTGCTTCGTCCATCCTGTCTGCAGCCAGTTGCCAATTGCTTCCATGGACTCTGCGCATACTCTGCTAGGTCTGGCTAAGGCCCTGCAACAACTCAGAAAGTTGCGAAACACCAATAGAATCATAGAATCCTAGAGTTGGAAGAGACCACAAGGGCCATGGAGTCCAACCCCCTGCCAAGCAGGAAACACCATCAGAGCACTCCTGACATATGGCTGTCAAGCCTCTGCTTAAAGACCTCCAAAGAAGGAGACTCCACCCCACTCCTGGGCAGCAAATTCCACTGTCCAACAGCTCTTACTGTCAGGAAGTCCTTCCTAATGTTTAGGTGGAATCTTCTTTCTTGTAGTTTGGAACCATTGCTCCGTGTCTGCTTCTCTGGAGCAGCAGAAAACAACCTTTCTCCCTCCTCTATGTGACATCCTTTTCTATATTTGAACATGGCTATCATATCCCCCCTTAACCTCCTCTTCTCCAGGCTAAACATGCCCAGCTCCCTTAGCCGTTCCTCATAAGGCATCGTTTCCAGGCCTTTGACCATTTTGGTTGCCCTCCTCTGGACATGTTCCAGTTTGTCAGTGTCCTTCTTGAACTGTGGTGCCCAGAACTGGACACAGTACTCCAATAGATAACCCGCAGCTTTTATTTTCCCCAGTCCCATTCCTAATGTTCTTCAATCTTCCACGTGGTCCTTCTGCAAAGGTAGTGAATGTATACAGGGCATACAGATTTCCTATGCAGTAATTCCAAAGATAAATCTTGGCGCAGCATCAAGGGAGCCAGGGAGCTACCAGGCTCAATTCAGTGGGTTGGTACTAGCGTATAAAGCCCTAAACTGCTTGGGATCCAAATTCCTAATAAAGCGGTACTCCCAATATCAACCATCTTGGGACCTACAATCTTTCGGTGGTGCCACCGCCAGGTGTTGCCTGGTCGGCGTTCAACCTTGACATGGCCTTCTCGGTGGTGGCACCTGTTTACTATTTATTTAATTAATTATTTTGCATACCGCTCTTCATCTGAAGATCCCAGGGCACTTCACGGCATAAAAATGAAGAACAAAAGCACAAAGTACAAATAAGAATAAGAACAAAACAAGCCAATCACTCTCCCCACACAGTACCCATAGGTCAAAGAAAGCGAAAGATCATGCAGCTCCACAGTCATAAATCAACACAGCTCACAGTCAAATTCCTCTTTTTTTAAAAAAAAAAACACAACAAAAACTTTTAATGGAGTTTGTATTTCCTTGGATACATATTTCAAATCTATTTAATTAGTGTAGCGATTGTTAAATTCCACTTTGACTGTTGTTTTGTTTTTTCCATGTTCCAGAAGTGTGGCAAACCTTAAAGTTCCTAGACTTTATTATTGACCATTTTAACATTTATGTAAAAATTATGCTGAAATTCTGGGGGTTTTTTTTACTATGAGGGAACACCACCAACCGCTGGTGTTTTTAGCGACTGTAGAGCTTTCTTCAGGGAACTGCTTCCCATTGTAAGGATAAAGACCAGGGCCGCATTCTCTTGTGGAGAACTTTTTGAGGGCCACGTCCCAGCAGGGGACTATAGAGTCAAGGGTTTGCACCCACCCAAACCCCTCTTTATCCACCCCAAGCAACCAAGAACATCCTGCGGCCAGGAAAAAGCACTTGAGATGATGGAGCAGGGCTGACAAGGAGTGCGTGTTGGAATATTATACAAAGAACTTGAGAATTGGTCTGGAACAGGTTCCCCACCTCAGGCCCGGTAAAGACTTTCAAAACATGGCATTTTGGTACACATGTTAGGTCCAGGCAGAAAGACTCATACTCCGTTGTGTTTATTATTAACGGGAACTTTCTTACAGACATACAGCAGCTACATATAACTATCTGACTTTTGGAAGACATCTGAAGGCAACCCTGTATCAGGAAATTTTTAATGTCTGTTTTGTTTTACAATTTTTTTACGTGCTGCAAGCCGCCCAGAGTGGCTGGGAAACCAAGCCAAATGGGTGGGGTATTATTATTATTATTAAGCCTACAGAGTCCCAGTTAGTGCAGAGTGCGAATGTCGCTAACATATAAGGCAGGAAAAAACTAACAAGACATGGTTGGATGCTGTGCAAGAGAAGTAAAGCAATGGTTTGAAATTTATTTCAGCAAAGGAATGATCCAAAGGATCGTTGCCTCAGTCCCTACAAACACAGAAACACATACACACACTCTTTGAACAGATTGATCCAACAATTATTTTCACGTCAAGTAATGATCCAGGATCTATGCATTTCCTCAAGTCCAGCTCCCAGAAGGACAGGCATTTCTGACCGGTAGGTTCACCAATAAAGGTAAAAGGTAAAGGACCCCTGGACAGTTAAGTCCAGTCACTTTCAGGCCGAGGGAGCCGGTGTTTGTCTGCCGATGGCTTTTCCGGGTCATGTGGCCAGCATGACTAAACTGCTTCTGGCACGACGAGACACCATGACGAGTGCCAGAGCGCACAGAAAGGCCGTTTAGCTTCCTGATGCAGTGGTACTCATTTATCTACTTGCACTGGCGTGCTTTCGAACTGCTAGGTTGGCAGGAGCTGGGACAGAGCAACGGGAGCTCACCCCGTTGCAGGGATTCGAACCACCGATCTTCCGATCGGCAAGCCTAAGAGGCTTGGTGGTTTAGACCACAGCGCCACCTGTTCCCCCTTTCCCAGTTCACCAATAATCAATGCTAGGAGACAGGATCGCAAACAATATAAATTGTAGTATACAATTTCTTTAAAGAAATTGCGTACTACAGTTAATATTGCTTGCAGTCCTGTCTCCACTTCCATCATTCAGCCTAGACACTGAGGTCCAGCTCCGAGGGCCTTTTGGCGGTTCCCTCCCTGCGAGTAGTGAGGTTACAGAGAACCAGGCACAGGGCCTTCTCAGTGGTGGCACCCGTCCTGTGGAACACCCACACACACACACACACCAGATATCAAGGAGATAAACAATATTATATGACCTTACGTAGACATCTGAAAGCAGCCCAGTATTGGGAAGTTTTTAACATTTGATGTTTTATTGTGTTTTTATATTTCCCCGGAAGCTGCTCAGAGTGCCTGGGGAAACCCAGTGAGATGGGCGGCATATAAGTAATACAACTATTCTAATCAGGACTGATTAGAGGAGTTGGAGAGCCACAGGTTTTGCCGCTCCCGGGCTACAATTTTTTCCAGTTATTAAATATACCAAGAAAAAATCACACCAAGAAAGTATGTATTCTGACAATGGGTTTAAATTTGTAATCTCTGTTGGAGTTTGTAATCTCTATTTGAGTTTGTAATCCTTATCAGAATACATACTTTTGAACTGATTAGTTTTTGTTGCTATTGACTATTGATTTGTGAGTAGGGACCACTCCCACTGTTGAAACTTACAATGGCCTGAGTTCTTGGTGTCCTTTTTTCTTGGTATACCTGGAACACCTTCCGAAGCAGCCAAATCTGGACCAAAATAAAAATGTCACTCTCTGCCACGCCCCACACCTTCTTTGTAAAAGGAAGGTGGGCTAAACTAGGCCAAGCAGAAGGCTTTCTTGGAGCAGGATTGTTCTGTAGGTGGCCTGTCCCCCGTGTGGTTCCTGCGGTGGCGGACCAGGTGTGACTTGCTGATGAAGCCCTTCTCGCAGACAGTGCACTTGTAGGGCTTCTCGCCCGTGTGGGTCCTGCCGTGGGCCAGGAGGTTGGAGGTGCTGCTGAAGCTCTTTCCGCAAGCGCAACACCGATAGGGCTTCTCGCCGGTGTGGGTCCTCTCGTGGAGGATGAGGTGGGAGCTCTGGATGAAGCTCTTTCCGCAGAAGGAGCAGGCGTAGGGCTTCTCGCCCGTGTGGGTCCTCTCGTGCGTCACCAGGTGCGACCGGCGGCTGAAGGCCTTTCCGCAATAACCGCACTGGTACGGCTTCCCACGGAAGTGCGGGCTGTGTTTCCGGAAACCCTCCTTGCAACCGAGTTGCGTCCTGTCCTCACACGGGTAGGCCAACTCCTGGATTTCAACCGCTTTGTACTTCACGAACTCCGAATCGAAGCTTTCGCCAGATCCGCCGTCTGGCCCTGGAGGTTGCTGCCGCAGTGGGGTTTGATCAAGAGAGATCTCGCTTGTCCCGCAGGGAACAGATTCCCCCACCCGATTCCCCGGCCAGCTCGCCGGTGGCCTCTTTGGTTCGCCCTGACCCTCGGAGGTTTCGCCCTCTTTGCAAACCCGGACGACACTTTCCGTGACGGATGGTTCCACGTTGTCACGGCTTTCCTGGGGACGGTTTTGCCTGTCGCACTCACCCACTTGCATATAATCTGTTGATGTGATTAATAAGAATCATAAGCATTTTATTATTTATACCCCGCCCATGCAGCTGGGTTGACCCCCCCCCCTTTTAAACTTTTTTTTTTTTAGTAAAAAACCTAATCTTATACATGGAAAAGTACGGTATATAAATATACCATATGACTTCCCTTCTACCCCTGGTTCCTTTGCTTTTCTACTATTCCGCCTAATCCACATCTATTTCAACTCTACTGGATTTACTCAAAACCTGCTAAGCTATGTCTTTGTCTCTACTGGTTCTTAAAATATTCAGTAAACATTATCCATTGATGTTTATTGATGCTTCTAATGTTCCTTGTAAACCGCTTAGAGGTTTCACAACAATTAAGCGGAATATAAATTTTGCTGATTGAAATTAATTATAAATAAAGAAATAAAGCAAATTCTATGTTGATCAAGGTGTCTCCCCTGCCAGGTATGTTGGATTGCTATGTTTTGAAACAATTCCCCCCATTTGATTGTTATTGTTAATGGTGTATTGATTCACATTTTTGTTGTTCTTTCACAAGACATTTTGAGTGTTTTTTGTTTTAAATGGGACAGCAGCATACAAATAAAAAATGTAAATCATAGGGATCGTTGAAAAGAATTGACAACCAAAGAGGGTTACCGGGGGGTGGGATGTAACTCTCCGGGGGAGGGCAGGGTATAAATAAAATTTATTATTATTATTATTATTATTATTATTATTATTATTATTATTATTATTATTATCTATTCCACTGACTATAGGTGTGGGAGACAGGCAGAACGGTCTTTCCATTCTTCTGCTGGAAGAACAGAAACATTTGCCTCCTCCTCCTCTCTTTGAAAATTTTCCTTCTCAGTTGCTCATGACAAGGATTCCCTAATTAAAAAAAGATTCTGGTGTTTGCTTTCCCCCATCTCCTCCTCCTCCTCCTCCTCCTCCTCTCACCCCAGTCCCTTTTCCTTTTGTGCCACACCTTTTCGACTGCAAGCCTGAGATTGGGTATCCTCCTTACCTCGTGAGCTCGCGTCTCCAGAGCTGACCTCCTCCTTCGCTCTCCTCTCCTGCTGCCTCTGCCCCGTGTCGGTCAGAACCTGCGCCGGTTCGGAGAAGCCGTAGCCGTCCTCCTCAAAGTCTTCCTGAACCTGGAATGACAAGAAGTAACCAAACAAAGCCCTGCGTTGCAAAGAGAACGTCAGCAATATCTAGGCAACACGATGACCATGTACATACGCAATAGACAATCTTTATAGAATTCCTTTAAACCATAACAAGGACAAAATGAAATCTTTAGTCTCGAAGTCTCTGAAAATCTTTAAATGAAGCGAGGTACCAGACTTTGTACAGTGGTGCCTCGCAAGACGAAAAGAATCCGTTCCGCGATTCTCTTCGTCTAGCGGTTTTTTTGTCTTGCGAAGCAAGCCCATTGATGGCTTAGCGCTATTAGCGGCTTATCAGCTTAGCGGCTTAGAAAAGGGGGGGGGGAGGAAAAAAACCCCGCAGGAACTCGCAAGACATTTTCGTCTTGCGAAGCAAGCCCATAGGAAATTCGTTTTGCGAAGCGCCTCCAAAACGGAAAACCCTTTCGTCTAGTGGGTTTCCCATCTTGCGAGGCATTCGTCTTGCGGGGCACCACTGTACAATGAAAGACAAGCTGTGAAGCTTTGTGTATTCAGCAAATATGAGGTCCAACACTGAACAGTGATTCCGGATATTGACTACTGTTTCATAGAATTCATTGTCAGCATGGTGGGAGGATACAGAATTCCTTCATAAACTGAAAATATTTTTTTTCCATAAACTGAAAAATTTGTAAAATATGCAGGGATCGAACTTGCAACCTAGAGCGTACCACGCTCTAACCCACTGAGCTTTCTGAGTATACCATTGTCGAATACCACCCTATGTTGCTATGCGGACACCATTGAGATACAGTCAGGGCTGGTCCCAGGAGGCCTTGCAGCAGTTCCGCTTCCTCACCCCAAATTTTGTTGCTCTGGCCCTCAAAGCTCTCTGCCACAGCAGCCCCACCTGTTTCTGCGGCCTCTTGGCCTCTCGCTGCCTCAGCAAGAATTCCTCCGCCAGAGCCACTGCCTGGGAGCACGTTTCAGGCCCAACCTCCCTCACCCATCCCTGGACCTCGGGCGGCAAGACGGCCAGGAGCTGCTCCAGAATTAGCAGCTCCAGGATCTGCTCCTTGCTGTTCCTCTTCACTTTGAGCCACCGGTGGCAGACGTCTCGCAGGTGGCTGTAGGCCCCTCTCGGCCCCTCGGCCTCCTGGTAGCAGAAATGCCGGAAGCGGTGGCACCACCGCTCCCGGGCCAGGGTGTCCCGGTGCAAGATGGCCGCCTTCACTTTCCCATAATCCTCTCTGTCCCCAGCTTCCAAGCTGCCGAAGGCCTGCTCTGCTTCTCCACTGAGTGCTGGCAGGAGCCGGGCCGCCCACTCCTCCTGGGGCCACCGACAGGCTTTGGCCACTTGCTCGAAGGAGACCAGGAAGCCCTTGGCATCCTCCCAAGGGGTAGGCTCTTCTGGTGGGATCTCCCAGTGCGTGTGGTGGGACTCCACCATCTTCAAGAACTCCTGCCACTGGGATTCCCAGTGCTGAAGCAGCCCTGCGCCCGACTCCTGCTTCACCTTCTCTCCTGGTACCCTGGATTCAATGTCCCCCATCCTCAAAGTCCGGAAACCACAAAGGTCTCTCCCTCCTTCAACAAATTCCTCCCTCGTTGTAGGATCACCATGGTCTTGGTCTTCCATTTTCAGGCCCGTGGGCGGCCACTGCTTGAGCGCAGCCTGGACCACATCATCTGGCTCGTTCTTCCTTCGACCTGCGTCCATCTCCTCTCTCCCTTTCTCTCCCGGGGCTCCCAGACGCCGGTCGTGGGCGGCAGAGGTTCAACTCCAGGGCTTCTTCCCTCGGTGGTCCAGCCTGGCAAAGCCTCTTAAGATCCTCTGTTAACTGTCCGTCCGACGCCAAATCAGACTCCGAAGTGTGTTAGGCAGCAGCGAACGCCCAGCTGAAACACACAACAAAAGAACTGTGTTAAAATGGGGAAATACAGTGGTACCTCGGGTTACAGACGCTTCAGGTTACAGACTCCGCTAACCCAGAAATAGTACCTCAGGTTAAGAACTCTGCTTCAGGATGAGAACAGAAATTGTGCGGCAGCAGTCAGAGCCCCCATTAGCTAAAGTGGTGCTTCAGGTTAAGAACAGTTGCAGGTTAAGAACGGACCTCCAGAATGAATTAAGATCTTAACCCGAGGTACCACTGTATCCGAGATGTGAAAAAGGAGTCCTTTGGACTTTGCCCAACGCCATCGGGCACTGAACTGGGCCAGCTGGTCTTTATGAAAAGTAAATTTTTAAACGAATTGGCACCTGGGTTTGCTTCCCCTCCTTCCTCTTGGTCCCTTCCCCTTTGTGGAGACTTGTTTTTATTGATTGCATTGGAGGGGGAAGAATTTCTGGCTAAATATTTGTCAGAACCTCCTGGAACAGCCTCCCTCGGAAGGTTTTGGACTCTCCTTCATTGGAGACTTTTAAAAAGATGCTGGATGGCCATGGGTCAGGGGTGGGTGCTTCAGCTGTGATTATTGTGTTGCCCCGGGGGGTTGGACTAGATCAGTGTTTCCCAACCGGTGTTCCGCGGCACACTAGTGTGCCGCCGGACGTTGCCTAGTGTGCCGTGGGAGGGAGGCGGGCGAGTCGGGCTAATCCTCCGGCCCCGCTCCCCCGGGGAACGTGCCCCGTCATCCGCTTCTGCCTTGCTCCCTGTGACAGGAATTCCCCAAACTGCATCAGCATCTGCCGCTTGCCCAGCAGCCCCGGCGCTGCCTTGCGCCCGGCGCCCCCGCCATCCTCGGCGCAGGGAGCGAGGGGCGCGCAGGCAGGCGCTGCCCGGCGGAGCGACGGCTCCTTCCGAGCGGCTGGCAGTGTCTGGGCATGACTGGCCTCCCGCCTGGTCCCGCGGCGGCTGCAGACGCGGCCGAAGCAGCGCAGGGAAGGAGACGCCCGGCCGCCCCGCCCCGCCCCGCCCGCTCCCACTCTCTCTCGGCGGCCGGGGAGCGGGGCCAAAGCGGGCCCCCACCTGAGTGGCGGCTGCGTGAGCCAATAGGCGAGCTGGGGCAGAGGGGGAGGCGGGGCTCGGGAGAACAAAGGAGGGAGGGGGCACCCGGGAGAAGGGGGCGGGGCGGGAGGAGCGGGGAGCGCGGCGCTGCGCCCGGGACGCCCCAGTTCCGCCGGGCTTGAAGCCGGCGGCCTACCTCTGCTGGCCGTGGAAGGCAGCCGGGTCTGGGTCGCGCCCCGAGAGTGGCGGGGTCCGCGCACAGCCTGCCCTCCAGGCTGGGAAGTGGCTCCTAGGCTCCGCCTGAAGCCACGCAGAGCCCGCAAGGCGCCCTCGGCGCAACTTGGCCGGGGCAAAAGGCGAAGCTCTGGAGGGAAAGGCGGCCGGATTCCCCTCCTCGGCGGGTCCGGTGGTCTCCCACCTCCTCTGAGGAAGGGTCTCTTCTTCAGCTTTTCTGATCCTTCGTTGCCCCGTTGGGAGAAGCCGAAATAAATAATGGCCGTGCCATTAAAGTTCTCTCTTTTATAAAAGGGATCCTAATAGAATCGTAGAGTTGGAAGGGATCCCCAGGGCTATCCAGTACTGTACAACCCCTGCAGTGCAGGAATCTCAGCCATAGCATCCATGGCAGACAGACATCCCACCTCTGCTTAAAAACCTCCAAGAAGGGAAAAACCTCCCGAGGGAGACCATTCCCCTGTTGAACAGCCCTTACCAGCAGAAAGTTCTTTCCCATGTTTAGTCAAAATCTTTATTGTAACGTGAATCCACTGGTTCGAGTCCTACCTTCTCTACCTTCTATGCTGTTACTATTTTATTTTATTTTTTTTACATAAAGTAAAAAGTGACCTTTCCCCATCTGGCATGGTGGTGTGCCTCGAGATTTTTTTCATGAAACAAGTGTGCCTTTGCCCAAAAAAGGTTGGGAAACACTGGACTAGATGACCCTCGGGTCCCTTCCAATTCTATAATATGATTCTATGTGGGGGTTGTTTTTTTTAAAAAAAGATTTGTTTGTTTGCTTTTCAAATCAAAGTTTTACAATCACACATCCAATATACAGCATAGACACAAGATTCCAAAGAATCTCCTGGACTTTCCTCCTCCCTTTTGGGAGTCCTATTGTTAGTCATTTCCTCCTGCACCTTTTATGATAATCCAAATCTTTGGCATCTCCATTATGTTCAAAATCCATCATTAACCCACAACTGTTAATCCACGATTCTGTGTATGTAAGCTATTCTGGGAGCCTTTCTGGCTGAAGAACAGGTATAAAATTGTAATTAATGAATTAATAGAATCTCTCGATGCCAGGGGTTAAACTGGAGGCCTTCTGGCTGTATTTTTTAATTCAGGTATCACCACCTACAGCTAATATAGTAGATAAAATGCATGCTATAAAAACCCATTGAGCTGTGTGTGTATGACTTATCATGCAATCCCATACATATCCACTGAGAAGTAAAGGTAAAGGTAAAGGGACCCCTGTCCATTTGGTCCAGTCGTGGCCAACTCTGGGGTTGCGGCGCTCATCTCGCTTTATTGGCCGAGGGAGCCAGCATGCAGCTTCCAATGTAGCCAGCATGACTAAGCCACTTCTGGCGAACCAGAGCAGCGCACAGAAACACCGTTTCCCTTCCCGCCGGAGCGGTACCTATTTTTCTACTTGCACTTGACGTGCTTTTGAACTGCTAGGTTGGCAGGAGCAAGGACGGAACAAAACTCCCATTAAATTCAATGAAGCTTACTCCCCAAAAGCTGGGCACAAAATTGAAGCCCTGTTTTTTGCTTTTGTTTTAAGGAATTCCTTGCTTTTCAAACTTGCTTTAGCTTGCTCTCGTTATACAATGACGTCTATTTTAATATTATTATTATTTTGTCAGTAATCTTTGGATCGTTACTTCCATTATTGCAACATGCCTTTCCTAGTGCATTCCTTGTGATTCTGTGAGGCACTTTGAAATCATACAGAAAGAAAAGCTGGGTAGAAATGTTGTAATAAAGTGAAATAATCCCAGTGTGGACTGAATACCAGTTACTGAGAATCGCAAGAGGGGATCATGCAGCGGTGCTAAGGTTCTGCTAGCAGAATTCCCATTGGGGCATTGGGTTGGCCCCTGTGAGAATCATAGGGTTGGGATCCTGAGGGTCATCTAGTCCAACCCCCCTGCAATGCACAAATCTCAACTAAAGCATCCCTGACAAATGTCCATCCAATCTCTGCTGAAAAACCTCCATGGAAGGAGAGTCCACAAGGGAGTCCCCATTCCATGGTCAAAGGCTCTTACTATCAGAAAGTTATTTCTGATGTTTAGTAGGAATATCCTTCCTTGTGACTTGAAGCCATGGGTTCGAGTCCTACCATCCAGAGCAGGAGGAAACAATCTTGCGCCATCTTCCACAGGACAGCCCTTGGGAGGTTTGAACATTTGAAATCAACAGTACAAATCTGAAGATGCGAAGTGCGCACAGCACTCAGCTAGAAAGAGCGACGGCCTCCCACTTCATCTCAGGGTGGAGGGTTCGAGCCCCACGCTGGGCACAAAGGTTGCATTTTTTCCATACAAACAACAACCGCAAAAGACACTACAACAAAAACCATATTAAAAATAATAACACAATTGGACAATTCAGATTTAAATACACTGATATACCTATAACTGCACCCTTTTAACAATATTTCCCCACCTCTCTCTCCTCCCCCTACTTCCCACCACCATCCGCCTTATCGCTTAAATATTCCTTCCAGATTTCTTAATATTTCTCCATTCTTAATTTGCGTTGACATGCAATTCTTTCATATATACCTAATCTGTCCATATTATCAATCCATGTGCTCAATGGAACATTTTTGCGGCTCTTCCAATTCATCAAAACAAGTTTTTTTTTGCTTCTGATATAGCACGGTACATCCATTTTTTTAGACCCCTTGAAATCTCCCACGTTTCCGGAATATAATTTAGAATTAAATTCAATTCCCCTGAACAACAATTTCTTTTTATTACTCTTACTATGAATATCCTCACCTCGCACCAAAACGATCATATCATCGGGCAGTTAATCATCATATGTACTAAGCTCGCATTTTTTTCTCCAGCAGCTGTCTGCACTTGTTATTTTCTATCTCTTCCAACTCTACGATCCTGCAATTCTATGACCCCGGATGAGCGAAGAGCATGAGGCTTTTCCTCTCAGGGTCGTGGATTCGAATCACATGCTGGGAAAAAGAATCCTGCATTGCAGCGGGTTGGACCCTACGATTCTATGACCTTGGGACTGCAGAGGGGGCAACCAACTCCGGACTGACTCCAGATCAGGCAGCTTCAGCATCAGCAACCATAAGGCAGAACCATCTGTCTTGGGTCCGGTCTTATTCAACATCTTTATCAACGACTTGGATGATGGACTCAAGGGCATCCTGATCAAATTTGCAGATGACACCAAACTGGGAGGGGTGGCTAACACCCCAGAGGACAGGATCACACTTCAAAACGACCTTGACAGATTAGAGAACTGGGCCAAAACAAACAAGATGAATTTTAATAGGGAGAAATGTAAAGGATTGCACTTGGGCAAAAAAAATGAGAGGCACAAATACTAACCGCACCGTGCAGAAATCTCTTTCTCTCTGCCCCGCAGAAACCAATGCCTTGCCCATCATTTTTGCAAAAAAGCAACACAGAAGAAGCCTGTGTTTGCATTTACAACCCAGGGCAGGCTGCCTCTCCCTCCCTCCCTCCACCCCCCCTTCCAGGCAGGGATCCCCCAGCCTCTGCCCCCTTGCCACTTACCCAAGATCCCCTCCAAAACAAACCCAAACCGGATCGCCCTGCCCAGGTTGCACCAGCTCCCGGGGAAAAAGTGCATTCAAAAGAGACCCGTTTCCGGGACGGGGGGGGGGGAAACACTGCGAGAAGAGAGATGCTCCCTTCTAGGACGAATCATAGAATGATAGAGTTGGAAGAGACCACAAGGGCCATCGAGTCCAACCCCCTGCCAAGCAGGAAACACCATCAGAGCACTCCTGACATATGGTTGTCAAGCCTCTGCTTAAAGACCTCCAAAGAAGGAGACTCCACCACACTCCTGGGCAGCAAATCCCACTGTCAAACAGCTCTTACTGTCAGGAAGTTCTTCCTAATGTTTAGGTGGAATCTTCTTTCTTGTAGTTTGGAACCACTGCTCCGTGTCCGCTTCTCTGGAGCAGCAGAAAACAACCTTTCTCCCTCCTCTATGTGACATCCTTTTATATATTTGAACATGGCTATCATATCCCCCCTTAACCTCCTCTTCTCCAGGCTAAACATGCCCAGCTCCCTTAGCCATTCCTCATAAGGCATCGTTTCCAGGCCTTTGACCATTTTGGTTGCCCTCCTCTGGACACGTTCCAGTTTGTCCGTGTCCTTCTTGAACTGTGGTGCCCAGAACTGGACACAGTACTCCAGGTGAGGTCTGACCAGAGCAGAATACAGTGGCACTATTACTTCCCTTGATCTGGATGCTATACTCCTATTGATGCAGCCCAGAATTGCATTGGCTTTTTTAGCTGCCGCGTCACACTGTTGGCTCATGTCAAGTTTGGGGTCAACCAAGACTCCTAGATCCTTTTCACATGTACTGCTCTCAAGCCAGGTGTTACCCATCTCGTACGAGCGGGCTCTGTGGTTGCCACCCTTTCCCTGGGCGCAGATTGTTGTTGTTTAGTCGTTTAGTGACTGCAAGAACCTCTCCATTCTGAAGGAAATCAGCCCTGAGTGCTCACTGGAAGGACAGATCCTGAAGCTGAGGCTCCAAGACTTTGGCCACCTCAGGAGAAGAGAAGACTCCCTGGAAAAGACCCTGATGTTGGGAAAGATGGAGGGCAGAAGGAGAAGGGGACGACAGAGGACAAGATGGTTGGACAGTGTTGTCGAAGCTACCAGCATGAGTTTGACTAAACTGCAGGAGGCAGTGGAAGACAGGAGGGCCTGGCGTGCTCTGGTCCGTGGGGTCAAGAAGAGTCGGACACAACTAAACATTTTAAACAACTTAAAATGTTTTTAAAAAAATTTCTTTTGGATTTTTTGTATGTGGGGGGTGGGGGTGGGATGGATGTTTGGTTGGGTTTGGGGAATTTTTTTTTTTTTTTGATGATCTTGTAATTTTTACATTTTTTGTTTGTATTGTTTTATTAGTTTTGTTTGTTTGTATAAGTTGTTATTTTGTTCTTAGGGGGGGGGGTCAGGGCTGCCGGGGAGTGGGCCCCAGCCCACAAAATGGCTGGGGCATGTTCCACAGGGGGGAATGCACTGGGACAACCGATCTCAGTGATCACGGGTAGGAGGAGGAGTTACGCTAAGACCAGACCATGTCATTACAGAGGAGGCAGGTTTAGTCGTTGTCTGAGGACTATTCCTGCCTCCGGGTCTGGTCCTGACCGGATGGATACTAGAATCAGCAAGGGATACCCACATGACCTGAAAGTGTTGCTGTGCAATGCCAGGTCAATGATTCATAAGACCACTGCCATCCATGACTTGATCATGGATGGAGGATTTGATCTGGCATGTGTAACAGAGACTTGGTTGGATGAAGCAGATGGGCCTGCCCTTGCCGCTGCTTGCCCACCGGGTTTCTCTTACGCACAGCAACCCAGGTCATGTGGGCGGGGAGGGGGGGTTGCAGTGATTTTTAGGAAGTCATTAGTCTGCACCAGGCGTCCTATTGGGAAGACCCAGTTTTCTGAGTGCATGTTCTGGAAGTTGGGCAATAGGGGCAGTACAGGATTCCTACTGGTGTACCGACCTCCCCGCTGCACCAAGGATTCCCTGCCCGAGCTGCTTCAGGTCGTGGCGGATATGCTCCTGGAGACACCTAGCCTGGTTGTCCTGGGGGATTTTAACATCCATGCCGACACGACCTTACAAGGGGCCGCTCGGGACTTCGTGGAAAGCATGGCCTCCATGGGGCTGTCCCTGAATAAGTCTGGCCCAACTCATAGCCACGGACATGCCTTAGACTTGGTGTTTACCTCTACGGATGCTGGTGATCTGACATTAACTAAAAGTGAAACAAAAGAAGTGCCATGGTCAGATCACTTCCTGGTGCAACTGGACTTCTCCGCAACCCTTCCCCTCCGCAGGGAGGTGGGACCGATTCGGATGGTCCGCCCCTGCCACTTAATGGATCCAATTGGCTTCCAGAGAGTGGTAGGGGATGCTCTATCCCAAGTTGATGGCCTTTCAGCTGATTCCCTGGTGGCCCGCTGGAATGCGGAGTTAACCAGGGCTATTGACTGTCTGGCTCCGAAGCGCCCTCTCCGATTGCATGGAGCCCGGACAGCCCCGTGGTTTTCCCCGGAGCTGAGGGTGATGAAACAATCGTTGAGACGGCTAGAGCGCCGGTGGCGGAAAACTCATTCTGAATCAGACCGGACACGGGTTAGAGCTCAACGTCGAGCCTACCAAGTGGCAATGGCGACGGCGAAGAGGGCCTTCTTCACCGCCTCCATTGCATCTGCAGAAAACAGCAGCAGGAGACTTTTTCAGGTGGTTCGCAATCTATCAGAACCACCTGTACCAACGGGGCCTGGTAGGGACCCCAAGATCTCCTGCAATGCTTTTGCAAAGTTTTTTGCAGATAAAATCGCTCAGATTCAGAAGGAGGTAGACTCCACCGTGGGAGCAGGGCCAGGGCGGGAGAGTGCTAGAGTTCTGTCTGGTCCTGTTACATGGGATCAATTCCAATCTGTTACCTCCGAGGATGTGGACAGGCTGCTTGGACGAGTGAAACCGACCACCTGTCTCCTTGATCCTTGCCCATCCTGGCTGATAAAAGCGAGCCGGGAAGGGCTGGGCGATGGGCTTTGCGGGGTGGTGAACGCTTCCCTCCATGAGGGAGCCTTCCCAGACCCGCTGAAAGAGGCGGTCATTAAACCGCTTCTTAAAAAAACATCTTTAGACCCGGCCAATTTGGCCAACTATCGCCCAGTCTCAAATCTGCCATTCTTGGGCAAGGTGATTGAGCGGGTGGTTGCTGAACAACTCCAAGCACGCCTGGAGGAAACGGACCATTTGGATCCCTTCCAATCGGGATTCAGGCCTCACCATGGGACTGAAACTGCCTTGGTCGCGCTGGTTGATGATCTCCAGCGGGCTAGGGACAAAGGTGAGAGCTGTTTCCTAGTTCTGCTGGATCTCTCAGCGGCCTTTGACACCATCGACCATAACATCCTTCTGGACCGTCTAGAGGGGCTGGGAGCTGGGGGCACTGTTATACAGTGGTTCCGCTCCTTCCTCCTGGGCCGTGTCCAGAAGGTGGTGGTGGGGGATGAATGTTCAGACCCCTGGGCTCTCACTTGTGGGGTGCCTCAGGGTTCTGTCCTCTCCCCCATGCTTTTTAATATCTATATGAAGCCGCTGGGAGAGATCATCAGGGGGTTTGGACTGGGTGTTCATCAGTATGCAGATGACACCCAGCTCTACCTCTCCTTTAAATCAGAACCAGTGAAGGCGGTGAAGGTCCTGTGTGAGTGCCTGGAGGCGGTTGGAGGTTGGATGGCGGCTAACAGATTGAGGTTGAATCCTGACAAGACAGAAGTACTGTTTTTGGGGGACAGGAGGCGGGCAGGTGTGGAGGATTCCCTGGTCCTGAATGGGGTAACTGTGCCCCTGAAGGACCAGGTGCGCAGCCTGGGAGTCATTTTGGACTCACAGCTGTCCATGGAGGCGCAGATTAACTCTGTGTCCAGGGCAGCTGTCTACCAGCTCCACCTGGTACGCAGGCTAAGACCCTACCTCCCCGCGGACTGTCTCGCCAGAGTGGTGCATGCTCTAGTTATCTCACGCTTGGACTACTGCAATGCGCTCTACGTGGGGCTACCTTTGAAGGTGACCCGGAAACTGCAATTAATCCAGAATGCGGCAGCTAGACTGGTGACTGGGAGTGGCCGCCGGGACCACATAACACCGGTTCTGAGAGATCTGCATTGGCTCCCAGTACGTTTCCGAGCACAATTCAAAGTGTTGGTGCTGACCTTTAAAGCCCTAAACGGCCTCGGTCCTGTATACCTGAAGGAGCGTCTCCACCCCCATCGTTCAGCCCGGACACTGAGATCCAGCGCCGAGGGCCTTCTGGCGGTTCCCTCATTGCGAGAAGTGAGGTTACAGGGAACCAGACAGAGGGCCTTCTCGGTAGTGGCGCCCGCCCTGTGGAACGCCCTCCCATCAGATGTCAAAGAGATAAAGAATTACCTGACGTTCAGAAGACATCTTAAGGCAGCCCTGTTCAGGGATGTTTTTAATATGTAATGCTGTATTGTTTTTAATACTGATTGGGAGCCGCCCAGAGTGGCTGGGGAAACTCAGCCAGATGGGCGGGGTATAAATAATAAATTATTATTATTATTATTATAAACAACTAAACAACGTGTCGGACTCTTCGTGACCCCCTGGACCAGAGCATGCTCAGGCTGTTATGTTTTAAGCTGCCTTGTTTTAACTATGGAAAGGCGGCATACAAATAAAATGATGATGATGATGATGATGAAAGAGAAGTGATGCAAGGCCCCCACTGCTGAGACCCACAACGTTTTGGTGCCTCTTTTCCTTGAGCTTTCCTACCCTGGCTGGTCAGGACCACTTGTAACTATGAACTTGAACCCGGGTTCCCCCCCCTTCTCCCTCCCAATCCATTTTCCTTTTGTGTCGTGTCTTTCCAGATTGTAATTCTGAGGGTAGAGACTTTTCGTGGTTAGTAAACACCTCTGAAGGTCCTTTTTTGACCATCCAAATAAAATTTGGGAAGGGTATAGTTGTTGACAGCTACGATGGTGATGTTTTCTGTCCATTGTTGCCTCTGAATGCTCGCTGCTGAAAACCACAGAAAGAGTTGGTGCACAAAATTACCTGTTCCTTGGCAAGATGCCAACCAAACGCAACGCTCTCCCATGCAGTTCAGACTTTTTATTATCCAAATTTGTTACCGAAGTTTGGGTGACTCACACACAAACATCCCCCCCTTAGAAGAGAAACCTACAGCCTCATTTGCACCCCTGTCACCTCAACTTATAGTCTGCCAGGTGTCAAAATAAATTACTTCTGTTTGTGTCACAACCTCCTGCCCACACCTCCAAATTGAGTGGGGAGACATAGAAGAGGAAGAGATGACAAACTCAGTTGCGAGGGGTTAGCAACTAGAGCCTTGGGGGGGAAATGTGGGCTGGTGGAAATTGCTCAGCCCCTCAGCTGACATTGTTCTCTTTCCTGATGGCATTTCCAATACCATGCCTAGGAGCAAGAGGAAAAATAATCATATTTATGGCCACTGACTTGGCCAGCTTTCAAAGAGGATCAGGTTAATTCATGGGGAACAAGGCTATATTGATGGCTACTAGAAATAAAAAGGTGTGTTTTTCATACAACCTGCAACTCAGGGATGACCATTGCGGTTCCCTCAGGCTGTGCTTGGGTTCCCAACTCCCATCTCCCAGCGAGAACGTCCAGTCGTCAGGGGTGATGGGTGTCTAAAGATTCTCTCAAGGCAAGACTCTCTCAAGGCGAATCTTTAAAAAATGTTGTATAAACACAGACGACTGGGAAAAACTGGCTTGCAAGCGCTCCAATTGGAGAACAGCCTTTACCAAAGGTGTCATGGGCTTTGAAGACGCTCGAACTCAGGACGAAAGGGAGAAACGTGCTAAGAGGAAGGCACGCTTGGCAAACCCTCACAATGATCAACTCCTGCCCGGAAACCAATGTCCCCACTGGTCCACTGTGCCTCAGATCTTGTGGGGGGCCGGACTATATTTTTTGGGGAAATGAATGAATTCCTATGCCCCACAAATAACCCAGAGATGCATTTTAAATAAAAGCACACATTCTACTCATGTAAAAACACACTGATTCCTGGATCGTCCGCAGGCCGGATTTAGAAGGCGATTGGGCCGGATCCAGCCCCTGGGCTGGGAACACATTGCTTAGAAATCACTTCCAGACTTGACTTTTAACTGTTAAAACAACACTCCGGACTACATCGCCAATTTCTAGACTGTCCTCAATTTGAAAATCTATGTGCTTCTTACATGTATGCGTTTTACAATGCAAGTTAAAACACCATTACTGCTGTTCATTTTTATTTTTTTACCATTGCCTGTCAAAGGAGATTTTTATTTTTATTTTTTACATGACTCTTTCCTGTCTCTGTGAACTACGCCACAATCCTTTTCTGCAACAGGAGCGCTTCCAAGGCTTCCCTCCTGTGTGGATTCTCTGATGAACCTGAGCGGATCCTCCAGACATTTATACATTCAAGCTCCCCTGTGCTTTTCCTCTTAGTTCTAAGAGCACCTAAACTTGGACTGAAGATTTTCCCATGAGCATGTCTGGTGTTTTGGCTCTTACAAGTACAAATTCTTTCTCGCCTTTGGTTGTCCTAAGGCTCTTGTAGCTGTTTCCACAACGAAGAATTCCATCCACTGTCTCCGTGGTGTGAGCTTCGCATTTCCGTTCACTGTCCTGACTCCTCAAGGCATTTTTCTGCGTACAACGCTGGAAAACATCATTTCTTATTTCTCTCTTTCCCACTTGTTCTGAGTCTTCTGGAACATCTTTCCCCTCACCTCAGCTACGACCAGCCACCCTTTCTTTACCTGTTGGGTAGAATTAGAGAATCCCAAACTCAACTCATTCCCAGATAGGATGGAACTTGAAAGCAGGAGGGGAAAATCCCCAAATAGGATGTTACTTTTTTTCTGTATGCTACAACAGCTGTGAGAATATTACTAGCGAAGAATTGGAAGAAACAAGATTTACCAACTATAGAAGAATGGCAGGTGAAGATGATGGACTATATGGAACTTGCCGAACTGACTGGGAGACTCCGAAGCCAAAGGGAAGAGACAGTGGAAGAAGACTGGAAGAAGTTTAAAGAATATTTGAAAAAATATGTGAATATTTAAATCTTAGAATAGCTTTGGAAGTGGATATAGGCTGTAGGGTTAGAAGTAGAAGATAGCGTATTTTAAAATAGTATTATTTGTAAGTGATAGAATGTGAAGATTTTTAAGGTAAAAGTAAGTGTGATTAAAAAATGGTTAAAAATTATGATGTATGAAACTGCTAAACATGAGGTAAAATGAAAATCAGATACGGGGACTTGGGGAAGCTCACCTAACAATGTTTAGAAAAAATAAGATAAGATAAGAATTTGTTTGCATTGTTAGTATTTCTGTTTGTGTTGTTTATTTGTGTTATAAAGTAAATAAATAAAAATTTGAGGGGGGGGGAATGGAACTTGAAAGCAGGAAACAAAGTTTAAAAAACAGAACGGAAAGACGTGACGTCATAACTACTTTGGCTGAGGTCCACAAACTACCTCATAAAACGTAATGGGGAACATGGTTTTCATTCCTCAGCTCACGCTCAGACTTTCCCCGTATTCTGGGCGCTGGTACGATTTCTCTCCCACATGGGTCCTTCGGTGCCTCTTGAGGTGAACGTTCTGACTGAACCTTTTCCCACAGTCCATGCAGTCGTACGGTTTCTCCCCGGTGTGGATCCTTTGGTGGCGGTGGCGGTCCGAGCTGCAACTGAATCTTTTCCCGCAGTCCAAGCACTCGTAGGGCCTCTCCCCGGTGTGGATTCTCTGATGAATGACGAGGTCCGAGCTATAGAGGAAGCATTTCCCGCAGGCCAGGCACTTGTAGAGTTTTTCCTGCGTGTGGATCCTCTGGTGGCGGTTGCGGTCGGAGCCTCGGCTGAATCTCTTGCCGCAGTCGGGACATTCGTAAGGCCGCTCGCCGGTGTGGATTCCGTGGTGGATGACAAGGTCGGAGCTGTAAAGGAAGGTTTTCCCGCAAATCAAACATTTGTTCTGCGGTTTTCCTCCTACACGGGCTCTTTGGTTGACAAGGAGGCTGAAGCTTTTCCCACGAAACGTGTTTTGCCTCTTGCCAGCGCAGACTTCCTTCTGGTCCATGGTTTCGCTGAAGTCCTTGCCATCACCCTCGCAGGAACTAGACTCGTGTGCTCCTTCTGCTTCGTGGCTTTGACTTCGCCATTCATGACTCTCTGGGGAATTTTCTTGTTCACCACACGAGGAAAAGTTCTCCTCCTCTGCTCTCCCTCCGGAAAACCCCTCACCATCTTCAGGTGTGTATCTCTCTCCCTCAGGTATGCCCACCCACCTTTTACCTGCTGAATAAATGAGAAAAAGAAGGTTATTTCTCTTACTTCTCTTAATTTGATTTCTTCACCCTAACATCCCTCAGTGGACCACAGAAATTAAAAATTCAGTACCAAATTATCTAAGGTTGTTCACCAAAGCCAGACTAAACGTCTTTCCTTCTGCAGTGTTGGATGGCAGGTTGAGAGGCGTTCCCTACCAGGACAGACTTTGCTCGTGTGCTCAAGACATCGATTCTATAAAACATATTTTGCTGCACTTCGCAAAACATGAGCAAGCTAGGGCTGAACTGATATTACCCTGCTGGTACCTTTCCCGGGAAAATCAGAGGCTCACTATGTCAGGGTCCTATTGGAAGACCGGACAAACGGCAGAACATTAGCAGTGGTGAAGTTTCCACCAGTGGTTGCAAGAACCAATGATCCCTATCTTTAAGTCTGAACAAAATGCTTGTTTAACCTGGATGTAGGCTGTCTGAATTGTGCATTGCTTTGTTACGATTTGTTGGGTCTCTAGACCGTAATAAATAAATTTTTAAAAATAAAATTCAATGCTAAAGCAGTTCAAAACAATTTACAGCCACAGCGATCGGCTATGACCTGAAAAACGTATCTCTCAGATCACAGAATCATAGTTGTAAGGGACCCAATGGTCATCTCGTCCAACCCCCTGCAATGCAGGAATCTCAGCTAAAGCATCCAAGACAGATGCCCATCAAACTCCTTTCCTGCAACTTGAAGCCACTGGTTTGAGTCCTACCTTCCAGAGCAGGAGGAAACAAGCTTGCTCCATTCTCCATGTGACAGTCTCAGTCTCCTCTTTTGCAGGCTAAACAAACCCAGCTCCTTTAACCGTTCCTCACAAGGCTTAGCTTCTAGACCCTTGACCATCCTAGTTGCCCTCCTCTGCACACGCGAAGCCAAAGTGGTTGTGTCTTCAGCATGTGACGGGAACAATACAATGAAGGTGCATGATCCACGGGGCACGACTCTAAATCCGGCCCTGCTTACCTGACAGTTGGCCCTCACTTGCGTCTTCCTGCTTGGCCTCCACGTATAGGGGTCTCTGTTCGACATCGGACGGCAGCTGGCCTTCCTCAGAGACATCTGCGGGGGCCTCCTCAAATCCCACCTGCAACATCAGGAAGGAACCCCGTCAGGACAGGGCAAGGAGGGAGAGGCCTGGGCAGAAAACCCAGAGCCTCCCTCAAACCCCACGCTGAAGCCATTACCCAGCCATACCCTCCAACGTACCTTAGATGAAAAGAGGGGCTTTTCTCTCTCCCCACTCAACTGACCCTCCTCATCCCCAACTCCCATTCCCCCCCCCAACCCATCCCAGCACAGCATTTCCACCACTACCACACCAATGGGACGCAGCAAAAACGCCCTCCTGAGAAAAACCCTTAATCCCGGCTTTATTTTATTTTATTTTATTTGTTGATTGACAAAAAAGAGAAGCACCTGCCAATGAATACATTTCAGAAAGGGGCAAGATTAGATGCGGACGCACAAATCGCTTTTTTCAAATACAGCGGAATCTCAGTTTTCGAGACATAATCCGTTCCTGAAGACTGTTTGACTTCCAAAACGATCGACAACGGAGGCGCAATGGGCGGTCAGTAAAATCCATTGAAAAAATGGAGAAATGTGACTTGGAAGCCATTCGACTTCCCAGGCGTGTTCAAAAACAAAAACAATTACTTCTGAGTTTTCGGCGTTCGGGTTCCGAATCGTTCAGTATCCGATACACTCGAAAACTGAGGTTCCACTGTACAAAAATCAAGATTCCTTGTGCTCTGCTCCACTCCCCCTTTCTTCTTTCCCAGCTAAACATTTCTTTCTTTCTTCTTGTCCTCTGCCTGCCCCTCAGAGCTGGCGCGTCAAACAGGGCCTTGATGGTGGTGGCCTCTCCTCCTCACCTGCTATTCAGCAGCCACTAGCAGCTGCCCAAGGGAGGAGGCTGGTAGCAGTGGCCATGGAGAGTCCATGGAGAGGCAACAGGATGCCCTCTCACAGCTACCATTGCTTGGGACAAGGGCCGGCTCATACTATTCCCCGATCTTGGCACTGGCAGCGGAATTAGGGACACTCCGGGATCAAATCAGAAGCTGGCATGGCTTTCATAATTCCAGAACTGTCATTGGAGAAAAGGGATACTTAGGGAGTATGCCTAGAAGAGCACAGGAATCAGAGTTGGAAGGGATCCCGAGGGTCATCTAGTCCAACCCCTTGCAACGCAGGAATCTTTTGCCCCAAACGGGACTTGAACCCACAACCCCGAGATTAAGTGTTTCACTGAGTGAGCTAGGGGCATGGAATCGGACTTCCACTCCTTAAGCGGCATGAAACAGACAGGTTTCGCTGTCTTGGTTAACAACCCAGGGAGTGACAGGATCAGACCCACGGGAGCCCCCCGGCAACACAGCCCCAAGGCGCATGTGAGCGGGGCCGTGCCACCGCCTCACCGGCTGCTCCTGCCCCTCAACTTCCCGTTGCGCCTGGAGGTATTCCTCGGCCAGGGCCACTGCCTGGGAGCAGCTCTCAGGCCCGGCCTCCCTGACCCAGCCCTGGACCTCGGGCGGCAGGATAGCCAGGAACTGCTCCAGAATCAGCAGCTCCAGGATCTGCTCCTTGGTGTGCCGCTCCACTTTTAACCACCCACGGCAGAGCTCCTGGAGGCGGCCATAGGCCTCCCTTGGCCCCTCGGCCTCCTGGTAGCAGAAGCGGCGGAAATGCTGCCGCTGCTTCTCCTGGGCGGTGGTGTCCCCGCGCAAGATGGCCGCCTTCACTTTCCCATAATCCTCTCTGTCGCTGGCCTCCAGGCGGCCAAAGGCCCGCTCGGCCCCTCCTCGGAGGGCTGGCAGCAGCCTGGCCGCCCACTCTCCCTTGGGCCACTGGCAGGCCTCGGCCACCCGCTCAAAGGAGGCCAGAAAGCCCTTGGCATCGTCCCATGGGGCTGCCTCGCCGTGCAGATATGGGGCGCCCGATCCGGGCAGAGGAGACTCCATCGTCTTCAGGAACTCCTGCCACTGGGCCTCCCAGTGGTCAAGGAGAAGACCTTTGCCAGGTTCCTCCTTGACCTTGGGCTGCGCAACTGTCCGACACACAGGCTCCCCAATACTTGTGGCCGGGACAAGCTGGGGGGCTTTTCCTGCCCTCTGCGACTTCTCGGCTGCCGAGTCTTGCTCCTCCATTTTCATCCCTTCCTGATCTCCACAGGGATGATTTCCGAGGATCAAAATGCTCAGAGGGGAACTAGGACGGGAGAGGAGGGATATTGGCGGTCCCAAAACCGGCGCGAGGAGCTTCTCCCTAGAAGGAAAGACGGGAAACATGGGGGTTAAATCAAGAGTTATAATTCTGAAGCTACCACACAGTAGCTGGGGCTGATTCCGCAAGAGAAGTGTCCCGCTTTTTAAATAAGGTATAAGCAGATCCCTTTCCAGTTCAGACCAAACGAATGAGTCTGATCCTCTTTTCAAAGCTGTCTGTGTTGGGGACGATCATTGGAAAGTTAGCCTTGGTGAAGACTTGACGTTTTCATCCCCCAAAAAGTTTTTGATTTGAGTTTCCATTGAAATGAGGCTGTATTTTAATATTTTAAAGTTCTATTTTAATCTTGTTTTTAAGTTGTATTTCAATCAATTTATTTTTATATTGGGTGTTAGCCGCCCTGAGCCCGGTCTTGGCTGGGGGGGGCGGGGTATAAATAAAATATTATTGTTGTTGTTGTTGTCTCCTGTGGAGGGGAGTTCCAGAGGTTAACGATGCGCTGCTATGCGCTTTGGTCTCCGATGCTCTGCAGAAGCCCCCCCCCCCCACATCGCCCAGGATTTGCAGGAGGCTCAAACAGGCAGGCCCCCTTCGTTTAAGGAGGCTTCCTGCCCCATGCCGTCCCCCTGCCCTACCGCCCCTCCCCAGTACCCCATAGAAAAGCGCTGTCCACATACCCTGTGACCCAGCTTGCTCAAAGAGTTTGCTTCTTCTGGAAGGGGGAATTCAGGAGCAAAGAGACGCCCGGCTGCTACCCAGAGGAGGGAGAGCGATTGCAAAAGAGGGTCTTTTTTTCTCCTCCAGCAATTCCCTGCCTCTCTGCCTCTTTCATGCCCCAGTCCCGGACACTGTCCTCCTGTCTCCTTCTTTCCTCCTCCTTTTATGCAGCTGCAAAAGAAATTCAAAACCAAGGCCCACCCCCTAACCAGGGAGGAAAAACCCTTCCTGGTTTTCACAAGCCTGCCTCCCTCGTGCAACTCTCGCCATTGCAGCTCTGTGGGTTTAACTCTTCAGCTGCACAAATCCTTGCAGAATTGCAGACTTGGAAGGGACCCGAGGGTCATCTAGTCCAACCCCCGGCAATGCAGGAATTTTTCACCCGACATGGGGCTGGAACCCACGTCCCTGAGATTCAGAGTCTCATGCTATGCCATCTGAGCTATCTTAGGTGCAGCCTTATTAGAAACGGTGCAGCATTATTATTATTATTATTATTATTATTATTATTATTATTATGTAGTGAAGTTTCACCCTGGGCCAGCAGGGGGATACTGTAGATAGTTTTCACTCAGGTCTGTAGATAGTTTTCACTCAGGTCCACGTCAGTTATTTTAGGCGGGAAACTCTGGGTTGTTGTTGCTACAATGTTGACAGCCGGCTGCCTATAAAAGCAGGCCGGCTGAGCTGTTTGCCAGTCAGTTCTATTCCAGCTTACAAAATAAAGAGCTGCTTTGGAGAAATGGCTGTGTCGTCTGCTATGTCAACCCACAACTTAACAATTATTATTATTATTATTATTATTATTATTATTATTATCCGAATATAAGCTGCACTTACCCCCCCCCCAAATTCTGACCATGAAAAGTTAAAGTGTGGCTTAAATTTGCGACCTTACAAAAACTGCGTTTTACGATATTGCTGCTGAAACAGACTTAACGATGAAAGGGAACAAAAAAATGTTTTATTGCCGATTTGCGAGCTTGAGACTTCATTTGCGATTTACGGGTGTGAGTCCCTGCAGAATTGTAGCAGCTGAATAGTGATTTGCGATTTTAGCAATTGTACGGTAACTTTTGTGGGCTTGCAAGATCAAAGGCTTAAATTGGCTCGGAGTTACAATTCTACCAACAACAGCGATTTTCAGCCTGTAACCCAATTTTAAGGGAGTGGCTTATATTTGGGTATTATCTTTTTTTCTCCCCCCCCCCTTGAATTTTAAAGTTGCGGCTTATTTCTGGGTGCGGCTTATATTCGGGCCAATACGGCATTCTTCTTCTTCTTCTTCTTCTTCTTCTTTGCATCCTCACCTTTCCTCTGTTATAAAAATTTTAAGGTCTTAGATATGTAATAAATGTTCATAAATGTACCAAGCAAACACGTACATAAATTCAGTGGTACCTAGGGTTACATATGCTTCAGGTTACAGACGCTTCAGGTTACAGACTCCGCTAACCCAGAAATATTACCTCGGGTTAAGAACTTTGCTTCAGGATGAGAACAGAAATCGTGCTTCGGCAGCACGGCAGCAGCAGGAGGCCCCATTAGCTAAAGTTGTACGTCAGGTTAAGAACAGTTTCAGGTTAAGAACGGACCTCCGGAACGAATTAAGTTCTTAACCTGAGGTACCACTGTATATAAGCCACATGCCTGAAATCCCACAGAAATAAAGTCCTGAACAAATTTACCTCAAATATTTCTCTGCAAGGTCAAAGTGGGAAACCTCCCCATTGTCTCTTTCCTCACAAATCCTGTCTTAAGGGTATGTCTGTGTTTGAATAGGGTGTGAGCCTGTGACCTGGCGCAGGAACTAAGTATTTAATATTACAAAAGACTGGCCAGGCTCCAGGCTCTCATTAAACAGGTAACCTGCCAGACAGGAAATAAACAATGCACTCAGATTTCTGTTGTAGACCGCCTTTTCTGTGATGTGGTATGATGTATGGGGGGGGGTGGTCTTGGGCTACACCCCTTCTGTGATTTATGTATGATGCTTCTGGGGGTGGTCTTGGGACTCGAGGGTGGGCAATTTTAAATTTCTATATAAGGGCAGGCACGCTTTTGTTAGGGGTTCCTCCTCCTTTCTCGTGTCTGTGAGGGGGCACCCTGTTGCAATAAAGATCAAAATTACTAGCTGCTTTGCTTCTTAATATTCTCTGTTTGGCCTCTGTTTTTTTCCTCCTACCTACAAAGGACTCTACAAGGGCTCTTGTGTACCCCATAAGGGAATAAGGGCAGATTTTCGTTTATTACACCTCCAAGGAGCTCAAGGGGGGTTGCATAGTTTGTCCTCCTCATTTTACATGGTTCTCCTTTCTCCTCATTTAATCCTCGCAACAACCCTGTGAGGTAGGATGGGCTGAGACTGGCCCAAGGTCAACCTTTTGAGGTTCGTAGCCGAACAGAGATTTGAACCCTGGTCTCCCAGGTCACAGTCCAACACACTAGCTGCTATGAAGTAGAAAACACATACAATTTTCTCCTAAAGGCTGGTGGTTTGGGGGTGCGAAGAAGCAGACATTTGCAAGGAATCAAAGGGAAAAGTACACACAAACATCACCAACATCATATAGGGGATGGAGGAAGGGGAGGTGGCCCTCAGGCAGGTGGGGGGGGAGGTGTTAGGTTGTGGGCGAACATAGCAGACGACACAGCGATTTCTCCAGAGCAGCTCTTTACTTGCAAGCTGGACAGAACTGAACAGCAAACAGCTCAGCCGGCCTGCTTTTATAGGCAGCCGGCTGTCAACATTGTAGCAACAACAACCCAGAGTTTCCTGCCTAAAGTAACTGACGTGGACCTGAGTGAAAACTATCTACAGACCTGAGTGAATACTATCTACAATATCCCCCTGCTGGCCCAGGGTGAAACTTCACTACATAACAGAAGGTGTCTTTATTTTGACATGTGCCACCACCCAGTGGGAAACGCAGGAAAAGGAGAGCAGGCTGCACTGGTCAGTAGTTGGTGGCCCTGATAGTGGAGCCAGAGAGAGTCCTGTCTGATCTTTGAGGGGTCAGTTCCACAGGCCTTTGTTGTTCTAGCTCTTAGTATCCCAGGAGAGAAATCAGATGCACCTGGTGCTGAGAAGACGTTCCTTGGGGGAGCATTGTGCATTTGGGGTGGGGCTGAGGAACACGGGGAGGGTGCCCTGCGAAATGTATAGGGCAGCACAGCCCATGGGGCCCCTTCCAGAAGCTGCCGGACTGCAGCTCCCATCCTCTCTGACCCCTGGCCATGCTGGATGGGTCAGAGGGGAGTTGGAGTCCAGCATTATCCAGAGGACACCCCATTTGCTGCCCCCGATAGACAGAATCCAGCCTGTAAATACGGAACGTTAATGCATCAACCCTAAGCACATATAACTGGGCAGAAGCCCCACTCAATGCAATGAGGTTCATTTCTGGCAACGTGTGGAGATGGTGAGGCTGTATTTGCAGAGGGCATTTGAAGCTGACACCCTGTTCAATTTCTTTTTAATTTTCTTCCCATCTGAGATCTCCAGCTGTCCTGCCTGAGATGGGGGAAGGGGTTCATTTTTTAGTCCTCTATAAATCCAATTATGCATGCATTTTTACAGCTGCATAAGGTCTTGTGGGGAGAGGAAGGTTTCGTAGAATTGCAGGGTTGCGAGGGATCCTGAGGGTCATCTAGTCCCACCCCCTGCAGTGCAGGAAACCTTTGCCGAACGTGGGGCTCCAACCCACAACCCTGGGATTAAGAGCCTCGTGCTCTGCCAAATCACACATGTCAAAAGGAAAACAAGACTCAAGGTGAGGAAAAGATGATTTATTGGGACTGTTAAAAGTGTGACTGCCTCTTTAAGAAGAAGCGAGCTGCAGAGGGAATTCTGGAGAAAGGAAGGAAAATGAATCTTCTCAAAGGGCCCTTGAAAAACTGCCCAAGGTTCTCCTGGTGGGTAAATGGTTTGTTATATGAGTCACTCTGGTCTGGAGAGAAACTCCTGCTGGGCCTGAGAGGCAGATTTAGTCTCCTCAGGAGATACTGAGGTGGGTTTTATATTCCCCCAGATAAAAGAAAGGGAGGAGGGTCTCTCCCGAGAACGAGGCTCCTGAGAACGTGTAGAGTTCGGCTCCTGAGTCAGCGTCAGAAAAAGACACACGTCCCCCTTCATAGTCCAGAGTCACCCGGATCCTCCTGGGCTCCTCACTCAGGGACAGAGGAGAGGAAACAGGGGAGGTGCAGGCCAAGTACCCCCCTCCCAACTTCCCCACAGCCCAGATCCCTCTCTTAGGATTGAAGCCGAAATAGTCCTTTCTCTCCACAGACTTCCTGGCGACCCCCACATCCCACCCCCCCCCCACTTCCCACAGTGACATCCCAGAAATGGCTGCCTGCTGTGAATCCTTCACGTCCCAACACACAAGAGTAGTGCCTGAATCTCCCAGGATTATCAGGCAGGGCTTGAGGTTTCTCTCCCAATCTCAGGCTTTTCCGATCCTTGGACAGGATGAGTTGGGGATGGGCTGTGTCTGGATCCAGAGTGACATTTGCTGTTGGAGAGAAGATGAGGGAAAGAGAAGATTAGTTCTCCCGGGGAGACACTTGTCTGACAATACGAGGAATACAATTAACATTTTAGAAAAATTACAAGTGAAGATTAACACCAAAGCAGTTTTGATATTTGTGGATGCGGAGAAAGCCTTTGACAATATTTCTTGGAGTTTCATGAAGAAAAATTTACAGGGAATGGGGGTAGGCCAAGGTTTTGAAAACGGTATAGGTGCAATTTATTCAGAACAAAAAGCTAAATTACGGTAATTGTGAACAATGTAGTCACAGAAGAGTTTAAGATTGAGAAAGGAACACGACAAGGTTGCCCAATCTCTCCATTGCTTTTTATATCGGTCCTGGAGGTTTTGCTTAATATGATTAGAAAGGACCAATTGGTTAAAGGTATACAAGTCGGAGCTAAACAGTACAATTTTTTTTTTAAAAAATATTTTTTATTAAGGATTTTCTTGTTTTCTAAACAGTACAAATTGAAAGCATTTGCCGATGATCTGGTATTGACACTACAGGAGCCAGAATCCAGTACTAAAAGAGTATTGGAATTGATTCAAGAATTTGGTCAGGTTGCGGGATTTAAGTTGAATAAGTTGGAAACTAAGGTTTTAGAGAAAAATCTAACAGTGATTGAGAGAGAGAAGTTTCAGAAGGAGACAGGATTAACATTGGTTAAGAAAGTGAAATACCTAGGGGTTAATATGACTGCCAAGAATGTGAATTTATTTAAAGATAGGCAAGTGTAGGGCTGCCCTATTTTGAAGAGCTAGAAAGAGGACACATTGGCCAACTTTGACTTTTAACCATGGATCGCTATGACGACTCTCATTTGAAATACCCCTACTATATGTAGGCTATAGAAGCTGTGATATATTGCTAGTAGCAGTGTTCTGAACTTTCAACAACAAAAGAATAATAAGAATACATATTGCTCCCTCACTTGCCACATAAAATATTTGGGCACATGTTCACATCTTTCTGAATGTAAGTGTGCACAGAACAATTTATTAACCTGTTGAACATCTGCATGTGGACTCTCCTTAAGGGCAGGGGGATCTTAACTCTCGCCCTCCCGGACTCCTCTAAGATCTTGTAGCTGAGCCAGCGTCCTTTTGGTTCAGCCACAAGAGAAGGGATTTTAACAGTATGTCGCTAGCTTAAGATGCTGATCTGTTGTGATTCACTGCTGCAGATTAGCCGAACCAGGTGCCTTAGATCTGAGACTAATGCTGGCATAGGCAACCTCGGTCCTCCAGATGTTTTGGGACTACAACTCCCATGATCCCTAGCTAACAGGACCAGTGGTCAGGGATTATGGGAATTGTAGTGCCGAAACATCTGGAGGGCCGAGGTTGCCTATGCCTGCTCTAATGCAATATTAAAATTTTCATGGGTTCTTGTAAACCAACAAACAGAACAAAAAAACTTGGGGACATTTTGCCAAAATTTAGAAATTTGCCCCGATACAAATCTTAAGAAATTTTGATCATGAAAATAGAAGACATGGCAGGGAAAAAGAGGACATTTGGCAACCAGGCCTGAAAAAGGTCACATGATGGAAAAGCAACCCAACTCTCTCTAGCCAGGAGTAAAACTCTTCCCTCCTCCGCCTGATCCTTCTGGGAAGTTTTTATCCCCCCTTCAAGTCCACCCTCTCTGCCTTTGTGGCACAAACAGCAGGGCTAGAGTCAAGCGGTGGATGGTTCTCAACTGTACAGAAGAGACTCTTGACCCCCCATGAAACACTAGTCCCCCCCCCCTCCTGTGAATTGGGGTCTCCATGTGAATTTTACCTCTCTGGAGATTTCTGAAAAACTGGACACCTGAGGAAGCAAAAAGAGGGTTAAGAGGCTACATTGCAATAGCTCAAAAATATATATATATATTGGGGGGTAAAGCATCTGTTTTTTCCTTATTTTAAGCAAAAGAACATAGAACAAAGAATTGCAAAGACAACAACTGAAGGCCTAAGCAATTAAAACAAGTAACATGTTTAGCTGTGATTCCTGCATTGCAGGGGGTTGGACTAAATCAGGGGTCAGCAAACTTTTTCAGCAGGGGGTCGGTCCACTGTCCTTCAGACCTTGGTACGTCAGGTTAAGTACTTAATTCGTTCCAGAGGTCCGTTCTTAACCTGAAACTGTTCTTAACCTGAAGCACCACTTTAGCTCATGGGGCCTCCTGATGCTGCCGCACCGTCGAAGCACGATTTCTGTTCTCATCCTGAAGCAAAGTTCTTAACCTAAGGTAATATTTCTGGGTGAGCAGAGTCTATAACCTGAAGCGTCTGTAACCTGAAGCGTCTGTAACCCGAGGTACCACTGTATCTTGAAAAAAAAATGAACAAAACCCTATGCCCCACAAATAACCCAGAGATGCATTTTAAATAAAAGGACACATTCTACTCATGTAAAAACAAGCTGATTCCCGGACAGTCCACGGGTGGGATTCAGAAGAAGATTGGGCTGGATCCAGCCCCCAGGCCTTAGTTTGCCTACCCATGGAATAGATGACCCTTGGGATCCTTTCAAACTCTACTATTCCATGATGTCATAGGGAAATCAGAAATGGTAAACCATGCTATAAAATGGCGGAGTACAACCATTCAAAAGCCACGAATGAAATGGGAATCTGTACTGGAGGGCTGGAGGAAGGTTAATATCTGCACCAAGTAAAGTGGTGGGGGAAAGCTGTTGAAACCGGAATTTCCAAGCATGCTGACAAAGCAGATTGCAGAGGAAGAATCGGCAGAGCTTTACCGTGTAATTCAAAGGGTCTGGTCAATGGGGAGTCCTCCCTCATGGAATGGGGCTGGTCTCATAAGAACAGTGGGAACTCTCAGGAGATGGGAATGGCTGAAGCACGAGAAATGGCTGGTGAAATGGCCTTGGCTCTGCTGCTGGGAGACCTCCCTGGGCAGGAGGTGGAAAAGGGACTGGGTGCTTGTGGGTGCCCTTTTTAACACACTTCACGAGGGGGAAATCAAGGCAAATCTTGAGAAGCCTCAAAAGAACCTCTCCAGATTGTGTAGAGGGAAAACAAAATGCAAGAGAGGTTCCCTATACATAAGAACTCGAAAACAGGGACACTGGACTGACCCTGCAGGATTTTCCCAAAGGGTTTTGTAAGATATTGTAAGGCTCTGATGCTTTTCCCTACAAACAAGCAGTATATAGATTTTATGAAAGCAAAATCTATAAAATTGAGGATGAAACCAGGATACTAGTCTATAGGCAGGAAAGGAACTCAAGACTGGTGTGCAGGTTCTTCACAGGGACAAGCTCTGCCCCCAATCCAAGCCTTCAAACCCTCTCCCAATTCACTTATGGGACAGACAAAGTGCCCAAACCCCCTAGAGGACTGTTTCCCAGAGTTACGCCATTGATGGGGGTCCCATAGTCTGCAGAAGAGACGGTTCAACACCCATGAAATATCAGTCCCCATCCCTCCTGTAAAATTGTTCCTCCCCAGGAAATTTACCTTTCTGAAGCTGTTTTTTGTATAACACAGCATCTGAGGAAGCAAAAAGTTATAAAGTGTAAGGGCAACACTCTTCCACCTGAAATAAATCTCCATATAAAAGAAGAAGAAGAAGAAGAGGAGGAGTTTGGATTTGATATCCCGCTTTATCACTACCCTAAGGAGTATTAAGGCGGCTAACAATCTCCTTTCCCTTGCTCCCCCACAACAAACACTCTGTGGGGTGAGTGGGGCTGAGAGACTTCAGAGAAGTGTGACTAGCCCAAGGTCACCCAGCAGCTGCATGTGGAGGAGCGGAGACGCGAACCCGGTTCACCAGATTACGAGTCCACCGCTCTTAACCGCTACACCACACTGACTCTTATTATTACATTATGAAGTAACACTTCATAATGTAGCATCCTTGAATTGACATCTATTCAGAGCAGGGGAACCTCCAAAAGGATAACCCCAGATTGTGTAGATGGGTAACCAAAAAGAAAAGGAGGTTCCGTAGAATTGAAAACAGATACACTCTGGTTCAGGCTTCCTTTACAGGATCCAGCGTCACAATATACATGGGCCATTCTGGGGGACAGGAAATGAAGGCTGGAGCTCCAAGAAGGAAGGTATCCTGGGGTTACTCAATTCCATGCAGTAAGAGCCCGGCATGTTCAGTTCTGAAGAAATAATAGAATTCCCAGTGTGAAATCCTGGCAGCCAATTTTAATTACCTTTCCATTGTTTCATTGCATCTTCCACAAGGTGATTTACATCACAGGATTCCAAGATCCTGTTCCTCAGCTCTGGAGGGAAAGCCATCGGCTTCTCTGGACTCTCTCTTTTCTCATACCTGGTGAAAAGAAAAACAATGTCAGCCCATTCAAATCCGCAATTTCTGTTAAAGGAAAAGAAAGGAATTGGGAGGAGGCCTAGAGGGATAGGCAGGCGCTGAGTGGGGAGTTTCTTCCTCACTACGGACTCCTCAGCCAGACCCCCAAGGGCCAAAACAGCAGCCCCAGGCCTCTGAGTCTCCCCACTGATGTCTATTCAAAGGAGAAGCAGAATCATATGGTATCAAGGGGCAGGAACTGTCTGAGGGTGATGAGAGCACAGCACATATTTCCTTTCTCTAGATGTCCCCAGAGAAGGAGTGAGGAAGAAAAAGAGATTCACTTCTGTTGGGAAACAAGAAATGTTCCTTAAAACCTCTACTCTGAACCTGAGTGACACCTTGAATTGAAATACTGCAGCTGGAATATGGTCAAGAAAATAGCCAATTCCTGCTCCTTGGTGAGAAATCGCCCCCCCCCGGGGCTCTATGGGGCAGGAGTTCGCTTGGGACAGGGTAGGGGGCCGGCAGAGTGACTGAACTGGTCAGTCTAGAAGGAAACAACGAAGGCAGGCACGTCCAACTCCCAAGAGACTGAGATCTCCTCACAGTATAAAAAGACCAACTGTGATCTACCCATTGTCGAGTCCCAAAGAGGGGGCCCTGCTTTTACCTCTGAGATGCCTCAGGGAGTGAGTCCTACAGTCTCCCCCCTGCAGCCCCTGGGGGGCCATGTCTGAGGTTCTTGCATCCCGGCCTCATGGAGGGATGCTAATGGAAATGAGCCAGATCCACTTACCTCTGCAAGGTGCTTCTCACATCCTAGAGGGGAAAAGAGAAGGGAATTCACTGCACACCACAGGCCACACTAGGAAGACAATCCTCAGACCCTGGAGTGGAAGAACAGCCTGGCCCTCGGATGTCAGTCTGCCTGGCACATGCCAAGGTTTGGAGTAGGAATGGCTGAATCAGCCAGTTTTGGTTTCTCACAGTTTTTATTTCTCCAGTCTGAAATTATTAATTTTTCCAGTATCAAGTTCTGCACATTTCCACATCTCTTTACAATTATTTTTTAAGAATCCTTATGGAACTCCACCAGCATTTCAGGGAAATTTAATATTTGTGGGTTCAGTAGAAGATTCCATCCCATCTCTTGTCTTAGATTATAATTTATTAACTTTAATCCAGTTTGTATTGTGCAATTCAGACGTAAGTAAGCCTACAGGATAATCCTACCAGGGAACTGTCCCAAATTGTCTTCCATAGAAGTCCCCAAATTTCAAATTCTACTTTCCAACTGGAAATAAGAAAAGCGCCTGCAGCATAAAATGCCTCCAAAGGGGTAATAAAGCAGCTCCCAGTACATCTCCAAGCACAATTCAAAGTGTTGGTGCTGACCTTTAAAGCCCTAAACGGCCTCAGCCCAGTATACCTGAAGGAGCATCTCCACCCCCATTGTTCTGCCTGGACACTGAGGTCCAGTGCCGCGGGCCTTCTGGCAGTTCCCTCGCTGCGAGAAGTGAGGTTACAGGGAACCAGGCAGAGGGCCTTCTTGGTAGTGGCACCTGCCCTGTGGAACGCCTTTCCATTAGATGTCAAAGAAGTAAAAAACTATCTGACTTTTAGAAGAAAACTGAAGGCAGCCCTTCTTAGTCTGATGCTGTATTGTTTTTAATATTTGGTTGGAAGCCGCTCAGAGTGGCTGGGGTAACCCAGCCAGATGGGCAGGACAAAAATATATTATTATTATTATTATTATTATTATTATTATTATTTAATTAAAAGACGCCTGCTCCTTGGGAGAAAGGCGATGGCAAACCTAGACATTATCTTAAAAAGCAGAGACATCACCTTCCCAACAAAGGTCCATATGGTTAAAGCCATGGTTTTCCCAGTAGTGATGTATGGAAGTAAGAGCTGGACCATCAAGAAGGCTGATCGCCGAAGAATTGATGCTTTTGAATTATGGTGTTGGAGGAGAATCTTGAGAGTCCCATGGACTGCAAGAAGATCAAACCTATCCATTCTTAAGAAGATCAGCCCTGAGTGCTCACTGGAAGGACAGATCGTGAAGCTGAGGCTCCAATACTTTGGCCACCTCATGAGAAGAGAAGACTCCCTGGAAAAGACACTGATGTTGGGAAAGATGGAGGGCACAAGGAGAAGGGGACGACAGAGGACGAGATGGTTGGACGGTGTTCTCAAAGCTACAAACATGAGTCTGACCAAACTGCGGGAGGCAGTGGAAGACAGGAGGGCCTGGCGTGCTCTGGTCCAGGGGGTCACGAAGAGTCGGACACGACTAAACGACTAAACAACAACAACAACAACAACAACAACAACAACAACTATTATTATTATTATTATTATTATTATTATTATTATTATTAAGCTGAGAGTTATTATTATTATTATTATTATTATTATTATTATTATTATTAAGCCGAGAGTTTCTTTGGGCTCATCCACACTTCTGCTTTTCCTGTGCCCAGAAAACACGGGTCCAAGTAGTTTTGCCTTTGCCCTGCCGCTTTCCCTCAGGAAAAACCTGTTCCTTAGTTCAACATCTAAGCAAACGTCAATCTGGAGAAAAGCTGGCTGATGTTTGCTCTAATTCAGCAGTTTTCCTTGAGGAAAGGGGTGGAACAAGCAGCAGTCTGGATGAGTCCCTCTGTCTTGCTCTTTTGTCACTGTGACTGAGCACCATTTTGGGCTGATCTGGATCCACTGTGAAGGTGATCAACCCAGAAGTTGTGGAGGGAACGGGAAGAGAAGTTTGGTCAAGAGACTGGCTCATGTCAGAAGGAGGCCTGAATCCTCGCTGAAGCCCAGCACAGGGCAGGAAGGCAGCATTGCCAAGAAGAAGGCATTTGGAGACAAATCATCAGCAAAGAGCAGAAAACCACCTCCTGTTCCATCAAGAACACAGAAGAATCTCTAGTCTGCATTCAGGTGAGTTAAGCATCCCAGGTCTCTTGGGTCTTCCTGTCCATTACAAACCTGACTGGAGGCTCCATCATCTGAGCCCCTGCACTCCTTGTATACATGAAAGAGACACATAAAGGATGGGAGGCAGCCTTTTCTTGGAGCCTTGGGCTGTTCCTGCCACCGTCTTACCTGCAGGAGTTCATTCGCTGGCTGCTGACCCTTCTCCTCCATCTCCTGGATGATCTTCTCAAGCGAGGAGAGTTTCCTGGAGATTCTGGCCAGCTGCTCATCCCTTCTCCCTGCAATCTCCTTCTCCACCTCTTCCACATGATTCAGCAGACCTTTTTCTTGTTCTTCCAGGAACTGGCGCAGTTCTCTGAACTTCTCCACAATCTTCAGCCTCTCCGTTTCTGTTAATTTCTGCAAGAAAAGAGGAGGTCTGAGTGTGTTTGGTCCTTAGCCTCAAAACAGCAGAAACAAAATTATGAGAATTAAACAGGGTGGACACTTCTGATATTTCTATAGACATGAAACCTCCAGTGGCTAAAGAAGTAAACCTTTATTTTGAGGGGAGGCCCTCTCCATTGCTGTTTCTGTTGACGTCTATTTTGCAGACGGATACAGCCTAAAGGAAGGAGCTCTTTTTTCCTAGCCATGGATTTTCCCTGCATGTTTTGGGGCATGGCATAACCAGAGTTCACAGTTGTTCAGAGAACATCCAGGGACATAAAACACCCCTCAGTTTAGACTGGGGCCATTTAGGTGTTGGAAGGAACAGAAACAGAGGAGAACAAAGTGCAGAGTTCATCCCCAGAGCTCCCCTGTTTTCTTTAAAGGTTTTAAAAAGCCTGAGTTTTCTAAAAATGAACAAGAGAGCACATTTAGAATTCAGTTCTTTAGTAATATTTATGGTAAATCAGGATTTGGATTAAATTGCTTCCACCCTTTCAGCTCACAAGTCCTCAGGCTTCTCCTTGACTGCTATTCACATAATAAATGACAAGGGGAAATAAACTCAATTTAGCTGCATTCAAAGGTGAACTTACCTAATTCGCTCTTGCTGAAAAAATACAGAGACCAAAACAGAGATTTAAAATTCTGATATTTTCAAGCTTGACCCAGCCAGGTAATATTCACAAAAAATGTATTTATGAGGGTAAAGAACAGATCAAAATATTTATACAAGGAGGTAGCTACCCTAACATCTGATTCATAACAGACTGATGTGGAAAAAGGAGAAATGTGGAGAAGCTGAAACGGGCAGATTTCTCCATCCCTCCTCAGTCCTGACTCTCCACTTCTTCGTCTCCTTCTTCTTCTTCTTCTTCTTCTTCTTCTTCTTCTTCTTCTTCTTCTTCTTCTTCTTCTTCTCTATTGAATTTATATACTGCCCTATACCTGGAGGTCTCAAGTGCTTGTTCCCTGTCTAGTAACCACAGAGACACTTACAAGGAGGTCTTTGCTTTCCTTGTCCAGATCTGCTTGATGGGCCAGAATTTCCCCCCTCTCTTTCCTCAGAATCTCCAGGCGGCGACAGATCTCTCCCTAAAGAGAAAAGGAAAAACTCAGCTTTGATTGAGACACACAGAGAGATGAAAATCATAATGGCTTCTTGCGCCCAGTGGCCTTGCTAGAATAGCAAAGTAGTTTCGTGGGGGAAATAAAAGTAAAGAGGTTTTCAGCCTCTTTGGATCCACGGCTCCATGGATCAACTACCCTGTGGGGCTCAGGATCCCCCCTTGCCTGCAGAGCTGGCAGCCCCTCACCCTTTCTCAAACACCCTCCCTTGCGGAGTGATCTCTCAGCCTCCTCTCCTTTCCTTGGGAGTCCCAGCCTGACTTCTCATCTTGAGGTCTCAGGGAGAAGTGGGAAGAGGAGGAGGAGGAGGAGGAGGAGGAGGAGGAGGAGGAGGAGGAGGAGGAGGAAGGGCTAAGGCAGGATCCAACCTGGAATGTATCAGCCTAGCATCAAAGAGATAGGGAGGTCAGCCCAAGAGATGCAGGGATAGAGCAGCACTTCTCAAAACTTCACCCATTCCAAACCCCTCTTTTGGGTCAGATGGCAATTCTGGTTTTCTGCTATTTGTCAGTTATTTTCTCTGCAGTAGCCAGACCCCCAAGTGTGCTTGGGCCACCAGGGGGGATTTAAGTGCTGCAGCTTCTTCCATTTCTGGGCCAGAGAAGTTCTTGCTGCGGCCAGAATCCACCCAAGTAGCTCCTTTGATCAGAAGATTGCTGTCTGGTCCTCCAGCCAATTCAAAGGGACCAGCTTCTTTTCACTATTATTACTATTTCGTGGCATTTTTGGCATTGCATGGCACAGGAGCATTTTTGCACCACTGTAGTAGAACAAGTGATTTTTTAAAAAAGGGATTAAAAGGCACTATATATAGTATATAATTGCACAGGTCCAATTCCGAGTTGCCATGAAAAAGTCATCTTTCCCCCTTGTCCTTGCAGATGCTACTCTGAACCACGGAGTCCTTTGCCATTTGGGGGGGGGGAGGAGATCCTCAGTCCCCCCCCCCACTGAAACTGTAGCACCCTGCTTGTGGTTAACGCTTAGCTGGAATGAAATATTCAACGCAGCAATAGAGAAATTAAAATAGTAATTTATTTGTCAGACAAATAAATAAGAGGCTCAGTGGTACGTGGTTACCAAGCTCTGGCCTGCCCTCCTGCCATTCTGGCCAGCACTTATATTCCCTTAATCCAGCCCCTTTGCTCCTCCTATGGCTGCCTCTGTCCAATCAGCCTGGTTGAAATTCCTATTGGCTGTTTGCTAGAGCCAATCACAAAAGATACACCCACAAAAGATACACCCATTTCCTTGCCCTTATATGGGAGACAAAGAGCTATATATAAATGACAAATAAGTAATAATATATCTTACATGGAATCTTAATTACCAGCTCACCTCTTGCCCTTCTTGCCCTATTGCCTTTTAAAACAAATGGTTTAATCTTACATTTTATGTTCAACAGATGTCAAGGATCTTGAGTTTCACATCAACATTGAAAGATTTCCTTCATTTAATGTTTCTAAACAAAATGCCTGACAACTATATATCAAGACTGCTTAGATGGCGTCTTCTGTCTGGCAGCGGGGGGGCTGGTGGCTGACTTAATTTCAGGATAAATACAACTCTTACAACCATATGAAATAAGAATCTAGCATTCCTTAAATCCTTTGCATAATTACATTTAAGCCAATATATTTAAGCTAATATATTTCATACATTTATCATAGGTAGCCTCTTAAAAGAATAAAGCTTTTCAAAGTAAAAAGGAAGGAACTCAATAAAACACAGCTTTTAAAAGAAGCCTCTTCAGTTTGCACCTCCCCCTTTCCCCCTCCTCTCCAGCCTCAAAATAAAATAGGAAGAAGCTGCTTCTTCTGCCAAGCCAGTTGCCTTTCCAACATTTAACACATTTTAACCTTTTTTAACTCTCTTAGTTTAAGAAACAGCTTTTGAAGAGACTTCCCCAAAAATGCTCTCTTTCCAGCTAAATGTTTCTCCCCATTGCTCCTGGCCTTTTAACCTTAGAAAGAAGATCTGGCTCATTTTACTGGGAGGCACATTGGTATTATCTTCCCCATTCCTAATGGTGTTTTCTCAGCCTTGGGGCAGCATATGTAATTCTCCCTTTTTATGACTTTGAGAATTGTTTTTCTACTATAAATCAATGGGGCCCTTCTTGTCTTAGGAGGAAAAACATCTTGCCAAGGTTCTTTTAGGCAGCTGGTCTTTTGCCTGGCATGAAACATTTGAAAATCCTTTTTTTTTAAGCTCATTTTTAAATACAAGCCTTGATTGAAATATATAGAAGCTTTGATAAAAATGCAGGCTTATGATTAGATGCCTCATTCCCCCCTTTCAAGCTCAAGGACCTTCATCCCAAGTGTCCTTGATAGCTTGACCTTCATCATATTCCTGAGGTAAAGCTCTGTATAGGGCCATGATATGAGGTAGAGTTTCATTTGAAACCATCTTGCTAATTGTACTTCTAAAACATGAAATGATACATGGCATCATACATAAAACCAATACTACTACTGTCAAGAAAAACAAGCAAGACAATAGTATCCCTTTAAGTCCTGTGACATTAGGTAACCAATTGGTGAGCCATCCCATATCCCATCCTTCCCATGTTTGTACTGGGACATGTGCTATATTCTCCATCTTTGTGGCCAACACACGGATTGCCTCACCATTATCAGAAATGTTAAAGCAACAGGCATTCCCTGTCAAGTTCAAGACTCCACATAGGCCTCCCTGCCTGGCAAGTACATAATCCATTCCCATTTTCAGCTGCAAAATGGCGGCTCTACTTTCATCCAACTGTTGTGCAATAAGTCTCAAACTCTGGGCCGTTGCATTGGTTACAAGTTCCACTACTGCTTGCAATCGAATTATTCTGTTTAGATTATAAATAGGATCCCGTGCCCCTTGTATGAGCTCACCAGGATTCCAGGAGGCAGGATCATAATAGGCTATAATGCGCTCTGGTGGCCAATCATCAGTACCGCTCCAACTTTGGGTACTTCCTCCTGCTATATGAGAAATATCAGCATTCCTTCGTGTTCGCCTGGCCGAACTAGTGGGCATAATCCACATTGGTGGTAATACCCAACCCAAGAAACAAGTCCCACTCCATTTGGAAGGGAGTTTCTTGTATGCCCATTCTCCACATATCCACCACAACCATCGGGTCTGAGGTTTTTGGTACGGGGAATACAGAAGGCGAAATACCAAAAGGGGTAGAGAGTTCACAGTGCAGTATGTTAGATTGCCTTCTTCTGTCACAGTTATGTTCCACACCACTTTCCATGCGTGAATAAAAGGAGGTGCACAGGGCAAGGCATTCCGAGTTCGATAGGTAGTACCGTGTGCCCAGGTATGACTATTCTTCTTATAATCCCAAGTATAGTGACAATGAGAAGAGCCTATCATGGGAGAATCAGCTGCATCTGATGATTTATGTACACAGAATTCCCCTTGTACAGGTATAACTCGTAATGGTTTAGTTGAGTTCCATCCGGGGAAATTCTGTATTTCAGTTTGGTGTGGCATTTCGCTTACCATACCAATAGCATCTAATGGTATCGGTAATAACGGCATACCTCCCTCTGAATCATCTGGCCCAAGAGAGCAAACAAGGCAATTGGTCCTATTTGCAACATTAGCTACCATTTCAGCTAAACCTACCCACATATTGTGGTCATGGCTGAATCCATATTTAGCCAATTTGGTCAGATTCAAGGACCCTTCCCCTTCCCAAGGGATCAGGATTAATAAAATCATGTTGATGTCTAGTATATGCATTCCTTCCACAAAAGATTACCTTATTGTGATAGCAAATAATTATTAGCCCCAATATAATTCCCCCAGTGACAGAAATGGGGAACCACCAAGACCAAAACATATATCCCGAGGATCCCCAATGAGTAATATCTCTGATAATTGTTCCACAAGGGGGGGGCAGTCAATCAATTGTATTAGAGAATCTTTCCGTTCACAGTCGCTGGTTCAGACGCTCCTCAAGCTTCAGGCGTGCGCAGGTCAGCCAGCTTCCAGGTTGTGGCTGCAGCAGGCCGGTCGTCAAATGTTGCCCGTGACCTAGCCCGTTCCCGGTAGGGCTAGATACAGGGGTTTTTGGAGAGAGTTAGTTTTAAAGGATTAGAGGGGTCACCTTTGCACGTCCAACTGCCTTCAGACTTCTTCAAACGAGAGTGATGAATCCAGGGGGTCACCTCAGCTACCTTCACCGCTGTTGGAGTAGAGAGCAAGACGGTGTAAGGTCCACGCCACTTAGGTGCAAGTGGATCACGTTTCCACTCTTTCACCCATACGCTATCGCCAGCCTGGAACTGATGAATCGGCTCGGCAATGCTGCACGGCGTACGCTCGAGGGCCCACCTGTTAAGAGAAACAAAAACACGGGAGAGAGATTGCACTTGTTCCTGTGTCACATGGTCTCCTATTTGTTTAAGGTCAGCTGGAATATCCTGAACAAAGGAGGGCGGTCTCCCATACAGGAGCTCAAAAGGTGACAACTTAAGTCTTTTTGTGGGTGCACACCGAACACGAAACAGTGTTATGGGTAACACATCTACCCATCCCAATCCCGTTTCCTGGGTTAATTTTGCCAATTGGGTTTTCAGAGTCCGATTCATTCTTTCAGTTTTCCCTGAACTCTGAGGCCTATATGCTGTATGCAGTCTCCATTTTACTTGTAGGACTCGACATACATCTTGTACTACTTGATCAATGAACGCTGGCCCATTATCACTTCCAATGCATCTAGGTAATCCAAACCTTGGGATCAATTCAGTGAGGAGTCTTTTAGTTACCTCTCGTGCCTTTTCAGTTCGGGTGGGAAAAGCTTCAACCCATCCGGTAAGAGTATCTACAAACACAAGGAGATACTTGAATCCCTTAGAAGGGACCAGCTCTGTGAAGTCCACAATTAGGCTTTCCATGGGGACGTATCCCACATGCTGAATTCCAGGAGGTTGTACCGGTCCCTGCCTGGGATTGTTTTTAGCACAAAGAACACATTTCTGTGAAATGCAAGTTGCTAATTGTGATAGATTAATAATATACAACTTCCGACTGAGACTCTCTCTAGTTGCAGTACCGCCAAGGTGAGTAGATTCATGATAATTTCTTACAATTGTGCCTGCTAGATGATGAGGTACATAAATCCTATTGTCCGGCAGGATCATCCAACCGTCCTTCACAACTGCTCCTTCCTGTTCAGCCCACTTCCTCTCTTCTGGGGTATAGTGAGGTTTAACTTCTTCTGGAACTACCTCTGGTATGAGGGCTGCTATAAATCCTCCCACAGGCTTTTGGGCTGCCTCTCGGGCTGCTTTGTCAGCAGCATGATTTCCTCTGGTTATTGGATCCCTCCCTCGTCCATGACCTTTGCAGTGCATTACAGCAATCTGTTCTGGAGCCCATACTGCTTCTAACAGGATTTCTACTTCAGGTCCATATTTCAAAGCCTTCCCGTGGGCTCCGATTAGACCTCTTTCTTTCCATAGAGCTCCATGTGCATGCAGGGTTAAGAAGGCATATTTTGAATCAGTATAGATGTTTGCCTTACATCCGGCTGCCAATTGCAGAGCTCTAGTTAAACCTATAAGTTCAGCCTTTTGTGCTGAGGTGCCAGCAGGCAAAGCTTCAGCTTCCACAACTTCCTCATTGGTGACCACAGCATATCCTGCTCGTCTGGCACCTTCATGCAGGTAACTGCTACCATCAGTATAATATACAACATCTGGATTTTTTAATGGTTCATCTTTCAGATCAGGTCTACTGGAATAAACTTCATCCATTATTTGGAGACAATCATGTGATTCCTCATCATCTACCTCTGGTAGGGGCAGCAAAGTCGCTGGATTGAGCATATTCACTACTCGTAGATGAATCCTGGGATTTTCACACAATAGGCCTTGGTATCTAGCCATCCTTGGGTTCGTTAGCCAATAACTACCCTTATATTCCATGAGTGTCAGAACAGCATGAGGTACATTCACATACATCGTCTGGCCAAAGGTAAATTTATCAGCTTCTTTGACAAGGCTCGCAGTGGCCGCTACTGCCCTTAGGCATGGAGGCCATCCTTTTGCTACTGAGTCCAATTGTTTAGACAAATAAGCTACTGGACGGTTCCAACTTCCTAATCTCTGGGTCAGGACTGCCGCTGCAATCCCATTCTGTTCATGTACATACAGCTGAAAGGGTTTTTCCGAATTAGGCAATCCAAGGGCTGGTGCCTCCATAAGTCGCTGTTTGATAACTAAAAAGGCTTGTTTCTGCTCAGGTCCCCATACGAATGGGTCCTTTTCTGCACCTCGAGTGCTTTCATGTAAGGGCTTGGCCAGACTACTGAAATCAGGTATCCATAGTCTACAAAACCCTGCTGTTCCCAGGAATCCCCTAAGTTGTTTTCTTGTGGTAGGTTCCTTGATAAGGCAAATAGCTTCTTTCCTCTCTGGTCTCAATGCTCGTTGTTGGTGTGAGATGTCAAAGCCCAAATATTTGACCTTTTCTAAACATAACTGTGCCTTTTTCTGGGAAACTCGGTAGCCAGCTTCCCAGAGCAAGTGGAGCAGTTCCTCTGTCCCTTCTTTACAGGTATCAAAATCCTTTGCAGCTAGTATAAGATCATCCACATATTGCAGAACCACCTTTTCTCCCGGTGTTGAGGGGTAACTTGTTAGATCCCTTGCCAAGGCAGTGCCAAATAAAGTTGGGGAATTTTTGAATCCTTGGGGCAATCTTGTCCAGGTTAGCTGGCCTTTTGTTCCTGTCAAAGGGTCTTCCCACTGGAAGGCAAATATAGGTTGGCTCTGTGGTGCCAGCCGGCAACAGAAGAATGCATCTTTCAAGTCCAATACAGTAAAAAATGTTGCTTCTGGTGGGATCAAACTCAGCAAGGTATATGGGTTTGGTACATTTGGGTGCAAGGTCTCGATAGCCTGGTTTACGAGCCTCAAGTCCTGCACTGGCCTGTATTCATCTGTCCCAGGTTTTCGAACAGGCAAAAGGGGTGTGTTCCATTCTGATTGGCAAGGCTTAAGCAGACCATATTTTAATAGGCGGTCCAAATGTTTCTGGATGCCCTCCGCTGCTCGCCGGGGTAAGGGATATTGCTTTACAGATACAGGGGTAGCCATAGGTTTTAGGGTTACTACAATTGGAGCTATATTCTTAGCCATTCCTGGTGGGCTATTTTCAGCCCATACTCCTGGTGGCACCTGTAGAGTTCGGAGGAGCTTGTTTAATTCTGTATCCAATGTGGGTTGGACTTGCAAGGCTGACATTAGGCGCCATGATTGTTCCTTAGGTACTGAGAGGGTAATTATTCCTGCTGCTTTTGATGGCAGTTTCATTTCTGGACCTCGAGGAGTGAAAGTGATTTGGGCCTGCAATTTGGACAGCATATCTCTACCTAAGAGAGGTATTGGACACTCAGGTATATACAAAAACTGATGGGTTAAACGATGTCCCCCAATCTGGCATTCCAAAGGTTGGAGGAAAGACCTCTTGGCTGACTGTCCAGTGGCACTTTTAATGACTACACTTTTAGATGCCTTTTTCTGCAATAGTTCTGGGAGTACCGAGTATTCAGCCCCAGTATCAATCATAAAGTCTATTAAATGGCTCCCTAATTGAATCGTGACCGTGGGCTCCTGGAAGCCTAACTTTATGGAGTCCGGTCGTTCCTAGTCTTGGGTAAAATCCTCTTCTGCCAGTCCAATGAAATTGTCTCTACTCCGTCCCTGTCCTGGTCTCTGATATCTTCCATCTCGGATCATTCCCCGTCCCCGTCCCTGGTTTCTTGGGCCGGAGCCTGGGCCTGGGCCTGGGCCTGGGCGCACTTCTTCCAACCTCAGGGGTTCAGGACACTCCCGCTTCCAATGACCCTCCTTCTTGCAATTTGCACATTGATTCCTTCCCAGTGGTGGATTCCTTCCTCGCCCTCGCCCTCCATTTAAGGGGCGGTGGTCTTGCTTCACTGCTGTGGCTAGCATTACCATCTTTTCCTTCTGCCACTTCTTCTTCTCTTGCTTCTCAGCCTCATCCCTATTCCGATAAACTCGGCGTGCAATGGCCATAATTTGGCTCATCAGCATCCCTTCCCATCCTTCTGATTTCTGAATTTTCTTACGAATGTCAGAAGCGCACTGGGCCACAAATGTAGCAGTAATCATTCTGCTGTTTTCAGGGGCTTCAGGGTCAAAAGGAGTCCATATACGATAGGCTTCTTGCAGCCTCTCTAAAAAGTCTCCCGGACTCTCATTTGGTTTTTGTTCTACTTCTGAGACTTTAGACATATTAGTGGGCTTCTGGCATGCCCTGCGGATACCTTGCACAAGTGTCTGGCGGTAGGTGGTAAGTCTGGCCAGGTGAATTGCATTGTTTGGATCCCAATTAGGATCTTCCAAGGGAAAGTTATCTTGGAGATGACGGTCAATATTATAAATATTTCCCGCTCTGGCCTGCTCACGCAAATATATCTGTGCCTTTTCAATTATGTCTCTCCTTTCCTCAGTGGTGAACAGAGTATTTAGGAGCTGGCGACAATCTGTCCAAGTAGGGCTATGAGTATTTACTATTGAAGTCACCAAGTCCATCATAGCCTGAGGTTTTTCTGCAAAAGATGGGGTGTGTGTTTTCCAATTCATCAGATCTGTAGTTGTGAATGGAATATATTGCAGGGTCGAAGTTCGAGGTGGCCGTGGTCCGGGTTGCCCATTAACCAGCGCAGGCTCCTCAAGTGCATCAAATACTCTTCTAAGAGGGGCTACTACGTGATCTTTCTCTTCACTTTGCTCTAGGGGCCTCAAATCATAGGGGATGGTATCTGTCGCAAGGCGTTCTTTTAGCAGCTTTATACGCCTGGCTGTATTGCTTGCTGACCGAGCAAGGTCTCCCTGTAACTTCTGTAATATTTCTCTGGGACTTGGATGCACAGGGGTTTGGGGTGGGCAATCAGTTGTTCCACTAAAGGAGACTGTAGATGGAGGTCTATTAGGAGTCACAGGTGGAATAACCACTTCTGCTTGGGCTTTATTATAGAACTCCAATGCCTCCTGAAGATATTTATCATAATCTATCAAGGAATCAAGCTCTGTGACTCCACTCCCATTATTCATTCCAGTTTCTTGCCTTGGGGTTACAACTGGTGGAGTGTTTGGATTAAGCTCCCTTCGATGTGGAGCATAGGGTGGAGGTGGAAGCACCTCTTCCTCTGGCCCCTCAAAAATGGGTTTGAGTTTATTTGGCAAGATTCCTTTCCTAGCTTCGGCTTTTACAGCCAATAATTTGCATCGTTTGACTTTGCATTCCCTTATCCATGGAGGATTTTTATTTAATGTGCTCAGCCAGGAATCTATATATGGAAATTGTTCTGGGCACCCTCCAGTTTCTTTGGCGATATCAGTCCAAAGTTTGCTTACTAAATTTATATCAAAGGTTCCCTGGGATGGCCATCCAGTAATTTGTTTTGGCCATTCTAGTTCACATAACGTTCTCAAGCGCTCTGGCGTCATTTTGACTCCATATGCCCCTGAGAAGGCTTTCTTAAAATTATTTAACATACACTCAAGAGGTGTATTTTCCCCCTTTGAACCCCCAACTCCCATTGTATGGCCCTGTGAAGTATCCACTCAGTCACTCACAGACGCGCTTCGTGGGTTTCCTTGCCTAGTGAAGTCGCCTTACTAGGAACCGAAGTACTGCCCACTCCACACTCGGGTCAGCTACAGATTGCTCTGTACTTTCTCACACATACAATGCGCTGGATACTTCACCACACTCTACCTCCCAATTTTTCCCTTTCCCTACACCAGATCACCATCTGATGTACCCAACCACCTAGCGTACTCAGTTTCCCCTTACTGAGACGCAGAAGTTTGATCAAGACTTCTCTTCCTCCTAATTAATTGGAGGGCCAAAAATCCCTTTGTGCACTTACCCTTGGTTGGTTCCCTGTTTCCCCCGGTCCGTCGCCGCCAGTGAGCAGGGTATCAGACAGACGAGTCTTCTGCGTTCCCCCTGGAAAAAATTACCAGTGCGCGCTTTGGGTAAGCAGTTGTCCTCTCTCTTGTACCCTGCCCAGTAGGGCGAAGGGGCTGCGTTCCAGCAGACCACTTATCCGAGTCACAGGGCACCATAAAATGTAGCACCCTGCTTGTGGTTAACGCTTAGCTGGAATGAAATATTCAACGCAGCAATAGAGAAATTAAAATAGTAATTTATTTGTCAGACAAATAAATAAGAGGCTCAGTGGTACGTGGTTACCAAGCTCTGGCCTGCCCTCCTGCCATTCTGGCCAGCACTTATATTCCCTTAATCCAGCCCCTTTGCTCCTCCTATGGCTGCCTCTGTCCAATCAGCCTGGTTGAAATTCCTATTGGCTGTTTGCTAGAGCCAATCACAAAAGATACACCCACAAAAGATACACCCATTTCCTTGCCCTTATATGGGAGACAAAGAGCTATATATAAATGACAAATAAGTAATAATATATCTTACATGGAATCTTAATTACCAGCTCACCTCTTGCCCTTCTTGCCCTATTGCCTTTTAAAACAAATGGTTTAATCTTACATTTTATGTTCAACAGATGTCAAGGATCTTGAGTTTCACATCAACATTGAAAGATTTCCTTCATTTAATGTTTCTAAACAAAATGCCTGACAACTATATATCAAGACTGCTTAGATGGCGTCTTCTGTCTGGCAGCGGGGGGGCTGGTGGCTGACTTAATTTCAGGATAAATACAACTCTTACAACCATATGAAATAAGAATCTAGCATTCCTTAAATCCTTTGCATAATTACATTTAAGCCAATATATTTAAGCTAATATATTTCATACATTTATCATAGGTAGCCTCTTAAAAGAATAAAGCTTTTCAAAGTAAAAAGGAAGGAACTCAATAAAACACAGCTTTTAAAAGAAGCCTCTTCAGTTTGCACCTCCCCCTTTCCCCCTCCTCTCCAGCCTCAAAATAAAATAGGAAGAAGCTGCTTCTTCTGCCAAGCCAGTTGCCTTTCCAACATTTAACACATTTTAACCTTTTTTAACTCTCTTAGTTTAAGAAACAGCTTTTGAAGAGACTTCCCCAAAAATGCTCTCTTTCCAGCTAAATGTTTCTCCCCATTGCTCCTGGCCTTTTAACCTTAGAAAGAAGATCTGGCTCATTTTACTGGGAGGCACATTGGTATTATCTTCCCCATTCCTAATGGTGTTTTCTCAGCCTTGGGGCAGCATATGTAATTCTCCCTTTTTATGACTTTGAGAATTGTTTTTCTACTATAAATCAATGGGGCCCTTCTTGTCTTAGGAGGAAAAACATCTTGCCAAGGTTCTTTTAGGCAGCTGGTCTTTTGCCTGGCATGAAACATTTGAAAATCCTTTTTTTTTAAGCTCATTTTTAAATACAAGCCTTGATTGAAATATATAGAAGCTTTGATAAAAATGCAGGCTTATGATTAGATGCCTCAAAACCTCATTGCAGAGGCTCCACAGCACCCCCAGAATAAGCCACCAGTAGGTGCTTCTACTCCCCACTCCCAAATCTGCTTCCAAGAGATACTGGGGGGGGGATCCTGCACCATCTGGTCAATTCCTGGCTAACAGTCCCCTCCCCCCCAGCTGATCCCTTGCTGCTCTCTGTTTTGCAGGGCATTGAGGAGGAATCCTGGTCACCAAAGGAGACATGTACTTAGTTGTCTATGTGCCATTTACATCTCTACTGTTCTAAATATGTACAGAGCAGCCTTGCTGGGGGATGTGGATGAGGTTAACCCTTTCTCTCCCTGCCAAGGTCCCAGTTCAAATCTTTGAAGCTGCTGTGAGTATTTCAAGATCCCCTTGTCCCCCTGGCAGAGAAAAAGACTTCAACGCCCCCCTCCAGCCATCCCAGGAGCCCCCAGGCTTCCCCTGGGCTGCTTCCAAGGCGATAAACAAGGACCAATCTATGCCATGCCTAGTTTGGACCTGAGAATTACAAAGCAAACCTCCCAGGAAGAATCCACAGCTATTTATTTCTCCCCCTCCAGATCCAGAGATCTCCTACCTTGTATTCCTCCAAAGCCTCTTCCAGAGGAATCACCTTGTGATTTTCATGTTCCTTTGATTTGTCACACACCAGGCAGATGGGGGCCACGTGGACTTTGCAGAAGAGCTTGAGGGGCTCCTGGTGCTTCTCGCAGACTCCTCCTTTCCCTCCTTCCTCCTTTCCACAGACTCCTCCTTTCCCTCCTTCCTCCTTTCCCTCCTGGAGGCTGAGATTCTTGGCTATTTCCACCACATTAGCCAGTAGCCGGTTGGAGACGAGGCTCCTTCTCTGGACTTTTTCTCTGCACTGAGGGCAGGAAGCCTCTGCCTCCGATTCCCCCCAGAACAGGACCAAGCAGGATCGGCAGAAGTTGTGCCCACACTCTGGGATGGTGACTGGATCCTGGAAGTAATCCAGGCAGATGGAGCAAGTGGCTTCATCATGGAGACGCTGGATGTGACCCCCCGCAGCAGCCATGGCTCCCTCGCGCTGAAGACCCGAGTTAAGTTTCGCTTTTTCAGTTTTCAGTCACTGGGAGTTTCCCTTCCTGGAAATGACTCAGTGATCATGTGATCTTTCTTTTTTAAGAAAAAAAAAACATGTCTCCAGGTCTTTGCAATTGCTGAATGTTTTCTCAAGTAGCAGCGAATGCTTTTGGATTCCTTCCCATACACACAAACACACGCATACCTGGTAAGTTGTGGTATTCATACTGCAACATTTTTCATTCATAGGCTTCCTTGTCATTTTTGAATTGGGAGAAAATCTGCCTCTGCCCTAAAAGGACAGGAGTTCTGATTTAGCAGGCGGGACTTGATTGCGTGAAGAGAACTCCTAAAAGTCTGGTTGCTAGTTCTAACTTTATCCCCTTTTTAGCAGGCTGGCAAAGAACTTCAGATTGGAACAGACGCTTTCAGCCTTGCCAACCTGGTGCCCTCTGTTTCCTTAATCCTACAGCTCCCATCATCCCTGGCCAGGACATCTGCAGGTATGGTTGGGAAGACCTTGCAGAGCCACTGCCAGTCAGTGCAGGCAAGACTGACCTCGATGGACCGGGCAGAAGGCCCCATCTGCATGGTGGCAGCCCAGTTATGGAGCTCCTTCCCTAGATATGAATGCCTGGTGAGACTTGGCTATTATTATTAATCGATATTACTACACAGTGTAAAGTCTTCCTATATTCCTAATAAAGTGTGGTGCCTTCCAATGGCTGAAAATAAAAACACTGGAGGGCTTTAACTGGGGATTAGATACAATTCCTGGAGGATAAGACTCGGGTGGTGCTGTGGGTTAAACCACAGGGTCTAAGGCTTGCTGATCAGAAGGTTGGTGGTTTGAATCCCCGCGACGGGGTGAGCTCCCATTTCTCGGTCCCTGCTCCTGCCAACCTAGCAGTTCAAAAGCACGTCAAAGTGCAAGTAGATAAATAGGTACTGCCCCGGCAGGAAAGTAAACGGCGTTTCCATGCGCTGCTCTGGTTCGCCAGAAGCAGCTTAGTCATGCTGGCCACATGACCCGGAAGCTGTACGCCAGCTCCCTCAGCCAATAAAGCGAGATGAGCACCACAACCCCAGAGTCGTCCACGACTGGACCTAATGGTCAGGGGTCCCTTTACCTTTACCTTAAGACTTTGGATGCTTATATGCTCTGCCTCTGTGGTTGGAAGCGGTAATCCTCCTGAATAGCTGTTGCTGGAGACTCCAGGAGGGGCTCTTATTTCCAGGTCCTGCTTAGGGGTTTCCCACACACATAATGTTTAAAAAATGTTTTTGGTTTCACCTGCAGGTAAAAGGAGAGAGATCAAGATGGAGATTTCCCACCAAGGGAAGCTGTGCCTGAGGGAATATCCCTAAGGAACATTCCTTTGTTAGCTGAGATTGCAGAGCAAAAGCGTGAGTCCAAAGGACACCAGGGAGAAAATGAACGCAGCCATCACCCAGAAGTCCAGTTCCCTTTAGTGAAAGCCCAGTGCACTTTGGAGCAGAAAAGCCCAAAGGAGGAACGGCCAGCACAGTTTGCGTCTGGGGAGGCTGAATGCCGAAGAACATCCTCCATGTGTGGGGAGAGCTTCCAGCGAGGATCCGCCCTGACTGAACAGCAGAAGATGCACATGGGAGAGGAAGCGTACGAATGGTGATTTGGGGTTATGTGGAAACCTATACAACCCAGGGAGGGGGTCAGATTCTTCCACCACCTCTTCACCTCCAAACTATTTGTACTGAGACAAAAAACAATGCATGAGCCTTGCAGTGTGCTGTTGATTCTGTAAAATGGTTCGCTTTATTTTTTATATATTTATTGGTTGGTTTTTTTTCAGTAAAAAGACAACAAAAAAGAACAAAAAACAATACATAGCACTGTAAACACCCTTATATACATATTTTCCAAAATGAAAACTAATAAGAAAAAAAAATAAAAGTTATAAGAAAACAGATAGAAGGAAAAGAAGAAAAAAGAAAATATTACCAAATTCTTGCTTCAAACACTACAGTATATTATCTTAGTTAAAATATTATAAGAGACTTCCATCGCATATACCGCACGCCTCTTAGTTATCTTGCTCGCATTTACATCTGTTCTTCAGTCATTTCCCTTCCTTAAATTCTTTCATAATCGATCAAATCTTTATGTTCTCTGTATTCTTCACAAGGTTAGTCTAGACACGACCAAACTTTCGTATTTGAGCCCTGCTTGTATAATCCCTTAAACATTTCCATTGTTTCTGAATTTTGATTTTTGCCTTATTAAATCCGTCAATTTTGCTAACTCCAGGTACTCACAAAGTTTACTTATCCATTCCCCCTTTGTCGGGATATAATTTCCTTTCCTTTCCTTGGCTACCAACATTCTTGCTGCCGTTGTTGCGGACAGAAATATGTTAATTTTGTCATTGGGAATGTCCTTATTCAAAACTCCTAATAGATATGCTTCTGCCCTTTTGGTATACGATACTTTTATCCATTTTTTAAATCTCTTCGTGAATCAAACCCCAATTTTTTAAAATCTCTGGACATGCCCACCATGGTTCACTTTCATTGCAACGCTACGGCTGTTTGCTCGGAACTGTGAGGACTAGACAATGACAAACCTAGACAGCATCTTAAAAAGCAGAGACATCACCTTGCCAACAAAGGTCCGTATAGTTAAAGCCATGGTTTTCCCAGCAGTGATGTATGGAAGTGAGAGCTGGACCATCAAGAAGGCTGATCGCCGAAGAATTGATGCTTTTGAATTATGGTGCTGGAGGAGACTCTTGAGAGTCCCATGGACTGCAAGAAGATCAAACCTCTCAATTCTGAAGGAGATCAGCCCTCTTCGTGACCCCATGGACCACAGCACGCCAGGCTCTCCTGTCTTCCACTGCCTCCCGCAGTTTGGTCAGACTCATGTTTGTAGCTTCGAGAACACTGTCCAACCATCTGGTCCTCTGTCGTCCCCTTCTTGTGCCCTCCATCTTTCCCAGCATCAGGGTCTTTTCCTCAAAAGAATTGATGTTTTTGAGTTATGGTGCTGGAGGAGACTCTTGAGTGTCCCATGGACTGCAAGAAGATCAAACCTCTCAATTCTGAAGGAAATCAGCCCTGAGTGCTCACTGGAAGGACAGATCCTGAAGCTGAGGCTCCAATACTTTGGCCACCTCATGAGAAGAGAAGACTCCCTGGGAAAGACCCTGATGTTGGGAAAGATGGAGGGCGCAAGGAGAAGGGGACGACAGAGGACGAGATGGTGGGACAGTGTTCTCGAAGCTACAAACATGAGTCTGACCAAACTGCGAGAGGCAGTGCAAGACAGGAGGGCCTGGCGTGCTCTGGTCCAGGGGGTCACGAAGAGTCGGACACGACTAAACGACTAAACAAAAAAAATGAGGACTAGAATCTTGCTTTATTTTTAGAGGAAGAGGCAGTAGCTTAGTGGGAGAACACATTTTGCATGTGGAATATCCTAGGTTCAAATCCTGTTGTCTCGCAGGTGGGCTGGGAAAGACACCCTCTCTGAGGTCCTAGAAAGCTGTTGCCTTGGGCTAAACAAACATTGGTTCCAGACTTGCCCTCCAAAACAGGAGAAAACAAGTTTGTTCCATCCTTCACATGACCACGATGGGCAGCTTGCAGAATAACTAAAAACGTAATAAAAACATCAAGCCTTAAGAACCTCCCTATACAGACCTGCGGGGACGCGGGTGGCGCTATGGGTAAAACCTCAGCGCCTAGGACTTGCTGATCGTAAGGTTGGCGGTTCGAATCCCCGCGGCGGGGTGCGCTCCCGCTGCTCGGTCCCAGCGCCTGCCAATCTAGCAGTTCGAAAGCACCCCTGGGTGCAAGTAGATAAATAGGGATCGCTTACTAGTGGGAAGGTAAATAGCGTTTCCGTGTGCTGCGCTGGCTCGCCAGATGCAGCTTATCACGCTGGCCACGTGACCCGGAAGTGTCTCCGGACAGCGCTGGCTCCTGGTCTATAGAGTGAGACGAGAACACAACCCTAGAGTCTGGCAAGACTGGCCCGTACGGGCAGGGGTACCTTTACCTTCATACAGACCTGCCTTCAGGTGTCTTCTAAAAGTTGTGTAATTCTTTTATCTCCTTGACATCTGAAGGAAGGGCGTTCCACAGGGAGGGCGCCACTGCCGAGAAGGCCCTCCGCTTGGTTTTTGCAATTTATTTTTCGAAATTTGAAATTGGCTACCTTGCCTCTTCTCGGTCTCCTCTTTTCAAGGCTAAACCTACCCAGCTCCTTTGACTGTTCCTCATAAGGTTTAGATTCCAGACCTTTAATCATCTTGGTTGTCATCCTTCGGGGGTTAAGATAAAATTAGGATAGAGGATCTTGTGGATTTCCACACACACACACTACTTTTTCTTCTCTTCTTTTTCTACTTCTTTATTTCCTTCTTTTCCTTATTCTTGCTTCTTCCCTAGTTCTTTTCATTAGTTTGGCCTCCATTGTGTTTTACGCTGAAAACCCTTTATAGAAAACGATATGAAAAAACGAAGACACGGGAAAAATTTTTTTTACAAATAAAGCTGTATTCGATGTATGAAAGGATATATGGTTTTTGACATGGCTGAGAATCACATAGCCAGGGATGGAGAACTTTAAAGTGTTAAGATCAGAAGTTAGGAAGTTTCAGGAAACACCTGCCAAAGTCGGAGCGTCTCCCCCATGCGGAGAGGTTTCAACATTTGGGGATTTTTTTTTATTTAGAGGGAAATATGAGAAAGAGGCAACGAGGCAGAATTTTATGAAATTATGCGCGGTCCATCTTATGGGCTGCTTGTCACATTTATTTTATTTTGAGGAGGGGAAACTAATGCGTGGCAAGGAGAAAGAAACGCAAGCCGTGGGGAACACTGATAACGTGCTTCTCGCGCTCCCATAACGCCAGTCATCCAATAGAGCCCAACGTTGGACCAAAGAAAAGTATTTCACAGTTAAAATGTGGAACTCACTGCCACAGGAAGCACCGACAACCACTGATTCAAAAAAAGACAAATTTCTTCTTGGATTAACAGGTTTGGAATTGCCCAAGAAAGATGTTAAACTATTTTTGTATGCCACAACTGCGGCTCGTATTTTGTTAGCTAAAAAGTGGAAAACTCAAGAATTACCAACAGTAGAAGAATGGCAGATGAAGATGATGGATTTTTTGAAGCTAGCCGATCTATCCAGAAGAGTCCGTGACCAGAAGGAGGAGGAACACCACGAAGAATGGAAGAAATTTAATGATTATTTAGCTAAATTTGTTAAGCTAAACTAACTGGAAATAGCTTCCAGATACTTAATGGGCTCAGGATTGTATTTATGTTAACTGATAAAATAATGTTTAATACAAGAAGGAGAAGATTTAAAGATGTTAATGTTAATTTAAAGGATATTAAAATTGGGATTTGGAAAACCGTTATAAGGATATGAAATGAAATTCAACTAAGGGGAAACGAGGAAGTCGTTTTATAAAGTTAATAACTATTATTTTCAATAAGGTTATGATTTATGTTTGTTATGTTTTGTTTGTTTTGTGTTTTTATTTGTCAGTAATATTGTAAAAACCAATAAAAAATTGGGGGGGAATAAAAAAAGACAAATTCGTGGAGGAGAGGGCTATCGAGTGATGTTGATGATAATTTTTTTTATTTGTACCCCACCCATCTGTCTGAAGGCAGCAATTACCGTATTTTCTGCTCCATAAGACACACCTAGTTTTTAGAGGAGGAAAACAAGGGGGGGAGGGAATTCTGAACGAAACAGTGCATGTATGATTTCTGTGGTTCATGCTGTGGCCACAGACATGTGATTTGACAGTGAGTTTGGAGTAGCCTAATGCCAGAATCCTGAGGATCCATGTGGATCCATGCTTTGTAACCACGTTTTTGCGCCATTGCGGCCCCAGGCAACAGTGGGTGCGTGATTTTTTTGGTGCAGGCTGTAGCCATGGACATGCTATGTGATCTGATGGTGAATCTGGGGTGACCCAATGTAAAAATCCTGAGGATCCATGGGCTTTTACCTCCCCCTTGACAGGCAGCCTCCGCTAGCATCCCTTTTCTCTCCTCCGATCCCACCAATCAGCTGTTTCCTTTAAATACTCCCTTCCTTCTTGTTTGCCTTAGTGTCGTTTCCTTAGCTGGAGCAGTTTTTTGCTCCTCCTCTTCTTCTAATTTCTCTCCTCATTTCTTTAGTCTTCCTGTCTCCTCTCCTTGCAAGTTTGCTGTCTTTACCTCCCCCTCCCAGGCAGCCTCCTTTATTGCTAGCGTCCCTTATCCCCCTCCCCAATCGCTTGCTGATCAGTGGCTTTGTTTCAACACCCACTTCCCTCTTTCAAAACAAACAAACAAACAAACAAACAAACAAACAAACAAACAAAGCACAATCTGCTTTTCTCCCCTGGGCAATTCGGCTCCAGGGACCACATATTCGCTCCATAAAACGCACAGACATTTCCCCTTACTTTTTAGGAGGAAAAAAGTGTGTCTTATGGAGTGAAAAATACGGTGTCTCCAATGCCTTCGAAACATGATTTGCGGACAGCAAAAAGCAAAGAACAAACACTGTTTATGTACATTAACTTAGGAGAGGGAAAACCCCCACGAAATTAGACTGCCGAAGGTTCAAGATGGATTCTCTGATGTCTGATAAGATGCTTGCTCCGGTAGAAGCTCTCTTCGCACTTGGAGCATTTGAAGGGTTTCTTCCCAATGTGGCTTCTCTGATGTCTAAAGAGGGTGGACTTGTCGCAAAAGCGTTTGCCGCACTGGGAGCATTCAAAGGGCTTCTCCCCAGTGTGGTTTCTCTGGTGTGTGGTAAGGTGCTGGCTCTGGTTGAAGCTCTTCCCGCACTCGGAGCACGTGAACGGTTTCTCTCCCGTGTGGTTCCGCTGGTGGGTGATCAGATGCTGCCTCTGGCTGAAGCTCTTCCCGCACTCGGAACAGGCGTACGGCTTCTCTCCCGTGTGGGTCCTCCGGTGCCTGATCAGGCCGGATTTGTGGCAGAAGTTTTTCCCACAGTCCGAGCATTTATAGGGCTTCTCCCCCGTGTGGATTCTCTTGTGTGAAATAAGGTTTGTGCTCCGGTTGAACCTCTTCCCGCAGTTCAGGCAAACGTAGGGCTTCTCTCCCGTGTGGGTTCGCTGGTGGCTGTTGAGGTCCGAGCGCCTGCGGAATATCTTCCCGCAGACCGAGCAATCGTGCGGTTTCTCCCCCGTGTGGATTCCATGGAGATTCGATTCGTCTCGGAAAAGCTTCTCGCTCACCGCACTTCTGACACGCTTCTTCCTTTTGAGGGCGCACTGCTGGGCTGACATTTCGCAGACGTCGCCGTCGTCCAGGCAAGGGAGAAATTTGTCTCTCCACATCTCATGGCTCCGAAGCTTCTCTGACTTTCCTTGACTCCCATCTTTTTCCTCCAGCTCCTGACCCATCACTCTTCCTTGTGGGACCCAGAATAGTTCTCCCCCAGTAGGACACTGGTCCCTGTCACCTGCTGAAATAACGAAAGGAGATTGTTAGGAATGAACTGGAGCAACTAACCCTGGCTCCCAGTAGGTTTCTGAGCAGAATTCAAAGTGTTGGTGCTGACCTTTAAAGCCCTAAATGGCCTCAGCCCAGTATACCTGAAGGAGCGTCTCCACCCCCATTGTTCTGCCCGGACACTGAGGTCCAGCTCTGAGGGCCTTCTGGCGGTTCCCTCACTGCGAGAAGTGAGGTTACAGGGGACCTGGCAGAGGGCCTTCTCGGTGGTGGCACCCAACCTGTGGAATGCCCTCCCACCAGATGTCAAAGAGAACAACAACTACCAGACTTTTAGAAGACATCTGAAGGCAGCCCTGTTTAGGGAAGCTTTTAATGTTTAACAGACCACTGTATTTTAATATTGTGTTGGAAGCCACCCAGAGGGGCTGGGGAAACCCAGCCAGATGGGCGGGGTATAAATAATAAATTGTTGTTGTTGTTGTTATATCAACCTGCTTCATTGGAGATTTTTTGAAGGCCATCTGTCATGGATGCTTTAGCTGAGATTCCTGCATTGTGGGGGTTTGGGCCAGATGACCCTCAAAATCCCTTCCAATGCTACAATTGTATGATCCCATGAGTTAGGGATGCAACAAGCTAAACTGTAGAAACAACCTTTCATTTGCAAATCATGTTCTTTCACCCAGACTCGGGGTGGTGGTGGTTAGAGCAGGTGTGAAACAGGATGGTGTTTGCATCAGAATGCCCCACTTAAAATGAAGGAAGGAGGGAAAACACTTTGTTTTAGTGGCACCTTCCATCTGATGTTATGCCTTCCATCTGATGTTATCGTGACATCAGGTGATTGACAGGGGCTGTCCCTGCCCACCTGTTAAATTTTATCTTCAAAGCCAATCAGCTTTGTGGAGCCAAAAAGCTATCTCCAACCCAGTGATTCTATAAACTTTTAGCAATTGATTCTGCTTTGGTCCAAGAGACATGGCAGCTTTTCTACTACTTTATTTTGGAAAGTCGTAAATTTCAGCTGAGCGTTCGCCATCTTATTGAAAAGCCTGCGACACCTGCAGAGTTCAATCTATACAGTTTGCTCAACTCCTGAAACGTTTCTGGGAAATAAGTCTTTTTTCTGTTTAACTCTCAAAGTGCCAGAGTTTTCTATTTTTTTTTTAAAAAATGCCAGGAATGAGGACATGTCTCAGCACTTACACGAAGAAAAATGCTTTCCTCGGTTCAGGACAGAAGGGAAGGAGAGTGTCTAATCCTGACCACCAATGAAGTAATAATAGTAGTAGTACAATGGTACCTCGGGTTACATACGTCTCAGGTTACAGACGCTTCAGGTTACAGACTCCGCTAACCCAGAAATAGTACCTCAGGTTAAGAACTTTGCTTCAGGATGAGAACAGAAATCGTGTGGCGGCGGAGCAGCAACAGCAGGAGGCCCCATTAGCTAAAGTGGTACCTCAGGTTAAGAACTGTTTCAGGTTAAGAACGGACCTCCAGAACGAGTTAAGTTCTTAACCCGAGGTACCACTGTAGTAGTAATAGTAAATTTTCATTACTTATACCCCGCCCATCTGGCTGGGATTACCCAGCCACTCTGGGCGGCTCCCAACAGAATATTAAAGGTAAAGGTAAAGGTACCCCTGCCCGTACGGGCCAGTCTTGACAGACTCTGGGGTTGTGCGCCCATCTCAAGAGGCCAGGGGCCAGCGCTGTCCGGAGACACTTCCGGGTCACGTGGCCAGCATGACATCGCTGCTCTGGTGAGCCAGAGCCGCACACGGAAACGCCGTTTACCTTCCCGCTGGTAAGCGGTCCCTATTTATCTACTTGCACCCGGAGGTGCTTTCGAACTGCTAGGTTGGCAGGCGCTGGGACTGAGCAGCGGGAGCGCACCCCGCCGCAGGGATTCGAACCGCCGACCTTTCGATCGGCAAGTCCTAGGTGCTGAGGCTTTAACCCACAGCGCCACCTGCGTCCCAACAGAATATTAAAAACACGATAAAACATCAAACATTAAAAACTTCCCTAAAGCCAGTTTTCGGGGGCATTTCAATGTAGGAATGGCTAAGTCAATGCAAACAGGAACTGAACAGGAAGAGGAAACAAGTCTGTTGTGGATTGTGGATTTTTGAGGGGTTTCTCTACTGAGACCTTTCATGGGCGTCACAGAAGGTGCCGAGTGCCCCATGTTGGTGATTCATGCATCAGGGCATTATACCTACTTGAAACGACACAGTAATTCACAGGGGGAGGGGGGGTTGAGCCCTTACCCAGCAGCACGCTGGAGACCCCCTCATTTTCCCGCTTGAACTGCCCGCCGAGCTGCCTCTGGGTGGTTTCCGGCGATGCCTCCACATTTCCAGCAATGGTCACAGCAGCCTCTTGGAACGCCCCTGGCACCTGAAATACGCGTCAACGTTTTAGTCAAGACACAAAGCGGTCCAAGCAATATTTCAGTGAGGAATGGGATCAGACCAGAGATAAGGTCTAAGTCTGATGGATGGGTGGAACCATCGCAGCAATGTCCAGTGTTCCATTTCTAGCCGTGTAAAAATATGAGAACTGTCTGCACTCTCAGCATCCGGAACAAACTACAATTCCCAGAATTCTTTGCATGGGGGGGGAATCAAGGCTGTTTACGTGCTTTAGCTGTCGTGTGGATGTCCGCTGGGGCAGCAGAGGACAAGGAAAAGAAGAGAATTACTGTATAGAACAAGTACAAATACCTGCTGGATAATAACAGCAGCGAGAACATTGATGGCTCAAAAATGGAAACAAGAAGAAGTACCGACTTTGGAAGAATGGAGAACAAAATTAACAGACTATGCAGAACTGGATAAACTAACTGGAAAAATTAGATTCCAAAGGGACCACAAGTTTTTAGAGGACTGGGGAAAATTTAGAGAATATTTGAAAACTGTATGTGAGGAATACACAACGCTAGTGTGTTTTAAAGAAGCTTTGTGAAAAAATAAGGAATATTGCAAGAATGTAAATGAGGACAGAAATATTGTATTTAAAGGCAATACCAAAATTAAGGAATGTGAAGATAGAATTAAGGAATGTGAAGATAGAAATTTAACTACGAATGATTGTCAGAGAAGTTGAGGGAGGTCCAATAAGTTAAAATATGTGATGTGGAAATTTGTATGATTGGAGATTTTATGGAAAATTAATATATATATATATTTTTTAAAAAAAATACCTGCTGGATATGTAAAGAAAAAGCAGGTACCTTTTACCATATGTGGTGGACGTGGTGTAACTTTCTGGGAGGTGATATATAATGAAATGAAAGAAATGTTTAAAATAACGTTTGTCAAAAAACCAGAAGCTTTTTTTTATTAGGAATTATAGGTACTGAGATACCAAAGGACCAGAAAAAGACTTTTTATGTACGCGACAACTGCCGCACAGATGTTATTAGCCCAGCGATGGAAGGATGAAACAATCCTGACCAGGGAAGAATGCAAACCAGGTTGATGGATTATGCTGAAATGGCAAAATTAACGGGGAAGCTCAGGAACCAAGAGGACAAGAACTTTAACTAAGAATGGGAAAATTTATATCTTACTTAGGAGACCATTGTAAGCAGATGAAAACATCAGCAGGATTTTAACCACACTTGTAAAGTAATACAAACTATGGACAATTTAGATGGATAAAAAATGTGGATAACAGACTGATATGCAATTGTAAATATTGATATTAGGACCCCATGGAGGGGATGGGGGGGGGAGTCCTGAGATTCAGAGTAATCTCTTTACATGGCTTTTTTATAATTGACTTTGTTTTAAGTTTTTAATTTCTAAAATCAAACAATTATTATAAAAAAAACAAAAAGGAAAAGAGGAGAATTAGGATAGCTATCTTCTAATAAAGGTTGTCACAAGGAATATAGAGCGAGCTTGTGTTCTCCTGCTCTGGAAGGTAGGACTCGAACACATGGCTTCAAGTTACAAGAAAGGAGATTTCAGCTAAACATCCGGAAGAACTGATGGACAATGAAAGGCATGGCCTGAGAAGGCTCCTGAGGGCCAGAGAGAGGCCTGCATTTGGCCCCTGTGCCTGAGGCTCCCCACCCTTGGTCTCCACCCTTTTTAAGGTGTGACACTCAAGACATTTGCGCCACAACCGCCTCAGCGGAAAATCCCAGGATGAGACACTCTCACCTGTCCTCCCGCTTTCTCCGCCTCCTGGTGCCTCAGGAGGAATTCCTCTGCCAGGGCCACCGCCTGGACGCAGCTCTCCGAGCCTCGCTCCTTCACCCAGCTCCCCATTTCCGAGGGCAGGACAGCCAGGAACTGCTCTAGGATCACCAGGTCCAGGATCTGCTCCTTCGTGCTCCTCTCTGGCTTCAGCCACTGCGCACACAGTTCCCGGAGCCGCCCGTAGACCGCCCGAGGACTCCGGGCATCCCAGTAGCAGAGCTGCCTGAAAAGCCGACGCTGGGCCTCTGCGCTGGCGGACTCCTCCATCTTTATCGCTTGTCCGACATCGCCAGTGGCGCCCGCCCTCCCATCAGCCTGCTGGGCTGCTCTGTTAAAAGGAAGGACCCCATCCTGGCTCTGTTCTTGAGTCCCCTGGCTGACGGACAGGACGTTCTTGCCTTCACCCCACGGCACGGCTTCTGGCAGCTGTGGGTCGCCCTCGCCAGAGTGAGGGGTCTGCACCGCCTTCAGGAATTCCTGCCACTGGGCTTCCCAGCGGAGCGACGACAGACCCTCACCTGGTTCCTGCTTAACGCGCTGCAGCTCTTCCCAGCGTTTGGGGACCCCGCTGGCGGCTGACTGGGAGTCTGGAGAGCTGTCTCCTGCCTCTGTTGCCTCTTTGAGGCCTTGAAGCACCTCTGGCTCCATCTTCATCTCTGGGTCCTTGCTTTCATCCGGCTCGGCCTGCAGCTGGAGGGTCAGGGCAGGGGACCTATCTGCTTGCTCCACCGCCATCCCGCCTCCCAGGCTTAGCCCGAGGCCTCTTGCCCCTGTCCCGCAACGCCGCTGGGAACCAGAGCTGCTGTGTCGACGCAAAAGGGGGTTCAGAAGGGGTCCTTCAGAGATGCCTCATTCCCGGCTCGCAGAAAGGTCATTCAGAAGCAGGTGGATGACAAACCACTTACCCTGAAGAGAAAGAGAGAAACTGCCGTGAGACAACAAAAGAGGTTTAAATACACTCTCAAGGCAATTTTTTAAAAAACTAACATAGTGGTACCTCTGGTTACGTACTTAATTCGTTCCGGAGGTCCGTTCTTAACCTGAAACTGCTCTTAACCTGAAGAACTTTAGCTAATGGGGTCTGCCGCTGCCAGCATGTGATTTCTGTTCTCATCCTGAAGCAAAGTTCTTAACCCAAGGTACTATTTCTGGGTTAGCGGAGTCTGTAACCTGAAGTGTCTGTAACCTGAAGCGTATGTAACCCTGTACAACCTCTATATCTGGAATCCGTTCTGGAAGTACATTTGACTTCCAAAAAGTTTGGAAACCAAGGCACGGCTTCCAATTGGCTGCAGGAAGCTCCTGCAGCCAATCGGAAGCCACAGAACCCACACTGAATGCTTGGGTTCCAAAGAACGTTCGCAAACCGGAACACTCACTTCTGAGTTTGCGGCGTTCGGGAGCCAAAGGCGTCCGACGTCCGAGGTGCGACTGTATAAGCACTGATAACTGGGAAACACTGGCCTGTGAGCACTCCAATTGGAGAACAGCCTTTACCAAAGGTGTGGATCCAGAATGGCCTCCACAGCCACTTACGGACTCACTGTTAAAACTGGGTTCGTGAAAGATAATCTTACTCGGCTATGAGGGATCGCCTCAGAAGAAGACAACAAATGGCCTTGAGTAAGGATGTGCAGATGCTTGCACAGAACTGAGTGATTCTGAGGAATGACTTTCTCTTTGGGGTACACAGAATTAAAGGCTGGCAACATTTCACTGGAGAGCCAGGGTGGCGTAATGGTTAGAATGCTGGACTAGGAACTGGGAGAGCAGGGTTTGAATCCCCGCTCAGTCATGAAGCTCGCTGGGTGATCTTGGGCCAGTCACTGTCTCCGTTCTCCACCAGCAATCTGTATCCTCTCCATCAGCAGGTTGGTTGCAGGTTTGATCCCTGTAAGGGACAATGGCATATTCTTGCATTCCAAGTGTCCCTATTTTCCAGGGACACCCCTGATTTAGAGAAGCCGTTGCAGTTTCTGGATTTGATCCCGGAATGTCCTACTTTTTCTTAGGACGTCCCTATTTTCATTGGAGGGTATGGAGCTATCCGACCTCTGAGCCATCTGAAGGCGATCCTGTATAGGGGAGGTTTTTTGTTTTTTTTTTTAAATGTTTTTATGTTTTTATGTATGTTGGAAACTGTCCAGAGTAGCTGGGGCAACCCAGTCAGATGTGTGGGGTATAAATAGTAAAATTATCATTATGGAATGATTTTCATAGGAGAAATGTTGGAGGGTTATGGGGGGGGGGACTAGATGATGCTCAGGGCCCCTTCCAATTCTAGGATTCTATAGTTCTTTTGAACCTGCCCCCTCTCCCAAGAAAGACCCTGCCCCTCCTCTCCCCCCCCCACCAAACCCACTTTTAAATGCACTTTTCACGCGCTCTAGCAACAGCCACTGACCTGCCTGCAGCTTCTGGCAAACAGCATTCACAAGCCGATTTTGCAGAAGCATTTCGTGGAGGGTGGGGGAAACGCAAGGCAGGAAGTTGCTCCCACTATTGACACCCCCCTGTCCCCCCATTTCCTGCCTCTCTAAGAACCCAGCCTTTCAAACCCCCGCCGCCGCTTGGCTCTCTAAGGGTTACAGGGAGCGACACGCGCTTCCTAGAGAGCCAGAGGGGGGGGGAGGCGAGCGGCGCGTTCCTTCCTGGTTCAATCAGCGAATGGAGGGAGGGAAGGAGCAGCTGAGGTCAAAGCGGGAGAGGTTTCTATTCAAGGCGATTGGTCTACCTCTTCCACAGGTTGCACAGCGACTGCAGAGGCATAAAATAAGCCTTCCTGATTAGTATCTAATTTATATAAACTATATATAGGTTTGTATGTATATGTATAATTATAGATAGATAGATAGATAGATACACAATATTTTGTATATATACAAATACATACAATTTTTAAAATATAAATTCCATATATACAAATATATACAATTTTTAAATATAAATTCCACTCATTTTACAAGCTCTCCATCCACGAAACTCCCCCAACATTTGCATGCATTTGCTGGTTGCCTGCGCAATGTGGCTTCATATATAGCCATGATCCAGCCTTCCTTTTTCGGCCGGAGGGAGAGATTATTCCAAAGCAGATGCGGGGAAGGGTTAAAAATATGGACCCTTCGAATCCCTCCTGCTTTATTTAAGGCTTCTCCTCCCACTCCTGCCTCTTTCCACTCCCGCTTGCCCCGCACATGGACGACCCTTAGCCGCTGCCGTTGGGAACCCGGAAGTGTCTAGGCCCACCCAGTGACTCTTCCCCCCTCCCCCTCCCCAATTACCCCCCAAATCCTCCCAAATTGTTGCTGGGGAGGCGCTGAGGGCGAGTCTTAGGAGGGTGAGGCAGCAGCTCAGGCCTCCTGGGGGGCGAGGAAGGGGTGAAAGGGACCCCCCTCTTCTCCCACCCCCAACCTCCTTCTCACCAGCCCAGCTGGGGGAAATCCCTCCCACCACCATGCAAACAATTTCCCCCCTCCACTGTTTTAGATGGGCAGGGTGCAGAATTATTATTATTAATCCATCCATCAATTAAGTAATTCCACAGGAGTAGTTGTGCTCAGCTCCTCCTACTGCTGGATCATTTGTGGTTTCCCCACATATTGCCTGGCTTAGGGCAGACCCTCCCTATGCATTGAAACACCCTTGAAGCAATGCACCTTTTTGAAGGCCCCCACTTCTCTGCAAGGATCCCTGGGGGAACTGTAGTTTTCCAAGCAGGAACCCTGCAAGGTCCTCTGGGCTGTGAGCTTCGTGGGCGGCAAGGAATTTATTTTATTTTATTACCTTTACACATTGTGGTGGAACTAAAGTGGGGGGAAAGGTGGGAAACAGTGGCGTAGCGTGGGGGGTGCAGGGGGGGCCGGCCGCACTGGGCGCAACATCTGGGGGTTAGGGTTAGGGGGTGCAAATCCACGGGTTAGGGGGCGCAAATTACTTGCCTTGCCCCGGGTGCTGACAACCCACGCTACGCCACTGGTGGGAAAGGATAAAGATCTTCCAACCCTACTTGTCTCTCTCACACCCCACAACCCGTCCTCACAGGTTGTGGAAGAAGCTCTGTGACCCCTTCCAGGCAGCCTCCTCTTGGTGAAAATAGAAGAAATGGCTGCTCTGCAGCCAGCTCAGGTAGGTGAGGTATTCTATTTACGATTTATGCTGTGTTCGTGATGTTCTATTATGTTACTTTTATCTTTAGCTTGTACGATGCTTTGGGATTCATTGGAATGAAAAGTTTGGGTTCCCCTTTGGTTATGGGGTCTATCTTTGCTTTTTCAACATCCAAAGCGCACTTTAAGTAGGCCACCAGCTTTGGCTCTTGTACAATATTTCCAGAATTTATTTACCTGCACTGTGGGTGAAGCAGGCAGATTGACACCCATTTCTTTAGGATTATTTGTGAGGAGTGAAGAGTGGCTGGGGAAACTCAGCCAGATGGGCAGGGCATAATAACAATAATTATTACTATTATTATTATTATTATTATTATTAATTATTATTTTTCAGGGTCTGGTGTCCTTTGAGGAGGTGGCCATACATTTCACGAAGGAGGAGTGGGAACTCTTGGACCCGCAGCAGAAGGCTCTGTACAAGGAAATCATGCTGGAAAATTATACGAATGTGACCTCCCTGGGTAGGGACCTCTCTACCCTTTGGTTTGTAAGACACTGAACAGATGAGATTTCTCACTCTTCATTGCTGGACTCACCAAATTTATTTTGGAGAATAGCACACCTGCCGTAACTGGTCATCGTTGCATGGGTTTTCAAGCAAGGCAAAAAGTTATCTTAAAAATAGAATTGAAGATATAAATACAAACAGGTACAGTCGTTCCTCGAAAGTCGAACAGAATCTGTTCCGGAAGTCCGTCCGACTTCCGAAACGTTCGAAAACCAAAGCGCGGCTTCCGATTGGCTCCTGCAGCTAATCGGAAGCCGTGGAAGCCCGTTGGACATTCAGCTTCCAAAATAATGTTCGAAAACCGGAACACTCACTTCCGGTTTTCGATCGTTCGGGAGCCAGAACGTTTGACTCCCCAGGCGTTCAGGAGCCGAGGTGCGACTCTATAGTGTTGGAGTCTCAACAGCAGGGATCATTCGGTATGGCCATTCTGGGATAATGATGTTGTTGTTAAAGTTTACTAGCGAGAGAGGTATGCAACTAGGCAGGATGGTCTGATATTTGCTGAGACAGCATGTGCTCTGAAGTTATATGTTGATTCTGCAGGGGTTTCCAGCCCCCAAATACCCCAGTAATAATATCATTAAGTTTGCAGATGATACAACGGTGGTTGGTTTAATCACGGCTGGAGAGGGGGGCGGCGGCCTATAGGAAGGAAGTTGAGCAGTTAGGGGAGTGGCGCAGGAAAAACAAATTACTCCCAAACTTAATGAAAACAAAAGAGATTATTGTGGACTTTAGGAAATGTAAATTGAATATTCAGCCACTCATTATTGAGGGGAAGTGTGTGGAACAGGTCTCGGTGTTTCAATTTTTTGGAATGGAGTTGAGAGATGACCTAACCTGGGGAGAAAACAGTAAAGACCTGATGAAGAGAGCACAGCAGAGGTTCTATTTTCTGAGAAGTCTCTGGAAAAACAATCTCTCAAAGGACCTGTTGATGGCATTTTACCATTGTACAGTTGAGAGTATATTAACTTAGGGTCTGTGTGTGTGGTTTGGGAGCTGCATGGTCAGGGGAAAAACAAGGCTGTCCAGGGTTGTAAAGACTGCGGAGAGAATAATTGGGTGCCCTCTTCCCACCTTGGATCAAATCTATGCTTCCAGGTGCCATAAGAAAGCTGCAGAGATAACGCAGGACAGTGCACACCCCAGAAATGATCTCTTTCAGCTTCTGCCTTCTGGAAGAAGGTACAGGGTTATAAAGACTAGGACTAAGCCACCTGAGAAACAGTTTCTATCCAAATGCAATTTTGGTTTTAAATGCAGTGTAAGGTAGTCTCTATGGGAGTACAGTGGTGCCCCGCAAGACAAACGCCTCGCAAGACGGAAAACCCGCTAGACGAAAGGGTTTTCCGTTTTGGAGGCGCTTTACAAAACGAATTTCCCTATGGGCTTGCTTCGTAAGACGAAAATGTCTTGCAAGTTCCTGCGGGTTTTTTACGCTCCCCCCTTTTCCTAAGCCGCTAAGCCTCTTATCAGCTGATCCGCTGATAAGCCGCTTAACAGCTGATCGCTAAAAGCCGCTAAACCGCTAATAGCGCTAATCCGCTAAGCTGTCAATGGATTTGCTTCGCAAGACGAAAAAACCGCTATACGAAGAGCCTCACGGAACGGATTAATTTCGTCTTGCGAGGCACCACTGTATATTGTATCTAATTATGGGGTATCAGAGTTTTAAGGGGGCTAACCAGACTGGGATAGCAGGCTTGTTGGTTTTTGAATGTCTGATGTAGATTTTTTTCAATTTCGTCTTTCTGTATGGGACAATGACAATAAAGATTATCATATCGTATCATATCATATTTATAATCATAAGAGTTGGAAAGGACCCTGAGGGTCATCTAGCTCAACGCTCTGGTCCATCGTCCCTAAATAAAGCTCAACACCTCTGGTACATCTTCCCTAAAAAGATGACAATGGGCAATGACAATAGGGAGATCAATGCTATTTTTATTATACCAGGAGTCTCCTGAGAGGTGGACATGTCTGATCTAGGCTGTATCGTTCTCTTCATATCCATACTGCCTTATGGCGAGTCAGACCAATTGGTATATCTAGCTCAGTGTTCAGCCGGGGATTAAACCTGGGAGCTTCTGCACGTGAGGCCAATGCTCCCACACTGAGCAATGGCCCTTCCCCAAAAATCTGAACTGGGCAATAGGCATGTGGGCACCCAAGTACGGGGGGAGGGGTGAGAGACCTCCTCCTCTTGCCAAGAACAGGGTGTGGGAGACGAAAACGGGGATGTTTCAGAAGGAAATGTGTTTGTAATTAGGCCTGCTTTTCCTTTCTCCCAAGAAGGAGGAGGAGACTCTCTCCTGCCCAGGCTGGACCTCATCCGCTGGCTCGAAGAGCTGGTTATACCGCCCTGCATGGAAGGATGCTCAGCAGCAGGTAATTGCGAATGTGCTCCTCCTTGCCTGGGAATTGGAGGTTTTGGGCAGTGGTGTCTGGTGCCCGTTGAGACGGGCAGGGCAGCATGGAGGGGGACCCAGCGGTGAGCAAAGCGAGAGCCAGTGATGGGCAGAGCCACTCCCTTGCTGTTTGTAAGGGAGAAGGCAGGCAGGCTGAGGTTTGTGGGGCAGTGACCCTTTCGCCCTAATGGACCAGCTGCCCATGGTTGTCTGGTGCACAGTAATCTTGTGGACTTCCAAAAATATTTTGGCAAAACCCCTTGCCCAGAGGCGCTTCTGTAGACCTTGTACTCTTGGGGCAGGAGAACAAGTCTTCAGGTACACCAGGGAGTCGAAGAAAATGAGCACCTCTCACAATGACAGGGTGGAAGGAGGAAGGGAGAAGTGAATTATTATTATTATTATTATTATTATTATTATTATTATTATTATTATTTTATTTATACCCCGCCCTCCCTGGTCAAGACCGGGCTCAGGGCGGCTAACACTGAATATAAATATAGTAAAAACATAAAAAACAAAACAAAACAAAAAACAAGAGAACAGTTGATTAAAATGTAAGTTGGAATACAGCTTAAAATGCAGCCTCGTTTTAGTGGTAGCCTATAGATCAAAGCCATAAGGGGAGAAAACGTCAAATATTCACCGGGGCCAACTATCCATGCCAGTCCTACAGGGACCAGCAAAAAGAGCCGAGGGAAAATTTATATACAAATCCCATATAAGGGGTACCATCAAAAAAATAAATGAGAGGGGTTAGACAGAATCCAGCCCAAAGGCCTGGCGGGAAAGCTCCGTCTTGCAGGCCCTGTGGAAAGATGTCAAATCCCGCAGGGCCCTGATCTCCTGCGGTAGGGCGTTCCACCAGGCCAGGGCTAGAGCTGAAAAGGCCTTGGCCCTGGTTGAGGCCAATCCAACCTCCTTGGGGCTTGGGACTTCCAAAGTGTTGTTATTTATGGAACTTAAGGTCCTCCGCAGGGCATACCAGGAGAGGCGGTCCCGTAGGTACGAGGGTCCTGTGGCCCTCCAGTCATAGCTGGCCAAATGATCAACAATGATGTGAGCTGGGAATAACATCTGGAGGGACATCGTTCCTCACACCTGAGTTAAGGTCCATAGACAGGTGATTTTTGAACTGGTTCCCTGACAATAGTGTGTTTGCTTTTTGTGGACTTCTGCCACCCTCAGCTCTCTTCCTTTCCGGACGTTTGGTTTGTTCTTGCAGAAAATGACAGAATTTTTGGTCCCAGTGGGTGACAGAGCCACCAATTCCCAACAGTTCCTGCAAACCTATATTCCACCCTTGAATAGCTAACTTAAAACAACACCTTAGTAAATATTAGCCCGGTTTATTTAATGTATGGCAGGTTCTGCCTCCCCACTGAATGTTTGCATGGGTAATGTCTTTGCTATCTTTTACACAGCTGTGAATTTGGTTGGTTCCTTCTCCTTAGAGACTCAGTTCCTCACATGCTTCCTTTCTTTTTGATTCCAGGAAGTAAAGATCCAGAGATTAAAAGTGAAGTAGATTCCTACTGCCCCTTGCGTCCCCTGAACATCTGGTTTGGAGAGATGGGTGAAGCCCTGGAACCGATTTGTGAGGTGAAGAGAGAGGAGAAACCTTCCATTGTGCAGGCGGAAAACCTTCCGCCAACAGAACAGCTTTGTTCGGTACAGCCCAAAATGTCAGCAAAAAGAGCCAAGCATCCCAAGCTGGAAGTAAGTTATAAGTTGACTGAAAAGTGTCATTTGCAACAAAAACTTTATTGTATGGATAATACACATAGGGGAGAAGCCGTATAGCATATTATAGGAGGAGCCTTCGTGAAAAAATGGGCTCTTGTTGTTCAAGAAAGCATCCACAGAGAGGAGAAACTATTTTAATGTTTGGACTGTGAAGGTTATAGCGCAAATCTTATTGCACATTGAAGAGAAGAACCCGTTTGAAGAGACGGGTGGAGACTTTAAGCTTCATTCACCAGCAGGGGAAAAGAAGACATAAATATCTGGAGTATAGAAACAGTTTCAGTAAGAACATAAAGGTAAAGGTAAAGGGACTCCTAACCATTAGGTCCAGTCGTGACCGACTCTGGGGTTGCGGCGCTCATCTCGCTTTACTGGCTGAGGGAGCCGGCATACAGCTTCCGGGTCATGTGGCCAGCGTGACTAAGCCGCTTCTGGCGAACCAGAGCAGCGCACGGAAACGCCGTTTACCTTCCCACCGGAGTGGTACCTATTTATTTACTTGCACTTTGATGTGCTTTTGAATTGCTAGGTTGGCAGGAGCAAGGACCGAGCAACGGGAGCTCACCCCATCGCGGGGATTCGAACCGCCAACCTTCTAATCGGCAAGTCCTAAGCTCTGTGGTTTAACCCACAGTGCCACCCGCGTCCCAATAATAAGAACATAGTTCACGGCAAAAAATGGTCTTGGGGTATGAACTCACTTGGATATTTAGTATCAGCCTGCATTGGGAGGGTGTGAGGGTGCTGTCGTTAAAAATTCCTTCATCCCAGCCAGAAGACCTAATTTATGTGCTGTGAAGGTGATGAGGACAAAATCCAGGGGTGCGGTACTTAAATCGTTTCCCAACCTCACTAGGGTCTAGCCCTGTAGGTTCAGTATTGCTCAGGTTCAAGCAAGGGAACACAGCCAGGTAAACTGAAGCAAAACAGTAGCTGGTTAGCAAGCCTAATCTATTTATCAACCAGAGCCAGGGCTTTTTCGGCCGTGGCCCCGATCTGGTGGAACACTCTGTCACATGAGACTAGGGCCCTGCGGGACTTGACATCTTTCCGCAGGGCCTGCAAGACAGAGCTGTTCCACCAGGCCTTTGGCCAGGGCACAGCCTGACTCCCTCCCTCGGCAATCTTCGCGGAGCTCTGGCCCAATGGTTGCCAGTGGCTTGATTTGAATTAATTTTATAATGAATGATTTTAGAGTGTTGTTTGTGTTGTACTTTTGTACTGTTTTATTGTTGTTAGCCGCCCTGAGCCCGGCTTCAGCTGGGGAGGGCAGGATATAAATAAAATTTATTATTATTGTTGTTGTTGTAAAATGGTTTCCACAAAAAAAGAAGAAAAAGCCCAGAACAAAGGGTTGCATGAGTTTTTAAAATTTCCCCCCGTTTCCCATTTCACATAGCGTCAATGTAGTAAAATAATTTATCTTGCCACTCATTTTTTGTTGGTATTGTTTCTTTTTTCCGATTTTTGGCAATTGGGTGTTCTCGCAGGTATGGCTGTTGTCGAGTCCTTACAGCGTGGCACACGAGCTCAGGAGGCCAACGCTTCTGATATGTTGAAAGGCATCGGGGGCCCTGGCCAGGGCAGTGTCAGAGACTGGGCAGAAAAAGAATGGTGGAGGGATTTGAGGGAGGTCACTGCTCAGAGGCAGATGAGGGGGAAAGCTGGGAAATAATGCGAGAGGAAGAGGAGGAAGAAGCAGCAATAGGGGAGCGACAGCTGACGGACTCGGTGTCTTTAGAAAGCATTCCAGACCTCCCCTCTCCCAGAACATGGCGGGCCTTGAAAGTAGGAGAGCAAAGACCTCAAAGGCAGAGGGCACATGCAGTGTTATAATTCTTGCTCCGTGCTTGCAGTCATGGGATTGGTTTTATCACATGACAGTGTATGTTTTCATTCCGCATAGTGGGAAGTGATGGAGACAGGATGTTTTGTGCTACTGTATTCCGTGATGTAGGACTATTGTCCTTTGTCTTTCTCTTTGTTGTCTGATGAGGAAGAGGAAGGAGCTGAGTCAGATTGCTCTGAGTGTATTCTATGTAAATAAAGTACAGTGGTACCTCGGGTTACAAATGCTTCAGGTTACAGATTCTGCTAACCCAGAAATAGTACCTCGGGTTAAGAACTTTGCTTCAGGATGAGAACAGAAATCGTGTGGGGCGGCACAGTGGCAGTGGGAGGCCCCATTAGCTAAAGTGGTACCTCAGGTTAAGAACAGTTTCAGGTTAAGAACGGACCTCCAGAACGAATTAAGTTCTTAACCCGAGGTACCACTGTACCTTGAATATGTATATTGTATAAGCCGAGGTACTATTTCTGGGTTAGCGGAGTCTGTAACCTGAAATGTAACCCGAGGTACCACTGTACAGTGGTACCTCGGGTTACATACACTTCAGGTTACAGACTCTGCTAACCTAGAATTATTACCTCAGGTTGAGAACTTTGCTTTAGGATGAGAACAGAAATCGTGCTCCGGCGGCGTGGCAGCAGCGGGAGGCCCCATTAGCTAAAGTGGTGCTTCAGGTTAAGAACAGTTTCAGGTTAAGAACAGACCTCCGGAATGAATTAAGTTCTTATCCCGAGATACCACTGTAGTTTAGCCAAAATACTGAGTTTGTTACGCAAACTGCTAACACTCTGCTATTCCTAAGCGTGCTGACGCTTCTTGGTATCAGTCGCTGTGATGTTTGGGCTGGTGAAAGCTTTTGAAGCTCCCGAAGGACCGACCAGGAGGGAGGGAACATGCCATTCGGGCATGTGTCTCTATCAGGGTCCTACACACAAGTAGGACAATCCTGGCAATCAGCACCCGTAGTGATGATGCATGAAGGGAGAGGGGGAGGGGGAGTGGCTCATTCGGAGCAATGCTGTTATTCCGAGAGACCACATTTCCAAGCCTCTCTCTGTGAATATTGAATAAAAACAGATGGCAAGGACTTTTCCTTGTCTTGTCCGTTCCCAGCAACCTGCCGTTCAGGTTGGTTCCTCTGCTGCCTGACGTGCCGTGTGGTTGGATTCATGGATTTCATTTCACTTTCATGTACAGTGGTGCCTCGCAAGACGAAAATAATTCGTTCCGCGAGTCTCTTCGTCTAGCGGTTTTTTCGTCTTGCGAAGCACGGCCATTAGCGTATTAGCGCTATTAGCGGCTTAGAAAAAGGGGGGGGGGAGGGAAAAAACTTGCAAGAACTCGCAAGATGAAAACAAGCCCATAGGGAAATTCGTCTTGCGAAGCAGCTCAAAAACGGAAAACTCTTTCATCTAGCGAGTTTTTCGTCTTGCGAGGCATTCGTCTTGCGGGGCACCACTGCAAACAACTTATATATTGCTTAAATGCAGCTCACTCTCTCCTGATTGGTTTCTGGGTCCGTCCGTCACAACAAGCTTTTGAGCACCGGACTTCAGCGCTGGGGCTTCATGGGACAAAATACCCATTGGCAGGTCTGAATCCAAACTGCATCCGCAGACAAAGCTGGGGTCCGCTGTCGGTGTCCATTATTGGTGTCGACACGCCTTCAAACGGGCTTGCTGTCAGCGCCAAACGACTGGTCAGGGCTGACAGCGAGCTGCCTTCTTTTTAAGGTTTCGTCCAATATTTGCAGAGTGTTGAAATAAAAATAAATTAAAAATTGCCTAGTACAGTGGTGCCTCGCAAGACGAAAATAATCCGTTCCGCGAGTCTCTTCGTCTAGCGGTTTTTTCGTCTTGCGAAGCAACCCTATTAGCGGCTATTAAAGGCTTAGCGGCTAAGAGGCTATTAGCAGCTTAGCGGCTTAGAAAAAGGGGGGGAGCGAAAAAAATCGCAAGACTTGCAAGACGTTTTCGTCTTGCGAAGCAAGCCCATAGGGAAATTTGTCTTGCGAAGCGCATCGAAAAACGGAAAACCCTTCCGTCTAGCGGGTTTTTCGTCTTGCGAGGCATTCATCTTGCGGGGCACCACTGTAGCACCTTATAGACCAACTACCATATTTTTCGCTCTATAGGATGCAATTTTCCCCTCCAAAAATGAAGGGGAAATGTGTGTGCTTCCTATGGAGCGAATGCAGGCTTTCACTGAAGCCTGGAGAGCGAGAGGGGTTGGTGTGCACCAACTCCTCTCGCTCTCCAGGCTTCAGGCAGCTATCCGCAAGCCTTCGGAGTGCTCCAAAGGCTTGCGGGCAGCAACCTGCAGCCTGAAGCCCAGCGAGCGCTGCGCCAACTCCCACTGTGCTTGCCGGGCTTCAGGCAGCCACCCACAAGCCTTCTGAGCGTGGCGGGAGTTCCCGCTGTGCTCGGGAGGCTTGCGGATAGCTGCCTGTTCTGGGGGCTGGGGTCAGGGGAAGCTCGGGCTTCCCAGCCCCGCAAGCTCCGGGAGCGGCAGCGAGGTTGCACGCAATCTTGCCGCCGCTCCTAGACCTGGGGGGGATTATTATTATTTTCTTTATTCCCCCCCCTAAAAACTAGGTGCGCCCTATGGTCCAGTGCGCCCTATGGAGCGAAAAATATGGTAAGTTTGTTCCGGTATAAGTTTTTGTGTGCATGCACACGATAGCTTATACCAGAACAAACTTGGTTGGTCTATAATAGTGGTGTTCAAACGTTTTTCAAAGAGGGCCGGATTTGATGAAGCGAAGGGCCGTGGGGGCCAACCAAAGCTGCCACAGGGGCTGGATTAAACCAGCCAGCCGGCCGAATTAGGCCCCTGAAATCGACTTCGGACATGCCTGGTCTATAAGGTGCTGCTGGACAATTTTTATTTTTTAAAAAATTATTTTTATTTCGACTGCATCAGACAAACACAGCTACCTACCTGAATTTGCAGAGTGTGATCAGCTTGAGAAAGGACAGTCTGGTATGATAATTCCTCTCTAAATTGTTTTTCAGACCTGTAGCAGATCTTCCTGCAACTGTGTGAAGGTGAACAGCGTGGAATCGCTGCTGCAAAATCCCTTTCCTCAGCGCAGTTTGGCTGAGCAACGCTGCATTAAAGAGCTCGGTCCCGACTGCCCCGACCTGTGCATTGTGCAAACCGTGCTGGAGAAAGGCAAGCCGGTCACCCGGAGGTTTAGCAGGGCCTGGTACGACCGGAAGGAGTGGCTTTGCGGAAGTACCTCGAAAAACGCGTTTCTGTGCTTTCCCTGCTTACTGTTTGGTGGCGCCGCCACCTGGGCACGGACTGGAGTGGCAGACATGAAACAGATCTCCATAAAGACGAAGGTTCACGAGGAATCTGCAAAGCACAGGGAGAATTGCCTGAAGCTAGCTGAGTTGGGCAGAGTCAGTGGTACCGAGCCAACGGACACTGGCTGTGACACTCACACCAGGAAGCATAGCCAGGAAGTGGAGAACAGGTATGTACTTTCAAAAATTGTTGTTGTTGCTGTTGTTCTGTCATTTAGTCGTGTCCGACTCTTCGTGACCCCATGGACCAGAGCACGCCAGGCACTTCTGTCTTCCACTGCCTCCCGCAGTTTGGTCAAACTCATGCTGGTAGCTTCGAGAACACTGTCCAACCATCTTGTCCTCTGTCGTCCCCTTCTCCTTGTGCCCTCCAGCTTTCCCAACATCAGGGTCTTTTCCAGGGAGTCTTTTCTTCTCATGAGGTGGCCAAAGTATTGGAGCCTCAGCTTCAGGATCTGTCCTTCCAGTGAGCACTCAGGGCTGATCTTCTTAAGAATGGATACGTTTGATCTTCTTGCAGTCCATGGGACTCTCAAGAGTCTCCTCCAGCACCATAATTAAAAAGCATCCATTCTTTGGCGATCAGCCTTCTTTATGGTCCAGCTCTCACTTCCATACATCACTACTGGGAAAACTATGGCTTTAACTATACGGACCTTTGTTGGCAAGGTGATGTCTCCGCTTTTTAAAAATATTGTTTTTTTCAAAAATAATCTATTGCATAAATGCACTCTTGAGATGCTTGTTGGCCTTCATGTTGCTTCATAGTAAAAAACCCACAACCAACTACCCACCTAGCTCTGGCGTTCGAAAGTCTTCTCTTTCCCTCCAAGTGTATCTCCCCCACCCTTGTTCCTCTCCCCATTTTCTTCTCCAGTCCCACTCCTTTTCAGTTATATTGCCAGTCTTTATGGAACAGAATTCAGGGTATTCCATATCCAACTTTTTTTTTTTAAAAAAAAAATTCCCTATACAGGATTGCCTTCAGATGGCTCGGGGGTCGGATAACTCCACACCCTCCAACATTTCTCCAATGAAAATGGAGACACCCTAAGGAAAAGCGGGAAATTCCAGGATAAAATCAGAAACCGGGACAGAAAAATAGGCCACAGAGCTTTCTCTGGCAAACTAGAAGCATGTTCAACAATCCCTCTCCCTACCCTAGAACTCTTCTCAATTCTTCCCTCGCCCCCTTGATTTCTCACATATTTGTTATCATTGATAACAAATTAATATATTAACATTAATATATCGACACCAATGTATTTACATTAATATATTAACATCAATATATCAGTATTCATATAATGACGTTGGTATTGGTATGTTGTCCTGAAATCTGCAAAGGTGTAGCTGAAGCACGCTGTCATCGATTACATTTTCGTAAATTAAATGCATTGGCTTTAGAGTTTTATTTTCGTTGAAAATGTTCCCCTTCTATTTGTCTCCAGCCCGCCTTATCCCCGTGCTCTGGAATGTCCCGAATACCACCATTTGGTAGACAAGAGAAAAACAAAGAGTCCTTTCTGGGTGCATTTTGGATTGCCTGCCGACGAGAGCGGCCATGCGGTGTCCGACGGGGTCGCGATTTGCAGAATATGTTCGCACTCGGTGTCCGCAAAAGGCGGAAACACCTCCAACCTCGGCAAACACCTCCAGCTCAAACATCCTCAGGAATTTAGGGAGCTGCCTTCTTCGTCCAGAGACGTTTCCGTCCCTTCGTGTAAAAATGCCGCGAAGCCGGCGGCTGGGACGGCATTAGCGAGTGCGGCAGTAACTGTTGCGGAAAGTCCTAGAGAACAGCAAAACACTGCGTCGGATTCTGAGCCGCTCGATCCTAAGAGCTCGAGATCTTGTACTCAGGCGATCACAGAATATCTGGCTACGTGCCTGGAGCCTTACAACACAGTGGACCACCCCAAATTTATCCAGATGGTGAACACTCTAAAACCGAAATATCCATTGCCCAGTAGAAATTACTTCGCTACCGCAGGAGTTCCAAAGCTGTACAAGGACACGGTGGAGAAAATGAAGAGAGAAATATTCCAGCTAACTACGACTGAACTGGCCGTTACAACTGACTGCTGGACGTCCGTAGCTGGCGCTCCGTTTGTGGCAGTGACGGTCCATTTCATTTCGGACGAGTGGAAGTTGACCGACGCTTGCTTGGCCTGTAGACATTTTTGGAAGGAGCCCAGCGCAGCCGTTCTTTGCGAAATGCTCAGAGACGCCTTAACGGAGTGGGGCATCGACGTGAAGAACGTATTTTACAGCACGACGGATAACGGCGCCAATATTCTCAAAGCGGTCTGGCAGCTGGGCTTGGAGCACATTTCCTGCTTCGCTCACAATATAAACGATGGGGTGAACCGAGCTCTGAACCTGACGCAGCTGCGAAGGGCGGTCAGGAGGCTGAAAAGGCTACAAAACAGTATTTGTCGTAGCTGGAAAATGAGGCGAGACCTCACCAGAGCTCAGGAAGTGCTCGAGATGGACAAGGTGGGTTTGCCAAGCGCTTGTCCCACCAGGTGGTGGAGTCTGCTCAAGCTGTGCCAAAGGTTTCTCAAAAACCAGCTCTCGCTGTGCAAGGTACTTATGGATTATCCGTCTAAAAGACATTTGATGTTGGAAGGGGACGACGTCTCGGCCGTCCAAGACTTTGTGTCTGCAGCTACCGTGTTAGAGGACCTCACCACGACTCTAAGCGGAAGCAGTTACGTCACGGCCTCGTCTGTTCTGCCTCTTTATAGGCAAATTAAGAAAAGTCTCCAACCCCAGGAGAGAGACAGTGTGCTGCTGAAGGACATTAAACGTGAGATTTTGGGCGCGCTGTCGGAAAAGTACGACAGCGCCCCCACCGCAACCACTTTAGGCCTGGCCTCGTTGTGCGACCCAAGGTTTCGCCTGCGTTTTTTGGAGGCTCCTGAGGCTGTCAGGCAGGAGGCCGTAAAGATGATGACGGACTTGCAAGGGAGTCTGTATGCTGCTTCGATGGAGCCCAATACTCACCCTGCTCCACCCAGAAAAAGGACGTTGGCAAAAATCTTCGGTTTAGAGGCAGAAGAGGCGCTGGCAGATGATGCATCGAAAGCAGAAAAAGAGCTAAATGAGTATATATCTATGCCGCGAGTGAGCTTCGATGAATGCCCTCTGACGTGGTGGAAGGCAAACGAAGCTTCCTTTCCAATGTTGAAGGTGCTTGCAAAGAGGTTTTTGGCTATCCCAGGAACAAGTGTGCCATCTGAAAGTGTGTTCAGCACGGCTGGCAGTGTTCTACAAAGACAAATGGCGTCTCTTTTGCCAGAGAACGCCGAAATGCAAATTTTCCTTGCAAAAAATATAAATTTCATCGAGTAATATTTTTTTGCTCCATAAAATGTTGTCCATTCTTTCTGGTTTATAAAAGAAATGCAAATTTCCCTTGCAAAATTTTTTTGTATATTTTATTTTATTTTATTTATTTATTTATTTTTGGTTCTATGAATTTTTTTCCATTCTTTCTGGTTTGGCCTGGTTTATAAAAGAAATGCAAATAAAAATATAAATTTTGTCTGACCATCTTTTGTTCTGTAAAAAATTATCCATTCCATTCTTTCAATTTTGCCCTGATTTAGAAAAGTAAAGTAACAATCAAGTAACTGGTGTTGTAGGATGTATGTACATTCAACTAAAACTCAGTAGTGAATTATATTTGAATATATAAAAGCGTGACACTGAATTGGCTTTTTTTCTTTTTTAGTAATGTAATTAAAGTTTTAGAGAACATTCTCTCACCTTACGGTCATATGACAGTCCACACACTCCGAACATTAGTTTTCCACCTGTGTGAATTTTTGAAAACAACTTAGATATATACAACTCAGATATATACAAAATATACAAAAGAACAATAAATACAATAATATGAAGGGTGAGGTGCAAAACAGAAACCAGCTCACAGATTCTGAACACAATGCGTACTTGTTGTTCATTAACATTCCAACTTTTTAATTTTCATCACAGATGATGCTAAATAATATTAGGGGGTGGAAATTAACCTAGGATACCCCACCCACAGAAGGCCATGTATATTTCACAGAATCATAGAGTCGGAAGGGGCTCTGTGGGTCATCTAGTCCAACCCCTTGCATAGCAGGACTCTCAACACATAGTTGAGAGTCCAACTTGAAACCATACCAGACCCAGGTTAGCTTTGCAAATGTGCTAGCGGTTTTATTGCTGCACCACGAAGAGGGGATAACCAGCTTTTTAAGAAGCTATATGTGGAACAAAGCAGAACGTTACATAAAATGAATCTTTGGAGCATGGATTGCAAAGTGCACACATTTGTTAACTTCTCTGTTAGTGTGAGTCCCCAGATTTGGCATCGGATGTCTTCTGATCTCCCACAATGGTTTGATGATGATGATAATTTATTTATACCCCGCCCTCCCCAGCCAAGACCAGGCTCAGGGCGGCTAACAACTGATATAAAAACAAATTGATTGGAATACAACTTAAAAAACAAGATTAAAATACAACATTAAAACATTAGAATGCAGCCTCATTTCAATGGAAACTCAAATCAAAAACTTCACCAAGGCCAACTATCCAGATTGGGCCAGAAAAAAGCCAGGGAAGTCCCCAAATAGGAGTTCCAACACAGAAGGAGAAAGGAAAAAGGAAAGAGGGGAAGGGAATCAAATTGATTTCAAGCCAAAAGCCAGGCGGAACAACTCTGTCTTACAGGCCATCTTAGATGGGCAGCTGCCATGATCCGCCTCCCCCCAAAAAGATTATTGTATACACCCCCAACCCCATTCAAAAAATTTTTGGGGGGAGTGCCATTTGTGGGTCATTGAAAATGTTTGGGAAACGATCAGAATACACATTTCCAAAAACCAGTTACCTTTGTACAAGTCCACCACATGTGGGAGTAAGTGCCTTTCTACCTCTGTGAATTCTCTGGTGGCGAGTTAGGCTAGAACTAAGGTAGAAGCCCTTTTCACACTCCAAACACTGATAAGGTTTCTCCCCGGTATGAATTCTCTGATGGGAAATAAGGTACGGCCTGTGTCGGAAGCTCTTCCCACATTCAGTGCATTGATATGGTTTCTCTCCTGTGTGAATTCTTCCATGAGAAGCGAGGTTCCTTTTCCGAGTGAAGCTCTTCCCACACTCCGAGCACTGATACGGTTTCTCTCCCGTGTGAGTTCTCTGATGAGAAGTAAGGCGAGAACTGTGAAGGAAGCTCTTCCCACATTCCAAACATTTATAGGGTTCCTCCCCTGTGTGGATTATCTGATGGGAAGTAAGGTATGAAACATGACAGAACTTCTTTCCACAAGCCCAGGACTTATATAGTTCCTCCCCTGCCTGAATACTCTGATGAGAAGTGAGACTTCTCTTCCTCGTGAAACTCTTCCCACATTCCAAGCATTTATACGGCTTCTCCCCTGTGTGGATTCTCTGATGGGAAGTAAGGTAAGAACTGCGAAGGAAGTCTTTTCCACATTCCAGGCATTTGTATGGTTTCTCTCCTGTGTGGATTCTTTGATGATGGATGAGAGTGATCTTCTGTTTGAAGCACTTTCCGCATTCCAAGCACTGATACGGATTTTCCCCGGTGTGAATTCTTTGATGGCGGATGAGGGTTATTTTCTGCCTGAAGCTCTTTCCGCATTCCAAGCACTGATACGAATTTTCCCCGGTGCGAATTCTTTGATAGGGAATAACGGCAGGACTCTGGCGGAAGTTCTTTCTGTGGCGATTAGAGCCTGAGGAAGAAATGGGGAGTCTCAAATCACTGAACAAGTTCAATCAATGCTTCTGATAAAGGAGAAACTGAAAAGACTTGTTTTATTATTAAATTTATTTATTTAGTACAGTGGTACCTCGGGATATGAATGGGATCCCTGTTCACATCCTGAAGTAAACACAACACGCATCTGCAGGTCGCGATTCACTGTTTCCACACATGCGCGTGATGTCATTTTGACCGCCTGAACATGCGCGAGCGGTGAAACCCAGAAGTAATGTGTTCCGTTACTTCCGGGTCGCCACGGAGTGCAATCCGAAAGTGCTTAACTTGAAGCAGCTTCAACCCGAGGTATGACTGTAAATTTAAATACCGCTTGTAAGATCTCAAGGCAGTTCACAGAACAAAATACAGTATAAAAACAAGCAAAGCCCTTTACCGAGAGAGGCAATGATCTCTTCCATGACTTCTCTATGCAGCACTTTCTGGTGGGGATCCAGCACAGCCCACTCCTCATTTGAGAAATACACAGCAACGTCTTCGAAGGACACCGGACTCTAAAAGTGAAAGAACAGTTTCCTCTTTATCGTAAACATTACCTACCAGCAAAATCCGGATGGCTAGTGTTGTAAACAAAACCTGCCCTTTTCCTTTATGGGGGGGGGGGGTATCCAAGAGCCCATCTGGATTCCTTTCGTAGGTTCCCTATTGGTAGGAGAAAATAACAGAGGCCAACCAGAGAATATTGAGAAGCAAAGCAGCTAGTAAGCTTGATCTTTATTGATCTGTTGCAACAGGGTGCTCCCCTCACACGCAGGAAAGGAGGAGGACCTAGAACCCAGGTGTGTCTGCCCTTACATAGACATTTTAAATTCCCTACCCTGGAGAGCAAGACCACCCCTCTATACATCATACATACATCACAGAAGGGGTGGTCTACAGCAGAAATTTGAATCTTCTTTTTCCTGTTTGCTTTTCCTGATAGCCTGTCACCCATGATAGTCTGTCACCCATTAAAATGCTGATTACTCAATTCCTGAGACAATGGGAATGTAGCCTTTCCCACTGGTTGGGTCTGCGTTGCTCCTGAGAGGGGAGGAAGGAGTCAAGAGACACCGAGGTTTGGTTCAGAGAAAGAGTCTTTATTCCTGCTGTCAGGAGCAGCAGAAGGCACTGCGTAAATCGGTTCACAGCAAGCACAAAGAAAGAGGAATTGCATACAGTATATATCCCCTCCAAGCCCCCTCTCCCTATGAATCCAGCCCATGTGTTTATACATGTAAGTTTACATCCTTGAGCATGAACAGAGATTCCTGTTCCTGTACTCCTTATCTTGGCTGGCGCCATCCCCGGGCCCGTGGGCTGACAGGGTCTGTGCAAGGCCTGTGCGTCAGCGTGGTCAAGACAGCTTACAACCGGTAAGATAAGACCATCCTGTCTCCACACGGAACTGACAAGGCCATCCATTAAGCCTTCATGGGTTAATAAAGGAGAAGACTCTGTTTATGCAGCTGGTTTGTGTTATACAGTGGTGCCCCGCAAGACGAACGCCTCACAAGACGGAAAACCCGCTAGACGAAAGGGTTTTCCGTTTTGGAGGCGCTTTACAAAACGAATTTCCCTATGGGCTTGCTTCGTAAGACGAAAATGTCTTGCAAGTTCCTGCGGGTTTTTTACGCTTTCCCCCCCTTTTCCTAAGCCGCTAAGCCTCTTATCAGCTGATCCGCTGATAAGCCGCTTAACAGCTGATCGCTAAAAGCCGCTAGACGGCTAATAGCGCTAATCTGCTAAGCTGTCAATGGGCTTGCTTCGCAAGACGAAAAAACCGCTAGATGAAGAGAATCGCGGAACGGATTCTTTTCGTCTTGCGAGGCACCACTGTACAGCTCAAGCTAATGGATTTTAGCTAATGATCGAAGAAGAAAGAATTAGGGAATTTTGGGGCTGGGGCCCGGTTCGGGTGACTGCACACTGCACAGTCAGGTTTGGGTAACTGTTCCTTCAGGAAGGCTCTCTGACCCCCCTCCCTCCTTGCAGGGAAAACATTTGGTCAGTTTGGGAATCAAAAATGGTTTCAGGTCGGTCTTCCTGTGCTGACCTATGTACGTGCTTGGTTGGTACATTTATTATATATCTAAGGGCTTAAAATTCTTATCACGCTAGTCAAGGAAAGGAGGCTGGGATGGCTGCATCTTCCTGGGGTTGGACTAGATGAGCCTCAGGTCCCCTTCCAACTCTACAATTCTATGATGCTATTATTATCCTGTAGAACGTAAACTGTATTGAGTGGCTTCCCCAGTCTTCCTAGTGGGCAGCTTTGGCAGGAAGGAGGAATTCTTTGCACCCAAGGAGGTGAGGAAGGGAAAGACAGCCCCTAGACTCTCTTCCCAGCGGTCCGTCTCCGTACCTGGCCAGGTGTCACAACAGCTGTTTCCCCTCCAGCACCAAGAAGAGATGGCTGAGTAGATATTGCCGGCATCATTCCATTCCACAAGAAGATCCCTAAGATCAGGACAAAAAATCCATTGATTTTGTAGTAAGGTTTAAGGCTTACTTGGAAATGATACATAATGAAATGAAAAGAATGTTTCATAGAATCATAGAATCCTAGAGTTGGAAGAGACCACAAGGGCCATCGAGTCCAACCCCCTGCCAAGCAGGAAACACCATCAGAGCACTCCTGACATATGGTTGTCAAGCCTCTGCTTAAAGACCTCCAAAGGAGACTCCACCACACTCCTGGGCAGCAAATTCCACTGTCAAACAGCTCTTACTGTCAGGAAGTTCTTCCTAATGTTTAGGTGGAATCTTCTTTCTTGTAGTTTGGATCCATTGCTCCGTGTCCGCTTCTCTGGAGCAGCAGAAAACAACCTTTCTCCCTCCTCTATGTTTAAAATAACAGAAAACCAGAAGCTTTTCTCTTGGGAATTATAGGGACAGAACTACCTAAACTGTGTTGAATTTTCTTCATGTATGTGGCTACAGAGGCAATAATTTTGTTGTTGTTGTTTAGTCGTTCAGTCGTGACCCCCTGGACCAGAGCACGCCAGGCACTCCTGTCTTCCACTGCCTCCCGCAGTTTGGTCAGATTCATGTTTGTAGCTTCGAGAACAATAATTTTACTTGCGCCCAAATGGAAAGAAGCAGAAGTCCCAGCAAAGGAAGAATGGATACATAAGCGTAAGGAATATGCAGAAATGGAGAAACTTACAGAAAGAATAAGACATCCAGATAACAAACTTTTTATTTTTAAAAAATGGCATTGGTTTATTGAATATTTGCAGATAGATTGTAAAGAGATAAAAACATTGGCAGGATTATTGTAATAAGAGTATATATTTAAAGAAGATGAATAAATGAGCGCATTAAGTTAATTAGGATATGCAGAAGATATTAAAAAATAAATTTAAGGAACTGCAGAAAGAGGGGGAAGGAAATCAAGTTTTGAAATTTAAATGATTGTAAAATCAGTGAAATGTATAAATCTGAAAAGTATAAATAATAATAATAATAATTTTTTTTAAACCCATCGGTCAGTAGCAAAAAAGTTTCTCGGAGGTTTAGTGACACAAATCTTAAGTACACCTTGACGTTACAAAATGTCTCACATAACATTTATAGTGTGGACATTATTGTGCATTTTATATTTCAGTTCTATTAAAAATAAACCTATTGTTTAATTGGACGAATGTGTCCTGCCTCCCAAAGATTGAGCAGAACCTAAAAGAATCCCATTAATTCCTTGCATAAACAATAAAGAGGAGGTTAATCTTTACCCAGCAAGGAGGCCCCGCTGTCGTCCTCCTGGGCTGTCCCCCGTCTCAGCGAATGCTCTCCAGCGTCCAAGAGAGTCTTCTCTGCCTCATGGAAATTGTTGGTCCCTTCTGACAACATACCATTTACCTGAAACAGCAAGGAAGATCAAAAGAGGGATTGGGGTTAAGAAACAGAAAAGGGATTTGGACAAACTCACAAAGCAAGTTTATCAACATGCTCTCTATTGATCGCTTTATTTATACAGTGGTACCTCGGGTTAAGAACTTAATTCGTTCTGGAGGTCCGTTTTTAACCTGAACCTGTTCTTAACCCGAGGTACCACTTTAGCCAATGGGGCCTTCCGCTGCGCCGCACGATTTCTGTCCTCATCCTGAAGCAAAGTTCTTCAGCCGAGGTACTATTTCTGGGTTAGCAGAGTCTGTAACCTGAAGCATCTGTAACCTGAAGCGTCTGTAACCCGAGGTACCACTGTAGTGGCCACTTTATTTATAGTGGGGATAACTGACCACTATAGTGTGTGTGTGTGTGTAGGGAGAATTATTATTTGGAAAAAACAAAAACAAAATGAGTTGGGCATTTAATAAAATCAATTAAGCATATGAAATACACTCAGAGTCGAGTGTGAATTTCATGCTCTTTATTCAGCTCATAGTAGCTATGAATGAAACTTTCCGCAAAACATCTAGCTATATATACATTATTTACAGAATGGGCCCCACATGATTGGTTGCAGGCCAATCAGGTTGCTGATTCACTTCATCCAGAAGCCTGATTGGCTGCTCCTGCAGGCCAATCTTGTCGCTGATTCACTTCCACCTGGAGCTGGATTGGGTGGCTCCTGCGGACCAATCAGACTGCTGCATTCTGGATCCTATTGTTCTAGGATTCAGCTCAGTGCATAAAAGCCTATCTTCCCTGGAATTCTTAGCCCTAAAATTATTTTTTCTTACCTGCAGCTCTTCCTGCTTCTTCTCCTCTGCCCGGCTCAGGAGGAAACCTTCGGCCAGGGCCACTGCCTGGGAACTGGTCTCCGCCCCACATTCCCTCACCCAGTTCTCCATCTCCGGAGGGAGGACAGCCAGGAACTGCTCCAGGATCACCAGGTCCAGGATCTGAGATTTTGTGTGAAGTTCTGGCTTCAGCCACTCACGGCAGAGATGGTGGAGTCGGCTGCAAACCTCTCGGGGACCCTTGGCCTCTGTGTAGTGAAATTGCCTGAACTGCTGCTGCTGAACATTTGAGCTGAGGGTGTCGTCTTCCCTCAATATCTTCTCCATGGTTTCCCCCCAGAATTCCTCACTGCTCCCAGTCTTGGTGGTTTGGGGGCCCCTTCCTGCTTCAGGTTCAGCTGAATCTTCTTCCATCATTGATCTATGTTGCTGGAAGGCCCCCAAAGGATTATTGCTAATTTTCTCTCAGGGCAACTCCCAGAGGTGCTTCCAAGTCCTGCAAATCCGACACACAGTTCTGTTAGCAGATTATTACAGTGGTACCTCAGGTTAAGTACTTAATTCGTTCCGGAGGTCCGTTCTTAACCTGAAACTGTTCTTAACCCGAAGCACCACTTTAGCTAATGGGGCCTCCCGCTGCTGCCGCGCCGCCGGAAGACAATTTCTGTTCTCATCCTGCAGCAAAGTTCTTAACCTGAAGCACTATTTCAGGGTTAGCGGAGTCTGTAACCTGAAGCGTATGTAACCTTCAGGGTCGAAGGTTCGAGCCCCACGTTGGGCAAAAGAACCCTAGACTAGATGACTTCCAATTCTGCAAGTCTGTGATTCCACAGTGCGCATCAAAACGGCTTCCTTATTTATTGGAAGAGAAAGAAGCTTGGCTTTCTGGTGTGGGTATTGTAGGGAGGTGGCACCGAGGTGAATCAAATGCCAGGGGTGCCAACTAGAATAAAAGATTGTGGTGTGAGCAGGTGAGCCCCACCCCACTGGCCTTTGGTTTGGACTCAGTCGGACCCTTATGTTTCCCTCCCCTTATGGTCTTGATCTATCGGCTACTTTTAAAATGAGGCTGCATTTAAAATTGCATTTTAACCTGTATTTTGAATTGGTCCCCACCCCCCTTATGCTTTTACTGTGATTTTATTGGTGTCAGCTGCCCTGGCCAGAGAGGGCGGGGTATAAATAAAAATTATTATTATTATTATTATTAGACATAATTTGAATGGCAATGCCAGAAAAACATTCTGACAGCAAAAAGCTGTTTGACAGTGGAACGGTCTCCCTCAGAGCGGGGCAGACTTTCCTTCCTTGGAGGTTTTTCAAGCAGAGATTGGATGGCAACCTGTCATGGATGCTTTAGCTGAGTTATTCCTGTATTGCAGGGGGTTGGACTAGATGACCCCTGGGTCCCTTTCCTTTTTTTAAAAAAAAAAAACTTTTATTATTGTAGTCACATAATATACATTCTTTACAACAATCAACTCCAAAATAAACAGACAACTCCAAAATAAAATCATATGTAAAAAACCATAAGTCTCATGTTTTCATTTACAGAGGTACCTCAGGTTAAGAACTTAATTCGTTCCGGAGGTCCGTTCTTAACCTGAAACTGTTCTTAACCTGAAGCATCACTTTAGCTAATGGGGCCTCCCGCTGCCACCACGCCACCGGAGCACGATTTTTGTTCTCATCCTGACGCAAAGTTCTTAACCCGAGGTACTATTTCTGAGTTAGCGGAGTCTGTAACCTGAAGCGTCTGTAACCTGAGGTACCACTGTACACTGATCTCCTCTCCGATACGTTTACTTGATATTTCTTGCTGCTATCTGATTTCCTTATACAGTGGTACCTCAGGTTAAGTACTTAATTCGTTCTGGAGGTCTGTTCTTAACCTGAAACTGTTCTTAACCTGAAGCACCACTTTAGCTAATGGGGCCTCCCGCTGCCGCCGCCGCGCGCTTTCTGTCCTCACCCTGAAGCAAAGTTCTTAACCTGAAGCACTGTTTCTGGGTTAGCGGAATCTGTAACCTGAAGCGTATGTAACACTGTAGAATCTTTATTAAAATTTACGGTAAATCTCTTAAATCTTGAGCAATTTCTCTTAAATCTCTTAAATCTTGAGCAACCAATCTTTAGCAATTTCAATTAACCCCTTCACCTCCTTGCCCCACAGCCCAGTACTTCCCTCCACCAATGCGATCTTCTTTATCTACTATTATTTTTGTGACTGTTGCGTTGTTCCCCCTGGGTCCCTTTCCATGCCTACAATTCTATGAAATATTTTATTGGGGGAGCTCCTCTCCTCCCCCCCCCAATAAACCAAGGACTCCCCCCTTCTCCCCCTCCATTCAGCGCCTGCCTGGTGCTGGGGGTCTGCCCATCTCCCCACCCAGGGGGTCTCCTCTCCTGCCCCCCTTCTCCCTATGCCCCCTCCTCCCTGGGGCTCCCCTGCACCCACATGCGCCGGGGCCAGAGGTGGGTCTGCGGGAGCTCACCAGGAAAAAGCCGCGGGAAGGACCAGGCATGCGCACTGGGGGGGGGGCTGGGCAGGAGGGAAGAGCGCTGGCTCTGGAGGACCTCGCCCCCCCCCGCACCTCCCTTCCTCGCCACATTCGCGTCCTCTCTAGGAAAGGAAGGCCGCCTCGTTTTAACTCTACAGAAGCCGTGGCGCAGGGATTAATTAGCATAGAGGGGGAGAGATCTAGAAATAATAAAACAAACACACATTAATATCATATCATATCATATCATATCATATCATATCATATCATATCATATCATATCATATATCATAATTGTGTGTGTGTGTGTATCCCTCTAGAAATAATAAAACAAACAGACATAGAGTGATACACACACAATATTATATTATATTATATTATATTAATGATATTATATTATATATTATATATTATATATTATATATTATATATATTATATATTATTATATATTATTCTATTCTATTCTAAATAATAACACCCTCCCACCAGATGTCAAAGAGAAAAATAACTACCAAACTTTTAGAAGACATCTGAAGGCAGCCCTGCTTAGGGAAGCTTTTAATGTTTAATAGGTTATTGTATTTTAGTGTTTTGTTGGAAGCCGCCCAGAGTGGCTGGGGAAACCCAGCCAGATGGGCGGGATATAAATAATAAATTGTTGTTGTTGTTGTTGTTGTTGTCTTTCTTCTCTTTTTTCTTCATTCCTTTGCATTCCCCTCTTTACTTTTCTTTCTTTCTTTCTTTCTTTTCGATGTCATTTTTTAAAAATATAATTTTATTATATTGTGAAAACATTAATAAAAATTCCTGTGGGGGGGGGGGGAGAAGCCCTGGCACAGTGGAGCAGCAGAGTTCAGCCCTCGTGGTTATAGTAGTAGTCATAATAACAGTAATTTATTATTTATATGCCGCCCATCTGTAGTCACTGGTAGCACCTGCATCAACTTATTGAATACCTGAAGGAGCGTCTCCACCCCCATTGTTCTGCCTGGACACTGAGGTCCAGCTCCGAGGGCCTTCTGGCGGTTCCCTCCCTGAGAGAAGTGAGGTTACAAGGAACCAGGGAAAGGGCCTTCTCAGTAGTGGCACCCGCCCTGTGGAACGCCCTCCCATCAGATGTCAAGGAGATAAACAACTATCTGACTTTTAGAAGACGTCTGAAGGCAGCCCTGTTTAGGGAAGTTTTTAATGTTTGATGTCTTATTGTGCTTTTAATATCCTGTTGCGAGCCACCCAGAGGGCCTGGGGAAACCCAGCCAGATGGGTGGGGTATAAATAAATTGTTGTTGTTGTTCCTTACTGCTTCTAGTGCAGGGTTTCCCCAAACTTGGGTCTCCTCTAGCTGTTTGGACTACAACTCCCATCGTCCCTAACTAGAGGGACCAGCGGTCAGGGATGATGGGAACTGTAGTCTGGAAACAACTGGAGACCCAAGTTTGGGAAATGACCTCAACTCTGTGCTGTCAATGGGGCCTCCTGCTGCTGCTGCGCCGCCGGAGCAAAATTTCTGTTCTCATCCTGAAGCAAAGTTCTTAACCTGAAGCACTATTCCTGGGTTAGCGGAATCTGTAACCTGAAGCGTATGTAACCTGAAGCATATGTAACCCAAGGTACCACTGTATATATCTAGTAGTACCTCGGGTTACAGACGCTTCAGGTTACGGACTCCGCTAACCTAGAAATAGTACCTCGGGTTAAGAACTTTGCTTCAGAACAAGAACAAAAATCGTGCGGCGGCAGCGGGCGGCCCCATTAGCTAAAGTGGTACCTCAGGTTAAGAACAGTTTCAAGTTAAGAACGGACCTCCAGAACGAATTAAGTTCTTAACCCGAGGAACCACTGTATATATATATATAATTGTCCAGTGGCACCTTAGAGACCAGCTAAGTTTATTCTTGGTATAAGCTTTCGTGTGCATGCACACTTCTTCAGATATTTAGTATTTGAAGAAGTGTGCCTGCACACAATTTTTTTACCTTTCAAATCGGTTGGCAAAGGGAAATGGGTTAAGAGATCAAACAGGTCTTGAGAAAACCAATTGCTAATATACGCAGGCATAATGTACACCGTTTATTTTATTTTTTACTTGCTTATCTAAAGCATTTTTTTTTACCCTACTCTCAAACAGTCCTTGCACTCAGGCTAACAATCTAAAAGACACAACACAAAAAGAAAAAGGATCACGAGGGAGGAGGAGAAAAGGACCTTCAAGCATAATTGCAGTCTCCTTGTAATGATCAGTGCCAAAAGCTGAGCCAATAGGAAGCCTCTTCTCTCCAGTCTAGCCTGATGTGAGATTGATGATTTGGGGCATCATGACAAGGCAGCAAATGTACGGTCATGTAGTTTTATTTTTCTGGCACTTATGGGATCTTGTTCCTGAGGGGCCAGAATAACTTCCTTAGCTTTGAATATTCCACACTTTGACTTATGGAGCGGGCCCCCATTTCCTATTCTGCCTCAAGCAAAAAAATAAAATAAAATTCCCCTGCTGGCTCTACTGAGGTCGGCTGTCGGTCTTATAAAGGTAAAGGTACCCGTGACCATTAGGTCCAGTCACGGACAACTCTGGGGACGCAGAGAAGAGGAGGAACTTCCCAATGGCACCTCGGCTGCTGCGGAAGACGGAAGCAGGAGGATGTAGAGAAGCCGACTGCTCTCCTCTCCTTGGGGAGGGGTGTGGATTGTTGCTTGCAAGCTGATGCCTGAATAAAAGAACTATAAAATATACCGTATTTTTTGCTCTAAGAGACTCACTTTTTCCCTCCTAAAAAGTAAGGGGAAATGTGTGTGCGTCTTATGGAGCGAATGCAGGCTGCGCAGCTATCGCAGAAGCCAGAACAACAAGAGGGATTGCTGCTTTTGCTGCGCAGCGATCCCTCTTGCTGTTCTGGCTTCTGAGATTCAGAATATTTTTTTTCTTGCTTTCCTCCTCCAAAAACTAGGTGCGTCTTGGGGTCTGGTGCGTCTTATAGAGCGAAAAATACGGTAAACTGCTTGTTAATTCTTATCTGTGAAGTTACCAGAGCGGGAGGCGGACTCTCCACGCATGACAGTGTGTGTGTGTGTGTGTGCGTGTGTGTGTGTGTGTGTGTGTGTGAGAGAGAGAGAGAGAGAGAGAGAATTAACATGTAAGTGTTTAGTGTGTGCTTAAGATCTATCTTGCACACTCGGCAAATCCACACACCCTTTCCTTCCTCTGCCTGTTTCTGCACTTTCCCTCCTTTCCCTCCCCTCGAGACAAACTCACCTGAGCAAACAGCATTTCTGCTTAGGAGCTACTCATATCCCACCTCAGAAGGTGACCTTAAATTCCCAAAAAGGCTTTGGGGGGACATTGTGCAGGGACTAGTGGAAGCCTAGCAGGAGCTGTCCCCTGTCACGATTTATACCACATTATGGGCCACCAACCTATAGACCATAATTTCTCTCTATGTTACTAAAGCAAGTGGAAATCAAATTTTTAAAAACAGTTAGGTTTCTTTGTTGTCAGCACATCAATATGACTCCTTGCCTGGCGTTCATTTCTACAGTGAGTGATAGAATCTCGTTCTACAGTTTTTCCTGAGTGCGGAAGAGTAAGGTGTATCTTCTGAATAAAGGATTAGTCTCTTCCCTGCGTAGATTCTTTGATGACGTTGAAGGTGTGCAGTAATGCTGAGGTGATGTTGATATGGATTCTGCTTGGTGAATTATTTGACAAGATCATTGGGTTTTGGGTTGTTGTTTTTGTAAATAACTTTTTATTGCATCTCCAATGGTGACAGATTACAAATGATTTTCCACTCTCTAATCAATTACACAGTTTCCCCAGGGTGTGAATTCTTTTGATGAGAAGCTAATGTTTTCTTTTCACCAAAGCTTTTTCCACACTCTGAGCACCGATAAGGTTTCTCCCCTGTGTGGATTCTCTGATGAGAAGTGAGGTATCTGCTGAGACGGAAGCACTTCCCACACTCCAAACATTTATATGGCGTCTCCCCTGTGTGAATTGTTTGGTGAGAGGTCAGGTGACTCTTCTGAGTGAAGCGTTTCTCGCACTCGGGGCACTGATACGGTTTCTCCCCTGTGTGAAGTGTTTGGTGGGACGTAAGGTGGGAAATACTGATGAAGCTCTTTCCGCACTCTAAGCATTGATACGGCGTCTCTCCCTTGTGAAATTTTTGATGATTCGTGAGAGTTATATTGTGCCTGAAGCTCTTTCCGCACTCCAAGCACTGAAATAATTTCTGTCCTGTGTGAATGGTTTGATGTGAAGTGAGATATCTCTTCTGCCTGAAGGTCTTTCCACATTCCAAGCACTGGTATGGTTTCTCCCCTGTGTGGATTCTCTGATGAGGGATGAGGTTCACCTTCCGAGTGAAGCACTTTCCACACTCCAAGCATTTGTATGGTTTCTCCCCTGTGTGAATTCTTTGATGATTAGTGAGAACCCACTTGTGAGTGAAGCTCTTTCCACATTCCTGGCACTGGTATGGTTTGTCATTTGTAGGTGTCCTTTGAGGTGTGGTGGAATCATGCTGAAAACCCTTTCCACCTGGAAACAGGAAAGAGACTGAGATAGAAATGGAGCCCCAAATCACATAGTAAATATTCCAATGCTTGAAACATCTGAGGCAAGGTAGGACGGCAATTTACAAAACAGAATGTCATTTCTGATGTTGTTTTGCAACTATGGATATATATCTATCTATATATCCTATCTAACAAAATCTCCATTTTGCAATATTTTTCAAAAATAATTCAATTAGGCTTTTCATTTATATGGAAAAGTGGAATTACAGAACTATAGAAAAACTAATGTATAAAGTTTGAATTTTAGCATTTATACATGCCAGCAGTGGGGCGAGATGGGGCATGAGGTTCTATAGCACAAGAAATGTCCTATCTGTTAATTTATGCTGATTTTTATGGGTTGTTGTTGTTGTTGTTGTTGTTTTACAATTTTTAGAATAAATAAATAAATAACATTTTGGAGATTACCTTTAAGTCCTTTAAGGACTTCAAAACAGATTTTATATTGATTTATGTATCTATATTTATATAGTGCAGTACAGTGGTACCTCGGGTTAAGAACTTAATTCGTTCTGGAGATCTGTTCTTAACCTGAAACTGTTTTTAACCTGAAGCACCACTTTAGCTAATGGGGCTTCCAGCAGCCACTTCATCCTGAAGCAAAGTTCTTAACCAGAGGTACTATTTCTGGGTTAGCGGAGTCTGTAACCTGAAGCGTCTGTAACCTGAAGCTCTGTAACCCAAGGTACCACTGTATCATTACAAAAGATATATCAAAGCGGTTTGCAGAAATGAAAACAAAGCCATAACAATAAAACCATAAAAAAGTTAAAAGGATCAATAGTCTGGGATGGCAGGAGGTGAAATCCAGCAACATCTGAATTTTTATTTATTTACGGTTGTACCTTGATTTTCAAACAGCTTAGTTAACGATCAACTTTGAACTTTGCCTCGGAAGCCGAATGCCCGGAGCAACTTCCGCAGCTTCCGATTGGCTGCAGGACGCCCCTACTGCCAATCGGAAGCCGCGCCTTGGTTTCCAAACGTTTCGGAAGTTGAATGGACTTCCGGAACGCATTCTGTTCGAAAATCAAGGTATGACTGTAGTTACTTATTAAAATTTGAATAGTACCCTTTACCCAAAGCTCTTCAGGAGTTCCATAATATTAAACGTAGCTGTCAACTTTTCCCTTTTCTTGCGAGGAATCCTATCGGAATAACGGAATTTCCCTTAAAAAGAGGGAAACGTTGACAGCTATGATATTAAAATACAAAATAAGAACACAAAATAGATAATAAAAGCCAAGCCAAACCCTGGATGGCTTCAGGATCACCCCAGAAACACAAGAGAAACACGGAGCCTCACCAAGGGAGATGACGACCTTACAGTTTTCCTCCATGACTTCCTTGTGTAGCCCTCTCTGGTCAGGATCCAGCAGAGCCCATTCCTCCTCGGTGAAATGCACAGCCACATCCTGGAACGACACGGGACCCTAAAAGAGAAAGATCTACATGTTCCTCTTGAAAGGGAACATAAACATGATCTGGGACATGGGTGGCACTGTGGTCTAAACCACAGAGCCCAGGGCTTGCCGATCAGAAGGTCGGTGGTTCGAATCCCTGCGACGGGGTGAGCTCCCGTTGCTCGGTCCCAGCTGCTGCCAACCTAGCAGTTTGGAAGCACCTTAAAGTGCAAGTAGATAAATAGCCAGAAGGTAAGCGGGTGTTTCCGTGCGCTGTTCTGGTTTGCCAGAAGCGGCTTAGTCATTCTGGCCACATGACCTGGAAGCTGTACGTTGGTTCCCTCAGCCAGTAAAGTGAGATGAGCGCCACAACCCCAGAGTTGGTCACGACTGGACCTAATGGTCAGGGGTCCCTTTACCTTTAAACATGATCTACCAGCAAAATCCAGAAGGCTAGACAAAGGAAAGGTGGCCGGGTCTTATTGTCCAGGATTTTAAACCAGGATAAAATCTGACAACATTTGGAATATGAGTTCATACAGGAAGCCGCAAGCTATTAATATCAATGTATGCCCGTGGACTGCCTCACCAGAGTGGTGCATGTTCTGGTTATCTCCCGCTTGGACTACTGCAATGCCCTCTACGTGGGGCTACTTTTGAAGGTGACCCGGAAACTACAACTAATCCAGAATGCTGCAGCCAGACTGGTGACTGGGAGCGGCCACCAAGACCATATAACACCGGTCCTGAAAGATCTTCATTGGCTTCCAGTACGTTTCTGAGCACAATTCAAAGTGTTGGTGCTGACCTTTAAAGCCCTAAACGGCCTCGGTCCAGTATATCTGAAGGAGCGTCTCCACCCCCATCGTTCTGCCCGGACACTGAGGTCCAGCTCTGAGGGCTTCTGGTGGTTCCCTCCCTGCGAGAAGCCAAGTTACAGGGAAGCAGGCAGAGGGCCTTCTCGGTAATGGCACCCGCCCTGTGGAACGTCCTCCCATCAGATGTCAAAGAGAAGAACAACTACCAGACTTTTAAGAAGTCAGCCCTGTTTAGGGAAGCTTTTAATGTTTAATAGACTATTGTATTTTAATATTCTGTTGGGAGCCGCCCAGAGTGGCTGGGGAAACCCAGCCTGATGGGCGGGGTTTAAATAATAAATTAGTAGTAGTAGCAGTAGTATTAGGATGATGCTTCTGGCCCAGAGATGGAAAGAAGGAGAAGTACCGCCCAGAGAAGACTGGGCGATGGAATATGCAGAAATGGCAAAACGTGACGGGAAAGATCACCAACCAGGAAGACCAAGTATTTTCAGAAGACTGGAATAACCTTTTTAATATATTCGAAAGACCACTGTAGGCCGTTGAAATCCTTGGCAGGAATGCAATGACACTTGTAAAGTAAAATGAACTTTGGTTACTATCATTATATCGCAGATAGATAACGGTAAATGATGCAGGAATTCTTTTATTTTTTATTTTTAAGAAATGGAACCCATGGTGGGAGGGAAGGAGGTCTGAAGGTTAGAAAGAACCTCTTTTTATTTTTCCCTCAGCATGGCTATGTTTATTGTGTACAACTTTATGTAAAACTAATAAAAAATTATTTTAAAAAAGCAAGAAAAGAGGATAATAATTTATTATGATTACAGCATCAATTTATATAAGAATGTATGGGAGTATATTACATTAGGCTTTTGCACTTTGTTTATTTTAACTCATTTTTTTCTCTTTCTTATGCACATCGTGGTTCTTTTCGCCCCTTAACCCCCCCCCATCACTTTATTTCTAAAAATTAAATAAGGATTAAACCTTAACGATGGGGACCCACAGCCTTCGTCAAAGGAAGAATCAAAGGGAAGGAGAGAGATTCGGTCAGGCCCAGGGAGGTGGCAGCGGGCAGAGGGACTGTCCCCCCAGCCCTTCTTTTCCCCTACCTGATCTGTTGCCATGGCAACTGCTTCCCCTCTGCCAGAAGGAAGATGCAGCCGAGATGGTCCTTCTAGCATCATTCCATCACCTGCGAGAGACAAGGAGGGGGAAAGAGACATCAGCACGCATTTGCCTCAGAGGCCAAGAGCCACATGTTGAAAATACACACTGAGGTAAGTTTACAGATTGTCTCACCCGTTTTATACACTCTGAATGTTTAGGTCCCCCCCTTTTTTTATTCATCTCCACTCCTCGTAGGCCATTACTTACAAATCAAGCGTTTTCCTCCATGTGGAATAATAATAATAATAATAATAATAATAATAATAATAATAATAATATTTTTTTATTTGTACCCCGCCCTCCCCCGCCGGTATTAGCCGGGCTCAGGGCAGCTAATACCAGTAAAATTACAATAAAAACATAATGGGAGGGGGAACCAATTTAAAATACAGGTTAAAAATACAATTTAAAATGCAGTCTCATTTTAATAGTAGCCCATAGATCAAAACCAGAAGGCGAGGAAAACATAAGGGTCAGACTGAGTCCAAACCAAAGGCCAGGTGGAACAGCTCTGTCTTGCAGGCCCTGTCTTGCAGGTCCAGTCGTGGCCGACTCTGGGGTTGCGGTGCTCATCTTGCTCTATAGGCCAAGGGAGCTGGCATACAGCTTCCGGGTCATGTGGCCAGCATGACTAAGCCGCTTCTGGCAAACCAGAGCAGCACACGGAAACGCCGTTTACCTTCCCACCAGAGCGGTACATATTTATCTACTTGCACTTTGACGTGCTTTCGAGCTGCTAGGTTGGCAGGAGCAGGGACCGAGCAACGGGAGCTCACCCCATCGCGGGGATTCGAACCGCCGACCTTCTGATCGGCAAGCCCTAGGCTCTGTGGTTTAACCCACAGCACCACCCGGAGAGGGGGCATCAAATTTTGTCTCCATTCCCTGTGTCGTGCCAAAGTATTCTTGCAGCCCACTTAGTCTGAGAGGTTGGGCTGCCCTGTCTTTATTGCATCCACTATGTGGTGTCGTGGTTAAGAGCGGTAGACTCGTAATCTGGGGAACCGGGTTCGCGTCTCCGCTCCTCCACATGCAGCTGCTGGGTGACCTTGGGCCAGTCACACTTCTCTGAAGTCTCTCAGCCCCACTCACCTCACAGAGTGTTTGTCGTGGGGGAGGAAGGGAAAGGAGAATGTTACGGCATGTAATGCCTTACGAGAGAATATTATGAAAATGATATACAGGTGGTACATGACACCAGTCAAGCTTGCAAAAATATATCATTTGCCCGATAATAAGTGCTGGAAATGTAAAGAAAATGAAGGTACATTCTTTCACCTTTGGTGGACGTGCCCAAAGTTTAAGGCTTTCTGGGAGATGATCTATAATGAATTGAAAAAGGTATTTAAATATACCTTCTTGAAGAAACCAGAGGCCTTCCTCCTGGGCATGGTCGGCCAATTGGTGCCAAAGAAGGATAGAACTTTCTTTATGTATGCCACAACAGCAGCAAGAATACTTATTGCAAAGTATTGGAAGACACAAGATCTACCCACCCTGGAAGAATGGCAGATGAAAGTAATGGACTATATGGAATTGGCGGAAATGACTGGCAGAATCCGAGACCAGGGAGAAGAGTTGGTGGAAGAAGATTGGAAGAAATTTAAAGATTATTTACAGAAACACTGTAAAATTATTGAATGTTAAAATGATGTTGGAATGAAACGAAGCGGTTTTAGTAATAAGGTTAAATAGGAATATGTAAAAATGGATTGATATTAGATGAAAATATAAAGTTATAATATGTGAAGATAAAGAACTAAGATAAAACAAAGAGGGTAAGGATTTGCTGAATTAACTATCTGAACTGGAATACAAAAAAGGGAGGTGTGAGGAAGTCCTGAAAATAAGTAAATGAATTGTAAGATATAGAAAGAGGGATTTATTTTTAACTGTTTTTATTTTTTCTGTAATTTGTATTTTTTGTTTTTATCATTTTTGTAACCTTTTTCTTATTGAAATTTTAATAAATATTATTTATAAAAAAAGGAGAATGTTAGCCGCTTTGAGACTCCTTTGGGTAGCGATAAATCCTAACTTCTCCTCCTCCCTCGTTAAACCTTACCTGGTATGGCGGCACCTTGTTCCCCTTCCTGCACGACCATCCATCTCTGGGGCCTCCCTCTGGCATCCAAAGGAGTCTTCTCTGCCTCAGGGAAACCAGCGGCCCCTTCTGCAAACAGGCCCTTTGCCAGAAACAGGGGATGGGGAGCAGGATTAGAAAAGGAATATCAGAGGAAAAGGCTTGAGACGCTTTCGGAAAAGGTTGGGAAATGACGGGAAGCAGGGGTTTTCATGTGTGAATTATTATTCTTATTACTGACATTATTAACATCCCAAATAGCAGGGTATTACAGAGCTGTCATACATCCTGGTTTCCCCGGATACATCCTGGAACTGGGCTGCAAAATGACGTCCGGGCGGATTTTTGCTAAACTGGCAAAATGTCCAGGGAAATCCGGACCGGGTATGGCAAGCACGGCGATTTTTTTATACAGTGGAATCTCGGTTTCCAAACGTAATCCGTTCCAGAAGACCGTTCGACTTCTGAAACGTTCGAAAACTGAAAAGCTGAAGCCTCAATACATTAGGGAAACTCAAAATGGAAGCCGCGTAGCACGTTCGGCTTCCGAAAATCATTTGAAAACCGGAGCAATTACTTCCAGGTTTTTGACGTTCAGGAACTGAAACATACGACTACGGAGGAGTTCGAAGACCAAGGTTCCACTGTATTAAAAAATGCTTTAAAAATCCAAGACAAGCCCCAAAACAACTCTCACCAAAGGAAAAAAAAGCTCAACAACCTTTTGTATATATCATGCAAACAATCACTAAGTAGTGGTGGTACACCAATATTTATCAAGACACCAATATTTCCTGAGCTGGCCTGGATAGCAAATACTGAGCATCAAAGTCCAAAGCCTAGGAAATAAAATTCCACCAGATGACACAGAAACATTCTGGAGTCTCCACGCCCAAGGAAACTCGCAATCTATGTGTGATTTCTTTCCCGGCAAAAGCAATTATGGGGTACTCTCCCTCACACTCCTGCCCCCTAAAAATTAGGATATAAAGCTCTCACCTGCTGCTTTTCTTGCTTCTTGTCCTCTGCCTGGCTCAGGAGGAAACCTTCAGCCAGGGCCACCGCCTGATAGCTGGTCTCCGCTCCACATTCCCTAACCCAGTTCTCCATCTCCGGAGGGAGGACAGCCAGGAACTGCTCCAGGATCACCAGGTCCAGGATCTGATTTTTCGTGTGTCGCTCTGGCTTCAGCCACTGACGGCAAAGGCGGTGGAGCCGGTTGCAAACCTCTCGGGGCCCTTTGGCCTCCTGGTAGCAGAAATGCCTGAACTGCTGGCGCTGTACATCTGAGCTGAGGGCATCCTCCTCGCCCAGGATCTCCTGCATGGTTCTTTCCAAAAATTCTCCACTGTTCCCAATGTTGAAGTCATCGAACACTCTTCTTCTTGTAGGCCCAGCTAAGTCTTGCTTGTCCATCACTGATCTGGGCTCCAAAGAAGATTCCGAATCTTCCTTCTTCTTCAAAAACTGTGCTGACCAGAGGTGTTACACCAATTCCTGCAAAGCAAACACATTGTCTTGTTAGAGAATTATTGCATTGTCTTATTTGTTTATTTATATTTTTTTCAAATATATACATTTTATTAGTTTTACAATCTACCGTATTTTTTGCCCTATAGGTCGCACCTTTTCCCCTCCAAAAATGAAGGGGAAATCTGTGTGCGTCCTATGGGGCGAATGCAGGCTTTCACTGAAGCCTGGAGAGCGAGAGGGGCGGTGCGCACCGACCGCTCTCGCTCTCCAGGCTTCAGGAGAGCCCCGTCGCCAGCCCCACAAACTCGGCGGACAGTGGGAGAGGCGCAGCGCGCTTTTCCCGCTGTCCCCCGACTTGGTTAGAAGGCTGGCGGGGGGGAGAAGCCTGCTCCTCCCCCTCGCCAGCCCCGCAAACTCGGGGGACAGCGAGAGAGGCGCAGCGCGCCTTTCCCACTGTCCCCCGACTTCGTTAGGGGTTGGACTAGATGACCCCCGGATCCCTTCCAACTCTAGGATTCTAGAATTTGTATGCTCTGCCGACTGAGCTATCTCATGGTCTATAAACCATAGCCACACAAGTGTGTTCTATTCAAAGTGTTGGTGCTGACCTTTAAAGCCCTAAACGGCCTCGGTCCAGTATACCTGAAGGAGCGTCTCCACCCCCATCGTTCTGCCGGGACACTGAGGTCCAGCGCTGAGGGCCTTCTGGCGATTCCCTCCCTCCGAGAAGTGAGGTTACAGGGAACCAGGCAAAGGGCCTTCTCGGTGGTGGCACCCGCCCTGTGGAACGCCCTCCCAGCAGATGTCAAAGAAAAAATCAACTGCAAAATTCTTAACCTGAGGCACTATTTCTGGGTTAGCGGAGTCTGTAACCTGAAGCGTATGTAACCTGAAGCATATGTAACCTGAGGTGCCACTGTACCAGACTTTTAGAAGACATCTGAAGGCAGCCCTATTTAGGGAAGCTTTTAATATTTAATAGACTATTGTATTTTAACATTCTGTTGGAAGCTGCCCAGAGTGGCTGGGGAAACCCAGCCAGGTGGGCGGGGTATAAGTAATATATTATTATTATTATTATTATTATTATTATTATTATTATTATTTCAGTTGGCGCCCCTTGTCTTCAATCCACGGGGGGTTCCAGCTTCCAGTCGCTCTTTGCATTCAGCAGCAAAAGGTCTCCCACCCAGCCCCGTCTTCCACGCATCAGGGGTTGCACATCTGAGCCGCATGTCACTGGGACCCTTTTAAACGCCGATTCGCGCTGCGTATCTGCTCCAAATTCCCTCCACCCGCATAAGAAAGAAAGAAAGAAATAAAGAAAGGAAGGAAGGAAGGAAGGAAGGAAGGAAGGAAGGAAGTTCAGAAGATTCTTGGGAATCTTGTTTTTTATATAATATGTTGTGGTGTGAGTGTAAATTTTAACAAGGAAAATCAAATAAATAAATCTGTAGGATGGAAGGAAGGAAGGAAGGACGTTCAGAAGATTCTTGGGAATCTTGTTTTTTATATAATATGTTGTGGTGTGAGTGTAAATTTTAACATGGAAAATCAAATAAATCTGTAGGATGGATGGATGGAAGGAAGGAAGGAAGGAAGGAAGGAAGGAAGGAAGGAAGTTCAGAAGATTCTTGGGAATCTTGCTTTTTATATAATATGTTGTGGTGTGAGTGTAAATTTTAACATGGAAAATCAAATAAATAAATCTGTAGGATGGAAGGAAGGAAGGAAGGAAGTACGATCAGAAGATTCTTGGGAATCTTGTTTTTTATATAATATGTTGTGGTGTGAGTGTAAATTTTAACATGGAAAATCAAATAAATAAATCTGTAGGATGGAAGGAAGGAGGGAAGGAAGGAAGGATGGGGTGAAATGATAAATGGGATGGGGGTCTCTCCTGCTGCTCTTGGGGCCCCACGATCCCCCAATAGGTTAACAATCCACCTCCCCTTTCTTTGTATGGCATTCACTGGGTGGCGTAATAATAATATTATTTTTTTAAAATTTATATCCTGCCCTCCTCAGCCAAAGCCGGGCTCAGGGCGGCTAACAACAGTCAAAAATAACATCAAATCATAATCAGTGAATTGAAATACATTCTAGAATCAATTCATTCCAAAATGAATGCAAAATCAAATGAATGGCAACCATTGGGCTAGAGTAGGAACCTGGGTATCCCCCCCCCAAGGGGGGTTCCCAGCCCCCCACCCCACCCCAGCTGTCATTTCCCTGCCTGTCCCCCCCCCCGACCATGCACCCTCCCCCGCAGCCCTGGGGATCCCCTTCACCCAAATGCACAAACAATGTGCATGCCCCCCCCGCCCCGCCCCCGCTCACCAGATCCCAGAAGGGACCACCCAGGCAGCGCTTGCAAGAGACAGATGAACCGGGCAGGAAAGCAGAGGGGAGGAGGCGCCCTCCCCACACCCCCCCCGCCCCACCCCCTTCCTCCCATTGCCTTCCCGTCTAGGCATCCTGCTCCGCTCACTTTAACCCTTAGAAGGTTAAAACAAAATAAAAAAATTCCTTCCAGTAGCACCTTAAAGACCAACTAAGTTAGTTCTTGGTATGAGCTTTCATGTGCATGCACACTTCTTCAGATACACATATCTGAAGAAGTGTGCATGCACATGAAAGCTCATACCAAGAACTAACTTAGTTGGTCTTTAAGGTGCTACTGGAAGGTACACATATCTGAAGAAGTGTGCATGCACATGAAAGCTCATACCAAGAACTTAGTTGGTCTTTAAGGTGCTACTGGAAGGTACACATATCTGAAGAAGTGTGCATGCACATGAAAGCTCATACCAAGAACAAACTTAGTTGGTCTTTAAGGTGCTACTGGAAGGTACACATATCTGAAGAAGTGTGCATGCACATGAAAGCTCATACCAAGAACTAACTTAGTTGGTCTTTAAGGTGCTACTGGAAGGAATTTTTTTATTTTGTTTTGACTATGGCAGACCAACACGGCTACCTATCTGTAACTGAACCTTAGAAGGTTATAATAATAATAATTTATTATTTATGCCCCTCCCATCTGGCTGAGTTTCCCCAGCCACTTTGGGTGGCTACCCATCAAGTGTTAAAAATAGTACAGCATTAAATATTAAAAATATTAAAAACATCCCTGAACATATCTGAAGAAGTGTGCATGCACATGAAAGCTCATACCTAGAACAAACTTAGTTGGTCTTTAAGGTGCTACTGGAAGGAATTTTTTTATTTTGTTTTGACTATGGCAGACCAACACGGCTACCTATCTGTAACTGAACCTTAGAAGGTTATAATAATAATAATTTATTATTTATGCCCCTCCCATCTGGCTGAGTTTCCCCAGCCACTTTGGGTGGCTACCAATCAAGTGTTAAAAATAGTACAGCATTAAATATTAAAAATATTAAAAACATCCCTGAACATATCTGAAGAAGTGTGCATGCACATGAAAGCTCATACCAAGAACTAACTTAGTTGGTCTTTAAGGTGCTACTGGAAGGAATTTTTTTATTTTGTTTTGACTATGGCAGACCAACACGGCTACCTATCTGTAACTGAACCTTAGAAGGTTATAATAATAATAATTTATTATTTATGCCCCTCCCATCTGGCTGAGTTTCCCCAGCCACTTTGGGTGGCTACCCATCAAGTGTTAAAAATAGTACAGCATTAAATATTAAAAATATTAAAAACATCCCTGAACAGGGCTGCCTTCAGATGTCTTTTAAAGATAGGCTAGCTGCTTCTTTCCTTCACATCTGAAGGGAGGGTGCTCCACTAAGGAGAAGGCCCTCTGTTGGTTAGGCGCAGGAGGAATCGTAGAGGGGGAAGAGACCCCCGGGGGTCATCCAGCCCAACCCTGCTCGGACATTAGAACGCCAGATTGTTTTTTTTTTATATAAATATTTTATAAAGTTTTAAAAAGAGAACAAACATGAGAAAAAACAAAAACAAATACACAGAAACACAAAATTATACAATACATTAAAAAAGAAGAAACAATTTAAAAAACAGTTTAAAAAACAAAACCCTCTTTAAAAAGTTTAAAAAGACAAAAAAGAAAAAAGAGCACAAAAAAATCCCTCTTTTTAATCCGCAACTTTAGTTAACTTATTTTCTTGACTTCCTCTCATCTCCCTTTTTTGTATCCCTGTTAAAACTTATATCAGCAAATTCTTGTCCAACTTATTTGTCTAATCATCCGTCCAATCTTATTTTAAACCTCATCGCTGGAACCCTTTCTGTTCATTTCAGTACCATTAACATTCAATAATTTTACAATATTTCTGTAGATAAATTTTAAATTTCTTCCAATCTTCTTCCACCAACTCTTCTCCCTGGTCTCGGATTCTGCCAGTCATCTCCGCCATCTCCATGTATTCCATTACTTGCATCTGCCAATCTTCCAGAGTGGGTACATCTTGTTTCTTCCAATGCTTTGCTATAAGTATTCTTGCTGCTGCAGTGGCATACATAAAGAAAGTTCTATCCTTCTTTAGCACCAATTGGCCAACTATGCCCAGGAGGAAGGCCTCTGGTTTCTTAGGAAAAGTGTACTTAAGTACCTTTTTTAGTTCATTATAGATCATCTCCCAAAATGCCTTGATCCTTGGGCACGTCCACCAAAGGTGAAAGAATGTACCTTCAATTTCTTTACACTTCCCACATTTATTATCGGGCAAATGATAGATTTTTGCAAGCTTGACTGGGGTCATGTACCACCTATACATCATTTTCATAATATTCTCTCTTAAGGCATTACATGCCGTATATTTAATCCCGGTGGTCCACAACTTCTCCCAGTCAGCAAAGATAATATTATATCCTACATCTTGTGCCCATTTTATCATTGCAGATTTTACCGTCTCTTCCTCAGTATTCCATTTCAACAGCAAATGATACATTCTTGATAATATCTTAGCATTTAGAACGCCAGATTGATGGACAGGATATAATGGTTAGAAAGGACTGACATAACCCGAAACCAGGAAGAAGGGACGTTGGATAAAACTAGAATGAGAATTTCTTTTTATATATCTTTTTATTTTTGGAATTAGTGTAATACTAATGAAATATAAGAATGTGCTGGAAAGGAATTAATTGGCTTTAGCAGAAAGGTTTGGTAAAACAAGAATATGTAAGATTGGATTGATATTAGATGAAAATTCGAAAATATAATATGTGAGGATAAATAATTAAGGGTAAATTAAGAGAGTATGAATTTGCTGAACAAATTTTCAAATGAAATACAAAAACGGAAGGTGTGAGGAAGTCATGAGAATAAGTTAATGAGTAAGATATCAGAAAGAGGGATTTTTGGTTTTCTTTTTTCTTTTTTTATGATAATTCTGGTTTTTGTATTTTGATCCTTGTGTTTTTTCTTTTTGTTTACTGTTTTGTAACTCTTTTTCTTGTTAAAAATTAATAAATATCATTTTAAAAAAAGAATCTTTTGCCCAGCGCGGGACTCGAACGCAAGACCCTCCTGCTCTAGCGACTGAGCTATCTCTCTCCCCCCCCCCCCCCGCCCTTCCCAAAACAGTGCCTGAGCCTCCCAGGTGCACGTTTCTTCAGGTTTCATCCAGTGTCTCTGGATCATCCGTGCAAAAAATATAAATAAAGAGGGGGGGTGCCAAAGAGGTTTGGGGGCCGAGCCTTGCGCATGATGCTCCTGCCCCGCACCACATGACCAGAAGTGTGGGCTCCCCGCCTCTTCCCCCACCCTCTACAATCAGCTGCCTGTGGGAGCCTATCTGCTCTGCTCATAGTGAAATGGGTTTGACAGTGAGGAGACACAAGGGAGCAAACAGTTATTGTGGGGAAAGACCGGGGTTTTGCTTTGTATAAAGTGTTGCAAGAATTTATATATAGGTTGGGGGGGTTGCCCCTCCAGCAGATATCATGCACATGCAGCCCGCTACCGAACTCAGCACAATTGCTTTTGTGACTTTTGTGATTTGTCCCCACAAAACACTTCATCACAGTTTCTTCCTATCTATTCAAAGGGCCTTTGCTGCACGATACCAAATGTAAGAATTCACTGATAGATGTACCTATGTACTGGCTCACTGGGAAAACTTCAGAATTTCATATAGACATGTGAGCTCAGCTACTCAGCAGCCCCTCTGCCTGAGTGATAATTCCTGGCATCCTGATACCTGAGTGCCAGACAGGTAGCCATTCCAGAAATAACAAACCCAGATGAAGACAAAAGGGTGTGATTAAGTTGGCTGGCAAACAGGAAAATATAAATCTCTCTTGTTACACTTGATGGGTGTTTGGTGGAGGGCAAGGAGAACCATGGGGCAGGGTCCAGGATGCTCAGATTACTGCCACCAGACCTCGCCTTTCATGATGTAACCGTGATGTATGAGTGATGTAGTTTGGGGGAGTGTAACATGGGGATTAGCAGCTAATAAAAGTTTGGGGGCTCTTTCGTTTGGGGCTTCCATCTTGTTCCACCTTGTGGCAGGTGGGAGTCCTGTTGCGACAGTCTTCAATAAAGACCAAGCCTACTGGCTGCTGTTTTGCTCTGGTATTCCTGGCTGGTGTCCTTGATTTTTTGTCCAAGGGAGCCCTCAGATTTCTCCGCTAACAAAAGCAAGGTGTGTAAAAGATAGAGGAACCCTCCATGCTCCCATTGCAAAACATCTGAGGGCTTATGATAATAAGAATTTATAATAATAATAAGAATGCTCCAACTACCGCACAATTGCACTCATTTCACACGCTAGCAAGGTTATGCTTAAAATTCTACAAGGCAGGCTTAAGCAGTATGTGGACCGAGAACTCCCAGAAGTGCAAGCTGGATTTCGAAGGGGCAGAGGAACCAGAGACCAAATTGCAAACATGCGTTGGATTATGGAGAAAGCTAGAGAGTTCCAGAAAGACATCTACTTCTGCTTCATTGACTATGCAAAAGCCTTTGACTGTGTCGACCACAGCAAACTATGGCAAGTTCTTAAAGAAATGGGAGTGCCTGATCACCTCATCTGTCTCCTGAGAAATCTCTATGTGGGACAAGAAGCTACAGTTAGAACTGGATATGGAACAACTGATTGGTTCAAAATTGGGAAAGGAGTACGGCAAGGCTGCATATTGTCTCCCTGCTTATTTAACTTATATGCAGAATTCATCATGCGAAAGGCAGGGCTGGATGAATCCCAAACCGGAATTAAGATTGCCGGAAGAAATATCAACAACCTCAGATATGCAGATGACACAACCTTGATGGCAGAAAGTGAGGAGGAATTAAAGAACCTTTTAATGAGGGTGAAAGAGGAGAGCGCAAAATATGGTCTGAAGCTCAACATCAAAAAAACGAAGATCATGGCCACTGGTCCCATCACCTCCTGGCAAATAGAAGGGGAAGAAATGGAGGCAGTGAGAGATTTCACTTTCTTGGGCTCCATGATCACTGCAGATGGTGACAGCCTGCTCCTTGGGAGAAAGGCGACGGCAAACCTAGACAGTGTCTTAAAAAGCAGAGACATCACCTTGCCAACAAAGGTCCGTATAGTTAAAGCCATGGTTTTCCCAGTAGTGATGTATGGAAGTGAGAGCTGGACCATCAAGAAGGCTGATCGCCGAAGAATGGATGCTTTTGAATTATGGTGCTGGAGGAGACTCTTGAGAGTCCCATGGACTGCAAGAAGATCAAACGTATCCATTCTTAAGGAAATCAGCCCTGAGTGCTCACTGGAAGGACAGATCCTGAAGCTGAGGCTCCAATACTTTGGCCACCTCATGAGAAGAGAAGACTCCCTGGAAAAGACCCTGATGTTGGGAAAGATGGAGGGCACAAGGAGAAGGGGACGACAGAGGACAAGATGGTTGGACAGTGTTCTCGAAGCTACAAACATGAGTCTGACCAAACTGCGGGAGGCAGTGGAAGACAGGAGTGCCTGGCGTGCTCTGGTCCAGGGGGTCACAAAGAGTCGGACACGACTAAACAACAACAACAACAATAATAAGAATTTATTATTTATACTCCGCCCATCTGGCTGGGTTTCCCCAGCCACTCTGGGCGGTTCCCAACAGAATAATTAATAATAATAATAATAATAATAATAATAATAATAATAATTTATTATTTATACCCCACCCATCTGGCTGGGTTTCCCCAGCGACTCACTCCTCCGCAGACTGATACAAAGTGGTACCCAAACTTCATTTAGCAGGGCATCCCCACCTTCAAGCCTTCCCTCTTTCTGTGGGGGTGCTGACCTTGTTCAAAGGAAGAAGCAGCAGCCTTGAAGGGCATCGTCCCACTTCCCTGTCACCTGCCTGTATTTGAAGAACACACAGCAGCAGAACAGAAGAAAGTCTGGATGTAGGGGGGGGGGCAGCGAGAAAATAAGGGTCACTTTTGTTTTCTCACTGCCCTGACCCTCGAAAAAGCCTAGACCCAGACTTACGCTCAGTGCTTTGTGGCCGAAGGGTGTCAAGCAGCCGGCTGTCTGGTGCTTGAGAGGAACCGCGATCGATATCAGGAGATTCGACAAATGAATTGCCCTGCCCTCCTATGGAAGTTGGCCAACAGGGCTGGAGACAGATAACTATCTGGCTTACCAGCCCACACAGAATTTCCCACCGTGAAAGAGCAACCGACACATGGAAACAAAAGGGTAACTCTCCTGGGGAGCTTCCATCTTACAATTTTGACCCTGTAGGGAAAGGTCCACGAAACATAGGCCCAAGAGAGATTGGAGCAGAAAGAGATGAAAAAGGAAAAGGCCTTTTGACCTCCCTGCATTCAGATTTGACAGGTGTCACTGCAGGTGTCTCCAGCCCCTCCCCTCCATGCTGAGGTATGAGGACAGGCAACAAAAACACAGTTTAAGACATTTATTTCACTTATTTATACAAAACGCTCTATCCTGTTTTTCTAGCACCAACATACCACGCAGAGCATCCCTTCCTTGTTTTACACACCTGTGTCCAGTACTGTAAATATGCATTTCTTCTTCTTTTAGATGCCTTCAGAAAGAGAAACGAAGCATTTCTTAAAGAGGTTTGCAACCCAAAGTCCACTTAGATGAGAAAATGCACCCAGCTCCTCCCAACGCCAGAGTTACGCTTGTTCAATGATACCCCAAATCTCTCCCTATCCCCGTTCCTCCACCCATCAGTCGCAGGAGTGAAACAAAGTTTGACATTTCCTGCTAGGACCACCCTGGGCATCCATCACATGATATATGTTTGCTTGCTTGTTTGTGTGTCAGTATCTACACACATACACACACTAGCAGAAAGCAACTGGTGTCGCTCAGGAATTCTAACAAACCCCAAAATACTGAATTCATACATGGATAATGTAACTTGTTTGCTCCTAGGGCTGCACCCCTCTCCCTAACCAGGGGGACACCCAACCAGGATCTGGCCCCAAATCAATTTGGGGTCAGGGTTAATGTTTAATTGGGGATTTAAAAAACCCTATATGTTTTGGGGGGGGGGAGAGCCTTGAATTCATGAATTCATATGGTAATGCTTTCCACACTCACAGAATTCACATGCTTTTCCACTGAGTGAATTATCTGATGATAAGTAAGAGTTATAGTCTATCTGAAGCTCTTTCCACACTCCAGGTACTTATATGTTTTTGCCCCTGAGTGAATTCTTTCATGACAATGGAGGTATGCCCTTGTATCGAAGCCGTTCCCACATTGCACTGGTATGGTTTCTCCTGCGTGTGAATTCTTTGATGAGAAGTGAGGTCCCTGCTCAGACAGAAGCACTTTCCACACACCAAGCACTGATACGGTTTCTCCCCTGTGTGAATTCCTTGATGATAGGTGAGATTTGCCTTTTGTGTGAAGCCCTTTCCACATTCCAAGCACTGATACGGTTTCTCCCCGGTATGAACTCTCTGATGAGCAGTAAGAATCGTCTTCTGTGTGAAGCACTTCCCACATTCCAGGCATTTGTACGGTTTCTCACCGGTGTGAACTCTTTGATGGCGAATGAGGTCTTTGTTCAGGCAGAAACCCTTCCCGCACTCTGAGCATTTATATGGTTTGTCTCCGGTATGAATTTTTTGATGAGAAGTGAGGCTTGTCTTTTGCATGAAGCTCTTTCCACACTCCAGGCATTTATGTGGTTTCTCCCCGGTGTGAGTTCTTTGGTGATAAGTGAGATCGCACTTCCGAATGAAGCTCTTTCTGCACTCCAAGCATTCGTACGGTTTCTCCCCAGTGTGAATTCTTTGGTGGTAAGTAAGAGTTAAATTCTGCCTGAAGCTCTTTCCGCACTCCAAGCACTGATATGGTTTCTCCCCTGTGTGAATTGTCTGATGACAGGTGAGATTCCTCTTCTGAGTGAAGCTCATTCCACACACTAAGCACTGATATGGTTTCTCCCCTGTGTGAGTTCTCTGATGATCAGTGAGCTTCGTCCTGCTACTGAAGAACTTTCCACACTCCAAACACTGATAGGGTTTCTCTTCTCTGTGAATTCTCTGATGATTAGTGAGAGTTCTGTTTTGTCCAAAGCTCTTCACACACTCCAAGGGTGTATAGGCTTTCTCCACCGTGTGAATTTTCTGATGAGTTTGATAAGTGAAACTTTTGTTCTCATGAAAAGCCTTTTCACACTCTAAGCACCGATATGGCTCCTCCCCTGTGTGAATTATCTGATGTGAAGTCCTCTTCGAATGGAAACTCTTTCCACACTCCAGGCACTGATAAGGTTTCTCCCCAATATGAATGCTTTGATGTGTAGCAAGATCAGAACTATGATGAAGGTCCTTTCCGCGTGCTGTAATGAAAATAGAAAAATGAGGTAGAAACAGAGCTTTTGTGACAGACCACATATAGGTGGTTATATTCTGATGACAGAAAACACCAAGACAAGATGGGAGAGTCAGAGTTTTTGATTCTAAAGGAGTCAATTTAGTGGGTGTGACATGGTGGAATTGAGGGAACAGGGAGGGACATAATTCGCAGAAGACATGCTAATGCAGTTTCTTTAAAAAGAAAAGAAAAAACAAGGTTAACATTTAACAAAACCAAACCCTATTTTTAAGGAATTGTCAAAATTTGAAAATCTATTGTGCGTCAGGGCAAGACACAGAAAATAATTCACCAATTTGAACTGTTGTGCCAAGTTCCATGACTATACAACAGGATTTTTCATGGGCACCTGGGAAATTATTACATTCATCAGTTTAAAAAAATCTAATGTCGTTATTGAAGCTTCTTTGCAAATATGGATTATGTATACAGATATGCCCATATACCGGTATATCTCTCACTTTTACAAACTGTTGTTTTAATTGTGTTCTAGTTTTAATTGCTCATATTGAGCTCCAAGCATTGTTAGCCAACTTGTAGATTTCTGTTCAATGGAAAGGGGGGGATATAAATGTTTTGATAAAGAAAAATAGCTAAATCCTGCTCGATGGAAAGAAGGAGGTACAGTGGTGCCTCGCAAGACGAAAAGAATCCGTTCTGCGATTCTCTTCGTGTAGCGGTTTTTTCGTCTTGCGAAGCAAGCCCATTGACAGCTTAGCGGATTAGCGCTATTAGCGGTCTAGCGGCTTTTAGCGATCAGCTGAGAAGTGGCTTATCAGCGGATCAGCTGTTAAGCGGCTTAGCAGCTTAGGAAAAGCGGGAAAAAAGCGGGAAAAACCTGTGGGAACTCGCAAGATTTTTTCGTCTTGCGAAGCAACCCCATAGGGAAATTCGTTTTGCGAAGCGCCTCCAAAACGGAAAACCCTTTCGTCTAGCGGGTTTTCCGTCTTGCGAGGCGTTCGTCTTGCGGGGCACCACTGTACTAAATTGTTGGGATTCTGCAAAAACAGAAGCAGCAGCTAAAATTAATATATAATTTCTAAATAAATATTATAATCCACTAGGGAAATATACTTTTACTGAGAGAGGCCACGATCCCACAGTTCTCCTCCATGACTTCTTTGTGTAGAGCTCTTTGGTCAGGATGCAGAAGAGCCCACTCCTCGGCCGTGAAACACACAGCCACATCCTCAAACGAGGCTGGGTTCTGAAAGAAAAGCAAATATTTTCCTCTTTATAGATAACCAATTCATAAAACTCACCAATGCTGCCTACCTGCAACCCCTGCATCCACAGCCTTCCTGTTAGGCAACTTCCTTGACCCCATAACTCCCCCCCCCTTTAAATGCCAAAATATAGACACACCCTGACTACCCCCTGGCAGCCTCCCCACTGGTCCTTCCCCTTACCTGGTCCGTTGCCACAGCAACCGCTTCCCTTCCACCAGATATAAATGGATGGTTAAGTCTCGCTGGCATCATTCCATCGCCTGTGAGAGACAAAGGTGGGGGACAGAGATCAGAATGTGTTTGTCTCAGAGGTTAAGTGGCCCATGTTTAAGCACCCCCTTGACATTACAAAAGGTCGTGTATATTACAAAATGTCATGTATATTACAAAATATTATGTATATTACAAAATGTTGTGTATATTACAAAATGTCATGTACACTACAATCTGTCATGTATATTTCGTTATATAGACGCTTTCATTTTCAGTACAGTCAAACCTTGGTTCCCAAACGCCTCCGTTTTGGAACATTTCAGCTCCCAAATGCCAAAAACCCGGAAGTGTTCTGGTTTTCAAACGTTTTTCGGAAGCCAAACATCCGAAGCGGCTTCCGCTGAAGTGCAGGAATCTCCTGCAGCCAATCAGAAACCCTGCCTCGGTTGTCGAACATTTCAGAAGCCGAATGGGACGGATTACATTCGACAACCAAGGTTTGACTGTACTGTGCAAAGACATCTCTCCCCAGCTGGGATCTTGGCAAGTTGGCTTCCATGTGTTCAAGTGCTGAAAATAAACATCACATTGAACTGTGGAAAAGGACCAGAAGGAAGTGTATCTCGCCCCGCTGCACATGTGTGCGCGCGCATATGTACACGTACACACACACACACACACACAGAGCAGAGTCACGAGAACCCAGAAGGATTTCCTGGAATTCTTTCATAACACTGGGAAACCATTTTTTTCCATTTTCTGTTGCATGAGATTTTTCAACTGTTCTTATATGTTCTTTCAATGCTGATTTCAAATCTGAAATCAATTTTCATGTACATGCTTTAGTTATCTTGCACTTTCCGACTTTTGCCGACATGTCATATTTACATTGGGGATAAGTGGACACTGATACGTTGATCTACCCTAACCACATGGTAATTATTGTTTTGCAAACTTAATTTTTCTTTATTTTTATAGTTTTGTAACCTAACCTAACCTAAATATTTGTATTTTTCAGATCGGACCATATAAGAACATATAAGAACAGTTGGGAAATCTCATGCAAAAGAAAATGAAAAATTTTTTGTTCCCCAGTATACTGTGTATCCCAAGGGAATACATTTTTTTGCATACCTCCAACTGTACATAGATATACATGCCATTTTTAATGCTATACATGTCATGTTCAATGCTATATAATTCACTTACATTTATACTCATACTGTACTACTTTGGCTATGTGTTTAATAATACTAATAATAATAATTTATTATTTATACCCCGCCCATCTGGCTGGGCCTCCCCAGCCACTCTGGGCGGCTTCCATAGAAACCAAAAATACAGTAAAATATCACACGTTAAAAACTTCCCTGAACAGTGTTTAATAAAATATTGAATTCTTGCATTGTGAAAAACAAAGATTATGGTGAAAAGTGAAAAACAGGAATTGCAAAAAAACTAGAGCTTACAAAACAAAACCAACTTCAATATGAAATCAGCACGTCTAAATCAGGTTAGAACAACTGCAGGAGTCAATGCAACAAAAATTTTGTTTCCCAATGATTAATGGAAGGAGACCAAGTTCAAATTCATGCTCCATTACCCAGCAAGATGGCGCCTCCCTCCTTCTCCTCCTGCACCTTCCACCTTTGCAGGGGAATCTCTCTGATGTTCTCTGGAGCCTTCACAGCATATGGGAAATCAGTGGCGACTTCTGTGGACAGACCCTTAACCGGAAAAGAGGGAACCGGGGGGGAGGATGAGAAAAGGAGAGTTAGCGGCAAAGGCGTTGACGTTTGGGACACTTTCAGAACATAGCTGTCAACCTACAGATTTGAAAATAAGGAACCAGCAGCCTCGAGAATAAGGGATCAGCAGCCAAAATAAGGGATTTTGCTTGGCTTATACAGAAATCCGGCACTGATGGAGCCAGGCTGCTTTGGCTGCCACTGACTGTGTTTTGCGGGGGGTTGGACTAGATGATCCTAAGGGTCTACAACTCCGACCAAAGAAGAGGGGCAGACAAAACTGATGAACGACGTGGAGATGGCAAAGCTTCCAGGCAGAATTAGAAACCAGGAAGAGGACCTCTTTCATAAAGAAGGGGGAAAGTTTATAATTTAGTTGAAAAGCTATTGTCAAGAGTTACATACATTGGTAGGATTGACAGAAAACCTGTAGTAAAAATTTGAACTATGGACAGACAAATGATTTATAAAAATAGAGTTATGAAAGGGATGCAGAGGGGGAAATCACTACATTAAGATGCTGCACTGGTTGGAGGGGATGCTAAGCAGCACGTCGGGGCTGCTGTTGTGCTGGCGTGAGGAGTTCCATCGGCCCTTCCCCGCCCGAGAGGGAGGGAGGGAGGGAGACTCTCGCCCACGCCGCCCGTGAGCCCAGAATGAGGCGGTTGCGGCGCTGCGACGGCCGCTGAAGCGCTGCCCTTCTGCGTCCCTCCTCATCCCCCTCCCTCAGGCCGCCTCCCCAGCCGCCGCTGCCACCTCCGGCTTCCCCTGGCAGCGTGGCGGAAGTCTCGCAACCGAGGGGCTGCCTGCCCGCCCGCCACCACCTATCTCCTCACGACGCACCCCTGAAGTGGAAAAGGGAGAGACAGAGATGTGGCAGCTTGTGCACATGCTCTCTCTCACGCGGCGGAGGACCCCGAGCCGCTGCTTCCCTCCCGAGCCGGGCAAGCATGAAACCCGGGAAATTTAAGGGACATCAAGGGACATCATCAATAAGGGACAGCAGCAGGACGTGGCGCTGGGATAAGGGAGTTTCCCGCCAAATAAGGGACGGCTGACAGCTATGTTTCAGAAAGGATTTGAAAAATATAGAGAGTTTTGGGATTTTCTGCTTCATGCTCCTCAGCCCTTTCAAACCACCAGAACAAAACTTTTTCAAACCTGCGGATCTTTCGGCTTCCTGTCCTCTGCCTGGCTCAGGAGGAAACCTTCGGCCAGAGCCACCGCCTGGGAACAGGTCTCTGCTCCACATTCCCTCACCCAGCTTTGCATCTCCGGGGGGAGGACAGCCAGGAACTGCTCCAGGATCACCAGGTCCAGGATCTGGGTCTTAGAGTGAAGCTCTGGCTTCAGCCACCGACGGCAAAAGTCATGAAGCAGGTTGCAAACCTCTCGGGGCCCCTCGGCCTCCTGGTAGTGGAACTGCCTGAAACGTTGGCGCTGAGCGTCTGAGCTGAGGGCGTCCTCCGCACCCAGGATATTCTGCACAATTCTTTCCCAGAATCCCTCACTCCTCCCAACCCGGGTGGTGTCAAGGCCAGCTGTGCCTTGTCCATCCATGTTGGGTCTGTGCTCCAAGGAATCCTCTGGCTCTCCCCTCTTCTTCCAATCTGCCTTTTCAAGGCAAAAACTGTCCTGGTTCAAGATACAACCAAGCCCCTGCAAAGTGAAGAAAATGGCTTGTTAGTGAATCATAGAATTGTTACGGCTAGAAGCTTTCCATTCACTAAAGCTGGACGAGTCTGGCTACGAAGCAGCTCTTTGGACTAACAGATGGACAACAAACATGGGTTCTCCAAGTCCTTATGGGGCTAAGTTACTGCAAGGCTGAAAGGAGGAAGACTCAGCATCTGACACCCAGTGGCCTGAAGATCTCACTGCTCTTTCTACATCTGATTGCATGGCTTATAATAGTCACTTTCATTTAGATCTCTATTTGGGCATCTGGACTGCTTATATTTATGTATAAATAAATATTTATATTTACGTATCTACAGGACCGCCTCTCCTGGTATGCCCCGCAGAGGACCTTAAGGTCCATGAATAACCATAGTTTAGAGGTCCCGGGCCCTAAGGAAGTCAGACTATCCTCCACCAGGGCCAGGGCCTTTTCAGTGATGGCTCCAACCTGGTGGAATGCTCTGTCCCATAAGACTAAGGCCCTTCAGGATTTAACCTACTTCCGTCGGGCCTGTAAGACAGAGCTATTCTGCCTGGCCTTTAATTTGAATTCAGCCTGATCTCTTATTTCCCTTCCCTTCCCTCCCCCTCCCATTTAATGAAGATTACCCGCTCTGAGACCCCACTGCTAATTCTCCCCTGGCCTCCTTGCTGGCCCAAATAGGACCAATTCAGCCAGCTAGCCCTAAATTGATTTTTGAATTTTATTGTTATTCATATTTTATGCTGCTTTTATAATTAAGTATCTTAAATTTGTTGTTAGCCACCCTGAGCCTGGTTTTCTGAACCAGGAAGGGCAGGGTATAATAACAATTATTATTATTATTATTATTATTATTATTATGATTATTATTATGATTATGATGATTATTATTATTATGTCTCTCCCATATCAGTCTCTAGAGGTGAGGGGAGACAGACTTTCAGCTCCTCATCAGGCAATGGTGTTTCCACCTGCCCTAGCCCACCTAGCTTTTCCCAGACTATGAACAGCAGCAGCAGTAGCAGGGAATATTTCATTCATTCAGGGATATATTTTTTAAAAATAGTTTCATAAGTTGTGCTTCTTTGTTTCTCAATTTGATCCTTTACATGGTTTTGTATGTTTTGAGGTATTTTACGCATTGTGATTTGCTGTTACTTTTATTGATTATATATTGGTAATTCTTTATTGTGGTTGAACTGCTTAATTATTATTTGCTGATGTTTCCTATTAGATTCTGTTGGATTGTTGAATGTTGCTTTGTTTCATATAAGTTATTGGCTGCAGGAGCTTCCTGCAGCAAATCAGAAGCAGCGCTTTGTTTTTCAAACTTTTTGGAAGTCGGATGGAACGGATTCCATTTGACTTCCGATGTATGGCCGTACTGGGGATTAGAGGGCAGTTATGTTGCGTGAAGGCTCTGGATTAAAGGCTTCCATGCCCCTGGGAATCAGGGATCCTACATCCATCCTTCTCTCCAGTCCATCCCTTATGGCTCTCAGCCTTCCACTGATTCCAGCCCCCCCCCCCAATCCTCACTGCGTAATCCATAAACCACTCTCACACAAGCTAAAAAAGCCAATGCAATTCTGGGCTGCATCAATAGGAGTATAGCATCTAGATCAAGGGAAGTAATAGTGCCACTGTATTCTGCTCTGGTCAGACCTCACCTGGAGTACTGTGTCCAGTTCTGGGCACCACAGTTCAAGAAGGACACTGACAAACTGGAACGTGTCCAGAGGAGGGCAACCAAAATGGTCAAAGGCCTGGAAACGATGCCTTATGAGGAACGGCTAAGGGAGCTGGGCATGTTTAGCCTGGAGAAGAGGAGGTTAAGGGGTGATATGATAGCCATGTTCAAATATATAAAAGGATGTCACATAGAGGAGGGAGAAAGGTTGTTTTCTGCTGCTCCAGAGAAGCGGACACGGAGCAATGGTTCCAAACTACAAGAAAGAAGATTCCACCTAAACATTAGGAAGAACTTCCTGACAGTAAGAGCTGTTCAACAGTGGGATTTGCTGCCCAGGAGTGTGGTGGAGTCTCCTTCTTTGGAGGTCTTTAAGCAGAGGCTTGACAACCATATGTCAGGAGTGCTCTGATGGTGTTTCCTGCTTGGCAGGGAGTTGGACTCGATGGCCCTTGTGGTCTCTTCCAACTCTATGATTCTAAGCTGTTTACTTCCAACTGGTACCTGCTGCCTTAGATTAAAAAGGGTTCCCGTTTTCAGCTGTGCTTCTGTACTCCGGGACAAAAACAAAAGCACAGGTCAGGTGCTGCATGTCTGAAAGCACACACCAACACACACGAGTGTCCACCGTGCCTGCAGACCCTCCAAGTGTCCCTATTTTCCAGGGATTTACAGAAGCCATCCCAGTTTCTGATTTGATCCCGGAATGTCTCGCTTTTCCCTGGGACCTCCCTATTTTCATCGGGGAAATGCTGGAACGTATGTAGCTATCCGACCCCGACCCCCCCCCAGCCCTGTACAGGGAAGTTTTTTAATGTTTAATATCTTATTATGTTTTTATATTTGTTGGAAGCTGCCCAGAGTGGCTGGGGCAAACCATAGGATGATGATTATGATAATATTAAACAAGCGAGGTCCCAACCAAAGAAGAATGACAACTTAAACTGATGGAATATGCACAGCTTGCGGATCTAACTTACAGAATATGAGAACAAGAAGAACATTTGTTTAAAGAAGATTGGAAAATGTTTATTGACTATATGGGGAGATTGTGTACACTTGAAAACGTTGGCAGCATCAAGATAAATTCAACAGTGTAAATAAGTTTTGGTGGAAGTAATAATGGAATACTGAATGCTTTAGTTTATATAAAATATGCAGGGATTTATGCTATGCAAAATGAACCATGGAAAGAGAAGAAGGGAAGTCGCTGATATTTCAAGGTTGTCTAAATGAATATTCAAAGTTGTAAAACAGAAAACTTAATAAAATTTATATTAAAAAGTAAAAATGAAAATGTTGGAGGGTATGTGCCTGACTGTGGTGGCGGTGCAAATCCTAACAGAAGCGCAGCTGATGATTCTCGCCCAGCCCCCCAGCCCAGCCCTGCAGACCTACTTGAAACCTCCCCACTGCATGAAACATCCAAGGGGCCTCTTGCTGGCTGCAGAGAGGAGGGAGAAAGAAGCCCAGATCCCTAAAAGCTTGTGTGCAGGGAAGTTTTTAATGTGTGACATTTTAATGTATTTTTAATCTTTGTTGGAACCTACCCAGAGTGGCTGGGGAAGCTCAGCCAGATGGGCTGGGTACAAATTAATTATTATGATTATGATTATTATGTGTTGTGTTGGGCAAATCCCAGGTAAATCTACTGCAAAGGCTGCCTCCCTATGGGGTAAAGTGGGGCCAGGGTTTGGCTCCCTACACACTCTCAGCCGGCTACCCCTAACCCCCCAACCCCACATTTTCTCCCCATTCAAAGCCTGGGATCCCGGAATCTCACCACTCCCTTTCAGGTCCTCCTAGGCACCCACCCCTGCATCCCAGGGACCCCTAACCTTCAAATAGACAATTTTTTTGGGGGGGGGGCTCACCAGATCCCAGGTGGGGCCACCGATGCAGCGCTTGGGGGAGACAGAAGACGCTTCCCTACAAAAGAGGTGGGTTGGTGGGGGGTGAAGATGCACTTCCGGTATGAGACCACCCTCCCCTTCCTCTCTAGGAATCCTCTCCACTTCCCCTTCCTCTCTAGGAATCCTCTCCACTTCCCCTTCCTCTCTAGGAATCCACTCACTTCCCCTTCCTCTCTAGGAATCCTGTTAAAGTTCCTTTAACCCTTTAGGATGTTCAGCAGCCTCTTGAAGCCTCTTGATCAGGGGTCAGCAACCTTTTTCAGCTGCGGGCTGGTCCACTGTTTCTCAGACCATGTGGGGGGCTGGACTATATTTTTTTTGGGGGGGGGATAAACAAATTCCTATGCCCCACAAATAACCCAAAGATGCATTTGAAATAAAAAGACACAATCTTTGTTGTTGTTTAGTCGTTTAGTCGTGTCCGACTCTTCGTGACCCCCTGGACCAGAGCACGCCAGGCCCTCCTGTCTTCCACTGCCTCCCGCAGTTTGGTCAGATTCATGCTGGTAGCTTCAAGAACACCGTCCAACCATCTCATCCTCTGTCGTCCCCTTCTCCTTGTGCCCTCCATCTTTCCCAACATCAGGGTCTTTTCCAGGGAGTCTTCTCTTCTCATGAGGTGGCCAAAGTCTTGGAGCCTCAGCTTTACGATCTGTCCTTCCAGTGAGCACTCAGGGCTGATTTCGTGAAGAATGGAGAGGTTTGATCTTCTTGCAGTCCATGGGACTCTCCAGAGTCTCCTCCAGCACCATAATTCAAAAGCATCAATTCTTCGGCGATCAGCCTTCTTTATGGTCCAGCTCTCACTTCCATACATCACTACTGGGAAAACCATGGCTTTAACTATACGGACCTTTGGTGATGTCTCTGCTTTTTAGGATGCTGTCTAGGTTTGCCATCGCCTTTCTCCCAAGGAGCAGGCGTCTTTTTAATTTCGTGGCTGCTGTCGCCATCTGAAGTGATCAGGGAGCCCAAGAAAGTAAAATCTCTCACTGCCTCCATTTCTTCCCCTTCTATTTGCCAGGAGGTGATGGGACCAGTGGCCATGACCTTCGTTTTTTGATGTTGAGCTTCAGACCATATTTTGTGCTCTCCTCTTTCACCCTCATTAAAAGGTTCTTTAATTCCTCCTCACTTTCTGCCATCAAGGTTGTGTCATCTGCATATCTGAGGTTGCTGATATTTCTTCCGGCGATCTTAATTCCGGCTTGGGATTCATCCAGCCCAGCCTTTACTCATGTAAAAACACACTGATTCCCAGACCATCTGCAGGCCAGATTTAGAAGGCGATGGGGCCGCATCTGGCCCCCGAACCTTAGGTTACTACCCCTGCTCTTGATCCTTTGTTGCTGGGCAGGGGATTATATGCAATAATAATAACAACAATAATAATAACTTTTATTTATACCCTGCCCTTCCCGGCCACAGCTGGGCTCAGGGCGGCTAACACCAATAAAATCACAGTGAAAACATAAGGGGGGGGACCAATTTAAAATGCAGCACGTGATTGGCTAATGGATATAGTTAAACAATATTGAAGTATCAGATCTGGAAGGACGTGATAATAGATTTGATTAGCATGCTTAATTTTGGTATGAGAAAACAACGGTGCACAAGGGATTCCTGAACCACATTATAAGGAAATCAATTTACCAAGTATGTGACAAATATAAGAATTTATTAGAGAACAAGACACCTTTGTGGCTTTCCCCTTTAGAAACTATCTGTAAAAAGATACGAAACTGGGCAACATACAAAGATCTGTTAACAGAAGTAGAAAACAAATTAAAGGTGAAAGAATATGAGGATATAAAAGCTCTGTTAACAGATTGGTTACAATATCGCCTTATAAATGACATATTCAGAGGTGACAAAGAGAAGGACTTTGGGAAGGAATACTCAAAGTTCAAAAAGGAGTTATTAGAAAATAATGAGAAATTGTTATCAAGAATGTACAAACCACTGTTGGAATGGGAGACGAAAGATGAAGAGGTTAAAGCTGTAATGATAAACTGGGCAAAAGACAGGTTATACTATACCACTTGAATCATAGGAAAAGTTGTGGAAAGAGATTTTAAAATTCACGGCATGTAGTTCATTAAAAGAAAATGAGATGAAGATGTACTGATGGTATTTGACTCCAGTAAAGCTTGCTGAAATGTATAAAGATATCTCTAATTTATGCTGGAAATGTAAGGATAAGGAAGGAACTATTTTTTCATATGTGGTGGACGTGTAAAAAAGTAAAGGGCTTCTGGGAAATGATACACAGTGAATTTTTAAAAATTATTAAAATTACGTTTGTTAAAAAAAACCAGAGGCTTTTTTACTAGGAGTAAGGAAGCAAGAGACGGTTTATTTATGCGACTACAGCAGCCAGAATGCTACTAGCCCAGATGTGGAAAGAAGGAAAGGTCCCAACGAAAGAAGAATGGATAACTAGATGACTGGCTAAGAAATATAATTATATGCAAGGAGAATAAAGGGGGGGGATGGAAACCAGGGGGGCAAGGGGAAAAGCCATTTATTGCAAATTTGGATTGGATATCTATGTACCAAAAGGAAAAACGTTGTTAATTTGAAAATTGAAAATAATTATAATAATAAATAGTTTAGAAAACGTTTTGGGGCTCCCGTGCAGCTGATCCAGCGGGGCTTTCCGGAGGCGAGACCAGCGCCTCTCCTCGCTCTTTGCCCGGAGAAGCCCAGAGGCTCCTGCCGCTCGGCTCCGAAACGGTTAAGAGCAGCGGCCACAGAGCTGAGATTCCTAGAGCGGAGAAAAAAAGGCTGACGGGAGAATAGCAGCTTCCGCTTCCTGTCCCGCTTTGTCGAACATGGCGGCGGCTGTTCTTCCTCGCGGAGGCGCTGGAGGTGCGTCATATTATTATATATTATAACGGGGGGGGGGTGGAGTGGGGGCGCTGCTGGAGGGAGTTGTGGGGAGGGATTAAAAAAAAAACCCCCGTTAGGCAAACCATTTCAATGTAAGGTTTTTTTTCTGCGTCTCCTTTTTCTCGTCGTCAGTTTATCCAGATTTTCACGTTATTATTTTTTAAGACCTCTTGAAAATTGGTCAGCATTTTGGTGCAGATTTCTCCTAATGGACGCGCTTTTGCAAAGGGTATTTCCCCAAATATTTACATTTCCCATAATTAATGCATTCTGTATTTAATTCCGCTAAAATAATGCGTTTATACGTTTTTCCCCCTTTGTATGGGGGTAGGACATCTTCTCCCAATGGAGGGGCAGATTTTTCTCCTCCTCTCCTCCCTGCAGGCCAACTTGGGCAGGTGGGGGACCTTCCTTGGGCTCCCCATAGGGCTTGGGGTCAAGGCAAACCCTTAAGCATTGGAAAACCTTCTGCTGGGGCTCCCCCTGGAACTTGTAATCATTTTTATCCGGCCTGATTTTATTATAATTTATTAAAATTGTATACCTCCCTATACCCACAGGCCTTAGGGCAGGATAAAATTGCAATATAAAAACTCAAAGTACATAATCAAAACATAAACAAAATCAACCCAATAACACTCCCTCCCCAAAACACACACACGTTTTAAAACATTTGTGTTTCAATTAAATACAGCAGTTTCTGCAAGAGGAGTTCTGGGCAGAAGAGGTTAGAAAAAAAGGAGAAACACGCAACTTCAAGTCCACATTAAAATTCCAAGCGTGGCTAAGGCCTTACTTAGGCTACTACTACTACTACTATTACTACTACTAACACCCCTGAGCACCCTCTCCCACCACTGTCTTGCCTGGATAATGGACTGGATGAGGGCCAACAAATTGAAGCTCGATCCAGATAAGAGTGAGGCTCAGTTAGTGGGTGGTTCCCTAGAGCAGATGGCTGGAAGGTCGCCTGCTCTTGATGGGGTTACACTTCCTCTGAAGGAGCAGGTTCGTCGCTTGGGGGTTCTCCTGGATCCTTTGCTGTTGCTCGAGGCTCAGGTGGCCTGTAGTGCCTTCCATCACCTTTGGCTGGTAGCCCAGCTACACCCCTTTCTGGACAGGAATAGCCTATCTACCGTTGTCCATGTTCTGGTAACTTCAAGGTTAGATATAGATATGTGTTATACGTAGGTCTGCCTCTGAAGACAGTTTGGAAACTTCAGCTAATGCAGAAGTCAGCGGCCAGGTTGCTCACCGGAGTTGACGGGTGAGCATATTACCCCCATCCTGGTCCGACTGCACTGGCTACCAGTTAGTTTCAAGGTGCTGGTTTTGACCTATAAAGCCTTACATGGCTCAGGATCACAATACTTCAAGGGCTGCTTCTTTCCATTATGAACCTAGCCGGATCCTGAGGTCCTCCTTCGTGGGCCTCCTCCTCACGTGGTCTGGAGGGTGGCAACACGAGAACAGGGCCTTCTCTGCAGTGGCTCCCTGTCTGTGGAATGCTTCCTGTCTGTGGAAGTTCACCTGACGCCTCCCTTATACTCCCCATGAATCAGAGCATGCCTTGGAAACTCTCTTTCCTCTCAAAGCATCTCCTTTTTTATGTCCATGGAGCTTTCATGGCATAATACTGGAGTGGGTTGCCAGTTTCTTCTCAGGTGGATCACATTTAGTCTAAACTCTCTGCTGACCTGTCTGTCTTAGGTGGCCCTGCACGGCATAGGTCATAGTTTCTCTGAGTTATTCAAGCCCCTTCGCCACGACAAGGCAGTGATCCATGAAGGGGTATACACCTTTAGGTGCCATGCAAACATGTTCCTTTTTAACCAGGTTTTTGCTTGATATGTTTGACATCCTATAGTCTTTTTCAAACGTGGCTCTTTTTTGGGGGGTGTTATTGGGTTGTTTTTATTCTGATTATATATGATGTGATCTTTTCTGTGAACCATGCTGAGTCCTCCGGGTGTAGGGCAGTATATAAACTCAATAAATAATAATACCATATTAATGCAATACTAATACTTTCATTATTTGTACCCCACGGATCTGACTGGGTTGCCCCAGCCACTCTAGCTGGCTTCTAACAAATATAAAAGCATAATAAAACATTTTAAACTTCCCTCTACATGGCTGCCTCCAGTTGTCTTCTAGAAGGTGTATAGTTGTTTGTTTCCTAGACATCTGACGGGATAGCTTTCCACAGGGTGGGCACCACTACCAAGAAGCCCCTCTACCTCGTTCCCTGTAAGTTCCCTTCTCACAGTGAAGGAACTACCACAAGGCCCTGGGACCTGGATCTTGGTGTCCTGACTGAATGATTGGGGTGAAGACATTCCTTTAGCATTTCATCAGTTTGCCTTTTTATTCCATCAGGAGATGTTGAAGGGATGCTGGCAGAAGGGGAACAATCAGAAATGTCACCAAAAGGACCCAAAGAACAAAGGAATCGGAGGGTTCAAGATGGAGGCAGCAGGCGAGAGGGGAGAGGAAAGCAGAAGCCGGCGGGTGACTTTGGTACGTCTCAGGGTGGTGAAAATCAAATTCACAGAGAGTGGAAAAAGCATGAATGCACCGTGTGTGGAAAGAGATTTGGTCGTCGCTCAACTCTTACTATACATCAAAGAGTACACACAGGGGAGAAACCGTATACATGTTCAGAGTGTGGAAAGAGCTTCAGTCACAGTACTGCCCTTATCTTGCATCGAAGAACTCATACAGGAGAGAAACCATATATATGTTCCGAGTGTGGAAAGAGCTTCAGTGAACGTGGTCATCTAACTAGGCATCAAAGAACTCATACAGGGGAGAAACCATATATATGTTCCGAATGTGGAAAGAGCTTCAGTGAACGTGGCAAGCTTACTAGGCATCAAAGAACTCATACAGGGGAGAAACCGTATAAATGCTTGGAGTGTGGAAAGAGCTTCAGTGACAGTGGTACCCTTACCTTGCATCAAAGAACTCATACAGGGGAGAAACCGTATACATGTTCAGAGTGCAGAAAGAGCTTCAGTGACAGTGGTACCCTTACCTTGCATCAAAGAACTCATACAGGGGGAAAACCCTATACGTGTTCTGAGTGTGGAAAGAGCTTCAGTCGATGTGGCCAGCTTACCTTGCATCAAAGATCTCATACAGGGGAAAAACCGTATACATGTTTAGAGTGCGGAAAGAGCTTCAGTCAATGTGGCCAGCTTACCTCGCATCAAAGAACTCATACAGGGGAGAAACCGTATACATGTTCAGAGTGCGGAAAGAGCTTCAGTCGATGGGACCAGCTTACCTCACATCAAAGAACTCATACAGGGGAGAAACCGTATACATGTTCAGAGTGTGGAAAGAGCTTCAGTCAGATTAGCAACCTTAAGTTGCATCGAAGAACTCATACAGGGGAGAAACCGTATAAATGCTTGGAGTGTGGAAAGAGCTACAGTCACTGTGGTACCCTTACCTTGCATCAAAGATCTCATACAGGGGAAAAACCGTATACCTGTTCAGAGTGTGGAAAGAGTTTCAGTCACATTGGTTCCCTTGCCTTGCATCAAAGATCCCATACAGGGGAGAAACCGTATACATGTTCCGAGTGTGGAAAGAGCTTCAGTCAGAGTAGCTACCTTAAGTCGCATCAAAGAACTCATACAGGGGAGAAACCGTATACATGTTCAGAGTGTGGAAAAAGCTTCAGTAAGAGTTGCGGACTTAAGTCGCATCAAAGAACTCATACAGGGGAGAAACCGCATACGTGTTTGGAGTGTGGAATGAGCTTCGCTCGCAGCAATGCGCTTACTAGACATCAACAAACTCATCGAGGCAGCAAACCTTGTAAATGCTGGGAATGTGGCAAGAGCTTCAGTCGCATCGACTACCTTTCCTCGCATGAAAGAATTCATATAGGGGAGAAACGATATACATGTTTGGAGTGTGGAAAGAGCTTCAGCCAGAGTTCCAGCCTTACCTTCCATCAAAGATTGCACACAGGAGAGAAACCTTATAAATGTTTGGAGTGTGGGAAGAGCTTTAGTCGTGGTAGCCAACTCAGGTTGCATCAAAGAACTCATACAGGGGAGAAACCGTATACATGTTCGGAGTGTGGAAAGAGCTTCAGTTGCAGTAGCTCCCTTACGTTGCATCAAAGAACTCATACAGGAGAGAAACCGTATACATGTTCGGAGTGTGGAAAGAGCTTCAGTCGCAGTAGCTCCCTTAAGTCGCATCAAAGAACTCATACAGGAGAGAAACCGTATACATGTTTGGAGTGTGGAAAGAGCTTCAGTCACCATAGCGCCTTTAAGCCGCATCAAAGAACTCATACAGGAGAGAAACCGTATACATGTTCGGAGTGTGGAAAGAGCTTCGGTCACCATAGCGCCTTTAAGTTGCATCAAAGAACTCATACAGGAGAGAAACCGTATACATGTTCGGAGTGTGGAAAGAGCTTCAGTCGCAGTAGCTCCCTTAAGTCGCATCAAAGAACTCATACAGGAGAGAAACCGTATACATGTTTGGAGTGTGGAAAGAGCTTCAGTCACCATAGCGCCTTTAAGCCGCATCAAAGAACTCATACAGGAGAGAAACCCTATACATGTTCGGAGTGTGGAAAAAGCTTCAGTCGTAGTAGTAACCTTACTAGCCACCAAAGAACTCATAGAAACTCATAGAACTCTTAGAAATGTTTGGCGTATGGAAAGAACTTCAGTGGCAGGGGCTCCCTTCCTAAACAGTACAGAACTCGTACAAGGGAAACATTTTGAAAGGGTTGGCGTGTGGAAAGATCTCTAATCATATCAAATAACTCCTACAAAGAGTAAACCAATGATCGTGTTCTGGTCCCCCCAGGACAACCATTATTGGAGTGGAAGAACTTTCTGACAGTAAGAGCTGTTTTGACAATGGAACAGTCTCCCTCGGGAGGTGGCGGGCTCTCCTTCCTTGGAGGATTTTAAGCAGAGGTTGGATGGGCTTCTGCTATGGATGCTTTAGCCGAGATTGCTTCATTGCTGGGGGTTGGACTAGATGACCCTTGGGGTCCCTTATAACTACAGTTCTATGATTCTATATACACCAGAACCATCATCTGCTAGACAACTGTTGTCACAAGCTTGGCAAGTCCAGAGATATACTTGATCATCAGATAATGCTAATATTATTCACTTGGAATGTGCTGTTTGAATCCATGTACAATTCTAGGTGCCTATTTTATAGTTTTGCTTTTCATATCCTAATTCTCATCTGCTGTTATATGTAGCATTCCCAAAGGAAGGAAGGATTGGACTCTGATTAATAAAATACACACGAGGCTTGACCAGCAAGACTTTGGGAGGGGTGCATATAATAATTCCCCCCCCCTGGCCCAGGTTGTTTTATTCACAACAGAACTTTTTACACAGTGTTCGTAAGAACCGATCAGATTTCCTCTGAGCATTTCAAAAACCCCCACGTGGGACAAGGTCAGATCAGTAAAGGAAGGAAGGAAGGGTGGTATTCACCATCTCTTTGTGAACTCTCTTCCTGAACTCTCTTCCTGGCCCTAAGATCTATCTAAAGATTAACAAACTACATCAAAGTAACCTATTAACTTTATGGCCTAGGGTGCCTGGTGCAGCAACTGGTCTGTGTCCTAGAATGCTTATAGGTGCTTGTCAGACATAGAGAAATGGGCAGTAGAGAAAAATGGCGTAGATGCAGAGGCTTGTGGGATTTGATCAGAATTTTTTGTCAATGAATCAAACCCAGGCAGCGCAATGCTTTCATCGCGGACACAATGGCTTGATGCATATTTTATCATTCCTCATTATAATCCCGTCTGATCACTAGTTATAGCTGCTATCTCTGTTTCATATACATCATAAAATGAAACAGAAAAATCTTTACAAAAATAAAATCTACACCTACACTGGAAAAAAATAATGGGATCTGTTCACATCCCTCATGGTTAGATTACTGCAATGCACCGTACAAAGAGATACCTTGAAGGTTGGGCCACAGGCTGTAGCTGGTGCAGAACGCAATAGCCAGGTGGCTTGTGTGAGCAAGGTAAAAAAGGTAAAGGATCCCTGACCAGTTAAGTCCCGTCAAAGGCAGCTATGGGGTTGCAGCGCTCATCTTGCTTTCAGGCCGAGGGAGCTGGTGTTTGTCCACAGACAGCTTTCTGGGTCATGTGGCCAGCAGGACTAAACCGCTTCTGGGGCAGTGGAACACCGTGACGGAAACCAGAAGTCACGGAAACACCGTTTGCCTTCCTGCCACAGTGGTACCTATTTACCTAATTGCACCGGCGTGCTTTCGAACTGCTAGGTTGGCAGGAGCTGGGGCAGAGCAGCAGGAGCTCACTCCGTCGCACAGATTCGAACCGCCAACCTTGCCATCAGCAAGCCCAAGAGGCTCAGTGGTTTAGACCACAGTGCCATCCACGTCAGGCTTGTGGGAGGAAACTACTGCCAGCATAGAACAGCCTGCTAGTGGGATTTGCACTTGCTACCAATCTGCTACTGGGCTGAGTTCAAGGAGTTTGTACTCACATGCAAGTTCCTGTTCTGGACATTTTCCACCTTTTCCAGCTGGATAAATAAATTTTAATAATGGGTTTCCACTTGTTACGGTTTTAGTTTTATTTTTATTTGTTGCCTTTGTGTATAAAACTGCTTTTTAAAACATTTTTTATATAAATTGCCTTGAGACGGTGGTTTAGAAGTCAATTATTTTTTTTAAATACTTTTCATGTTTATACATTTCACTAATTTTACAATCATTTTGACATTTCAAGGTTTGACTTCCTTCCCCCTTTTTCTGTGGTTCCTTAAATTTATTTTTAATATCTTCTGCATATCCAAATTAACTTAATTTGCTCATTTATTCATCTTCTTTAAATATATACTGGTATGAAACTGCAGGTTATTACAATAATCCTACCAATGTTTTTATCTGTTTACAATTTATCTGTAAATATTCAATAAACCATTTCCATTCTTTTATTTTTAAAAAAATGTTATCTTGATTTCTTATTCTTCTGGTAAGTTTCGCCATAGGCAATCATATTTAAGGCAATCCTCCTGTGGATTTTTGTTAAATGGGAAAATGGTAGATAAACAGAAGCAGAGCTATAGAAATAGATATACGGAAGATATACACAAATAGATAAATCTCGCTGGACCAAAAGAATAAGACTTGTGATGCTGACACACAGTCGTTAAACCTGTTGAGTATTGCCAATTAATTTACTTGCATTTCTGAAGATATATTATCATCAAGCAGAGTAAAAGGGAACCTTACCAAGAGAGGACACGATCCTGCAAATCTCCTTCATAATTTGGCTGTTCAGGGCTCTCTGGTCAGGACCCAGCTGAGCCCATTCCTCTTCAGTGAAACTGAGTCCTGAGAGGGAGAGGGGGGGAAATGCTTCCTTGCAAATATCAAAATAGACCGGCCTACAAGCAAAATCCCAAAGCCTTGTTAAGGGGAGGTGAATGGGCATTGCCCTCAGGATTAATATACATTGGTACCTTGGTTCTCAAACTTAATCCATTCCGGGGGTCTGTTCCCAAACCAAAGCATTCCAAAACCAAGGTGCGCTTTCCCATAGAAAGTAATGCAAAATGGATTAATCCATCCCAGACTTCTGAAAACAACCCATAAAATAGCAATTGAACATGAATTTTACCATCTAACGAGACCATTGATCCATAAAATGAAAGCAATAAACAATGTACTGCAATCACACGATCAATCAGTCAGTAGCTGAACTGGGTTCCACACAGTCACAAAAACAAAACAAAAAGGGCCACAAAAACAAAAATGCAAAATAAATAGCAAACACAGACAGACCTCAGCGTAACACTCAAAACAGAAACGTAACATACTTGAATCAAGGCATTCAAAACGGAGGCACATTCGGCTTCCCCAAAAAGTTTGCAAACTGGAACACGGGTTTGCGGTGTTTGGGTTCCAAGTTGTTGGAGTACCAAGGCGTTTGAGAACTAAGGTACCATTGTAGAGGCGAGAGAAGCCTTTTTTCCCACCTGGGAGCCTCTTTCCATTCAAGACAATATTCAGGGCGGTTCCAGAGGCAAAATTTTCTACCTCCAAGGAAACAACAGGCAAGATCAAGGGCCAGAGAGAGGCTTGGAGGGCCGCAGTTAGTGCCCCCTACCATGAGGCCTGAGGTTCCCCACTCCTGATTCAAATCTTCATGAGTGGCGTTGACAGCCTTCCTAGTGGGTAGCAAGATAGCGGTACTGGCAGGGTCCCCGGTCCTGATTCCCTCAACCTGATTTGGTAACCCAAGGAGAGATGGCACGGTTTCATCACCTGCGAGAGACAGAGAGGTCAGGAATGTTGGAAGGTCAACAGCAGGGATCATGCAGTTTATCAGCTAAGGGTTAAATCTGGTAGTGTTTAAAGAGAGCTGGCCAAGAGGGGTGGGCGGAGCTGCTGCTTAGCAACCAAGCAGAGCGGCATGACCTTCACTGAGGAAACGTGCTCGGATTGGCTGGGTGGTTCTGAGGGAGCTTTCCTCTGCTATGTTTGGATGAACGTCTCCCTGCTTTTGCTTGTTTTTTTCAGGAAAGTGATATCGGCTCTTTTCACAGTAGCACATGCTTGTCACGTAGACAAGAAGTTTGGGGTCAGTTTAGCACAAGGGTCAGCAATCTTTTTCAGCCATGGGCCGGTCCACCGTCCCTCAAATCATGTGGTGGGCCAGACTATTTTTTTTTTTGGGGTGGGGGGGTAATGAATGAATTCTTATGCCCCACAAATAGCCCAGAGATGCATTTTAAATAAAAGCACACATTCTGCTCATGTAAAAACACCAGGCAGGCCTCACAAATAACCCAGAGAGGCATTTAAAATAAAAGCATTCTTTTTTTAAATTCATATTCTTGATTGATTAAAAAATTTACATGTCTGTACAAACATTATGTACTATCTCTGAACAGGTAAAAATAATAAGAAAATTATATAAAATAGAACATTTATAAAGAAAGAAAGAAAAATAAAGAAGTAGCAAAGATAAGAAACAAATAAATAATAATAATAATAAAAGACAAAGTCCTGGAGCATCCGTGGGCCGGACTGAGAAGGCGATTGGGCCGCACCTGGCCCCTGGGCCTTAGGTTTCCTGCCCCTGGTTTAGCAGATGGATGGCCTTATTTCAATGTCCCCTTGGATCCTGCAACCTGAGGGACTGGCACTCAGACAAGTGCCACATCGTGCTCATCCTGAACCTGCAAGGAGCCATTCTTCTGGTCGAAGGTGCCCATCTATGCTTACTCCGTAAGGCGGTTTCTCCGTCACCTTCCTGTTTGATAGGCCACCACAAGGAACGTTTCCTTGGCCTCAGAGAAATCTCCTCCTCCCTCTGCAGTTTGTTCCTTTACCTGAAACAGCAATGAGGACTAGGATCAAAAATAAAATTCTAAGAGGGAAAACACTTTTGGGGGAGAGTTGAGACATTCTAGAAGACTTTGGGCAATTAGTGAAACGTTTTAGTATATCTCCCCCTCACTTTACCAGCTGCTGGGAAATATCTCAGGTGAGGATGTATTTTAATTGATTGTCTGATTTTATGTTAATGTGTTATACATTTGATGTTAGCTGCTCTGAGCCCGGCTTCGGGTGGGTAGGGCGGGATATAAATAAAACATTATTATTATTATTATTATTATTATTATTATTATTATTATTATTATCTCAGTGAAACTGTCTCTCACCTGCTGCTCCTGCTGCTTCTGGTCCTCTGCCCGACTCAGGAGGAAACCTTCGGCCAGGGCCACCGCCTGGGAACTGGTCTCCGCTCCATTCTCTGACCCAGTTCTCCATCTCCGGGGGGAGGACAGCCAGGAACTGCTCCAGGATCACTAAATCCAGGATCTGAGTCTTGGTGTGTCTCTCTGGCTTCAGCCACTGATGGCAAAGATGGTGGAGTCGGCTGCAAACCTCTCGGGGTCCCTCGGCCTCCTGGTAGCAGAGACGTACCAAAGTCACCTGCCGGCTTCTGCTTTCGTCTCCCCTCTCGTCTTCTGCCTCCATCTTGAACCCTCAGCCTCCTTTGCTCCCCCTCCTCTTTGGATCCTTTCTGTGACACTTCTGATTGTTCCCCTTCTGCCAGCATCCCTTCAACATCTCCTGATGGAATAAAAAGGCAAACTGATGAAATGCTAAAGGAGTGTCTTCACCCCAATCATTCAGTCAGGACACCAAGATCCAAGTCCCAGGGCCTTCCCTCACTGTGAGAAGGGAAGTTACAGAGAACGAGGCAGAGGGGCTTCTTGGTAGTGGTGCCCACCCTGTGGAAAGCTATCCCGTCAGATGTCTAGGAAACAAACAACTATACACCTTTTAGAAGACAACTAGAGGCAGCCATGTAGAGGGAAGATTAAAATGTTTTATTATGCCTTTATATTTGTTAGAAGCCAGCTAGAGTGGCTGGGGCAACCCAGTCAGATCCGTGGGGTACAAATAATGAAAGTATTAGTATTGCATTAATATGGTATTATTATTTATTGAGTTTATATACTGTCCTACACCCGGAGGACTCAGCATGGTTCACAGAAAAGATCACGTCATATATAATCAGAATAAAAACAACCCAATAACACCCCCCCCAAAAAAGAGCCACGTTTGAAAAAGACTATAGGATGTCAAACATATCAAGCAAAAACCTGGTTAAAAAGGAACATGTTTGCATGGCACTTAAAGGTGTATACCCCTTCATGGATCACTGCCTTGTCGTGGCGAAGGGGCTTGAATAAGTTAGAGAAGCAGGGCCACCCAAGGCATACAGGTCAGCCAAGAGTTTAGACTAAATGTGATCCACCTGGAGAAGAAACTGGCAACCCACTCCAGTATTATGCCATGAAAGCTCCATGGACATAAAACAGGAGAAGCTTTGAGAGGAAAGTGAGTTTCCAAGGCATGCTCTGATTCATGGGGAGTATAAGGAAGGCGCCAGGTGAACTTCCACAGACAGGGAGCATTCCACAGACAGGGAGCCACTGCAGAGAAGGCCCTGTTCTCATGTTGCCACCCTCTGGACCACTTGAGATCAGAAGGGGATCTCAGGGTCCGGGTAGGTTCATATGCAAATAGGTGGTCCTTGAAGTATTGTGGTCCTGAGCCATGTAAGGCTTTATAGGTCAAAACCAGCACCTTGAATTAAGCCCGGAAACTAATTGGTAGCCAGTGCAGTCGGACCAGGATGGGGGTAATATGCTCACCCGCCAACTCCGGTGAGCAAGCTGGCCGCTGAATTCTGCATTAGCTGAAGTTTCCAAACTGTCTTCAGAGGCAGACCTACGTATAACGCATATCTATATCTAACCTTGAAGTTCCCAGAGCATGGACAACGGTAGATAGGCTATCCCTGTCCAGATAGGGGTGTAGCTGGGCCACCAGCCAAAGGTGATGGAAGGCACTCCAGGCCATCTGAGCCTCGAGCACCTGTGTTGTTCTGCGTGGTTCTTTCCCAGAATCCTGCACTGCGTTCAGCCGACAAGCACAAGCCTCTCTTCCTTCTTCAGGGCCAAAAGAGTCACGTTTCTCCATGGAGGCTGAACCAGCTCCTCCCGTTTCTGCCAGTTTCTGTCTCGGTGGAGATTCTCCTCATCTGAGGGGCCGCCAGGTCCTGCAAAGCCAACAGCAAATTATTGGTGAGTAAATGGTTGCACTGTTGGGCAGGAGATTTTCCCGGAGCAACTGTGGATGAGCCCATCTTGCCACCAGGTTAGAGAGTGCGGAGATTTGAAGATGGACTACAAACCTGAGGGAGGTTCCTTTATTTAGGTGAAACTCGAAAAATTAGAATATCATGGGAAAGTTCATTTATTTCAGTAATTCAACTTAAAAGGTGAAACTAATATATGAGATAGACTCATGACATGCAAAGCGAGATACGTCAAGCCTTTATTTGTTATAATTGTGATGATTACGGGTGATGCAAACCCCAAATTAACAATCTCACCTGTATATACTGCCCTACATGGAGAGTTACAGCTCTGAGAGTGAAGAAGAAGAAGAAGAGGGAGGGGGGGGAGGAGAAGAAGGAAGAAGAAGAAGAAGAAGAAGAAGAAGAAGAAGAAGAAGAAGACCCTCAATGTCATGCCCAGAGAGACGATGCCCCTGTGACTCAGGACAGTGCTTGTATAACAGAGACATTCGTGTTAGCCTGATTTCCCCACTACTTCATAAGTACCCAGGACGCGCAGGGCAATTCTATACCTCCCTGCTGCTCTCAGGTACCCATCCTGCTATGACTTGCAATGTTGCTAGATTTTGCACAGCAGTGCTCAAAATTTGCCAGGGGATGACCTGTGCCACAAATGAACATATCAGAGTGCTCTGTAAATTGATAGTTAAGTTAGAAGTCTTTCATATATCAACCTTTTATGCTCTTCCCCACACACCCAATCCTCCTATCCCTTCTTTTAGATTATTTTAAAGGTAAAGGGACCCCTGACCATTAGGTCCAGTTGTGGCCAACTCTGGGGTTGCGGTGTTCATCTCGCTTTATTGGCCGAGGGAGCCGGCGTACAGCTTCCGGGTCATGTGGCCAGCATGACTAAGCCGCTTCTGGTGAACCAGAGCAGCGCACGGAAACGCCGTTTACCTTCCCGCAGGAGCGGTACCTATTTATCTACTTGCACTTTGATGTGCTTTCGAACCGCTATGGACCGAGCAACGGGAGCTCACCCTGTCGCGGGGATTCGAGCCGCCAACCTTCTGATCGGCAAGTCCTAGGCTCTGTGGTTTAAGCCATTTTAGCTTCCTTTAAATTCTTATAGACTTTTATATTCACCTTTTCATACCTTTTAGCTTTCCAAAACACTTTTCTAATTTTAAATGACTGTATCCCACCCTTTTATGCTGGTCTATGATGGTAATAAAAAAATGTATTTCTAATAAAACACCAAACATTAAAAACTTCCTGATACAGGGCTGCAACTTCCCAGGGAATGCTGGGAGCTTTAGCTCTGTGAGGGAAAATGTGCCCCCTAACAACTCTGCTTAACAAACTATGCTTCCAGGATCCCCGGCGGGGAACAACGACAATGGCATTATTGTTTAAAATGGTTCGATACTGCTTTGAATGTATAGTTCAGATGGGGCGTTATCAGGTCTACAGGCTGACATACAACACGATCCACCCTAATTTGTATACTTCTTCGTATTTTTCTATTTCCTTATCCTGCGTCCCCTGCTCTGAGTAATACTTTACCACTATTCTGTGATGTTTTTGTAAGGCCTAATAAAGTTATTGTTCAAATATGTTGTGCAGGGTTTCGGGGTGGGGTGGCAAAGCTTCGCTTCTCCAGGAGAAATACATTTGGCACAATTTATTTGGCTTGTGAAATCACTTCTATGCCATGAGGACTGAGAACGTCTTGAAAAAGGAAAGCTCAGATTGCTCTCTGGAATCTCTTCTTTTGCAGCCTTCTAGGGTTTATACCGTCCTGCCACCAAACATCTGCCTCAGGGTATCTTTCCATGACATCTGGAAACCAACAACTCAGCTGGCGAGCGAAGGGAGAAGTCACCAGGTTGTGAAGACTGCGGAACATCTTTGGTGGCAGCCCTGTGTTAGGAAGAGCATTTAAGGCAGCCCACTACAGAGTCGACACACACCAACCTCTGGAACAGGCAGCCCCACCTCCAGTGGGTCACCCCCTTTGAGAGCGGTCAGTTGTTCCGTCTTCTCCAGGCTCAGCTTCAGCAAACAGCAAAATCAAGCCAATGTGTACCTGCTGAGGCCGGCACTCAGGGAACCAGGCAGTGGGCCTTCTTGGTGGTGACGCCCGCCCTGTGGAACATCCTCCCATCAGGTGTCAAGGAAATAAACAACTGACTTCTAGAAGACATCTGAAGGCAGCCCTGTTTAGGGAAGCTTATAATGTTTAATAGGTTATTGTATTTTAATATTCTGTTGGAAGCCGCCCAGAGTGGCTGGGGAAACCCAGCCAGATGGGTGGGGTATAAATAATAAATTATTATTATTATTATTATTATTATTATTATTATTCTGTTGGGAACCGCTCAGAGTGGCTGGGGAAATCCCGCCAGATGGGAGGGGTATAAATAATAATAATAATAATAATAATAATAATAATTATTATTATTATTATTATTACTCGGGAGGAAGCTCCTTTCAGCCAGGCTCCTCTTTGCTTTTCTAGCTCTGTCTGCTTCCTCACCCTCCCTCTCCAAATGGGCAGAAGCAGGAAGGAGAGGGAGCCTATGTGGTGGATGTGTAAAAAAGTAAAGGGCTTCTGGGAAATGATATGCAATGAACTCTTAAAAATTCTTAAAATTACATTTGCTTAAAAAAACTAGAGACTTTTTTACTAGGTATAATAGTAGAAGAATTGCCAAGGAAGCAAGAGACTGTTTATTTATGCGACTACAGCAGCCAGAATGCTACTAGCCCAGATGTGGAAAGAAGGAAAGGTCCCAAAGAAAGAAGAATGGGAAACTCAAGATGATGGACTCTGCCGAAATGGCTAAACTAACCGTGAAGATCAGTTCACCTGGCGTGCTCTGGTCCATGGGGTCACGAAGGGTCGGACACGACTAAACGACTAAACAACAACAACCACCGTCCAGATCAGGCACCAAGATGAGAAAAAAATCAGTCTAGAATGGGAAAGTTTTATGGATTATTTTAGAGAACACTGTCAAAACGTCTGAAATATACTCAGAGTCGCAAAGTGATTTCATGCTCTTTATTCAGCTCATAGTGGTGAGGAGGAATGAATGAATGTCTCCTCAAAGTATCTGCTTTATATACATTATTTACACAATGGGCTGCACATGATTGGCTAATTCTGGAATTCTACTGTAAGCCAATCAGGTTGTGGATTCACTTCTATCTGGAGCATGATTGGGTGGTTCCTGCTAACCAATCATACTGCTGCATTGTTCTAGGACCATTCAGACTGCTGCATTCTGAATCCTATTGTTCTAGGACCAATCAGACTGCTGCAATTTGGATCCTATTGTTCTAGGACCAATCAGACTGCTGCAGTTTGGATCCTATTGTTCTAGAACCAATCAGACTGCTGCAGCTTGGATCCTATTCAACTCAGTACATAACAACGTCAAAACATTAGCAGGTTTGGTGTAACATTGATGAACTAAGAATAGAATTAGGAGGGGGAAAATAAGTTGAAATTAATTGGAGAAATGTAATTATATGCAAGGAGAATAAAGGGGGGGGAATGGAAACCAGGGGGGCAAGGGGAAAAGCCATTTATTGCAAATTTGGATTGGATATCTATGTACCAAAAGGAAAAATGTTATTTTGAAAACTGAAAATAAAAAATATATATTTTTAAAAATAATTTAGAAAACTTTTTGGGGCGCCCGCGCAGCTGATCCAGCGGGTCTTTCCGGAGGCGAGACCAGCGCCTCTCCTCGCTCTCTGCCCGGAGAAGCCCAGAGGCTCCTGCCGCTCGGCTCCGAAACGGTTAAGAGCAGCGGCGACAGAGCTGAGATTCCTAGAGCGGAGGGGGAAAAAAGGCTGCCGGGAGAATAGCAGCTTCCGCTTCCTGTCCCGCTTCTGGGGGGGGGGGGAGATACCTGTCATGGCGGCGGCTGTCCTTCCTCGCGGAGGCGCTGGAGGTGGGTCGTATTGTTATATATTACAACTGGGGGGGTGGAGTGGGGGCGCTGCTGGAGGGAGTTGTGGGGAGGGATTAAAAAAAACCCCCATTAGGCAAACCATTTCAATGTAAGTTTTTTTCTGCGTCTCCTTTTTCTCGTCGTCAGTTTATCCAGATTTTCACGTTATTATTTTTAAAGACCTCTTGAAAATTGGTCAGCATTTTGGTGCAGATTTCTCCTAATGGACGCGCTTTTGCAAAGGGTATTTCCCCAAATATTTACATTTCCCATAATTAATGCATTCTGTATTTAATTCCGCTAAAATAATGCGTTTATAGCGCTTTCCCCCTTTGTATTGGAGTAGGAACTCTTTTCCCAATGGAGGGGCAGATCTTTCTCCTGCTCTCCTCCCTGCAGGTGGGGGACCTTCCTTGGGCTCCCCATAGGGCTTGGGGTCAAGGCAAACCCTTAAGCATTGAAAAACCTTCTTCAGGGGCTCCCCCTGGAACTTGTAATCATTTTTATCCGGCCTGATTTTATTATAATTTATTAAAATTGTATGCCTCCCTATACCCACAGGCCTTAGGGCAGTTCACAGGATAAAATTGCAATATAAAAACTCAAAGTACATAATCAAAACATAAACAAAATCAACCCAATAACCCCCCCCCCAAAACCACACACATTTTAAAACATTTGTGTTTCAATTAAATACAGCAGTTTCTGCAAGAGGAGTTCTGGGCAGAAGAGGTTTAAAAAAAAGGAGAAACAAGCAACTTCAAGTCCACATTAAAATTCCAAGCGTGGCTAAGGCCTTACTTACACAGGCTAATACTACTACTGCTACTACTAATACCCCTGAGCACCCTCTCCCACCAGTGTCTTGCCTGGGTAATGGACTGGATGAAAGCCAACAAATTGAAGCTCGATCCAGATAAGGCTCAGTTAGTGGGTGGTTCCCTAGAGCAGATGGCTGGAAGGTCGCCTGCTCTTGATGGGGTTACACTTCCTCTGAAGGAGCAGGTTTGTAGCTTGGGGGTTCTCCTGGATCCTTTGCTATCACTCGAGGCTCAGATGGCCTGGAGTGCCTTTCATCACCTTTGGCTGGTGGCCCAGCTACACCCCTTTCTGGACAGGGATAGCCTATCTACCGTTGTCTATGCTCTGGTAACTTCAAGGTTAGATATAGATATGTGTTATACGTAGGGCTGGCTCTGAAGACAATTTGGAAAATTCATCGAGTGCAGAATTCAGCGGCCAGGTTGCTCACCGGAGTAAGACGGTTTGAGCATATTACCCCCATCCTGGTCCGACTGCACTGGCTACCAGTTAGTTTCAAGGTGCTGGTTTTGACCTATAAAGCCTTACATGGCTCAGGATCACAATACTTCAAGGACCACTTATTTGCATATGAACCTACCTGGACCCTGAGATCCCCTTCTGATCTCAAGTGGTCCGGAGGGTGGCAACACGAGAACAGGGCCTTCTCTGCAGTGGCTCCCTGTCTGTGGAAGTTCACCTGGCGCCTTCCTTATACTCCCCATGAATCAGAGCATGCCTTGGAAACTCACTTTCCTCTCAAAGCTTCTCCTGTTTTATGTCCCTGGAGCTTTCATGGCATAATACTGGAGTGGGTTGCCAGTTTCTTCTCAGGTGGATCACATTTAGTCTAAACTCTTGGCTGACCTGTCTGTCTTGGGTGGCCCTGCACGGCATAGGTCAAGCCCCTTCCCCACGACAAGGCAGTGATCCATGAAGGGTTATACACCTTTAAGTACCATGCAAACATGTTCCTTTTTAACCAGGCTTTTGCTTGATATGTTTGACGTCCTATAGTCTTTTTCAAATGTGGCTCTTTTTTGGGGGGGGTGTTATTGGATTGTTTTTATTCTGGTTATATATGATGTGATCTTTTCTGCAAACCACGCCGAGTCCTCCGGGTTTAGGGCGGTATATGAACTCAATAAATAATAATACCATATTAATACTTTTATTATTTGTACCCCACCTATCTGACTGGGTTGCCCCAGCCTCTCTAGCTGCTTCTAACAAATATAAAAGCATAATAAAACATTTAATTTTTTTAATAAGATATTTATTAAAGTTTTTACATTATAACAAAAAGAAAAGAAAATACAAAAATAAAAAAATGCAAAAAGTAAAGACAATTTAAAAAGAGAAAAAGAAGGGAAAAAACCCACATATAAATTCCATTTACTTATTTTCTTTTAACTTACTTTCCAGACCTCCTCATACCACCCTTTCTTATATTCCAGTTTAAATTGTTTGATCTGCAAATCCTCACCATTAGGTCTTTTACTTATTTCAAAACCTTATTTTCTATCTCTTAAGCATTACAGCTGAAAACCACTTAATTACTGTCCAACATCATTCTAGCATTCCTTAATTTTACAGTATTTCTGCAAGTAGTCTTTAAACTTCTTCCAATCTTCTTCCGCCGACTCTTTTCCCTGGTCTCGGATTCTGCCGGTCATTTCTGCCAGTCCCATGTAGTCAATCATCTTCATCTGCCATTCTTCCAGAGTGGGTAGATCTTGTGTCTTCCAATATTTTGCAATGAGTGTTCTTGCTGCTGTTGTCGCATACAGAAAGAAAGTTCTATACTTCTTTGGCACCAATTGGCTGACCATGCCCAGGAGAAAGGCCTCTGGTTTCTTCAGGAAGGTATACTTAAATACCTTTTTCATTTCATTATAAATCATTTCCCAGAAAGCCTTAATCCTTGGGCACGTCCACCAAAGGTGAAAGAATGTACCTTCAGTCTCTACATTTCCAACATTTATTGTTAGGCAAATGATAGATTTTTGCAAGCTTGACTGGTGTCATGTACCACCTGTAAATCATTTTCATAATATTCTCTCTTAAGGCATTACATGCCGTAAATTTCAGACCGGTGGTCCATAACTGTTCCCAGCCAGCAAACATAATATTATGTCCAACATTATGTGCCCATTTAATCATTACAGATTTCACCGTTTCATCCTGAGTATTCCATTTCAGCAGCAAGTTATACATCTTTGACAAAATCTTAGTTTTGGGTTCTAACAATTCTGTTTCTAATTTCGATTTTTCCACCTGGAATCCAATTTTTTTGTCCAATTTATAAGCCTCTATTATCTGACAAGAATGAAGCCAGTCTCGCACTTTGTTTTTTAATTTCTCAAAGCTCTGCAATTTCAATTTGTCTCCCTCTTATTCCAAAATTTCCCAATATTTTGGCCATTTGGACTCCATTTTGAGTCTTTTAAGAGCTTTCGCTTCTATTGGTGACAACCACCTTGGAGTTTTGTTTTCCAATAAGTCTTTGTATCTTATCCAAACATTAAACAATCCTTTCCTGACAATATGGTTTTTAAATGCTTTAGGTACTTTGACCTTGTCGTACCACAAATATGCATGCCACCCAAAAGCATTATTAAATCCTTCTAAGTCCAAAATGTCTGTATTCTCAAGAAGCAGCCATTCTTTCAGCCAGCAAAATGCTGCTGATTCATAATAAAGTTTAAGGTCTGGCAGGGCAAATCCCCCTCTTTCTTTAGCATCAGTTAAAATCTTAAATTTTATTCTGGGCTTCTTGCCCTGCCAGACAAATCTAGAAATATCTTTCTGCCACTTTGAAACAGTCCATCTTGTCCACAATCTGCAATGTTTGAAACAAAAACAACATTCTAGGCAATACATTCATCTTTATAACTGCAATTCGACCCAACAAGGAAAGCTTCAAATTTGACCATATTTCTAAATCTTTTTTCACTTCTGTCCAACATTTTTCATAATTATCTTTAAATAAGTTCACATTTTTTGCTGTCACATTAATCCCCAGGTATTTCACTTTCTTAACCACAGTCAAACCAGTCTCATTCTGAAACCTTTCTTTTTCAGTTGATGTTAAGTTTTTCTCTAAAACTTTGGTTTTTAACTTGTTCAGTTTAAATCCTGCCACTTGACCAAATTCTTGAATTAAGTCTAAAACCCTTTTAGTACTACATTCTGGCTCCTGTAATGTCAAAATTAAATCATCTGCAAAAGCTCTCAATTTATACCGTTTAGCTCCGACCTGTATACCTTTAACCAGCTGGTCTCTTCTAATCATATTCAGCAGGACCTCCAGGACCGATATAAAAAGCAATGGTGAAATTGGGCATCCCTGTCGTGTCCCTTTTTCTATCTTAAGCATAATAAAACATTTAAAACTTCCCTCTACATGGCTGCCTCCAATTGTCTTCTAAATGTTGCATAGTTCTTTTTTTGACAACTGACGGGAGAGCGTTCCGTAGGATGGGCACCACTACCAAGAAGGCGCTCTGCCTCGTTCTCTGTAACTTCCCTTCTCACAGTGAGGGAACTGCCACAAGGCCCTTGGAACCTGGATCTCTGTGTCCTGACTGAATGATTGGGGTGAAGACGCTCCTTTAGCATTTCATCAGTTTGCCTTTTTATTCCATCAGGAGATGTTGAAGGGATGCTGGCAGAAGGGGAACAATCAGAAATGTCACCAAAAGGATCCAAAGAACAAAGGAATCTGAGGGTTAAAGATGGAGGCAGCAGGCGAGAGGGGAGACGAAAGCAGAAGCCAGAGGGTGACTCTTGTACATCTCAGGGTGGTGAAAATCAAATGCCTAGAGAGAAGAAAAAGCATGAATGCACCGTGTGTGGAAAGAGATTGCGTAGTCACTCAACTCTTACTTTACATCAAAGAACTCATACAGGGGAGAAACCGTATACATGTTCCGAGTGTGGAAAGAGCTTCAATGTCAGTGGTAACCTTACCTCGCATCAAAGAACTCATACAGGGGAGAAACCATATACATGTTCCGAGTGTGGAAAGAGCTTCAGTGTCAGGGGTAGCCTTACCTCGCATCAAAGAACTCATACAGGGGAGAAACCGTATACATGTTTAGAGTGTGGAAAGAGCTTTATTTGGAGTAGCAGCCTTATGTTGCATCAACAAACTCATACAGGGGAGAAACCATATACATGTTCCGAGTGTGGAAAGAGCTTCAATGTCAGTGGTAAGCTTACCTTGCATCAAAGAGCTCATACAGGGGAGAAACCATATACATGTTCTGAGTGTGGAAAGAGCTTCAGTGTCAGTGGTGACTTTAAGTCGCATCAAAGAACTCATACAGGGGAGAAACCGTATATATGTTCCGAGTGTGGAAAGAGCTTCAGTGAACGTGGTCATCTAACTAGGCATCAAAGAACTCATACAGGGGAGAAACCATATAAATGCTTGGAGTGTGGAAAGAGCTTCAGTCACAGTAGTACCTTTATCTTGCATCTACGAACTCATACAGGAGAGAAACCGTATAAATGTTCAGAGTGTGGAAAGAGCTTCAGTGTACGTGGCCATCTTACTAGGCATCAAAGATCTCATACAGGAGAGAAACCGTATAAATGTTCAGAGTGTGGAAAGAGCTTCAGTCGATGTGACCAGCTTACCTCGCATCAAAGAACTCATACAGGGGAGAAACCGTATACATGTTCGGAGTGTGGAAGGAGCTTCAGTCAGAGTAGCGCACTTAAGTTGCATCAAAGAACTCATACAGGGGAGAAACCGCATACGTGTTTGGAGTGTGGAATGAGCTTCGCTCACCGCAATGGGCTTGCTATACATCAACAAACTCATCGAGGCAGCAAACCTTATAAATGCTGGGAGTGTGGCAAGAGCTTCAGTCGCAGTGACTCCCTTTCCTCGCATGAAAGGATTCATACAGGGGAGAAACCATATACATGTTTGGAGTGTGGAAAGAGCTTCAGCTACAGTTCCAGCCTTACCTCGCATCAAAGATTGCACACAGGAGAGAAACCTTATAAATGTTTGGAGTGTGGGAAGAGCTTCTGTGGCGGTAGGCAACTCAGGTTGCATCAAAGAACTCATACAGGGGAGAAACCATATATATGTTCCGAGTGTGGAAAGAGCTTCAGTGAACGTGGTGCTCTAACTAAGCATCAAAGAACTCATACAGGGGAGAAACCGTATTCATGTTTGGAGTGTAGAAAAAGCTTCAGTCGTAGTAGCTCCCTTAAGTTGCATCAAAGAACTCATACAGGGAAGAAGCCGTATACATGTTCAGAGTGTGGAAGGAGCTTCATTCAGAGTAGCACCCTTAAGTCGCATCAGAGAACTCATACAGGGAGGAAATCTTAGAAATGTTTGGTGTATGGAAAGAACGTCAGTGACAGGGGCTCCCTTCCTAAACAATAAGGAACTCGTACAAGGGAAACATCTTAGAAAGGGTTGGCGTGTGGGAAGATCTTTAATCATATCAAATAACTCCTACAGAGAGTAAACCAGTGATCGTGTTCTGGTCCCCCAGGACAGCCATTATTGGAGTGGAAGAACTTTCTGACAGTAAGAGCTGTTTTGACAATGGAACAGTCTCCCTCGGGGGGAGGTGGGCTCTCCTTCCTTGGAGGTTTTTAAGCAGAGGTTGGATGGGCTTCTGCTATGGATGCTTTAGCCGAGATTACTTCATTGCTGGGGGTTGGACTAGATGACCCTTTTGTTGTTTAGTCGTTTATTCGTGTCCGACTCTTCGTGACCCCCTGGACCAGAGCACGCCAGGCACTCCTGTCTTTCACCACCTCCCGCAGTTTGGTCAGGCTCATGTTTGTAGCTTCGAGAACACTGCCCAACCATCTTGTCTTCTGTCGTCCCCTTCTCCTTGTGCCCGCCATCTTTCCCAACATCAGGGTGTTTTCCAGGGAGTGTTCTCTTCTCGTGAGGTGGCCAAAGTACTGGAGCCTCAACTTCACTATCTGTCCTTCCAGTGAGCACTCAGGGCTGATTTTCTTAAGAATGGATACATTTGATCTTCTTGCAGTCCATGGGACTCTCGAGTCTCCTCCAGCACCATAATTCAAAAGCATCAATTCTTTGGCGATCAGCCTAGATGACCCTTGGGGTCCCTTATAACTACAGTTCTATGATTCTATATACATCATCTGCTAGACAGCTGTTGTCACAAGCTTGGCAAATCCAGACATATACTTGATCATCAGATAATGCCAATATTATTCACTTGGACTGTGCTGTTTGAATCCATGTACAGTTCTAGGTGCCTATTATATAGTTTTGCTTTTCATATCCTAATTTTCATCTGCTGTTACTTGTAGCGTTCCCAAAGCAAGGAAGGATTCAGAAGATCAGTAAAGGAAGGAAGGAAGGGTGGTATTCACCATCTCTTTGTGAACTCTCTTCCTGAACTCTCTTCCTGGCCCTAAGATCTATCTAAAGATTAACAAACTACATCAAAGTAACCTATTAACTTTATGACCTAGGGTGCCTGGTGCAGCAACTAGAATGCTTGTGTCCTAGAATGCTTATACGTGCTTGTCAGACAGAGAGAAATGGGCAGTAGAGAAAAATGGCGTAGATGCAGAGGCTTGTGGGATTTGATCAGGAATTTTTGTCAATGAATCAAACCCAATCAGCGCAGTGCTTTCATCGCGGACACAATGGCTTGATGCATATTTTATCATTCCTCATAATAATCCGGTCTGATCACTACAGTTATAGCTGCTATCTCTGTTTCATATACATCATAAAATGAAACAGAAAAATCTTTACAAAAATATAATCTACACCTACACTGGAAACAAATTGTGGGATCTGTTCACATCCCTCATGGTTAGCTTACGGCAATGCACCGTACAAAGAGATATCGTAGAAGGTTGGGCCACAGGCTGTAGCTGGTGCAGAACGCAATAGCCAGGTGGCTTGTGTGAGCAAGGTAAAAAAGGTAAAGGATCCCTGAACAGTTAAGTCCAGTCAAAGGCAGCTATGGGGTTGCAGCGCTCATCTTGCTTTCAGGCCGAGGGAGCTGGCGTTTGTCCACAGACAGCTTTCTGGGTCATGTGGCCAGCAGGAATAAACCGCTTCTGGCACAATGGTGTAGCCTTATTCCATTTCCCGTGCCGCTGCCAAGGGATCGAAGGAAACAAGAAGCTCCAGGGTGTGGTTCCACAGAGAAAAGGATTGATTAGCTTTCTGCGCAGAGGCAACCAGTGGAATATCTTCCGAAGACTGGTGGCAATACATAGCATTCGACAAGCATTCTTATACTGTAGGTACACCCTTCCCTCAGCCAATCACTGACTGCCAAACAAGTATTCTAAGCATTCTACCTTAGATGGACAGCGTCTCTCTTTCTGTAGGTTCCTCATTTCCTCATTCAGCTCTTTACCTTATTTGGTACGCCTTTTCTATACTGTGCCTTCGTGACTTCCTCTGTTGCCTGTTGCCCGCGTGGCCTGTGTCACAAGCCATGGCTTCCTGAGCAAAATGGGAAGTGGGGCTTCCTGAGTAAAGCTGCTTTGAGCAAAGCTGCTAAAATGGGAAGTGGGGCTTCCTGAGTAAAGCTGCTGCTAGCTGCCTAACCACAACTGCAGCAATTAGCTCGAGTCCTTATATTATTGAGATTAACCCTTCCCTCTCCCTTCAATGGAACACCGTGATGGAAACCAGAACTCACGAAAACACCGTTTGCCTTCCCGCCACAGTGGTACCTATTTACCTACTTGCACTGGCGTGCTTTCGAACTGCTAGGTTGGCAGGAGCTGGGGCAGAGCAGCAGGAGCTCACTCCGTCGCACAGATTCGAACCGCCAACCTTGCCATCAGCAAGCCCAAGAGGCTCAGTGGTTTAGACCACAGTGCCATCCATGTCAGGCTTGTGGGAGGAAACTACTGCCAGCATAGAACAGCCTGCTAGTGGGATTTGCACTTGCTACCAATCCGCTACTGGGCTGAGTTCAAGGAGTTTGTACTCACATGCAAGTCCCTGTTCTGCTCAGTCCCAGATATACAGCAGAGATTCTCCTGCAATTTCCAAAGATCTCCAAAGCACACACCCAGAATGGGGCTTTTAGTGTCACTGTCTGTGTTCTGTGGAATGGCATCCCTTTCGGGGGAGGGGGAGGGCATTGGGACCTTTTTGAGCTGGATAAAGAAATTTTAATAATGGGTGTCCACTGGTTACGGTTTTAGTCTTATTTTTATTTGTTGCCTTGGTGTATATAACTGCTTTTTAAAACATTTTTTATATAAATTGCCTTGAGACGGTGGTTTAGAAGGCAATCAATTATTTTTTAAAAATATTTTTAAAATACTTTTCACGTTTATACATTTCACTAATTTTACAATCATTTTGACATTTCAAGGTTTGACTTCCTTCCCCTTCTTTCTCTGGTTCCTTAAATTTATTTTTAATATCTTCTGCATATCCAAATTAACTTAATTTGCTCATTTACCATATTTTTTGCTCTATAAGACGCACCAGACTACAAGACGCACCTAGTTTTTGGAGGAGGAAAACAAGAAAAAACATATTCTGAATCTCAGAAGCCAGAACAGCAAGAGGAATCACTGTGCAGTGAAAGTAGCAATCCCTCTTGCTGTTCTGGCTTCTGTGATAGCTGCGCAGCCTGCATTCGCTCCATAAGACGCGCACACATTTCCCCCTACTTTTTAGGAGGGAAAAAGTGAGTCTTATAGAGCAAAAAATACAGTATTCATCTTCTTTAAATATATACTGGTATGAAACTGCAGGTTATTACAATAATCCTACCAATGTTTTTATCTGTTTACAATTTATCTGTAAATATTCAATAAACCATTTCCATTCTTTTATTTTTAAAAAATGTTATCTTGATTTCTTATTCTTCTGGTAAGTTTCACCTTAGAAGGCAATCATATTTAAGGAAATCAATAAATAATTGTTACAAATAATGTGATAATAATTTTTACTTTTTCTGCTGGCATCTGACCAGGGTTAATCCTCTTGTGGATTTTTGTTAAATGGGAAAACTGTAAATAAACAGAAGCAGAGCTATAGAAAGAGATATACAGAAGATATACACAAATAGATAAATCTCGCTGGACCAAAAGAATAAGACTTGTGATGCTGACAGACACTCGTTAAACCCGTTGAGTATTGCCGCTTAATTTACTTGCATTTCTGAAAATATATTATCATCAAGCAGAGTAAAAGGGAACCTTACCGAGAGAGGGCACAATCCTGCAAATCTCCTTCATAATTTGGCTATTCAGGGCTCTCTGGTCAGGACCCAGCTGAGCCCATTCCTCTTCAGTGAAACTGAGTCCTGAGAGGGAGAGGGGGGGAAATGCTTCCTTGCAAATATCAAAATAGACCGGCCTACAAGCAAAATCCCAGAGCCTTGTTAAGGGGAAGTGAATGGGCATTACCCTCAGGATTAATATACATTGGTGCCTTGGTTCTCAAACTTAATCCATTCCGGAGGTCTGTTCCCAAACCAAAGCATTCCAAAACCAAGGTGCGCTTTCCCATAGAAAGTAATGCAAAATGGATTAATCCGTCCCAGACTTATGAAAACAACCCCTAAAACAGCAATTTAACATGAATTTTACCATCTAATGAGACCATTGATCCATAAAATGAAAGGAATAAACAATGTACTGCAATCACACGATCAATCAGTCGGTAGCTGAACTGGGTTCCACACAGTCACAAAAACAAAACAAAAAGAGCCACAAAAACAAAAACGCAAAATAAATAGCAAAAACAGACAGACCTCAGCGTATCACTCAAAACGGAAGTGTGGCAACACTCAAAATGGAGCACGTTCAGCTTCCAAAAAAAGTTTGCAAACCGAAACACTTCCGGGTTTGCAGTGTTTGGGTTCCAAGTTGTTTTAGTACCAAGGTGTTTGAGAAGCAAGGTACCACTGTAAACATATTTTACAAGGACAGGAGGAGACACACGGGCGGAATAATTGCCACACACAGGAAGAAGAAGGATACAGTCTGAGCGCCTCGCTTGTAATTTTATAAATCATTTAATGTGTCAACGCAAATACAAGTTGTTAACATTGCAGTTGTTGTATAAGGGATTGTTATTTTGACCGGAATGTAACTGAAATTAATAAGATTTCGGAACGCAGAAATAAAGAAAACCACCAAACCATTTGAATAAATGGTATTAGTTATTGTATTATAATTTGGCATTGTTATAATGAGGCTATTATTAGACTCCAACATGAATTTGACGGAACTGCGGGAGGCAGTGGAAGACAGGAGTGCCTGGCGTCACGAAGAGTCGGACACGACTAAACAACAACAATTATTGGACTGTAATTGAAAACTAAGAAAAATTATTATATATAATAAACACGTAATATAACATTGCACATTTTTCTTTTTTAAAAAAACCTTCACAGGGCTGCTTTCTAAAGGTTATTCCACCGATCTAAAAATTGCAGGGCTGGGGAAGGAAACCACATTTTCCTGCCCCTGCTGAGCTTCCCCCCCCCCCCCCCGCCGCTGCCCTTCTTATTTCCATCGCATGGGAGGCAAATGCCAGGGACCCTCCCCTCCCCAGATCGAGCCCCCATCCCTGTGGATTCAAGAGGCAGGGAGTTCCAAAGTCTAGCTGCTGCCACACCAATAAAAGACCGATTTTTTACAGGTACCACGTGGCAGTTCCATCGATCAAAGCAGTAGAGGGGCATCTATAGTCCGGCAGCAACAGGGGGGAAGAGAGAGTTTGGGGGGCTTGCAAGGAGGTCACAAGATGCACTTTGGGCCCCACTTTACGTTTGAACTGCAGGGAGAAACCCCCAAGCCTCAAAAGTGTGTGTGGGGTGTGTGTTTGTTTTTGTCCCTTTCTTCTCTCCCCCAGCCCCAAATAAATCAAGTCCCCCTCCTCTCCGCCGCCTCCTCTTCCTAGCTAGCCCCATCCCACCCACCAAATGTCGCTTTCTTTCTCCGAAGAGCTCTGATCATTTCTCTGCGCCAGAGAAGGAGGCTTGTAGAGTGGGAAGGGGTCGCCAGCGGTCATCTAGCCCAACCCGCTGCAATTCAGGATTCGAACCCAGGACCCGGAGACAGTGGTGTAGCGTGGGGGTGCAGGGGGGGCGGCCGCACCGGGCGCAACATCTGGTGGGGCGCGCTCGCCGCCTCCAGAGTTGCCGAAGAGCCTCGGGCGCAGGCAGTAGCAGATCCCCATGTCTCGCGGAACCGACGAGCTGTGTGCGCGTCCGGGCTGAAGGCGTCCGGCAGGCAGCGGCTCTCAGCGCTCGCCGTGGTCCCCACGCATCAGGGCCGCGGAGGGCGCGCCAGGCAGCCCCTCCTCACAGCCCCGCCGCCGCCGCTTCTGGGCCATGTTGCATTTTCCTCGCCTCTCTGCCCTCCTCCTCCTCCGGGCAAGTGGCATCGTTTGGGTGGCAGCGCCAGCGGCAACTCGCCTCAGATCACCTGACACGGACCCGCCGCCGCCGCGGCTACCTTACCGTAAATACCCCAGCCCAGGCAGGCAGCAGCAAGAAGAAGCTGGCAGCAGCGGCAGGTTAGGGGTTAGGGGGCGCAAATTACTTGCCTTGCCCCGGGTTAGGGGCGCAAATTACTTGCCTTGCCCCGGGTTAGGGGGCACAAATTACTTGCCTTGGACCGGGTTAAGGGCGCAAATTACTTGCCTTGCCCCGGGTTAGGGGCGCAAATTACTTGCCTTGCCCCGGGTTAGGGGGCGCAAATTACTTGCCTTGCCCCGGGTTAAGGGCGCAAATTACTTGCCTTGCCCCGGGTTAGGGGACGCAAATTACTTGCCTTGCCCCGGGTTAGGGGTCGCAAATTACTTGCCTTGCCCGGGTTAGGGGTCGCAAATTACTTGCCTTGCCCCGGGTTAGGGGGCGCAAATTACTTGCCTTGCCCTGGGTTAGCGGGTGCAAATTACTTGCCTTGCCCCGGGTTAGGGGGCGCAAATTACTTGCCTTGCCCCGGGTTAGGGGGCTCAAATTACTTGCCTTGCCCCGGGTTAGGGGGCTCAAATTACTTGCCTTGCCCCGGGTTAGGGGGCGCAAATTACTTGCCTTGCCCCGGGTTAGGGGTCGCAAATTACTTGCCTTGCCCCGGGTTAGGGGTCGCAAATTACTTGCCTTGCCCCGGTTTAGGGGGCGCAAATTACTTGCCTTGCCCCGGGTTAGGGGGCTCAAATTACTTGCCTTGCCCCGGGTTAGGGGGCTCAAATTACTTGCCTTGCCCCGGGTTAGGGGGCGCAAATTACTTGCCTTGCCCTGGGTTAGGGGGCGCAAATTACTTGCCTTGCCCCGGGTTAGGGGGTGCAAATTACTTGCCTTGCCCCGGGTTAGGGGGTGCAAATTACTTGCCCCGGTTTAGGGGTCACAAATTACTTGCCTTGCCCCGGGTTAGGGGTCGCAAATTACTTGCCTTGCCCCAGGTTAGGGGGCGCAAATTACTTGCCTTGCCCCGGGTTAGGGGTCGCAAATTCCTTGCCTTGCCCTGGGTTAGGGGGCGCAAATTCCTTGCCTTGCCCCGGGTTAGGGGTCGCAAATTACTTGCCTTGCCCTGGGTTAGGGGGCGCAAATTACTTGCCTTGCCCCGGGTTAGGGGGTGCAAATTACTTGCCTTGCCCCGGGTTAGGGGGCGCAAATTACTTGCCTTGCCCCGGGTT